>NW_022900928.1:61752552-61857465 GCF_012274545.1 Fukomys damarensis
AAAAAAAAAAAAAAAAAAAAAAGCAGGGGAAAGCAATGCCAGACTTTTCAAGGTACTCAGTGGAGCCTCTGGGCTTGTCCAAGAGCATATAGTACATTTCTTGCTACCTCCTGCAGCCCTGCAAAACAATCAGAGCCCTGTCTGAGTGAGTCAGAAGAGCCTCCCTCCTCTGGCTCAGGAGAAGGGGGTGGGGGACAAAAGCTTGACATGCATTATCTCGGCAGTTCCTAACCTTCCTAGGGGCTCTGAGGACTCTTGTCTCGTGGCAAATCCATCTACACACCCGGGCATGACAGCAACAGTGCTTAGTGTCTGTTAATTGGGGAAAATACCATCACAAAGGCTACGAGGAATTCTGGAATTTTTGCTGAATTTGTGTTTATTTATTATAAGGCACTAATGGACATATGATAAAGGGCTGCACATATCTAAGGCAGGCAGTGTTAATTCCATTAATTTAAAGCGCAAAGGGAGATGCATACCTTTTGCAATAATTCTTGGCCACCCTTCTCACCTTGGTCTGTGTTCTCTCATTTAATCCCAAACTCTTTATCTTATTGAGCCTTCCTAACAACCCTACTCCAAGTAGGAATGCTACCCTCATTCAACAAATGAGGAAACAAAAGCTCAGACAGGTTAATGAGCTGTTCAAGGTCACACATTAAGGAAGAAGCTGAATTGGATTACTAGCCATTGTCTCTGCGGCAAGGAAGCCTACCTCTCCACGCGATGCCCCTGGATTTAGCAGTCACTTACCATGGAATCACTCTGGCGCCCTCTGGAGGTCATTCCTCTATCCTGCCCCTTGGTGTGAGCCTGGTAAAGGTCATTTGATTTTATACTAATACCCTTTGCTTTGTTTTGCTTTGCTTTGCTTTTTCTTTTCTTTTCTTTTTTCTTTTTGCAAGGTCTTGCATCCTGAGAACATTCTGAAGTAATGTATAGCTGGATATTATAAAAATCTGCCCAATAATGGGAACATGAGCAGAGCCTCTCAGCCCACTCCCTCAGTCTAAATGCAAGGGGAGGAGAAAGGGGAGGAGGTGACGGCCCCCGCCACCCCCGCCACCCTCACTCTGGTCCCACAGCTGTCTGTCTGTGTCAAATGTTCTGAGCAGAGGTGGGGGCTTCAGCTCCCCACACGAAGTTCAAAGCTGTCAGCACCTTCCCCACAATACTCTGGGTGCTGAGGAGCAGGTGATAATTGCAGCCCTGTCACCTCATCACCCTTGAGCTGACTGCGGGTTTTTTTTTTTTTTTCCTAAAAACAAATGTTGTGCTGCCTGGAAATCGAAGTTGGAGTTTCAGTTGAGGAAATACATGCATGCGGGCTGCTGCTTGTTTTCCGTGAAGGATCATCAGAAAGTGAGGGCCAGGAAACATCGTGGTGAGCTCTCACAAGTGCCCCTTATGGAGAAGGGTGGTGCCCAGCCTCGGGGGTGCACCTGTCTTAGCATGGGCCTTCACTTCCCAGAGGAGCTCAGCTGTTGCACCAGTCTGAGGAGAGGTGGGTGGGTGTTGCAGACCTGGCCCTGTGTCCCTTGGAGAAAAGGCACCTGCTGTGGCACTTCGCATCTTGACAGATATCTTTCTCTCGCTCTGCCCACCATGCCTACCAGGGGACTCTCTTCTCCAATTTCAGTGCAGCCCAGCTCTTCGGACTTTTGATGTAAAAGGATTCTAGTCCTTCACTCTCACAGTCTCTGTCCTTAGGACACACTGCCATGTATCTGTGACTACTGGATGTTAAAAAGCAGCAAAAAAGCTGAAATATTCTAGGAATACATGCTCAGATTTTCACATTCAGATTCACACACCCTGACACACACCAAAACAACTCCCTACAAGAGCAGATAGAGTTCCACCTGGTAATAGCTGATGTTGATCATCTTAGTATGTGCCAGGCCTGTGCCAATTATTTGCAAACATTATCATATTCAGTGTTACATGATGTATCATATTCACTTTACAGAGAAGAAAACTAAGGTTTAGAGGTGTTAGAAGTCTTCCCAAGTCTCCTGATGAATAAAGTATTGAGAAAGCTCTGAACCCTGCGTCTGTATCCTCCAAAGTTTCACGCCATAGCCAATCCTCCATATTATCTATCTCACCCAAAGTCACTTAACGGAATTTTATGTAAACTGCACACACACTGCAATATAACTCTGCCTAGAGCCACACACAGTGACACCTATACAAGTGTGCTTACATAGGGGACCGAGTGAGACCCTGTGCACTGTCTCATTGACAAAATGTGCATTTAAAAATTGTTCACAGAAATGTGGTCCTCTCCAAGTCTATCTGACTTAGTCAACTGTATTCATGACTACTCTTCATTGCAGGAACTATCATTGCGGAAAGTCATGATTGTATTATAATATGTACGCGGTTTGCCTCAGCAAGAGGAGCTTTCTGAGAAAGGGGTGGGGAGCATCTATTTGGAAGCTAATTCTGCTTCATTAGGGTGGACTGCTTGGAAGAGGAACGGAAAGGAACTTTTGAGAAAGAATACCCAGGCCATCTCAAAATTCATGCTATTCATGGAGAAAAGGGCTGGGCATGGTCTGACACGTACCTTAGTCTCTATGAAGGCAGATTAGCTTCATCAGCAGAGGAAAAACAGCCTGATCCCACAACCTGATGAGCTCAGGGAAGATGGTACTGGAGGGATGACTTTCAGAAGTGAAATTCTGACAATGCAATTGCAAATGACTCTGATTTGGAAGAAGATGGCAGACACAGGATGAATACAAAGGAGTGACACAGACCTTTAAGTAGAATGTTGGGAAGATTGAAGTTTGGAATGACCCAAAGACAACACCACAAAAGGCCTTTTTGGGTACAGTCAGAGTGATGAGCACAGACTGTTTTGTCCAGCTATTTCTGGGTAATGTTCTTAACCTCTCTGAACCTCTGTTTTCTTGTTCATACAATGGAAATAATAATTCTCATACCACATGCTTGGTGTGAGGATTATACGGGATGATGCATTAAAACCACAACAAAACCTAAAGCCTCCAGACACCTACCACAGAGGAATGGTTTCAAAAATACCAACTGCAAGTTCCCCTTCTCTCCTCCTAACATGAATAGTTTAAAGCAGACTCTTCAGTTCCTCATTTTGTTTCCATCTTTCTGTCAAGGAGAAGGATCCTCAGATTAGAAAACATAGAAGAGACAACGATAAAGAGAATTCGGGAGTCAGGTAGTACAGGGAATGTTGAAATGAAGTCAAGCCTCCCAACCAAGAAGAATCTGACAAATGAGCGAAGAGATGACACACAGAATCAAGCTCTGCTTTGGGAGTCCTGCAATAGTCACTTCAAACATGGAAAGAGAAGAGAGATGTGCCAGGCACATGGTAAATATGCAATTAAAATCTGGTGAAATGTTAATGAAAGGGGCAAGAAACAGACACATGCCCCGACTCTCCGAAAGGAAATAAAACATATGTGCTTGGGATTCATCCCAGGTGAAATGCCAAGACTGCTTATTAAACTGTGGCTTTCAAATGTTCAATAAGAGATGTCATGATCCCCAGGAGCTGGCGTGGTCCATCAAAGATGCTACCTGCCTGACACACCTCATTTCCTTTTCTAATACACTTCTTGGGTGAAGAGTTGAAACATTGTATTTTAGGGCTCATTATCCCAAATGGAGAAATGTGCAGTCAGGGGCTTTGTGACTGGCAGAGTGTCCGTATCCAAAGAGAGAAGGTCCAAAAGATCAAGCTGAGTGGGGCTGAGGGTCCTGGAGTCCTGAGACAGGTCTTTTTGACAGGGGAAATAATTACTGATCAGCTAAGAGGAACAAGCAGGGGCAGTTCGTGTGGCAATGGACAGAGCTGGGACCCAGCTATATCTGGACAACTGACTCTGAGGTTAGAAAAATCACCTTTTCTCTCACATCTGTTCTTCTCCAGACTCCACAGTCACCTGGGCCAGAAGCTTGTCAGTCTCACACATTCTCTAAATCCATCTAATCTGGAATTCACTGGGGTTTTTGCCTCTTAAATATTTATCAGATATTTCTTCTACTTTCATTCCCACTGTCCTGCTTAAACTTAGACCCTCGTCTTACCAAGTAATAATGATCAGCAGTTGGGAATCTTAGTGTATGCTGCTAACTATGTGATCCTGGGCATATTATTTAACTTCAGTCTCTAACAATACTCACCTCAGGGGCTGATACAACATTTATGAGACAAGGCTTGTAAAGTGTGTAGCATTATGTTCATCATGGTAAAGTATTCAGCAGACATTAGTTACTATTTCTGGACGGCTCTGATAACCTCTCAGCTGGTCTGTATATATTCACCCCCACCATTATCCATCCCTCATTAGAGGGCAGATCAAACACACAGCCCATCAGTGATTCCCCCCAGAGTAAGTGCCACCGCAGTACATGCACACACATGCATGCAAACACAAGTGCACACACATACATATAATACAAGCACATGCACATGCCACACACAGGTGACAACCTGAACACTCAGCATTGTCCCAAGATAAAGACACAGCTCTATCACCTGGTATACAGAGCATTCCTAACTTTTCTAAACTGCAGCCATAACTGCTGGCTGTTTCTATAACACGGAAGCTGTTTGCAACTTCTCAGCTTTGAGACAAATTTTCTGCTCTTCCACTCTTGCAACTCATGCATAAAATTCCAGGCCAATGCCATCTCCTTGGTAAATCCTGCAGGTCCTTTTGAGGTGCATGTACTTCACTCCTACAGTCGACATCTTGGAGCCTCAGTGGCCTAACTTGCAAAATGGTGCTCAAGATACCAACTCCTACGTGTCATTATAAGGATTGAGAAAAAAGATGTACCACATCTAGGAGATTGGGAATTGAATCAGAATGCTGAGAAGAGGACAGCCCCTCTCATATGAGGGATGATGGGCAGAACTGGACTTGTTTACAAGAAGGGTAGAGAGTAGGCACTTAGCTGTGAACCCAGCAGACAGAAGCCAGGCTCTATTCATTTTGAGACTCCCAAGCAAGTAGCACAGCACTTGATTCATGAAAGATAATAAGTGCTTGCTAAATTGAAGTCTGAAATAACTTTCTCAGGTGGCTTCTCCTCACAGTGAACTTGGGGTGGGATTTGGCTGAGTCATATCAACCCCACACATCTTTTCTTCCAAAGTGGGAAACCACTTTCTCCATCTCAGTGACTTTCCTACATTCTGGCATGACACTGCCCTTAGCTCTGGCTCATGAAGGAAGATGAGCCTGGGACTCTGAGGCAAGGTGCTTCCCATAAGTGCCCCAGCCTGTCACCAGCTGTATCTGGTTTTAGTCAAGGTTTACCCTATGTGCTTACATTCTGTGTCCCAGGGACCCAGGTAGCTGTGTGCACAATGAGAGACACGTGCTCCTTGCTTGTGTTGAGAGAAGGGGCACACAGAAAGCCTGAGCCATCCTGAACAGACCAATCTGGCCCCTGTAGGACAATCCAGAGCTATCTTTGTACCAGGGCTTCTATTGCCCCCAAAGCAAACAGCCCTCTTCACTTTCTTAGGAGCTTTGAAAAATAGTTTGGATGGAGCTGCAACAAGGAGTTAGCCTCCAAGAGTTCCTGAAGTTGTTTTCATGGATCAAACAAACCCCTCGTTTACTCATTGCCCATCTCACATTTAGCTCAGTGCATACCTTGCCTGCACCCCTTACTGAGTAAGCAGGGCACCGCCCTTCTCTGGCATCCCAGGCATCTCCTTCCTTGACAGAACTCTTCAGCTTCCCACAGTTTTCAGACAGCAGTGCAGAAAAATGTAACATAGGCAGAGCTTAGAAGGGAGATGCTTAATTACAATCACCCAGGCTCAGGCTCAGACCTAAGCCCGAGTGACTTTCCATCTTGGGCTAGGTGGCCCGTGGTCAGGCCCCCTCCCTGAGGGTAGGAAGACAATTGGACCTATTTTTAAGAGTCCTAATATTGATACCATCCAGATTAGGAGCTCAGCAGGTCTTAATAATGGCCATCATACACACCTTCCCCTCACTTGTTGTCTGGTCTTATGTCTTTATTATCTTTTGGGTTCTACAAAACTTCACGAGATAGGCGTTATTACTTCCATTTTATAGATGAGGAAGGCAAAACTCAGAAGATCTGTGTAGCATATTCACAGTGCCACACCGAGAGTGGATGTCTTTCATTTCAGGGTGATGACCAGGTACTGTTTTAAATTAGAAAGAGGATATAGGTCATACTTCATCCAAATGATATCAAGTAAAACCATCCATGCTGCAGACTGAGAGAGGAGCGGGGAGCCAGGGGCCCCTCCAGCGCAGCAATGGAGATAAGTGCTACTCAGTGCGGGATGGCCAGAAGGCCAAGTCCTGTTTCCAGAAAACTACCATGTCCATTGCAGTAGCAGGCTGGACCCAAGAGAGCCAAGGCAGCTTCAGAAAGATATGTGGCAACCAGAGCCAGGAAGTTCATCCTGGGTCCTTGACTAGGGAAACAGCTAGGCAGCAGGCTTTGCCAGAGCCTCGCGGTCCCTCTGAACCTGGTAATGAGAGAGCCAGCTGATCTAACATCTGATTCAAGAGGAATCAACCAGGACCACTGTTGGCCAAGATGCCCACAAAGCTTTAGGTCATATAGGAATACAGATTATTTTTTCTTTTTATTGAGTTTATTGGTACATTTTAGGTATACAGTATAGTTACATTCATCATTGGGATCTTGTACCTTTACATGACAGGTCTTGGTTCTCATTTTTTCCCCTTGTCCCTGCCCTCCCTTCACTCCCTCCTCCCCTCCCCATTTATAAACACTTTATTTCCATTTTTTCATTTTCTCATATTTTTTTCTTTTCCCTTATTCCCTTTCCCCTACTCTTCCCACTTTCCCTACACCTTTAGCCCTTCCTATTTCACATTGCTAATTATCCTGTTTGGATCTTAAGTACTATTTTAGTTATTCATACCAGAGAAACTATTTGGTATTTACACATGTGTGACTTATTTATTTCACTTAGGAGTATATCCCCAAAATGTATCCATTTTCCTAGGAATGAATCTAATTTCTTGCTCTTTATAGCTGAGTAGTATTCCATTTTATAGAAAAACATCTTTATACAGTTTCCAACTGATGGACAAATGGGCTATTTCCAAGTTTTAGCTATTATAAGGAATACAGATTTGATTAAGTAGCTTCTGAAGTACACCGTTTTCCTTCTTTGTCTTACAGTTTTTCTTTCAAAACATGATGATCAGCATGGACCAACTCAGATGTAAATGTTTGTCCCTCTATGTAAGCAGAGTTAGAGGGATCAGAGTACCCCCAAGAAGCCAGAAGACACCATGAAAACCCAGCTAGGGGTGTGCTCAGCCAACACACCCTGAATGCCTACTGGATGCCACATCATGTGGCCAGTCCTGAGAGAAGCCACAAAGACAAAGGGGCCTCTGCTCTCATGGAGCTGATGTTCTAGTGGAAGGGAATAAATAAGACCCAGCTAGGAAGTGCTATGGAGTAAATCCAGAGAGAGAATGTCATGGTGGCTCCACTAAAGAGGTGACAGAGGGAATCCTTGAGCTGCACAAAGACAAAGAGTGGGCCTTGAGAAGCTCTGGAATGACCACAGGTGAGTGTTGGCACCTGATGACTATGCAGAAAGGTGGGGCAGGAGGCAGGGTAAGAGCAGAGAAACAGGCAGTCTTGGTTAGCAAGGAGCACTCTGGCTCTGGAAGACCTCGTCTCTGCAGTGCCACCAGGCTTGGTACAGAGTTCATGCTCAGTAAAGGCTTGCTGGACCCTGGGACATCAAAGTGCTTGCTGGTGGCTACCCCTGAAACCTCGCCCTAGTAGACCTGCTCCAACCTTCAGCTCTGTTTGTGCTTTATGAGGTGGCTCTCCAGTGAAGGATGGGAGCTAAAGAGAAGTCAGACCACAATGAGGGCCTCTGATTGGAGACTCTAAAACTGACTTTAGATTTTCTTCTTTGAAGAAAGAAAGAAAGAAAGATGCCTCCAAGTCCCCAAGGTTCACCTCTATGCAGAAAAACAGAAAGCCACCTATCTGACTCCCTTCCCCGACAGTGGTGTCTTTGGCATCCCAGGGTCACCCAGACAGAGGATTCTGTTGTTTTCAAGGACTGACTTAAGGGCTCTGTTTCCACTAGTCTAGCAGCAGGATGGAACTGATCCATCCAGCAGTGATCAACAAACACATACATGCCCAGGTGACTTGGGGCCAGACACTAGAACGCTGAGGGCCTGGGAAGGAATGAGAGGCAGTGTGGAGGGAAGAAAGCCACAAAGACAGAACCCAAAGTCCATCAACACTGTGGGTCCAATCTATAAACATCTGAGTCTCTTCTTCCACAGAGTCTAAGAGCTGGCTGTCAGAGCACTTTGTCAGGTGGCTGTTCCTCTACCTTGTTTCTTGCTTTTCTGCTAGTTTGGTACAGGGGTCAGAACACACAGTGAAATTTGGAGTTCTAGAAGCTTGCTGTTCCCTAAAGGATGATGAATTATTGAAGTGTTATGTGTATTAATAGCACATTCCAAATCTCGCGTGTTTACAAGGCTGCAGACCACTAGGGGTCTTACAGTTCAAGCCGCCCTAGAATTCTTTATGATGCTTTTGAAAGAACAGAATTGTACCCATTTCTCCCAAAATACTTAGTCCAGTGCAAAAGGGAAAGTAACACTCCGCTCAGGCCATTGTCAAAGCACTGAGCAAGCAGACCCAGCAAAAGAACCAGGCCAATCTAGAGGCCTGGATATCTCATAGTCTCAGAATTGTCCCATCCACAAAAAGCTTTGTGTAAGCCTCAGATAGGAGCACCTAGCATCTGTCTCCCAGGACAAAGAAGTAGGCCCAAGGCTCGCTACAAAACTCTCCGCCCTTCTTTCTGGGTGCCATTCACAGTGAACCTGTCTATGACTCTGCTCCCCATAGCTGAGCTAAAAGTTTCTCCCCTAAGACTAACTGTGTACAATTAATTCAGTAATGTAGCAAATCAACAAATATTCATTCTGCAGCACTCTTTCACTTTCTAAATCATTCTTTCTCTCCTATGCACTTGGAATACTGATTTGAACAAACTGATCATGTTATGTGTAGAGCACGTGGGATTTACAGAAACTTGCAGAGAAGCAATGAGCAAATACAGAAATAAACAATATTATTCACAAGTCTAGCATATCTAGGAGCAATAGGATTAACATTTTAGCATATTCCTTTCCAGATATCTGTCTGTATGTTTTCATATGGTGGATATCATACTGTAAACTTAATTTTATGTTGATTTTTAAATTTAATGTTGTAGCCATCTTACCCAGATAAAACTGCCGCAGTTGGCAAGTTAAAAATTCAAGGTGTTTAGTTAAAATTAAAGTTTAGAATTTCTGAGAAACAAGGGATAAATATTATATATTTAGAACATTTAAGTATGTCCCAAAGTGGGTCCAAAAATTGACTTGGTTGTTTTTTCTCTGAAATTCAAATTTAACCAGTGCTTTGTATTCTATGTCACAACCATTGGCTTCAAATTCACAGGTGGCTACATCTCTGACCTTATCATCACCATTAGTCCTCTTTCCTTATTCTGTACCAAACACACCAACCTTGAATGGATCGTGACTACACCTGCCACGAGGCCTGTCACTTGCTCCATCTTCTGCCTCAACACTCATTCCTTTGGTATTTCAGCCACTCCCTATACACTTCTTCAGGGCCCTATCAAATATCAACTTATGAAGAGGCCTCCTCTGGCTGCCCTGCTACAAACAGCACTCTCCAATGCGTTGCATTCCTCTCATCACGACTGATAATTCTCCGCATAACATTCTACATTTAATTGTTTATTATTTGGCTCCACTTTTAGGGCATAAGATCCCTAAAAGCAAGGATTGCTTCTTTCGATTTGCATTTTACTTTTGTTCTACTGCCATATCCCCACTATATGGAACAGCACCTGGAATAGGCACTCAAGAACGATTTGTTTAGTGAATGGATATTCATGTGTGTGTCTGGTGATTCATGCTACTCCATCAAGCCACTAGTTTATTTCTGAGTCATTACCATGCTGGTTTAATGATTATGTTTTCATAAGCATTTTTTATCTCACATGGCCAAGTCTCTCATTAATTTTTTTATACTTTTTCTCTTTGGTCACTTTTGACTATTTTTCCATTAAATTTAGAGGCATAAAAATGTCCAACAATTACAGAGTATTTCCTATGTGACGGGCATGCTCTAAGCAATCTTCACTTATATAATCCTCATAGCAAACCTACATGAGATGACTCTACTTATCCCCATTTTCCAGAGGAGGAAACTAGAGTATAAATAACTTCATCATGGTTATAGAGCAAGTGAATGGAGAGCTAGTATAGTATTTAGCCAGTCTCTAAAGGTGTAGGGAAAGTGGAAAGGGTAGGGGAAAGCTAATAAGGGCAAAGAAAAAATACGAGAAAATGAAAAAATGGAAATGAAGTGTTTGTAAAGGGGGAGGGGAGAAGGGGGTGAAGGGAGGGCAGGGGAAAAAAATGAGAATCAAGACCTGACATATAAAGGTACAAGATCCCAATGATGAATGTAACTGCACTGTATACCTAAAATGTACCAATAAACTCAATGAGGAAAAAAAAAATTTTTTTAAAGAAAGAGAGATAACATATGGAAAAAAAAGTACTTAGCCAGTCTAGTTGCAGAGGCTTTTCTATAATCCACCATTCTGTGCAGCCATATTTATTTTCTATTGCTGTCATAAACACAGCAGCTATAAAGCAATGTACCTTTTCTGTCTCACATGGATCAAGAATCTGTATTGCAGGTCAGGTTGATCTGCTCAGGTCTCTCAGTGTCAATCAGTGTGTCTGCAAGGTTACAATTCTCAGCTGAGGTAGGAGTCCTCTTGCAAACTCAGCCACTCCTGGCCATGTGTCCTCAGTGGTTTCCAGCATAGCCACACACTTCTGTCCTGAAACCAATAGAAACACACCTCTGTGTGACCTCTTCTGTTACCAACCAGAAGAAGAAAGCTCTCTCATTTTGAAAGGCTTACCTGTTTGCATCATGCATGCCTCTGCCACAAAAATCTCTGTATCTTAAGGCCAGCTGACTTGGGACCTTATTTACATCTGCAAAATTACTTCATATCAGTATCTAGATTCAACTGACTGAAAAAGCAGGGAAGGGGATTTTGGAGGAAATATCTTTAGTATTCTGCCTACCACCACCTTTCAATATGGGCTCTCATTATTTAGTTAATGTGAGGCCAACAGATCAAGAAACAACTGCCATCAGAAAGACAGTTTATTACACTCAGAAATCTTAAAGAGCAGAAGCATGCCATGCCATGGGGTGGGGTATGCGAGGAAGCCCCAGAGCTGGTCAGGAAAGCAAAGAGAGAGAGAGAAGATCTAAGAACAAGAGCTCTGATCATGTTTCCATGAGAGGGAATAGGCAGGCAGGATGAGCAGGTTTAGGATTGGACAGTTTGAATAATTTTGGCAGGTCCCAGAGCTTGAGAGCTGTCTTAAATTGTCAGGTGCCCGGCCCTGGGTAACCAAGACAGGTGGATTGTGGCCCCAAGTGTGAGGGGCCAAGGATTGGAGTGACCTCTTGTTATGGTTCTGATCAAGAATAGCCTCTAAAGTCATCATGGAATCATAGGCAGGAATTTCGGAGGATGTTCATTCCTAGAGGTATTCTAACTGCCTTGCTGTTAGGAGGCAGGACCTGGTGGGGCATTTCCAGAAGGAAGTGTCTCCCTCCCCTTCTCTCTCTGCTTCCTGACCACCGCAGTGTAAACAGCTTCTCCTCCACCCTACCCCGCTGCCATGCTGTTTTCTGCCTTGGAACCAGCTGACTATGGATTGTAACCATGAGCCAAAATAAACCTCTCTTCCTGTAAGTTGGAGGTGTCAGGCATTTGTCTTAGAAATAATGAAAGTGACTAAGACAGCTCTGGAGTGGTTGGTGTGTGCTGTACAAGTGCCTCTCAGCCAGGCATTTATGACCCATAAGAGTCAGCCAGCCCTCGATGAGGAAGTCCCTCTAGGGTCATCAAGGCCTTAGATGTAAAGAATCCAAATACCCAAAACAAAAGACATGAATGCACAACAGCTACCTCACTGGGTCAGTTTCCCACTCATTTCTCTCACCCCCAAAGAGACAACTATTGTAGATGCTATTGACTGATACTGTTTTAAATTTGCACAGCAATATAGGAAGAATTAACCCCTTCATAAAAGCCCTTCCATGAGCACAATATAGCTTTTCATTTTTTCAGGCCTTCTTTTATGATCCTTAGTAGCTCTATCAGTCAGTGCTCACAAACAGATTTAATATAAGATACACACACACACACACACACACACACACAGATTTACAAAGTAAGCTTACAATGATTGCCTGCCTGCCTGCCTGCAGAGTCAGGTGCGGAAGAGTGCAAAAGGGTTGTTTGCATGCTGGAGATACAAAAACTCCAGTCAAACGTCAAAGTCCCAGAGCTCACTGTAGAGTACCGTGCAAAGCCAGAGAATCTGCACTGCAACACTGGACAGTATGCGCTGGAAGCCCAGAGATGGACATCCAAGGGGATGACAAAGACTGGAGCTCCTCCAAAGAAAGAGAAGTAAGCCTTTCTTCTTTTGCTTTTTTATTCTGTCAGGCTACAAGCCTATTGGTTGGCGCCACTCACAGCCAGGTTGGATCTTCCAGCTTCAATAAATCCATCCAGTCACATCCATAACTGTGCTAGACCAACCAGATGTTCCAAGTTGACACAATAGTAGTTTTGCACTTTATATAAATTCTCAGTTTTGTTATAGTTGTTCCAGATACTGTATAAATTATATGGCTATAATAAATAGGTTTTCTCCTCATATTTTCTAATATATTTTATTATATTTTAGGCTGTATTTTACTATACAACATTTTCTATTATATTTTATTATATATACAAACTTTTTCTTTCTTTACAGCTTTATTGAGATATCATACATACAAAAAAACTACACATATTTAGGGTGAGAATTCTATAGGCTTGACATGAGACCAAAACTATAAAACCATCATCACAGTAACATTACTGTATTTATTACTCTAAAGTTTCATCAGGCTCCATAGAAGTCCTTTCCTTCCAAACCTACCCCATCCAAAAGCAACAACTGTTTGCTTTCTATCATACAGATTTTTGTATTATTTTTACTTTAGTTACAAACTGTCATACCATTTTTCATAGATGTTCAATTTATTTCAAGTTTTCTAGTATATAAGAATAACAACATATAATTCTAAATATATTATTTCCTCTTGTTTGTGTTTATATTATGTCAACCTAAACAGCAAACAGAGAGTGGTTCTAAAAAGATTAAATTTATGCAAGAATGGATGTTGCAGTGGGAAGAGATGAGAGTGTATTCGAGGAGGTCAAGGCAGGGGAAGTGTTTAAAGACAAAATGGGAGGATTACATAATTTGTTTCAAAGCAATAATCCTTGGTTGCAAGGGTCAATAACAAGGGTGGCCTCAGGCAAAGAGTGCACAGAGGCTGCTATATAGATATCCTTGAAGAAGTGGTGTTTGTTTGTTTTGTGGTTTTTTTTGCAAGGCTGAGTTTGTCTTTGGGCAAGCTTGTGGTTCTGGCAGAGCCTTTAATTTGTGTTATCAGGAATGTGTGCATGAGATCCCCTCCTTCATAACCCCCTGGCTTAATCTGATATTTTTTATTAGAGCTTAGCACGAGTGGCTCCATTTTGATTCTGACATTCTCAGTCATCAAATCTTTCTTTTTTTTTTGGTACTGGGGATCAAACTTGGGTCCTTGTACTTGCAAGGCAGGCCACTGAACTGCTGAGCTAAATCCAGGGCTCAGTTATCAAATCTAAGTTCATGCACAGTGAATGTAGAACCTAGCCTGACCTGATTGCATTCACAGTGAGTGGTAGCCACTACAATTGCTCCTGAATAACCCTGGCCTCTTTTCCCCATAAAGTTTGCCTGCATGCTATAAATAAGACTATTCAAACATGTGTGGATCTGCATGGCTGGACTGTGGCTCCATCGGCGCCAAGGAAGTGCCTGACGCCTGTGGTATTAGTTTGAGGCAAACCAGGTACATTATAGTTTAGGTGAAATCACTTTTGTCCCAACTACTACATATGCCACCCTTTGACACAAATCTCTGAAATCCACTGGTCTTGCTGCCACTCTTGACCACACTTCTGTCAATAAGTCCCCAGTAAATGGCACTCTGTGCAACTGTGGATCTGTCTGGCTCAGAGCACCTTCCCCTTACAGCAGCTGGCTCTTTCACACCTGGTTTTCCTGGGACCACGAATTAGCAGAGATTCCCATTAAAATGCTAAATCACCATAATGATTCTTGCATCATCTCTGATTTAATTAGAATGACTCAGGGTTCTGGGCACTCTTTAATTACTTTAATGAGAAATAACCTGTCATCCAGTACCCGGCCTTCAAACACAGAAAGCAAGTTCTATGACCAGGTAGCACTGGTCTAACTCTGGACCTGTACACTCATTGGTCTGTTCTCTCTTGTCATTTCCAACCCATTTTAATTGTTTACTCATCTGCATTTGTACATATATTCATGTACACACCCCTCACAGGTGTAACTAATTTTTAGTCTTATTTTTTCTACTTTACCAGACTAAACTAAAGCAGAAATAGTGCATTTTTCATTTTATTGGGGGAAATATCTTGTACATACTAGATACTTCATAAATATTTCTTAAATTGAGAATAAATATAATGTTTACCTAAAAGCAAAAATCCAAAACCTAGATATACATTACAACTGCCTTACTAAACTAGCGGAGGAAGGACAAAATTGTTTTTTAAAATTTTTAAACTTCAGTCAATTAGTAAGAAAAATAAGGAGACATTTTCCCAGGTCACATCCCAGGTACCATAAATTAGAATCTCTGGTCCTTGGGGCCTGGGATTTGTGTTTTTAATAATCATCTGGGTTATTTTTACCCACTGAACCTGGTCTTGGCTGAATCGTGTAGAGTACCATTGTCTTAAAGTAAAACGAAAATCTAGGAGCAAAGCCCTGTTGTATTACAAAACACTAGTGCTAAATGAATTCTAAAAATCTATTTTACCCCTGATGTTTCAAGGGCTAGAACTTCTATAAGACTGACTGCTCTACCAGTATGACTGCAGAGCATCCTAGTTAGTGTCAGACAGGAGGTGGGTCCCAGGAGGTCTGTTTCTTTGGCACCATTTGACTCCCCAGAAACTCCACCACCCTAGCAGAAATTAATATCTTAGAGTGTTGGAGGAATCTTAGTCATCCCATGTAAATGTAGACCCAAGCAACAATAGAGGGAAGCATGCTAAAGTTAATTACTTTGGGAGGAATACAATAACGATAAACCAAATCAAATTTTTCAGCCAAACATTTGGATTTGAGTTCTGAAATAATTCAAACTCTTGTGGAAGTTATTACCAATCATGAAACCAGACAGCAGGAAATAATTCTCTGTTAGCTGCATTATTTATAAGGGAGAAATATATATATATGTATGTATGTATACTTTTTCTTCCAAGACATTCAATAAAAACCACAAGGCAAACAAAACCGTTTCCTGGGCTTGGTTTCCAGCAATCTTACATCACATCCTCACTCACTCACTTCCTAGGTCTTCTTTGTGGTGGAAATCTTCCAGACCTCACCACTGGGAAGCCCACAAGGGCTAGGTGGAGGCAAAAGCCCTCAGGAGAGGAGAGGAAGTTGCTGGTCATCTGGTGTGGCCTCCTTATTTTACAGAGAAGGAAAAAAAAAAAAACCTCAGATAGTGAAGACAGTTTGCAGATGGCTACCAGCAAAGCAGGGATAAAGACTCCTAGGCTCTGAGCAGTGTTTTTTTCACTTCCGAGACTGCTTACCAAATTGTGTGCTCTCATTTCTGGGGAAAGGTCTTTACAAAGGAGCCTATTCCCCTTCATGGACCCTCATACACCGCTGGCACGAATATAAAATGGTGCTTTGGCTACTTTGGGAGACAGTTTGGCACTTCCTTCAATGAGTAGACGTGCAACTGTCATGTGGTCCTGCAATTTCTTTCCTAAATATCTGTCCTGTAAAATTACACAAACACTTGCTCACAAGTTAGGAGTCATTTACCGGAAATCCCTACTTTCCATCCACCTATCTCTGCTCTCACTGCTTCTATTCAGCCTGGCTCCCTTCCCGCCTCCAAACTGCACTCCACCTGCCCTTCTCTCTGCTCCATGCTGATGCCAGGGGATTATTTTAAAATGCAAAGCTGCTGCTGTGCTGTGGCCCTGCCTGTAAGGAGGTAGTGTCAGGATAAAACCCCGCCCTGGGTAAATCACAAAGACCTCTACCTTGTGGCCCTTTTCTGTCTCTGCAGCCTCAAAACTCATTATTTTGCCATTTTTCCTATCAAGATTGAGAGCTGGGACCTCAGCAGGGGATTTGAGCCCACATCTGTCTGGCATCAAAGCACATGTGCTTCGGATAACAGAACTGTGTCCCATACTTGTGAAGAAAACCCCTTCATTTCTCAAGCCCACTGAGGACCTGCTGTCTCCAACCAAGCATGCAAGCTCCGGTTCTGATGCAACACTTTCGAACACTTGGTATTACCTGTCTTGTACTGAGCATTAGTTATGTTCCAGCCAATGCGCCAAGTGCTCAGATATACACAGGAATAAAGCACAGCTCTCGGTGAGTGGCCATCAGAAAAATCAAAACCACAATGAGATGTCACTTCACACCCACTAGGATGCCAATAATGAAAAGACAGATCATAGCAAGTACTGGTGAGGAGAAGAAATTAGGACCCTCACACACCACTGGAAGCAATAAAAAATGATGCTTTGGCTGCTTTGGAAAACAGTCTGTTGCTCAAATGAATAAATATGGAGTTGCCATAGGACCCAGGAGCTTCATTTCTTAATATCTACCCCAGGAAAATGAGCACGAACGGCCAAGTAAACACTTGCACATGAATGCTCATAGCAGTATATTTCCAAAAAGCAAAAAGTAGAAATAGTTCACACATCTAACAATAATGAGTGGATAAATACACGCAGTATAGCCATGCAGTGGAATACTGTTCAATGATGTAAAAGAATGAAGTGCTGAATAACACTTCTGCACAAAGGGCCTTGCAAACATGTTATGTGAAAGAAGCCAGTTGTAAAAGACTGCAAATTATATGAATGCATTTATACAAAATGATCAGAATAATCTATCTGTAGAGTTACAAAGTAGATTAATGGTGCCCTAGGGGTGAGGGAGGTAACAGGAGGGTTGTTGGTACAAAATAGAGTGACTGCTAATGAGGATGGAGTTTCTTTGGGGGATGATGAAAATGCTCTAATATTGATTGTAATGATGGTTTTGCAACTCTGTGAAAATGCTAAATATGCTTGAATTATACACTTGAAATGGATGAATTATGGCATGTAAGTAAAGCCATGGTTTAGAAAATACCACCGCACAGACAGACCCCGCTCCCAATGAACCTTTAGCCTAGGCACCCCCTCCAGGTGACTAACTCGTCCCAGCATGCCAGGTCATTCCCAGTTTTATCATGAAAGTCCTATCTTCAAAGAAACCCTCAGTCCCAGGCGAGCCAGGACAGTTGGTTCCCGGCTGGAGTGCCCCCACCTCCTTGTCACCACCACCCTGGCATCCAAAGGTCCTGGAGCTCTGCTTCAGATGTAGATAGTGTGCCTACAAGAAGTTGGCAGGAGTCTATGTCCTCTCAGATACAAGAAGATGGAACTTCTAGGCCTGGACTTAAAAAGTGACTCCATAGGCGGCCAGTCACTTGCAGTGAACTTGACCAGACAGTGAACTCCTCTCACTGCTTCCCCCTTGGGAGCTGGTGTAGCTGAGGGCACAGGACAGCTGGTCTCCATTCTGAGTAGACTTCTCCCAAGTTCACACAATTATTTTAATGTGCTCTATCATACCTTAGTCCTTCCTTTCAGAACTTCCTCCCATCTTATCAAAGTGCTACCAGTGTCCTTGCACCTGCAAGAAGTTCAGCTAAACATCCCAGGCAGAGGACTTTCCAGGGAACAGATCCCTGGAATGGATCTGCTGACATCTGGTCTTGGTAATCATCTCCCAACCCTGTGATCCAATTTCAAATGTGGCAAATGTAGTCCAGCCTAATCCAAGTGCCTCTAGTCACCATCAAAGGCTGACAAAGCGGAGACTGGACCCTCTCAGCTGGTGAGGGAAATAGAGCTCCAGCCTCCAGAGGTCAAAGCTCCACACCAAGCTTCCAGGCAGGACTGGCCCGCATGTGAGTCCCTACCTGCTTGCAGGGGAACCACCTGCAGGCTGCTGTCCTTCTGTCACCCTTAAGAAGCAAGTCCTTTCTCACAACCAACCTGATTGTCTTGATACAGCTTCAGAAAATTCCCTATCAATTGGCCTGGTACCACTGGGGTATGTAACATTTATTGTGGCCCTACTATAGGCAGAAAATTATAACAGTTATTTAGAAAAACAGCTCACAATTTACCTTCCTATAACAGCTAGAACTGTTTTAAAATTTAACTCAGATCATGCCACAACCCTACTCAACTGGTTTCTCACTTTAGAATGGAATCCCAAGTCCTTTCATGGTCTCAACCCTTGCTGCTCCTCCAGCCTCCTGCCCTTCCACACTCACTTCCTCAGCCCCTAAAACCATGCATACTCCTGCATCAAGATCTTTGCACATCCTGCCTCTTAGATCTCTGATGCAAAGTATTATTCCCCCAGATATTATCATACCTATTTCCTTCACTTCTGTCTTGTCACTCTTCAAATGTCACCTCTTTAAAGAGAACTGCCCTGGGCACCTTATTAAATAGTGCCCTTCCATTACTCTAAACTTTTACCTTGCTTTATTCTTCATTGCCTTCATCATTATATTAAGTATTTGTCTATTTGTCTGCCTCTCTCCACTTGAATATAAGCTCTATGAGAGCAGGAACACTGACTATTATCTCTTATCTATAGTATTCCAAGTAAGTCCGTTACAATAATGTCTAGTATAAATAATAAATAAATATAAGATAGACAATTGATAAAAATAGGTGCTAAAATAATGTTTGGAGAAGAGGAATTAACTCAGGGCCTACTAGGCAAGAGCTCTACCCCTGGGCTGTATCTCCAGCCCCTTCCTTCTTACTTTCTTATTTTGAGATAGAGCCTCATTATATTGCTCATGCTGGCCTCAAACATCTTTCTTCCTCAGCCTCCAGAGTAGCTGGGTTTACAGACATGAGCCACCGGGCCTGGAAATACAACTTGGCCCTATTGATTTGAATGACCACTGTAACTTACCTTCCTTCATGAGGTAGCAAGAAATCTATGTCCACTTTACAGATGAGGAAAATGAGGCCCAGAAAAGTTACATTACTAGTTCAAAATCTGTAACTAGTAAATGCCAGATATAGAATATGAACCAAAATCTCCCTGATGCCAACCCTGTGTTCTCTCAGTTATACCATGTGCCTCTCTTCTGAGGCACAGTCCTTTGTGGAACTGTGTGGGTGAAGAGCTTAAAAAAGCAAGAGATTCCTTGGAGAAATAAGGAACTCGCCGCCCTCCTCCTCCACCTCCAGTTCTCAGCTGATGTTTTGTGACATTGAAATTGGGGCAATACCAGCTGGAAACATTTATTGATCCCAAAGCCAAGCATGCTGTAAGTGTACTATTATGGCAATTCCATCCTAGAATCAAAGCTGCTGGTGCAAAGAGAAAGTTAAAGCATGTTCCAAGGTGACAGCAGTTATGCCACTTAGGGTCCATACCTTTTGGGGACGAAAGCTGGAAAGTAATAGGGAAATGAATGACCCATTAGAGTAAACTTCTCAGCCAAACAGTCAGGTTCTGGCCTAGTACAAAAACTTCAAAAAATTTTCTAGAAAATCAATCAGCTATGTATTATTATACCGAGCAGTGAACATCACATGAGAACTTGGCAGAAGATTAAAAACATTGTGTGTTTAAAGATCTCAGAGTTTAAGCAGACCAAGAATTAGCAAATCTTTAGCATAATGGTCCAGATAGCAAACATTTCAGGATTTCAAACTATAGCATCTCCACAACTACTCAACTCTGCCATGCAGTGCCAAAAGCAGCCACAGACAGAATGTAAACGTGGGTGTGTTGTGTTCTAATACAACTCTATTGACAAAAAACGGATAGTCGGGCCAGATTCAGCCTGCAGGCTACAGGTAGTTTGTAAATTATTGATCTGGACCAATGTGCCTCTGTAACAAATGAAAAAACTAAGATATAGAAAGGTGAAATGACCGTCAGAGCCAGTTATGAGAGAGGAAAAGGAGAAAGCCATGCAATATGCATTCAGCAATTATTTCTTAAGTAGGTATTATATTCAGGAAATTTTAAACACAAGAGAGGCAACAGTGAGGAAAACGAGTTTTTCTGTGTCATATCATCCAGATCTCAAATTCTGGTCAGAGCAGCTAACAACAAAACAAAAAAGTAAGTAAAAGGATTTAGCTCAGTGGTTCTGCCACCTACCTCACAAGCACAAGGTTCAGAGTTTGATTCCCAGTACCAAAAAAAACAAAGGAGAGAGAGAGAGAGAATGCCAGTCACAATTCTGTGAGTACAGTGAAGCAAGTTAATGTGGCAGGAGGCAGCTTGGGACATGGGGGTGGGTGAGGAAGAGAGTGGAGCCTGAATGAGAAGAAGATGGAGCAGTCACATCTATTAAGCAACATATACATAGTCTGCCAGAATATGTATACACACTTCAGGAGAAGAAAAACGTGTATAAATATTTTAATACCAAATTTATTGAGACATCATGAGAGTAATACAAGTAGGCTTTGACCTCTACAATTACAAAAGTGGCAGCCATTAGTTTCCAGGCATTTATTAGTATGGAAAACTGCTGCTGGGGTAACCTTGGTCATTGAGATTGCTACACGTGCATTTTCCATTTCTTCTCTAAGGGCTGGTGGTGTAGTGTGTCTCCTGAGATACACAGCCTCTAGGGTCCCCCATACAAGGGTAACGCCATCTGTTGAGGAAATATACTATTTTTCTTTTCTTGAAGGTGTATACACATTTTTGGTGGACTGTTCCCCCCTTCTCTCTTTCTCTTTCTCTCTCTATATATATATTTTTTCACTTAATCTTTACAACCTTTGTGTTAGCTTTGTGTCACTATAATAAAAGCCTAAGATAAACCAACTTGAAAAGTGGAAATGTTTATTTATTTGGAGTCACGGTTTGAGAGGTTTCCATCTTGGTCACTTGACCCTACTGATTTAGACCTGTGGCAGCATTGTACACTGTGACAAGAGTATCTAGCATGTGAGACCTATTTCCTTCACAGTCCCTGGAAGCAAAGAGAAGACAGGAAGGAACCTGGGTCCTAATATCCCCTTCAAGGACACACCTCCAATAACTTAACTTCCTCCCACGACGTCCCACCTCTTAAAGGTCCCACCATCACCCAGCAGTACTGCAGGCTGGTGGCACAGCCACATGGGTCCTTCCAGATCCAAACTATACCAGCTCTCTTGCTGAAAGGGAGAAACTGAGGCTAAATTATCTGAAGAGATTGTGCACGGTGTAGCCCAGAGGTCTTTCCAAACCAGCTTTCTCTGGCTCCAGTTTGACTATATTCTCTCACATCAGCACTTCCCAGACATTTCACAGTGAGATGACTCAGAAATACTTTCAGGAATTTAAAACACCATTTCCATCGAACATGTTTGATTTGGGGCCTGTATTAAAATGTATTAAAATGAAGATTAAATTTTTACTAGATATTATAGCCTCAAAACCTGCTTTGATGACCTGATGCTTTAAATTATTACTTTTTATACTTTAAAAATTAAACTTTTTTTTTCAAAAACTAGTTCATATTTTATTTCTAAACAAGTTTGGAAAGAAGGTTTCAGGCTACTTCTTTCAAGCAGCTCTCAAAAACGAAATGCATGTTTTCTTTTAATATTGTTTTTTGATGAATTAGAAGTAATTTGATGTGCTGTATTAGAATTTTCAGTAGCTAAATGCAGGTTGCTGATTTGATCGAGGTAATGATGAGGCAAACAATTCTTGTTGTCTTATTGACTCTTGGCATGAATGTTAATTATGACTCCCATCTTCACCCAGTGGTCCACTAGGAATAAAAATTAAACAAAATATGACCAGCTGTAGAGTTCCCTCACTGAGAAATGTCCCTACCCACCAGGGCAGAGAATGCATTCACCTGGACACACACCACCACATATGCCCATCCCACACTCTCCACCTGTTTCCTTTGAGGGAAATTAATATTTCAAGAATTATTCTGTTCACTTACTGTTGTGATCTAGAAATGGAGACCAAGACCTTTACTGTCTTTGTTGAAAAGCCATAGGCCCACTGCTCAGGCCGTATTCTGCAGGGAGGCTGGGGAAATGCCCGGGTTTGTAACATGGGGAATCCACTCTCAGGGCAGAGCCTGTCCTTGAGCCATTCTGAAAGTGGACATCTCCTTAGGTTGGGTGTCATGCCTGGCTCACTTGCATCAACCGTGGCCTGGCCTGGACATATACACACATACACAAACACACACATGCGTACATGCACACATGCACAAGCACTCACACTCTGCAGTGAAAGCTTTCCATCAATCGGAGGCTAGGAATCAATCAATTGCTTGTTCCCCAAACCTTCCAAAGGAAAGCTACATTTAGATTCCTGGGTCTGCAGCAGAAATGTTGCTCTTGCCCTGTGTGTGTTCATATTTCTCAGGATCATCTGTATGGCTGGTATTTAGTCTAAGTGTATCCTTTTTTGTTTTACCCTGGGTGGTAACAAAAGTATTTTCTTTTCTGTTTCTTCCATACAATTCTTTTTGCTTTCTTCTTTCATAAAAAAACAGGATTTTTAGGAGCAAAACTCAAAACAACAGACAGAAGTGTTTGCTGAGACATCAATAATTAGAACCAGATTTCTGGAGCCAGAAGGGATTTCTGGAAGTCCCTTGGCCAGCCTTGTGTCTGCAGCTGGTCGTAGCTGAAACCTCACACCACCATCATCACCACCACCTCTGCCAGCTGGAGGCAAAAGCTGGACCCACATACTCTCTCTTCAGAGAGGCTGTGGACCCCAGTTTTGAGAATTCCTCTCTGGTCTTCTCCTCCTGATGGGTGGCACCCCAGAACATCTCTTTCTGCAAGGTCTGGTTCCTGAGAACCTGGTTCCTTGGAGTGACTTCAGATTCAGATTCCTAGCAGGTCCAGGAATGTTGGAGGAACCTTGCATTTAAAAAGCAATTGAGCTGAGAAGAAATGCGCCTCAGCCTGAATCTGGAAGAGCAAAGGCCCAATTACCAACTTCAGACTTTCAAAATGTCAGGCTATCTATCGGAAATCTTTCTCAGATAAGAGGTATTAACAATGCCAAAGGGAGAAAGCTGAATCAGAGGCAGGAACTCTCAAGGCTGGTGGAGGGGGACACATCTAGGACCTTGCAATGACAGGTCTCTATTTCAAAGACTCCAGTGGACAGGTCTAGAAGTCCTACACACACACCTACAAAGCCCCTGATGGGAAAAAAAACAAAAAACAAAAAACCTCTTAATGGTGAAATTCACATTCCTCTGCACACAAAGAGGCTATTGAAAGCAGGATAGGGCTATCACCAGCCATGGCCAGAGTAAAAATCATCTGTGTGGAGGCCCTGGATTGTGAGTACAGACAACAGTAAAACTGAAAGTTCCCCTAGAACCACCTGGGAGAGGTAACTGCTATCCAAAAAATAAGTCTTCATTGGCATGTGGCTCAAGAAGTCAACTGACCTTTTTCTGAGCCCAAGTTCCTCATCTGTAAAAGATGAATAATACCCATTTTTCTGGATTGAATGAGCATTAAATGAGGTAACATATACAAGAAGCCTGGCATATAGTAAGCCCTTAGTGAATGGTTATCTAAGATTGTTATGGTTCTTGGTGTTATCAATGGACAAAGAGGATTGTACAACTGTTCTCACGTTACTAAATATGAGTTGAAACCCTACTGTGTCTAACTGCAATAGGCAAGATTGAAGGGAGGAATAACCCCTTTCAGATCATCATAATTTGTATTTACTGTCAATTATTGTGGCACTATTTCTTCTTGCAGACCACTAAGAACTTCCACCTTGAGGGGTCACATAATGTGGTTACTCTGGGGTTGAGAGATGACAACTACTTTGGGGGCAGGTAGGGAAATTTTGTAGCTTAATTTTTGTTCATTCAGATTCGCCTTTGTCTGGTCCATTGTAAGTAGTGAGATTTTTCTATAAGGAAAGAAAACCAATCAGCTGAACACCTGTGAGCTTGAAGCTTTTACAGATATTTAAGATTCATAACCCTGCTAAGAAGGTTTTATTGTTCTCATCTGTAAGATGAGAAATTTCAGCTTAAGAGGAATCAAGTGAACACTTTTTGTCTGAGATCACAAATAGACTTCTGAGGTTTAAACACAAAACACTGTGAGGCGACGTTCAGCAATTTGCCTTGTTCTGTTCCCCTCAGAAAGGCAATTTCAATGCCCAATTTCCTAGACAAGGTAGAGAGAGCTCACTCAGTTGTCAGAATAGTGGTGTGGGGACATGGAGGAAGGGAAGGGAGGAGAAAACACTACTCCCCTCCCAGTGATCCTATTCAAGAGAGATTGCACTGCACTGTTTTAAAAGACCTAGGAAGACTTGATTGAAGACAGTTATGACAGAGGAGAGAGGTTGAAGTCAATTCTGAATGCAGAAGATGTATATCCAACAGGCAAGGTGATGGAGAGGATGGAAAATAACTAAGAAGAACTTGGTTAGATATCAAGAGTAGGGGAGATAATTTCGATTAGATATTGAGGGTGGAGGAATGAGGAGTTTGGATATCAAAGATGAAGAGATTCTCCCTACACTGGCTTAGTAGATCCTTGCTAAAATTAGCCCTGGTGGCCAAGGAAGTATTATAGTGAAAAGAAGGCTTGGAGGAGCCTAAAAAAAGTTTGGTCAAGAAGGGAGCCTTATCAGTTTAATGTGTTAGATTGCAAAAACCACCACAGTTCTACCCCCTCCCTGCCTTTCACGTGTGACTGCAGAACTTCCCATCAAGAGGTGAATCCACTCTACCTTTGAATATGGGCCCTGTATCTTGCTTCACCAATAGAAATTGTGGAAGCAACAAGGTACCTGTTCTCTAGATCTCAAGAAGGTTCTCCCCCTCCCCTCTCTCTCTCTCCCTCTCTCCCTCTCTCTCTCTGCCCAATCACTTTCAGAATCTATAAAACTATGACATTAATAAATGGAATGATTTTTAAGCCACTGAATTTTGGGGTGGTTTTTTATTAATAAATAGATAACGGATGCATTCTCAAGTGTGTCCACAAATTGGAATTGTTTACAATGCTTTTAAAAGTCTTTGGTGCTAGGTCTCCTACAGGGCTCCTCATTGCTAGGCCAAGGCCTTGGCAGGAGGAGTTCCCAAAGTCTCCCTGTATGATTTCAATGAGAATCATTGCCCTACCCCTCTGGCCTGGACTATCCCAGTGCAGTTAGACCTTCCAGGTGTGGCAAGGATATGTTGGACCTACACAGATCCATTATGACTTGAGGTCTATAGATCAGTGTCTGTGTTTCTCAAACTGTAATAAGTATCTTAATTGCTTGAGGATTATAGTAAAATGAAGATTCTGTTTCCATAGACATGGAATGGCAGCTGAGATCTTGCATTTCTAACAAATGGTAGGTGATGCTACCACTGCTGGCCTGTGGACAGCAGTTGTCTCCTGAGTCTTCCTTTGACTTGCTTACTGTATCAGTTTTTAGAGACCTAGTAGCCACCTCTCAGCTGAACTCACACATACCATCATGTGAAAGGAGGATAATCTCCAGGTAGTTCTCTAGATAAATTCCCTAGATATGAGTTCCTGATAGATTCAGGGTAGGCTGCTCAGCAGTCTCTCTGAGGGCCATACACAGACTCTAAGACTCTTCTTAGTCATTTTAGACTCCCATGAAATTGATTCTAGGACAGAAACTGCCACCCAATTCAAAGCAGGGCACTATATGAGTTTCTATAGCTGTCATAATATAATACCACAGCCTGGGTGGCTTAAACCAGAGATATTTGCTTTCTCACAGCTCTGAAGGCTAGAAGACCAAAACCAAGTTGTCACTGAGGTTAATTTTTTCTGAGATTAATTTTTTCTCCTTGGCTTGCAATTGGCCAATTTCCAGCTGTGTCCTCACAGTCTCCTTTCTGTGTATGTCTGTGTTCTAATCTTCTCTTTTGAGAAAGATACCAGCTGTATTACATTAAGGCCCACACTGATCATCATATTTCTTACTTGATTACCTCTTTGAAGGCTCTATCTCCAGTAAGAAGGCTCTATCTCATATTCTGAAGTACTTGGGGGTAAGGATTTCAAAATACAAAAGTTTAAGCCATCCATAACAGGGACCTTCTTAGGAGAACCCAGAATGGGAAGCAGATGGCAGGGCTTGAAGCACTTTGAAGGGCAGGAAGACAAGCACAAGAAAGCCAAGTTTGAACAGGGGAAATAGGCTAGGGTCACCAAAGTGAATATATAGTGTTTTTCCTACAGAACAACTAAATGACCACTTGGACCCATGGCATGAAAATCTAGTACTGTAGGCAAATCAAAGGGCTGGGATAAAGATTGGTGTGGACTGAGTGATCAGAAAACACTTAAAGCACATAACATTGTCTGGAGCAGAACTTCTGGGGTCAAATGCTGGCAAAGCCTGAGGAGAGAAGGGAGCTTCTGTGGATATCAATCAACAAAGCACCTTTCTGCTTTGACCTTTTAATCTCTTATTTCCCTGGTTAATATCTCTGAGCCTCCTTTCTTCATTTGAAAGATAAGACTAACCGCAACTCCCTCAAAGAGTAATTATGAAAATTAAACTGTAAGATGTATATGACCAGAGCCAGATATATCCACATGGACTTGTGTCCATCCTTCTTTTTCCACTTCCCCACCACATCCCAGTCTATCCTGAGAATTTTGGTCAGCTTTTCCTGATGTTCAGGGGAGATTATACCATCCCATTTGCCTGGTTTTTGTGATGTAAATTAGGAGGGAGAGGAAGACAGACTATGAAGTAGGAGTGATGCAGGTAGAGGCAGGGAGATAGGGTTCTCCCACGCTCGCTCCGCCCCAGGCCTGCCCTTTGGTGCAGAGAACCTTCAGAATGAGCCAATGGAGAAGAAACAAATCTGATGCAGTAATGATTAAGACTATCTGCCTGGTAACAATCTTACTTCAAGGGCAGACAATAAATAAATGACCTGCCATGAGCATCATGGAGCTTTCTGGAGTAATTGCCAAGTAAGAAGTTCTGAAGTAGGCAACAAAACGTAAGGACTGACAACAGAAAGGAACTTTGAGAGATTTTGCTGTGAGAATTGAATTTAAACGTTTTAATGTTCTTTAAGAGATGCCAGTAAAGACTGGAATTCTAGCTTCACTACATTTGACTGCTAGAATTCACTTCTTAAAACATAACTCACCTAAACACAAGGTCCCGAGTTTGATCCCTGGTACCAAAAACAAAATAAAACAAAACATACCAGTGCAGAGACTGATGAACATGAGATCTTGGGTTTTCTATGGAGAAGGCATATTAACTCTATACCTAACCTCTTTTCATGGCTTCTGCCACTTAGTAGCCACTTAAATGGCACCTTATCATTGTTATTAATATTAGTCACCAGATTTATGCCCGCGAGACAAGATCCACAGCCTTTTGAGAAATACCTAACATTTTGGAAATCACCCCATCTCTCTCAAGATTCACATACAGGAAGTTTGTTTCAGGATGACTGGAAGAACAACTATCTTGACTGTGTAAAAGCAAAAATAAGCTACAAATATCATGCACTGAGAACATATACTAATAAAATATTTTTAAACCAAAATAAGCAAAAGACCATTGGAGTTGCTTCTGTGCCTAGAACTCCTCTTATAAACAAACAAAATCTTAACTTAGCAGTAGTCCTTATAACTGATTCATTTTTCGACCAAGTTTAGCAAGTCATAGACAGACAGCCAGCTGATTTACCTACTACATGGGATCTCCCATAGGAATAACCCCAAGTGGAATGAATGCTAGCCATAGCGAATCAAGTAACTTCTGTATTTTATTTCCATGTTCAGCCTATGAAAGCTCACTGCCTGTTATGCTGAGGCAGAGCCCTCTTAACATCTTGTGGTTTTAAGTGGTGTTTGATTCATGAATCTTTGATTGTTTGCATTAACTGTAGTAAGTGTATTTTGTCTAAAGTTTTTCTTTTAATAGCTGGTTACCACCTGGCTGAGCCTCCTAAAGGTACTGGACAACAGATTCTGTTCCAGGGTGTTTCAATTCATGACAAATGAACTCTATACCAGAGTAGCACTAAGCCATAGACCTATGCACACTGTTGAGGCAATGAAACATCCACAAATCCAAAGACTTTCCAGGCATTGCCCAAGGGGCTGAAAAAACAACATGTTATCACATCTGCATACTACTTTAGGAATGGGTGTATTGGTACTAGATTCATGCTACTTTCTATCATTTTATAATTTTTCAGTTAGTATATACTTTTATACAATTGTAGTTGTGTGGATAAAAGATCCTAAATATTTTTTCTGAGATAGAAAGCCTGCTTATAAACAAAAAAATTTGAGGAATCTCTGACACAGAGTCCTTTAGGGCAGGAGCTATGCTTAATCTAGTTTGTGGAACTTTCTAGCCTTCACCCTGAAACCAGCAGTTGCATTTTGCTTTGTGAGTTATTTAATGTCAGGTATCTTTCAAGAGGCTTGCAACAGCCTGAAGCCAAGTGACATACATCATGTGATCCAAAAACTACATTGCTTAAATGTTTTTAATTATTATAGTAAAGGACACACTGCCAGTGATCCCACTCAAAACTTTCATCCTTGCTTCAAACACACTTATCCCATCATTCTTGGAACTTTTGCAAGCAGTCGTGTCTTGCAACCAACACTTCCACAGACCTTCCTCCTTCCAGGTCTAGCCCCACTGCTCGCATCACTGTAGCCTTGGATAACTCATCTCCACTCAGGGGCTCAGTCCACCCAAATGCACATGAACAAACGTGTTTAAGTGGTATCAGTATTAAGCAATGAGGCATGGGGAGGGAGATGGACAGTGGCAGTTTCATGGGCTCAAACTTACAAGGAAAGTACCCTCAAAGTAAAATGTGGTCCTAGGCCTGACCTATGTGCACTGAGGGGCTGGAGTAAGGGTAAGATTGTTGACCAAGGAAGGCTTTCTGAAAGAAATGCCCTGAATCTTAAAGCAACTGTTTGCTCTGGAGCATAACACTGTGCCAGCCCCCCAGACTGGCTAAGATTACACATGCTTACATAAGGTCTTTAAGTTGCACCATAAAAGCCCCATTACCAAGGACTCCTTTCCCTTTTTCCATTATGCAAATCATGTTGGCATCTATTGATTGCATTTGCATGTGAACAAGGACACTACATTTGTAACTAATGTATTTGCACATGCATTTTAATTATTTCACTTGTAGGAGGGAGGTGATTAGAGTCACCGGCATGGAAATATTGCTCTCTGTGGTTAAGAGAATTTGGCAACTTTGGAGCATGAGTGCAGTCTGATGGGTGGGGTTATTGCAGGCAAGTGGGAGAGGAGCTGGAGCAGCTGAAGCCCCTGGTGACGTGCCCTTCAAGAACTCATGCTGACTGCTCCTTGAGGCCTTGACTACCTGGCCCACCTGCAAATGGGAGGCAGGACACTGCAGAGAAAGTGAGTTCTTGGGTAACAAGACCCTGATAGCTCGCACCAGGTCTTTGTGGAGGATGGCTCTCCTCTCTTGACACTATAGGGTTTTTCTTTCCATGTGGCTTGGCAGAAGCCATGACAAGACTATCACATTACTCCTCCCTGTTGGCAACACCACTCCTAGGCTTGTCTAGTCAGAAGAAAAGCCTCACAGCTGTTTAGCTATCTCCTTCCTTCTTTGCTCTTTGAAACTAGAGTTAATATTTTGCCTCAATTGCATCCAACATTTAAATGTACTCATTAAGCTTTAATAGCCATAGCACCTCTTGACAACCCATGCTCTGATAAAGACTGCAGTACCTTTGGAGGAGCATGTCCCTCCTCACAGAACATAACTTCCTAAAGCACACTTTCCTCAAAGAGGAGGATTTTGCATACAGAGGAATTAGGTGATTTTTCTCCTGCCTGTCCACAGGGAAATACAAGGAAGGGCATAATGGTGACCATACCTTGAGGCTAAGGAAGGTTCCATACTTCCCAACTGCCCTAATTAACTGTTGCGAAAATACGCCTCAGAATAAGACTGTGGAATGTTTATCTTGTATGTTTGTTTGTTTATCATTTACTCAAGGGCCACATACAGAGAGAAATATGTGGGACTGTCCATCATCTAGAAACCAGAAATTAAACCTCAGGTCTTAAGGGATCCATTGTATTATCTTTGGGAATAATTTAAGGTTCTTTACAGAGGCATTTTTTCCTGAAATTGTTTTGTGCTCAATAGCCAGGCCTTGTACTTCAAGTAACCAAGCTCCAAAACATGGCTGGTCTATGCTTAGTGTAGCTGATATGATGTTAATTCAAAATATACATTTGAAAAGAGCTTCAAACCTGTGTTTGTTTGTTTGTCTGTTTTAAAAAAGGTCTTAGTAGACAAAGTAAAGAATGCAATGGAAAGGAGACTCAAAGATAAATGTGAGGTTTAAAAGAAAGGTCACAGTGCTCTTTTATCAAAGAATGAATTTGAAAATGAAAGTAAAATATTGGGAATATTTGCTACTTTTTAAAAAATATTTGCTACTTTTTAAATTTCCACAATGTATGATGCTGAATTCTAGATTAGTGAGCTGATTCCCTACTGCATCATACAAAGTAGAGCTCCGTTCCAACTTAGAACCATCAGTTTATGCCTCAAGATATTACACACAATGAGGCAAGGGAATTCTGCCTGGAAGTTTAGGGTTCCCTCCTGGGACTGAATCCTAAATCTGAGGCTGGGGAGCCCTGCATAGGCCAGGCCTCTCAGAGACTACAGCCTATGGTGAGCGCTGTCCTTGGTCCTGATTTCCATTCCTGCTGCGCTGACTCCCTCAGGCATCTGCCATTTTTTTTTTGCCATTAAATTTATTGGTACTTTTTAGGTACACAGTACAGTTACATTCATCATTGGGATATTCTAACTTTACATGATGTATCTTGGTTTTTATTTTTGCGCCATTCCCCTCCCTTCTCTTCACCCCCTCCATCCTTCCCTATTTACAGACTTTGTTTCCATTTTTTCCTTTTCTCATATTTTTTCTTTTCCCTTCTTTCCTTTTCCCTACCCTTCCCACTTCCCCTACTCCTTTAGACCTTTTCTTCCTATTTCACATTATCAGTTATATAATTTGAACCTTATTTACACTTTTAGTTTTTCACATCAGAGAAACTATTCAGTATTTTCTCAAGTGTGTCCTATTTATTTCACTTAAGAGTATGGCCTCAATGTGCATCCATTTAGCTATAAATGTCTCTAGCTTCTCATTCTTTATGGCTAAGTAGTACTCCATTGTATATTTAAAGAAACACATCTTCTTTATTCAGTCTTCAGTTGATGGGAAATTGGGCTGTTTCCAAATTTTACAAACTGTGCTGCTATAAACATGTGTGTGTATATGTCACTATGGTATGATTCTTTTAATTCTTTTGGAGAGATACCCAGCAGGGAGATAGCTGTGTCATATGGAACCTCTAGTCCTAGTTCTTTATCTCCATACTGATTTCCACAGTGGTTGCACTACCACCAACAATGAAAAAGGGTTCCTTTTTCCCCACTGCCCCACCAGCATTTGTTATTGGTCGATTTTTTGATAGAAACCATTCTTTCTGGGGTGAGGTGGAATCTCAGTGTAGCACCTCTCAAATGACCAGTGATGTGGAACATGTTTTCATATATTTATTTATTGCATTTACTTCTTTGTTTGAGAAATGTCTATTCATTTCAGATGCCCATTTTTTAATCAGGTCTTTATATTTTTGTGGGATCTGATTTTTGGAGTTCTTTATATATTCTAGATAGTAAACCTTTGTCTGAGGAACAGCTGATAAAAATCTTTTCCCAAACTGTAGGTTGTCTCTTAGCTCTCTTAATAGTTTCTCTTGCAGTGCAGAAGACAACTACCCATTTAAATCCCATCTCTGTTCTATGACTCTGAAACTAATGTCACCAGCCCAGCTCACTCTCCAGAGCTCCTACTTCTCACTGTCTGCTCTCTGCTACCATCTGTACTGGGGTCTAAATGGCCTCTCAAAGTAACAAGTCCCTAATAGAACTTGGTGTCACACTCTAAACCCATTTGTGCTTTGAATTGCTCAGGCACCAGATTCTGGAGTCATCCTTAATTTCTCCCTTTCTCTCACCCACCACATCCAACCTGTTGTGAAATCTTATAGATTCTAACTTCAGAATATATCCAGAACCCAGCCACTCCTCACCAGCTCCATGGCTGGCAGCCTGGTTCCCTGCCCATGGCCCTCATGTGGATCATTGTAGGTGTCCATACTCCTGTGGAAAATATTCCAGCAGAGAACCCAAAAAAGCACTGTGAAAACACTAGTCAAATATGTCACCTTTGGCTCAAAGTCCTCCAAATGATCCTATTCTTCTTTGAGAAAAAGCCAGAGTCTACACCAGGCTGCAAAGCCCTACTGAATCTATACTGACTCTCACCATGTGGTCCTCTGACCTCCCACTGCTCCCCTTTTCTCTCTCCATGATTCCTTCCTACAGGCACTGTATTGCTCCTGAGATACATCAGGCCTGCCCCTGCCTCAGGGACTTTGCAGTGGCTCTTCCTTCTCCAAGATTACCACCTGCTCTGTGTGTCCAGCTCATACCCTCATATCTGTGTATTTACTTGTGTGTCACTTTCTCATCAATACTCGTCTGGACCACTCCATTCAAATGGTGGCCTCAACCCTACTGGACCCCCAATTCTCCTTCCCTGCTGTATTTTATCTCCATTGTTTACACTCCCTCTCCCACTCTTCCTAGAACATAAGTTTTACAAGCTGGATTTACTATCTAGGATCCCCAACACCTAAAACTGTGCTTGATACCCAGCATGAGCTCAGGAAATATATGCTGGGTGAATAAATGAGCATTTCAGTGAGCCAGGCAATGTCCTCAAAGCTGTAAGTACATTATTATATTTAATACTTCTGACCTGTCTTTTGCTAAAGTGAGAACTAAGGCTTAGAAACTTAAATTTTTTGTCCAGAGTTTGACAGTTAATAAATCAGAGTCAGAATTTGTGTGCAGGCTTGTATGACCCAGAACACCAAATAGCAAGCATAATTTCTGAAGAAAAAGGGTTTTTTTTCCCTCAGAAATCTCACATATCTTAATAAGGAAGCATTACCAATGCCTACATTTCTGGCCTAGGTGCATAATGAAAAGGATCGAGTCCTTCTTGTCTCCAAGGTGTGTCCAAGGAGGCCAGCTGAGTGCAGGGGCACAGCCCCTGTCCTTTCAACAAATGAGCTGTCAGATCAGGGTCTAGCAAGAGGGCAACATGAGGTGACCCGACTCTAGCAGAGGGAGAAAGCATGGATCAATGCCTGGCTGCCTTGGTAGGGAGTAAAGGAAGAGGGCAAACACTTGGAATTGTCAGAATGCTATCTCTTTGAGTCCCCAAAACCTGTCTCCTAGTGTAAGGGTGAAATTAAGGCTTATTCCAGCAAGTCACCTCTATTTTAGCTGTTCCTTAAATGTGTAACTACTATGACCTCTTTTATCACCTTTAACTTCACAATTCACCTAAAAGGGGTTCTTGTTGCCACAGACAGAGGAGTTCAAAAGGTTTAATAAGATGTTCAAGAATAGACATCTGTCAGAAGCCAGAGCTGGGACCTGAACTTTGGTCTCTCAGAACCCCAATCCCTCCTCCCACAATTCCACACCTGACACTTTCAGCCCAGGCAGATCAGGGACAGAGACAATATGGCAACAAGAAAAGCACTCGGACCCCCCACCCCCTGACACTCAGTCCAGGGAAGCATGAGCAATCCTAACCCTGCTCAAGGGGTGCATGGCTCAGGATGGGGTAGGTGAAGGCCTACAGGGCTTGGATTGAAGGAAGCTAAGGCAATAGGTGGTGGTGATTCCAGGCACAACTGTAGATGCTGGGGCAGAAAAGTCTAGGGTATGAGCAAGAGGTTCAGTGTGGTTAAATTGCAACCATAGATGGGGAAAAAAAGGCCAAGAACAGGGGACAATGGAGGCCATAATGGATAAGGCCTGATTTCTTGGGAAATACTAATGACTTCTGAAAGAGTGAGTACTTTCTGCTGATTGACCTGGTAGCACCAAGAAAACTAGATTTGAAGAGATGTCGAGGAAAGGAACCAAGAGGCCGAAGAAGAGGCTCACACTGGCCAGATGCACACAGGAGGTTGGCAGCAGGATAGGAAAGGGATGGATGCAACTCTTTGCTCCATTCATCCAGGGCTCCCAGATCCTTCCTGCCTTAGCGTGTTAGCACACTCGGCTTCCTCTCCTGAAGCCTGCCACTCATGCTGCCCACACCCCCTACCCCCCACCCTCACCTTCTCTGCCATAACTCCCATACTGGTCCGGCACTATTTTGCACTCTCCTCCTGGCACCTTCCACTACTGCCTTTGCCAGAGTGTGTGTGAGGCTGAGTGTGAGCCTTTATTCCTCCTGCTACATATGCTCCTCACACCACCAGCTGCCTTTAGAAGCTCCCAGCAGCTCCCAGTGAGGCCCCAGGCAGGCAGGGCTTCCTGGCAGTCACCAACCCACGCTGTACTTGCTCCTTACTGTTTTCAGAGACTAAGGGTCCAGAGGTTCATTAAATATCTATGCTCACTTGGAAAGCTGATAACCTGCTCAGGAATATGGAGACACAATAGACAGATCAAAAGCTGGCAGCTTGTGCAAGCCAACCACCTCCTCACCATCACCTTGAGAAGCTCCTCACGTCCTGAGCCACAACCTTCCACCATCCTCGGCAGGCTTGCAGAACTATTTATCATGCTTCCAAAGTGATTGACTTCTGATGAGAGGTTCGGGAGCTCAGGAAAATGCTCCAGCTTAGTGTATTGTGAGTAAAAGAAAAGAAATAACAGGTATTCTTCAAGTGTGGGAGCTGAAAACGAAGCTAATTAAATGTCAGGTTTGGAGTTTAACCCACTTGTATATGGTGTTTCTATTCTGGAATCACTGAGTTTCTTGTTCCTGAAGCTGAGCATTGAAGCACCCAGCCTGGTTTAAAAGCTCATGTAGGGCCTTGAAGGAAGAAGAGAAAGGAAGGGGCCAGGCAGCTTATCCATCAAGGTGGAGCTGGGAGAGTCATGTCCAGAGCTCTGTTTGAAGGAGGCTATATGAAGGCAAATAGCTCTGAAGCCAAGAGCAGTGTGACTTGAGATGGAGGCCGCTCACATGGTCTGTCTCTACAGCCACACATTGGCATGGCAAAGGCTTCATCTGGCCAGATGCAGCTCTCTGTGACACCCATTTGCATTCTTGTCCCAGAGACAAACCTAATCAAGAGGCCCACTGAGAGAGCTGGGGCCATGTGGAAGTTAAACTTCTAAGGTGCTTTGGCTGGAGAGGCCAGCAGACAGGCAGCTCAGGACTGGCACCCACATGGAACTGTCTTAGCAGAGAGCAACATTTCTGCACACTATCCTATATGGCCGCTTGTTTCCACTGCCCCTAGGAAAAGAAGGAGGAGTCTTCTTCCTGCTCCACCCCTGTCCCAAGCATGGTCTCCAGAGCAACAAGACTTGCAATAAGAACAATTGGAGCCACTCCCCAGCACCAGATCCCTGTTTAGCAGTTTTCCAAATGCTTTTCCCAGTCCTATCCCTTCCTATGCCTATGACTTTCCTGAAAGGGCAACTAAGGAAACTGAGGCCTAGAGGAAAAGTGACTTGCCAAAGTTCAAATCACAAAAACTTGCAGCGCAGGACTCTCCCTAGTGCTCTTGTTTCTACCAAACCTCCAGAACCATGGTATGGAGAAGCTCAATCCAGAGCCCAGGCCCCCGGCTCACTGGCTTCTCCCTACTACTGGAAACCCAGCTGCTTCCCACTAAGCTTAACACCAAGAGAGAGTGGCTCAGCAGACCTGAAAGTCTCTCTTCCTCCCTGGCAGCACTGGTGGTTCAGAATTTCAGAAGCCAGACAGAGGGGCATACAGACGACAAGCGCTTAAGAAAATAAATATTTTTTTAAAACCATCCACTTAAACAAACGTGTGCTAACCATCTTTTCTATTTTTCCAGCCTTAAGTTTTGGACGAGGGGCAATAGAAAGGAAGAGGGAGGAGAATGAGGAATGAATGGAAGGTGAACAAGTCCTCCCACTCAAGGCAGCAGCATAAACCACTTATTATTACCAGAGGCCCCGAGAGAGTCTTGATTTTAATATGATTTGGATTAAGCAGAAAGGAGGATTACAGGCTCCCACACGCATTTGGGAATGATTGAATCAGCAGCACAGGCTGCTGCTGGTCTATCCACCCCACCCCACTCCTGCTCCCAAACTCTGGGCCATCACTGGAGTGGAGACAAGATGGCCTTCAGATGTGGGACATGGAGACTAGGCTGTCTCTGCACCCCAGGAAGCCCAGCTCATAGTGTTTGGCCAGGGACAGACAATGCCACTCTCCAAAGTAGCCACCCAGCTTCTGTCATCTCAGGACCCAGGGATTCTCTCGGAATTGGTTCTCTGTGTTCTTTCAAGACAGTGATAAGCACTTAACTAGGAATCAGCAAGCTGATGATATAGTACCAGCTCTGCCACTCCACTAGGTGAAATGACATTTTCTCCGTTTGGGGGAAGGAGGAGAGATTCATCTGCAAAGCCACTAAGGCCCCTTGCAACTCAGTCATTGCATGAGATTGAAAGCACTCTGCTTAAAAAGCCTGCCATCCATCCCTGCATTGTCACACTCCCCACACTGGACCCTGCCAGGTACCCACAGAATGCCCAGCATGTAAATTAATAAAATGTGTCTATTTATAAAGAAAGGAGCTTCCCCTTTTTAACATATAACAAGATAATTCAGCAGACATGAAATTATTTGTTTAACTGTTATCTATGGCTTTTATTTCCACATATTCTGTGACTAAGGCAGACCCAGGCTACCAAACCCTCCCAGCCCAGAGAAGACAGTGAGGAACCAGGTCAGAAAAAGGGTTAAATATGTAACTTGCATTTGTATGTATTCAAAAGTGGCACTTGGAATACTTAGCAACTAGTGTATTATCGTGCAGGAGAGAAAAATATCCCAACCTGATTATAGTTCATTGGCATATTTTGAATTGGTTATTCAGAGAAACTGCAGACCACCGCCAATGAAGGAATGTCTCTGAGAGGCTGTCCTTTTCTAAGAAGAAATACACACCTATCTACATTGGTAAAGAAAACAGCAAATGCAGATGGAAGAGTTTCTCTTATCCTCCAGACTTTTCTGCCTAGGAGGGATCTTTCCACAGGAAGAAGAGACTGGGAGTCACACCTCATCCAGACAGAGATGACCTGTGTATCTGGACCCAGGAGGTTTCACAAGGCCACCCTGGATTGCAGTGCCCATCCCACCCCAGCCTTCCACAGTCTGGGCCACCCTCCTAGGGCCCAGAAGCCCAAGCCCCTGTGCCTGTAAATTCTACACAAGAGTCAGATACCTTTCCCCTGTTTGACACTACTGATCCTGTGCTTTAGGCGTGTAATAAATTTTGTGCGTTTGTTTTCCTGGTGCCTCCCTATGGTCACTGTTCCAAAGATTAATTGTCCAACTTTCATACAGAAAAGACTAAATTTAAAACTTCCTGAAAGCTGGCATTCTAACACCCAGGACTACCTCACCCATGAGGTTTGAGCACATAAAGCAAAAAGCATGCATTTAGATGTGGTGAGTGCTTAAATATTGTGTACTGTAGTGGTCTCCTCAAGAGGCAGCATCTCCAGGCTGCCGAGCCCTGTTCAGCAAATGTTTACTCTCTTGAGCCCCCTCATCCATCAGAAATTCATCTTACACCTTGGGCATTAGGCTGGATGTGCAACTTGCTTTGGCCAAGGGGTAGATGGAGCATACAGGTCCGTATTGTGGAAGGGGCTATATATTTATTACAACCCTCTTGCGCTTGTATTCTACAGGATGAAAACAAAGGATGCCAGAGCATAGATCCTCCTTTGACCTAATCTTGGTGTCACATTTGAGGGTGAACACCACCCTATACACCTGCTCTGCTGGAAATTGCAGCTATTGGGATCATAAATTTAACACCAGTAATGAATTAAAGAGATGGAGTTTAAAATAAAGGAAGGCCATTTATTTGGAAATGGGTAGGATAAGAGAAGATAAATAGCTGCCCTGGAAGAGTAGGGGACATCAGAAAGGCAAGTACCTGGCAGTTTTTGTCCTCAGCTTCTTTTTTTATTAAGACTGCTGTCCCTGCCCCCATGTTGGGCACCTGGAATTTGTAACAATTTGATTGGCTCTCTGGCTGTCTTTGACCCTAGCTTGGGCACCTCTGTCTATATTCTTTGGGCCACTTGATTCCTTCCTACCCTTTTGTGATGAGTAGGTGTAGGGAGCCTCATACAAAGGCAATATAGAGTTAAAAATTAAGGGAAATGTGTGTATCCAGTGCAGTGTTTTAGTGATGTTAAAGTGAGAATATACATATGTATAGGTGTGTGTCTTTTATATATTAAATAAGAGTCCTTAGGTGGCCACCCCTTGTCTCTTTTGTATTTTATCAGGTGAGGGGGCTGGTTGCCCCGGTCTTTCCATGTTCCTGGCTACATCCCTGCTTTGCCTGTGGACTCTTCCTGCTAAATTCTTATATTAATTGTGTTATCTGGCACCTTCTCAGGTCTGTTTTTTTTTTCTCTCTCTCTCTCTCTTCACCTTTGCCTTTCTAATTACTAGAATCTAAGTGTAGAGGCAAAACTTGCCTTTAGTAATATTTTCTATTTTTTAATAAAGCTTCATAACACTATAATTTATCCTTTTTTCCTGTCTATGACAGACCTAAACTTGACCTTCCGCCTAGCCAAGTACAGTCAAAGCCACCACTGGCCTGCAGTTCTACAAATAAGGCCAGGTGTGGTGGTGCACACCTGTAATCCCAGAACTTGGGAAGCAGAGACAGAAGGATTTCAGGGGGTTACAGTCCAGCCTGGGCCAGATAGTGAACTCAAAGCCAGCCTGAACTACATAGCAAGACCCTATCTCAAAACAAATAAAGAAGCAAACAAGCAAAAAATGTTAATTGTAAGCCACAAAGTTTGGCATGATTATTATAACACAAAGTGACTTATACTCATTTCCCTGATTCCTGACAGGTCCATATGACTATGATCCAAATACCATCATTCAAGGCAGCATGAAGTAAAAATATGATGGGCTTTGAAGGCAGAAAACAAACTTAGTGCTAATCCTATCATATATATTATTTATATGATGTTAAGCAAGTTATTTTGGTCCTCTGAACCCCAATTTGTCTGTGTGTGTGCATGTATACATAATTGTGGATTGAACCAAGGGCCTCCACACTGAGCTATACCCCTAGCCCTTATTTATTTTTTATTTTGGGACAAGGTCTCATTAAGTTGCTAAATTGCCCAGACTGGAATCAAACCTGCAATCCTGCTTCAGCCTCACAGAGTCCTGGGATTACAAGTGAGTGTCACCATACCCAACTTCCAATTTCTTCTACAAAATGAGAGTGATGAAAAATACCACAGAGACTGGATAAAGAGGATGTGGTCTGTTTTTTGTTTTTGTCTTTTGTTCTTTGTTTTTATAAAATGGAGTACTACTCAGCCATAAAGAATGAGAAACTATAGATATTTATAGCTAAGTGGATGCACTTTGAGGCCATACGCTTAAGTGAAATTAATGGGACACATATGTAAACACTGTATAGTATCTCTGGTGTGAGAAACTAAAAGTGTAAATAAGGATCAAGATGTATAATTGATATTGTGAAATAGGAAAAAAATCTAAATGTGTAGGGGTAGTGGGAGGAATAAAGGTAAGAAAGGACAAAGAAAAAATAAGAGTAAAGGAAGAAAATGGAAACAAAGTCTGTAAATAGGGAAGGGTGGAAGAGGTGAAAGGAGGCTGGGGGATTGGGGAAAAAATAAGAACCAAGACCTGTCATGGAAAGGTGCCAGATCTCAATGATGAAAGTAACTGTATTGTATACCTAAAATGTGCCAATAAAATTTTTTAAAAAGAAAAATGCCTCAGAGGATTTTTATTAGCAATATGTTTTTAAAAATGTGTGCAGGTATATTTGGCTCTGAGCCTCAATGTCTTCACCTGTAAAAAGTAGATATTAAGCCAGGCAATCTCTAAGTTTCTCTATGCTCTATTTGAATCCAAATACGTGCTCATTTATTCATTCTTTCATTCACCAGCAGGTACAAGTAAATCTTGTATTCAGTCAAACTGGAGTTACAACTGGCCTGACATATAAACAACTTGGGTTATGACCAGAATTTTAGCTTTCACTTGCCACCAAAGTCTTGAGTTACAACCTGAATGTCCGCCGCTTGTGCTTCCAGGTGGTCTCAGACAGATTCAACCCTTAAAGCGTTCTGGAAGGAACATTACAACATCCTTTCCTGTGTGGGGTTAAGCGAGAAATCCTGGGCCAAAGTCTCTCCAAGGACACTGAGAGCTGCCTGTGTACAAGAGAGAGACTTTGAAGGCTGTATGGAGGAGCCTGAGCCTTCAACTGACCAACTGGAGTTAACAACCAGCCCATGTGAACAGATTGAGATTAAATCAAGTGTCCACTGTACTTGTATATTTTGAATAACCTTCCATGCAAACACTGTGCCAATGATGTAAGCACACAGTACTCCCTGGCCCCATACAGCACAGCTACCTCATTAGCTCGAGCAAAAGTCACCACTAAGGCTAAGAGTAGACATCAGTGAAGAACGCAGACCTCCAACAACCACGTAGATTTAAATTTATGTACAGCGAGCTATTGGAGTGTGTAACAGGGAGCCCAACTGGCCTGAAGGCAGAAAAAGTCTTCTTTGAAAAAGTAAATTAGAGACAAGCACCAAAATATAACAGAAATTAACCAGAGCAAAGGGTTTCTGAGGGAAGAGGATCCAGGCAGAAGAGTAGCATGATTAAAATCCAGCAGGTCTTGGAAAGAATAAGGGAAGGGAGCATTTTCATGGAGCTTTCAACATCAGAAAACATCAGGAACCTCAAGGATTTGAAGCCAAAGAGGGATAAAATCAGGCTTCCCATTTGAAAAAATCACTCTGACATACCTAAAACAAAGTGCTTTGGAAAGGGTAGAAATAAAAGCACAGACTGATTCCAGCTAAACATGGGGTTGAACATATTCATCTCTGTTTCTTCCTAGATATCACTTAAAAGTTGACAGGAAAGGGATGAAAAAGGCACAAATCCAGAACAAAGAGAAAAGGAGAGAAAACAGAAGTAGGAAAGAGGCCAAGGATTTATAGCTCAGTGGTTCTAGCACCTGCCTTGCAAGCAGGAGGACCTGAGTTTGATCCCCAGTACCAAAAAAAAAAAAAAGTAGAAGAGATACAAACAAAATTTTTGAAGTTAAAGAAGAGAGGGAGCAAAAAAACATTTGGCAGACAAAAGAGATCTGAGCCTTACTGTCTGGCCTGCAAGCGGTGGGTCAGGTCAGAAAGTGAAAGCCAGGCCACTAGAGCACAGGACTCCCAACCGGCTCAGTACAGTGTTAAGGACCTTCCTAGCAGGAGTCAGTGAGGCTGAAAACAATTACAGAGGCTAAAGTCTGTACAAGGAGTTAGATCCCTCTCCTGTGGGCCAGAAGGAAGTAGGCTCGAATTCTCAAGAGGGAAACCCAGAAAGACTCCAGGCCAATGGTAAACGGGAGCATCCGTTTAAAGGGTTAAAGGTGAAGCCCCCTCTGCCCAGCCTTCTTCTCTATTCTGCTCCCAGAAGTCCAACATCCAGGTATTTCCCCATCTTTCCCTGCCCTACCTCATATCCCAGGGAGAAAGGCCACTGGCAGATTGCTCTCCAAGGAAACTGGTCAGAAGGACATATCCCAGCCTGGTATGGAGAAGAGATTCTCATTGAAGCAGCCGGGTCTCTGACTCATTAATCACCTCCCCATGAAACCCACCTCTCAAAAATCTAGCCTATGTACAAGTACTGCCAAGCCACACTCTTAAACAGCAGCCAGTCAGAAAGTCTGTAATATGAAATCAAAATTTCCCAAATAGGAAAATAACCGTTTTAAAAGGTTAAAAAGAGGACAGAGGAAATCTTCCCAAACAATATAGTTAGTATCTTTAGAAACATAAGAGAAGTTATTGCTTCCCTGGAAATTAGAATAGGATAAAATAAAACATAGTGTGGAGGAATATTCAGGAGACTAGACAATGCAGTATACAATGGCATGATTTCAGTAAAAAGAATAGGCAAGTTTGAAATTCTAAATTTATTCTTTTTCTTCTAAATAATGTTACTCAACAAATAAACTGACACGAGATGAAGAGGGGGAAATGACAAATTTATATGTGCAGAAACACAGGACCCATATGCAAAGTATGAGACCCAAGAAGGTTGGGTCACTGAAGGTGTGTGTGTGTGTGTGTGTGTGTGTGTGTGCTACTAGGGATTAAGCTCAACACCTTTACACTGAACTATATTCCCAGCACCTTGCCCCCTTTTTTATTCTTTCCTCTCTCTCTCTCTCTCTCTCTCTCTCTCTCTCTCTCTCTCTCTCTCTCGTACCGGGGATCTAACTCGGGACCTTACATTTGCAAGGCAAGTGCTAAATCCCCAGCCCTTTTTATTCTTTATTTTGAGACAAGGTCTCACTAAGTCTCTAAATTGCCAGGCTGGGCTTTACCTTGCCACCCTCCAGTCTCAGCTTCCCACAGTGCTGGGATTACAAATGAATATCACCATGCCCAACTGAACTGAAGCTCACACAGAGCTTGATGGAGGGTTAGGGGCTTGGATTTCCAAGTGGAAAGAAGATGGTGCAGGCTATGGATAGTTGAAGTAAGAGACACGCACTGAGCAAGAGTTGTTCTTTTACGCAGATAAAGTCTTGAGGAAAGACTCACCTGTGCAACTATCTGGGCCAGGTATCAGATCTCAAATATCTTTTTCCTGTGAAAAGATCTTTCAAAGGCAGAAAGGGGAAATGGGGCAGAAAAGTCAGTTTACATCACTGGCTGCTTACTTCACTAATGCAGATTTCCCTCATAGAGCAAATTTCTTTCACAAAAGGAGGCACCATCCCAGCATCTGCAGAGGCCTGCAGTTTCTCTGAACCCCCAGGGTGGGACATTTTACTCTCCCCAAAGTTTAGATGATATAGATAAAAAATATTTTAAGAACGTCTTTTAAAAATAAGAATAAAAAGAGAAAAGATTATAAATAGAAAAAAGAGGAAAATTTAGAGAATTCGTTGTGGGGGTCAAATGTTCAATGAGAATATGAATTTTGGAAAGAGAAGAGAGAACAAAAGAAAGCTGACTAAAAAAATTAATATCTTCTTATTCATGAGCTGAAGCACATGCAACTCCATGTTGAAAGGGCCTAGAGTCAAGAATGAATGAGAACAAGAATACTGTCTGCACCTCAGCGTGCTGGTATACAAAGGAGTTGCACAGGCATTCAGAGAGGGTAAAGAAAGTTCAGACCACATCTAAGGATCCAGAATCCAAATACTTTCTCAGCAATGCTGAACACTGGGCCTTCAAATTATGAACTTGACCAAAGCCAGGATCCTTTATTAGCCAACTGCCCATTAACTATAGAGGCCAAATAAAAATGTTCAGAAACGATTATCCTCAAAACTGTGGTCGTCCATACACTGCGTCTCAGAAACTTACTGGTTGAAGTCTACTGCAAAATGAGACTAACCAAAGAGAAACCTCTGGAGTTCAGATATAGGCTCTAATGCAGAAGAGGGCAAAGCCGGGTCCATTGGACAGCTGAAGGGAGCCCAGAGTGACTTGTGAGCAAAGGCAGGGACCTGCCCCTGAGCAACAGGCCCAGGGCCTCCAGGAAGACTGAGCATACTGAGAAGGGAATTAGACTTCTGTCAGAGAGCTGAAAGCAAATAGGTGATAAATTCAGAGGGGAAAAAAGAAAAAGAGGAAGTCAGTAGCAACTGTAGAAAATAGAAAGTTATAGAAAAAGAATGAAACTCTGATCCACCACATAGCTAAACTTTAAATAATATTACTCTAGGGCCAGAGATTTAGCTCAGCGGTTTGGTGGCCTGCCTTGCAAGCGCCAAGACCCGAGTTCAATCCCCGGTACCAATAATAATAATAATAATAATAATAATAATAATACTCTAATAAATACAACATAAACATTAAATATGTATTTGCTCCCCACATTGTAAGATAACCACATTAGGAAAATTGAGGCAGAAAATGGAAAAGAAGAGAGTGAATAAATTAACCAACATTTTAATTGTAGGAGGTCAAATGATTATATCTAAAACTTTAAAATATTAAGAAATAGCAATGTGTATTATTTATAAACATAGAGAAAATATCAGCAAAGTAAAAAGAATTCAAAGTAGTTGCCTTGTCTGAGTGCAGAAAAAGGATTAAGGAATTTTTAAAATATTTTCAATATAAACCTCATAGAACATTTGACTTTTATATCTATTTTAATGTGGTAGACATAAAATACATAAATTAATTCAAAGAGAAAAAGCAACACAGAAAAGCTGATATACATCAATGAGCTTGTAAATAGACATCTTCCAGAAAAGACAGTAAAACAACTGAATGTAAAGGAATGGTTATTTATGGCATGGGGTAACTTCTGCAGTGACATTTTTACACATGGATAAAGAAATTGTGGTATCTCAACTTCTAGAAGGAAATGAAGATTATGTGCTCTGGAAAATTGGGATAAATGACTCAGAACATTACCTCTAATGACAGGGAAGGAAACTCTTCTGCTGAAAATGCACACAGAGAGTTAGAGCAAATGATTTCATGAAATGATGAGGGTAGAAGAAATTGCATTTCTAAATTAATTCCAAGCTTATGTAATGTTTAACTTTACATATGTGTATGCAAGTGAACTAACTGGTAAATTAAACTTAAGTTGGAAAATATGAAATAAAAATAGGACTGTAAAGGGAAACATGCTGCAGTGCGGCAGGCAAAGGCACATTTGAAGTTGTTCAGAGCAAAAATTGTTACACAAACCAAAACAGCAATGCTACCTAAGTATAATTCATGATGGAAGGTCTAATAGCCTTAGCTACCTGTTCCATAACAATAAAGCATCTAAATTTATAAAATAAAGCTATACATGTCAAGGAGAAATAGAAAGATTATTTTTAAATTAATATTGTGTTTGGTTTGGATGTGATTTTTCCCTCAAGAGTTTCTTTCTTTTTTTTTTTTTTGGTGCTGGGGAATCAAACTCTGGTCCTTGCACTTGTGAGGCAGGTGGTAGAACCAATAAGCTAAATCCCCAGTCCCTCAAGGGTTTCTTTTCCCAGTTTAGTCCCCAGTGTGGCAGTATTAAGAGGCAGAACCTTTAGGAGGGAGGACCTGATTAGGGCACAGGCAATCACCCTTGGGAGAGATTGATGCTGCTTTCATATAGGGAATTCTTGCAAGAGTGAAAGCTGTTAGGCACAGTAAGGCTGCGACCTCAGTCCCTGCTGGCTTCCTGCATCACCATGTGATCTCTCCCTCTTGCATGTACTCCTGCCAGGACATCGTCCACCATGACACCATTACCAGAAGCCATGCCAGTGGACCCACCAGATATCAGACTTTCAACCTCCCTAAGTTTGAACTAAATAAACCTCTTTTCTCTATAAGGCACTTGACCTTGGGTATTTTGATATAGCAACAGAAAACATACTAATTCATACTCCCTACAAGCTAGGGCATGAGGGAAAAAGACATAGAAGTCAAGCAGAAGGGTCATTCTATGGAGGTAAATTTTCAATATCTAATTTACTAGGGCATATACCATTGGTCCAGAAACCTATTTATATAAATTTATCCCATAAAATAGATTTCACATTGTAAAAGTTCTTTACAAAGATACTATTGAAGCATTGTTTATAATGAAAAAAATATTAAACATAATCTGAATTCTCTCCTCCAAAGGGCAGTCATCCAACTGCAAGTACAGCATCAGCTGGCAGCTCATAAAAAATGGAGACTCTCAAGCCCATCCCAGACCTGACAAATTAGAATCTCATTATTAGCAAATCCCCAGTAATTTGTACACACCTTAGAGTCTAAGAAACAGTTATCTATATATCTACAAAGAAGATGATTAAATAAGAGATCTATAAAATGTAATTTTATATTCTAGAATAAAACTTTATACTCTAGTATAAAATGAATTTGTACACTCTAGACTCTTCTATGTACCAATGTAGAATTATCCACAAAATATACTGTAAAACAAAGAGAGAAGGATGAAGGAGTAGGATGCCACAGTGATGTATTACTATTTGTATAAAAAATTATAAAATGTATTACATTTTCATAACCAAATCGATGACCTAACTGGTTACTTCAAGTAAGATGTGTTTTTCCCCCTTATTCTCTAGTGAGCAGGGTCAGCACCATCTGTTCATTTTGGTTTTGTTTCTCGTTTTTTTATTAGTACATGTTTTCATTACACGATTATTATATTCCTGTGGGGAGTTGGTACATATACATTATTTTAGTTTTTCATCCCCTTTCCCTCCCATCCCTCACTGCTCCCTTCAACTTTTGATCACTTTCGTATTTGAAAAAGATCTATTTTCATTTTTTCTTTGACTTTTTAAATCCCTTTCCCTTCCTTCTCTCTCCCATTCTTCTTCTCATTTGAAAAGATCTCCCTGTTTCCTATTATCTATCCTTTATTTATATTTTAGTTTTCTCATATAAGAGAAACCTTACAATGTTTAAAGCTGTGTTAGTAGTTCATTTCATTTAACATTATGGTCTTGGGGTGCATCCATTTACATACGAATGCCTCAAGTTTATGTTCTCTTTTTCTCTCTTTATCTATATTTTGGGTTTCTTATATGAGAGAAGCCATGAGATATTTAAGCTTGTGTGTTTAATTTATTTCATTTTTATCTCACTCAGCCTTTGGAGGAAGTGTTTATAGAGAGGAATTGGGGCTGAGCATGGTGGCATATGCCAGTAATTCCAGCATCCTTAGAGGCTGAGGCAAATGGACCATAAGTTTGTACACAGCCTGTCCAACTTGGCCACTTAGCAAGCCTGTTTCAAAAAGTAACAAGGCTAGGGAGGTAGCACAATGCGAAGACCCTGGGCTCAAACTCAGTACCACAAAAGAAAGAAGAAGGAGAAGCAGAAGGGGAGGAGGAGGAGGAAAGAAGAAGAAGAGAGAGAGAAAGAGAGAGAGAGAGAGAGAGAGAGAGAGAGAGAGAAGGGCAAGAGAAAGGAAAGGAGGGAGGGAGGAAGGGAGAAGAAAGAAAGAGGAGAGAGAGAAAGAACAAGGCAGAGGAAGAGAAAGAAAGAGAGAAAGAGAAGAAAGAAAAGAAAGGAAGGAAGGAAGGAAGAAAATTAGTTCCAGTACCCTAGGCTTTGAGGAGGGTACTGTTTAAACAAAAAAGAGCAGCCCTGACTCCATCCATATTTCAGAGCCTTGTCTGTTGCTTATTCAGGACTTAGAGATAAAATGATCTATCACATAAAAGCCTTCCCCAAACTCTGTCAAACGCATGTACACATGTGTAGACACACACACACACACACACACACACGAATATATGCCTTTTGGCATTTCCCCTTCCTAGACTATTGTGTAACAACCCTTTCCCAAACCCAGCTGGGTGCCAACATAGGTATTTGTCTCTTACAACTGTCTTCTGCTGTGATCAATAGTCATTTTGTAAATGACACCCTAATCGTCCTTAAAAGCTAACTCGAAAGCAGATATCGTTTGGGCCCTGGTGGAGCAGGGCCCTCCCACAGCTGCTGACTAGGCCTTGAGTCCTGTAAACAGCCCCCCTCAAACAGTACAAGGAAAGAAGGAGTGTTTAATGGCCCAATTTTCCATCCCTTTACCCAAGATTGACAGGAAGGAAAAGTAAAGTGGTCCCGCATTCACACCCAGGCCTAGCAATCAATCCCATAAGCCAGTCTGAGCCTACATCACAGCAGCCCGCGCTTTGCTGGGGAGCAATCAGAAATTAATTGCTAAGAGTCTGAGAAAGCAAGTTCCTGTATCACTTTGGTTTGACGTGATGATCTGGTTATCTGTCACCAAGGAAGAAACCATCCCAAACTGAGTGGCAGAAAAGAAAAATTATTTTACTATGCTCATGGATTCCAGGGGTCAGAAATCTGGACTAGAAGCTACAGTAATGCTTGATCCCTGCCTTGTGCTATCTGGGGCCTTGCCTGAGAACTCTGACAGCTGGGGGAGCTTGAACAGCTGAAGACCGGCTCAACCCGAGCCTTCTGCACCCTTGTGCCTGGACCCCAGGCTACAGTTACTTGAAGCCTGGGCTCAGGTGGGACAGGCACCTACCTGTGACTCCTCCACCTTTCTTGGGCTTCCCACCCACAGGTTAGCTGGGTCCCAAAACACATTAGCCCCGAGGAAGCGTCACAAGAGTGAATATTCCAAAACAACCAAACAGGAGCTGTTGGCTTTTAGGACCCAGTCTAAAGGCTTCATTTCCTCTGCCTTTGATTGACCAGAGCAGTCAAAACCCCAAGCAAGTTCAAGAAGATGGAACATAGCTGACTCCTCTCCATGGGAGTAAAATCTAAAATTGGAGACTTTCTTTTAAAAAAAAAAAATCACTAAACAAAGGGTCTTTTAAAAGAGACTTTTTAGAATAGGTATGTAAATCAGCTAACACGCTACAGAAATAAAGCAAGGAACTAACAAACTGCAAATTTTAAAAGGCTGAGTGAGCCTAAACTTGGCTTGAAGCAGTCACATCTGAAATCCAAGCCCCTGCATGGCCTTAAAGTCTATGACCTCAAGGAGCCTCAGTTTACTCTTCTGTAAAAGGGAAGTATACAGCACTTTCTCTTCCTACCTAAGACTTGCTTACATAATATATATTATATAATATAACTGGGGGTGAAATTGGAAGAGCATCAGAGGTGGATTACAATGACTGTGTGCTGCTTTTTATCAGGCTCAGCAAACAAAGATTTGGTGTCAGTGAAATTTTAACCAAGGGATTCAAGAGGGTAATGAGTCCAGTTGGGCAAGCTCAGTCGACAAGATCCAGGGTGGAACAAGCATAAGGTAAGCAGGGCAGGTCTATGAACTGTGGCCTGTTCTATCACAAAGGCTCCCAGACTTCAACACCCAAAAGGCAAGAATATCTCTTTCGTCTGTGAATTCCAATCTCCTGGAGGTGGATATATTGCCTTCTGGTGGCAAATCATGTTGTCTAATTCCAAGAGAAGAACTGATCTTGGATGGCAATTTTTTATGAGCAAATAGATCAGGGCAGGAATGAGAATAAAATGGTAGAAAGAGAGGAAGTCAAATGGAGAGTGGTAAAGTTCTCAGAAAAAAAAGAAAAAAAAAAACCAGCAGAATAGGGAAGCACAGAAAGAGCTGTAAACAGGTTTCTCAGAGAGGAAACCAGCATCCAAAGTGGCCGTTGGAATCCCTCTGTGTACTGAGGGAAGCTCACAAGTTGGCACCAAGCTATTCACTCTTCCTCATCCAGAGAAAGTGGTTACCACTGTCCTTGAATGGGCTGGCCTGAAAGCCTGCTGGGAAATTACTTTAGTAGGACAGGGAAAAGGGTAGATGACAGGTGTAGGCAGCCAAACTGCAGCTCCCCTAGTTCAGGGGAAGTAGCAACAAAGAGGGAGCAAGCTGCAGACAGCCAGGTCCACAGGTGTGCTCAGGGTTCCACCATCCTCCTCAATGCCCCCCACATCCGCTTCTCAGAAAGCTGCAGGACCTTGGAGTTCAGCAGACAATTCTGGCATTCCAACAGGGCCTGTTCATGGCAGAAGCAGGGCAACTTCTTCATCTCCAACTCTCCTTCCCCAAGCCTCAGTCACAGGTCATTGAAGCAGATTAAGAATTCAGTGAGGGGAAAAAAAGAATTCAGTGAAAGCCAGGTCACCAGGTAGAATTTTGACAAGAATGGAGAGTGTGTGGTGGAATCACCATGAAAGTACAGTCTGGCTTTGCTATACGAGACCAAATAAGGAAGGAGAGGAAGATGTGCTCCTGGCAGGAGGATCTGTTCTGGATTTAGAGGTGGCCAGAGAGACCTAACCACCACCAGCATCGTCCCTCTGCGCTTGTCTTGACTCCTTTCCCATGCTCAGAATCCCAGCCCTGCAGAGTTGGAAGGGACCTGCCAACTGGCCAGCCACTCTGCTTTCAGGGTGCTCTTTTTATGTTGATCTGATTTCTTGATTATAAAACTCTCCTAATGAACAATAACACCTCCGGGAATCTTCTATGATCATCCCGCCCTTCCCCTGGCTCCAGAGTCAGAGAGCCTTCTGTTTTGTGTTCAAACCCCCACAGAATACCAGCTGGGCATTTCTGACCCTGTGCTACTTGTGACTCAACTAGATCAGATGCTTCTCCACAGTAAGGGCTGGGTCAGCATTGTGCACACAGCCCAGAGCTTATAAATATAGATGGAATGTAATACACAAAACAAAATATGTTTCTCACTGGTCCAAGCAGCCCCACTGGGAAAATCCCAACACAACACCCCATGTCCCAACAAAGAACACACTTTCTCTCCAGGCTAACAAATCCCTGTCCCTGCAACCTTAGCTGCTAGTCCCCTTCCCTCTTGCTTCTCTCATCATGTGGTCGTGCATGTGATTCCTCAGACCACCTGTGGTTTTGTTCACATCTGCTGCACTCTGGGCTCTCTTTATGTCCGGCATTCCCCTGGCCAATCTCTCCAGTCACCTCAGCCCTCCACTGAAGTGAGACCAGCAAGTGTATCCCATACGGAGACCAAAGTGTGGGCTGGGGATTTGGCTCAGTGGTTCCACCGCCTGCCTTGCAAGCACAAGGTCCCAAGTTCAATCCCCGGCACCAAAAAAAAGAAAGACTGAAGTGGAGACACAGACACTAAGTACTTCTGTGACCTGGGCCAAGTCATCTTAGCCTGCAGACTCAGTTTCCCCATCAGTAAGATCTCTTCTAGCTCTAAGGTTTGATGATGCCAATAAATAAATATAAGACCTTTCCTCCGTTTGACAAACTTTTATTGATGGCATACAACATTTAGGCTGAGTACTGAAACTTGATGAAAAATCAGAGATAATTCATGTAGGGAGCAATGCCCTACAGCTATCCCCACAGCCCTGCTGTCCCATACAACAGGAGCTCAAGCCTGCTCAGAAATACAAGGCAGAGACTGTTGCTTCTTCTCCACCTTCTCTCAGAGTCCACTCTCAAAGTAAGCCATGTCTACCTGGCCATCTTAAGACCTAAAAAGGTATCAAGCAGATATATGACAGCTCCCACCTACACTTACTTTGTTGTTCTTGTTTTGTTGTTTTGTTTTTGTTTTTTGAGTTCCTACTGCAGATCAGGCACATCTCTTCTTCTATTTAGTAAGACCTCTGTGTCTGAGATCTGTGTCCTGAGATGAGAAGGGTTTTTGCAATCCAGAAAGGAAGGAGCTCATTTTGTTTTTGGGCCAGGCCACTCTTTTTAAGCAAGCTTTATTAGCAGTAAAACTGGCATAATGGTCTTATCTGACTCCTGTATGTATTGCCCAATTCAAAACACTCAGCTGGGTGGCATGATTGTCAATTCCTTTTTCCTCCGATTTCAAAATGTAGGAGCACACTGCACATTTCTCTGGGTGGGAAAGAGAGACCAGCCAAGGCATTTATAACCCAATACCACTGTGCTGTTAGGAGCCAGCTCACAATGCTGTGGAACACACAGCCCAGTCCTGTAAGTTGTCTAAGAAACTGGAGGGAGAGCAGGAGCTCAGCAGGTGATGGGGGCAGAAGAGCATGTTGGGGGGAGGGCTGTGTGCCCTCCCCAAGGATGATTACTTAGAAGGAGCAGCATATACAGTAAGTATTTGTAGGATAGAGAAAGGATGTGATGAGCACATCCCACAGCAGGAAGACCAGTGGCCATCCCAGCTGTGCTACTCAGCTTTCCATTAATGTGGCAAAATACTAGAGATAACCAAGTTAATATGGAGAAAAGGTTTATTTTAGGCTCACGGTTTTAGGGATTTCAGTCCATGTTCAACTGACCTATTCATTACTTTTGAGTCTGTAATGAGATCAAGCATCATGGCAAAAGTGTATGGAAAAGGAAATTGCTTGCTTAATGGCTACCAGGAGGCAAAGAGAGAGAGAGAGGAAGAAGACGGTCGGCCTCAATATCCGCTTCCAAGGCACAATCTCAGTGACCTAACTTCTGCCAATTAGACTCTACTTCTTAAAGGTTTAAACACCTCTGAATACCACCTTGGGTTAGGGACCAAGCTTTAACATGTAAGGACATGTTACATGAAGGGACATTCGATAACCAAACTACAGCAGTGACCATCTAGGTTATAGGTAATGGTGCAGTGGATTGGACAGTGGCTCTCGGAAAGGAGAACCATGAAAGGATTTGAGGTGTGCTCAGAGGTCAATGTATGGCATTTGGTGACAGATCTGATGAGAAAGCTGGTGGAGAAAGTAGATGGGACAACTGGAAGATTTCCAACCCTAGAAAACAAAGGGGTGACAAGGCACCTTCCTCCTCCAGGATTTGGCTTGTGGCAAGGCACCTCTGAAAGTTGCACACCAGAACCCAAAGACACCCACTCCCCAGCCACCTATTTTTGTCTTGAGTCTGCTCTTCCAATTCTGGCTGGGGCTGAGAAAGGAGGGGGAAGAGGGCACAGCACCCTGATACCGAGGTGTGTTTTTATCATCACATTAATGATCCCCTAATTAATACTGGGAGACTGTGCCTGCCATTTCACTATTTTCACTCTGCTGATTTGCCCCTTGGGACAAAAGGAAATTGGAATTAAGAGGAGACAATAGAATTGCTGGCAGGATTATTAGCTTCAATGAAGTTAATGAAGAGCGTGGGAGGGAGGAGTGGAGAGCCTCAGGGGCCTGTGACTCAGGCTGGGAGCCCCAGGAAGGAAGAGCTGCTGGAGGGAGACCACAGCGGGAAGGACTCTCTGCCCTTCTGAGTCCCAAGGTACTGGTAAGCATCAAGATGGGGGCTCTATGGGAGGCAGAGGAAGAGTCCAGCTGCATGCCCCTGGAGGGACAAATGAAGTAGCTTCCTGTTTCCAACATAAGCCCAACGGGTACTCCAGCTACTCTCGGGGAGGTATCAAGTTCCACTCAGGCTTCTATCCTGGGTACCTGCCTATAGCCCAGGTACCTCAAGCTCAAAGGATACAACCTGGATGGACAAATCAAAGATATTTAGAACCCAAGACAACAGCAGAGAAGCAACATTTAGGTCACAGCATATTTGTATATGTGTACATGCACACACACACATACACACTTGCAAATAAACAAAGGCTTTCCCTCCAAGCCCATACAGCCAACCTACCCCATATGCACATAGACCCAAGCTTGAAAACACATATGCATCACCAAGTTAATCCTCAGTCTGTCCTTTGCATACCCATCCATAGGCCAGCTCCCCTTCCCTGTGGCCTCAGGCCAGGTTTGCTGACCCAGCCATCCAGCTGAGGCCCACGCCTCCCTGCTGTTGGTATCACTAGTCCACTTGGGGAGAAGGTGAGAGGGGTCAAAGGTCACTCAGCAGGGTTATCAGGACAATGAGGCTCTGCTCTATACAGCCAGTGTGCCTTCCCTTCCCCTAGAAATGAGGAGCCAGGGTATTCTGAAAACACGATACAGTCTCATTTCCAAGGTGGGTTTTTTCCTTCATGAGTCACTAGATTAGCACCTTTCCAATTACTGGGAGGCAAAAACCCTATTATCATAGAAGAAACCCTCCTGCAGAATGACGGCTCTATTCTTTTTGACGGCAGCAGCCAGTCCCACAGAGAGCTGCAGAGCTCAGCAAGCTGGGAGCCTAGTGTTCCAGGTAACTTCATGTCCTTATTTCAAAAGTGAACTTTAAAGAACTCTCATCACAGCCTCAGAAGCACATCACACACTCCATAAGATATACCAGGACAGCACAGATGGGGAGCCTGAGGAACAGCAGGGGAGCACATCCTAAAACCTGCACACAAAATCCATGATGCCTCATGTTCCCCCACAGAAGTCCTCAGCATGGAAGGTTGTCTGAGCAGAGGGACAACTGTGTGCCACAGAGGGTTCAAGGCTCTGTAATATTCTGGGAAGAGTCACTGAAGAACCTTCTGAGAAGGCGTGTGGGATCTAATTAGCTGGCCTCACAGGCAGGTCATCCCGTACAGACTGACTCAGATGAACAGGTGGAGGTGCCAGACCTCAGTCAGGTTCTAGGGCTGGCATCTAATCTCAGTGATCCTCACCTTGGGCCTTGCACTGAGCAGCAACCTGGACCTGAAATCACCATTTCCCTGCTACATGACAATGATCCACAGAGGCCGCTTTCTTGAGTTTTCACTTCCTCAACTGTAAATGGAGGAGGATGTCATACACTCCCTCCCACCAATACTCTTCTTGGTGGACGTTACATCTGGATCCAGTCACACTTCCAGCTTTGTGCAGCCTGTGGCGTCAGGGGTGGATGGACCTCTCAGTTGAGCAGAGATCCTCACTCCTTCGCCGATATCCTGATGCTTACCCTCCTGCCATGATCTACCTCAAACCTCACAAATAGCTTAACAAACATACCTTGCTGGTTTTGTGCCATGTATCACACCAGGTACCAGGTAAATTAGATAAATAATAGTAACAATAGGTACTCTCTGTTAAGCCCTACCCATAGATTGGATCATGATCTCCTCTCATCATCTTGGAAGGGAATGTTATTATATCTTACCAATGAGTCTTAGAAGAAGAAGAAATGAGCCTTAGAAGTTTAAGTAATTTGATAATTAGGATTCAAACTCAGAGTCTGAATCAAAATCTGTACTTTTATCTCCAAGACATATCACCTTCCAATGTGTTAGTTGTATATGAGGTCCTTCAACGATCTCAGATTCTCAGGTGTCTGATGATGGAGCCTTCCTCAGGCTTCTTCTAATCTCTTCAAGCTATAGGTTAGCAATGTAGCTTGACCTGTCCATAACCCTCCAGGGAGTAAGGCAGTTAGGGCATCATGAGCTCCTCCCAGGGACACTCAGTGTCACCCAGTGTACATGCTTTGTGTAGGAAGGAGTATCTGTATTGAGAGACATAGAAAGCTTGTTTGCTCCTTTGTCCCCTTTAGTCCCTCCATCCCAGGGTTGGAAAGAGGTACAAGGTCAGCTCAAAGAAAACAGAAGATAATGTGGGGACAGCCTGGGCCAAGTCATACTAAGAGCCAGAAGAACTGGGAGGGTCATAGGCTATAGGTCCTGCTTTCTTCTACTTTCTTCCATTTTATGTATTCTAGGGGGGATTTTAGTAGCAGGTCATAATGCAATGTTATCCTTTTGTTTGGGGGCTTGGTATTTGCTTTTTAGTGATTTTCTTTTTCATGAATAACTGAATTCTGTTCTGGAACCAGAAAGCCCTGCCTGTTCCTTGTCACTGATGCCTTTGCATACTTTGTCCAGGTTTCTTATCAATTCCAAGCCACTGAGCCTGTGTCTCACTGGTTTGCTGTTCCCAAGCAGTACAATCCTCACTACCCTCTAACGCTGTCAGAGTTCCACAAGGGGAAACTAAGCTACCAGAAAGAAATCAATTTTTTAAATCTCTGTGTGTGTTAGGCAAATACTCTAATACTGAACTAAACTTCTAGCACTATTTTTTTTTAATTTTTATATAGTATCTCAGTCCTGAAACTCTTTCTCTTTCCAGAGAAACAAAGAAGGCCCCCCTCCAGGATACAATTATGACCACGGCTTTCAACATTTCTCAAAGCTAGTTTTCTCTCAAGCAAAAAGATCATTTATTAGTGGTGATATTCAACTCCTTTTTACACATAGTCCAGCTCCATCAAAGAAATTGGAAATCGCAGCAGTGCTTACCACATTAATTAAATGTCTTGGGTATTTTTTAAACTACATTTTCTATAGCTCAGTGGATGTCAATGGCATAATTAGAATTAGTTGCATTATTTAATTAGTTAGAACATTTAATACTCTCCAACTATTCCTTTGAAGTCATTTGTACATAAGTATAACTATAATGAGGAATAAAATATCTAAATATTGCAGTACAAGTTTTTATTGTATTTCAACTGCCCTGTGGACTTATTTGCTTTATTCAAGAAAGTCTCTTATGATAAGTCTCTATCTCATCTTTTCAGCTGTTTTGTAAATCGTTAGTCAAATATCCTGCTATCAAGTTACTTGAAAGACTGTTGGATTGTCACTGAAGCCTGCAATGTCCAAGAAGCTGTCCTGGAGAGGACAGGTTACACAATCTATTCTGACTAAATTGGATTGTTTCCTCTTTCCACCATACCTGCTGTGAAGTACTAATTTTAATAATAATATGAAATAACTATGTACTGACAATTTACTACTTACCTGGAACTGTGCTGAGTGCTTTATATTCACTAATTTATTTCTTTCACCAACCCTGAGGGAAATTTTCCCAATTTTACTGATGAGAGATATGAACATAGAAACATTATGTAATTTGTCCTAAAATATCTAATAGCTAGTCTATCAGTTACTTCCTCATCACTGAGACAAAATACCCAACACTAACAACTTAAAGGAGAGTTTGATTTTGGCTCACAGTTTCAGATGTTTTAGTCCATGATCGGCTGGCTCCAAGGTGTAAACATCATGGCAGAGGAAAGTTGCTCAACTCACGGTAGCTAGGAAGCAGAGGAGTCTGGAACAAGAATATACCTTTTCAAGAATGCCTTCAATGACTTGTATCCTCCAGCCAAGCCCTGCCTGTGACCATAAGACTTTTAGTGGACATTTTATATCCAAGCCACAACAGCTAGTAAAGAGCAGAGCTGGAATTCAAACCCAGCTTTTTTCTTGTTTGTGACCTTCCATACTGTCTACCAATCTGTACTCCTAAGAAAGTCTATAAAGGGTAACAATGAGCCAGACTATGGTACTTCCTCATGAGTCCCAAGTCTTAATGATCATCACAAAGGTAGTTATCTAAAAAAGGTACTTTCATGGAAGGTACTCTCCAAGAAAATTATATGGAATCTGACTCTGATAAACATCTCCCTTATCAGACATCCTGGCCATTCTGGCCTTCTTTCCTTGTCCATCCACCAGTGAAATCCTAATGTTAGATTTTGGAATGGTCTTAAATATTCTGTAGTCTAACATCCTTATCCTGCATAGAAGAAAACTGTTTATTTAAGCTAACAGTTTAGTTAATCTTTGTATTAGTCAGCTTTCCATTACTGTGTCTAAATACCCAAGATAAATAACTTAAAAAAGAAAAAAAATTATTTTGGCTTATGGTACCAGAGGTTTCAGTTCCTGATCATTTGGCTCCATTGCTTTTGGCTTTGTGGCAGCATAGTGCATCATGGTAGGAGTGTGTGGCAGAGAGATTGCTCACCTCATGGCAGACAGGAAGCAAAGAGAAATTCAGAAAGAGACCTTGCACCTAGTATCCCCTTGAAGAGAATGTTCCCAGTGACCTAACTTCTTTATATTACACCCCACCTCATTGGGAGATCTCTAAGAAGCCTGGGCAGCGCAATACCTATGGCACAGGAAGTTCATATGTACCAAGTAAGCTCAGCTTTCACCAAATCTAAGGCTGAAATTTAGAGGATGTGACCTCAGAGAAGAGAAGACAATCAGGATGTCTAACAGAGATCACATCCCCATGTTGGGAATTTGTACCTTTTATGGGCCTAATTTTGTGCTTCTGAAATTCGTATGTCCTAAACTTTGGTACCTTATAATGTAACTATATTTTGATATAAAGCCTTTGAAAATGTAATTCAGTTAAAATCAGGATGGACCCTAATCTAATATGACCAGTGTCCATATAAAAAGAGGAGGTGAAGATCCAGAGGAAGGAATGAGACACACGGATATAAAGATGATCATCAGAGGAATACACAGCAAGAAAGTGAACATTTGCAAGAAAAGGAGAAAGGACTCAGAAGTGACCAAACCTACCAACACTTTGACCTTGAACTTCTAGCCTCCACAACTGTGAGAAAATAAATTTGTATCGTATAAGCCATTCATTAGCGCTGTTATGGTAGCCCATTATGACTAAGACTATCCTTTTCTGAGAAGGATTCACTGAAGGCATGACATGGTTAAGTGACTAGCTGGACTTACATATACACAGTCCAGATGTAGCTCATGATGTAGGTCCTTTATTTAGCTTTCACTACTCTTTATTGAGAAAGCTGCAGGGCTTCTGGTAGAGCCATATGGAGGTGGTGAGGGAAGAGCTAGAGAAAATAGAACACAGAAGGTCAGCCTTTCTATTTAAGGGGGTGCAGGGTCAGCTCCTAGGGGCTAAAATGACTTTTGCAGCAGGCAGACTGTCCATCCTCAGGCACTAGACATTGAACTAGGCTGATCCAGACTGTGTGAACCCCAGTCTATCTCATCTTGGCTCAGAGCAACTTGGAGTGTGACCCTGGCACAGCTAAAGGAGGACAGAGCCACAGCCTTGCATGATAACATACCTAAATCATCATCTGTCCTCTTTTACCTAATATTGCCTGTCACTCACCCTCATTTCCTCATCTACTAAAGGTAGCCATCCATCTTCTTAGCTTGACTGAGGGCAAGCACAGTCTCACTTCTTAAAGTGCTTCCAGAAATTTCCTAAAGTCTCTGTATGGTTGAAGATTGGTAAAGCTGTTGTGTTTTTACTCTCTGCAGGAAAATGTGGCTGGAAATCCCAGAAGAATGATAGCAAAAACATAAAGCAGTCAGAGAATGGACTTGCAGACTTGAGAGCTAAAGAGATTCCTCAGACCTTAAATGATGTTTGACCAAGGTTGTAGGGTCTAGGAAGTGACTCGGTGGGCAGAGCCAAGAGATTTCATCACCATTTAGTCTTCCTTTGCTCCCCACACAACAAAGCCCAGAGCTTTGTAGAAAGGCTAGAGATTTATCCAGATTATTCCCTGATTTTTAGGGAAAGGAATCACTCTGATGCCATGCTGCCTGTGATAACTGCCTCAGGTGAGATGTAGGAGAAAGAGGAGATTTGGGCCAGTGCCTGGCAGAAATAGAGGATGGAGTGCATAATAACGGGTGGTCCTAAAAGTTGGGTCCCATACCAGCTTGAGATGCAGTCATTATACAATACTATTCTCCATCTAAAAATTTAAGTAGGCTATCAAACAAAATCTTCAGAAGGGACAAGACAGAGAGGAGAGCAAATTAGAAAGAAGTTTGTTTCCTTGTATCCAGGCTAGGGACAACTTTTGGGAAGAAACAGAGATGAAACTCAGCAAATACAAAAGATTTCCTTCCCCTTCATGCCAAAGGACAATCACGGTCTTACCTGTCAGAACAGAAGGCCCCAAGTGGAACACCATTCAGGCAATTTCTTTTAACAACTTTGTTGAAGTATAATTCACGTATAGTCAGCTTATCCCAAAAAGAAGCTTTCTATGGAAAGAGCTCAGAATCTCAAGTCAAACAGGCCTAGTTCCTCCACTCAGAACTTACATGAGTCTCTTTCCTCCCTGTCGCGAGCCGGCGACGCAGAGCACTGTCCAGCAGTGTCTCAAACCTGAAAGAGCAGCGGGGTGGAGAAGGGGCAGAGAGAAAGGAAGGACGCCAAGACAAGAGTCTGATCAAGGCGGCGTTTATTGCCGGCAAGCGTCGGCCTTTTAAAGCAAAAAAACCACAAACTATTATGGGATGGGGTTACCAAAGTAACTGAAAGGTTACACAGGAAAAGAGCAAACAGGCTCAACAAAAACAACCCACCGTGGGTAGTAGTAACCCGGACAACCACACATCTAAAGGTCAGAGACAAGAAACTGTAACTTTCAGGAATTCCACAAAGGAAACACACCACCTGCTAAACTGGAGAAACTTAACACATATGGAGTTACTAAAGTTTACAATACTTACAACCAATACTCATGATCCCCACACCTCCCGTATAAAGTGAAGAAAGTAGCAGCGACCATCCTAACAGGTGTTCATTGTTTAACAAAATTACATCTACTCTGCGAGATACCATATTACAATGGTGCTCAATGCATATTTTTAAAAAACCAGAAAAGGGCCACCAGCACCCCTATTCAAGGCAGTCCCCAGCATGCTGCCCTGCTCTTTCTGGGAATTTACAAAATGAAACCTTAGGAAGAGTCCACCCTGAAACCCTGCTTGCCTAGGAGAAGTGGGCAGGTGCTAAAAAGACACATCTGCTAAAAGGAAATAGATTGGTTCCACTTTGCAACAGAGCTCCTTAGCAAAATTACAGGTGAAGATCTGGCCCCAGATGATTCAGGCTTAAAGAGGCCTAGGCAGAGAAAGGGACCTGCTTTTCCTGGCTGAAGTACAACCTGCAGCATTGATATTACCCCTGCTGTGGCACAACAGGGCATGAGCTGTCCAGAAGGACCACTCCCACCCAGCACTCCAGACACGGCCCTTGGACCTGAACGTGATGGGGGCTGAGGCCCTGAAGGCATAGTCTTTCTAGTCTGGCTATAATCACAGCTAATTGAATCTCTACAGATGCCAAAATTGGCTCTTGATTGAATTCAGGACTTCTGTTTAATTAATTATCATTCACCTGAACATTGCTGCTTCCCTTAGACTAATGGTTAACTATTTCCTCCCTTCTGAGATTCTTAGCTCCCGCTGAGCCCTGATCCTTATACAAATGAATAAATCTGCTTTCAGGAGAACTCCAAGTTTAGGTTTCAAAGGCGAGGAAGAATATCAAGAGTCATGGAAAGTGAAAAGGGAAGCCAGATGCAGTAGCCCATGCCTGTAATCTCAGCACTCTGGGTGGCTGAGTCAGGAGGATCAAAACTTCAAGCCTAGACAATTTGGTGACTTAGCACGAAGGCCCCAGTACCCACCCCCGAAAAAGTAAAAGGCACCCAGGACTGGAGAAGATACTTTCAAACCTGATAAGGCCTAGTCCTTCTCATCTTGTATGTAATTTGGAGAGGACTTAAATTTTTCACTTATACTGATACTGTTCATTTATTGACATGATGATAAGCTTTATAATTTATTCCATAGGCACTAATTTGTTGACTGATTTTTAACAACCAGCCTTCTAGAAAATTAAATGCATAAGTTTATTATATACTGTGCTGATAAAAAGAATGTGCTGCTCACGATTTACAAATACTAAAATACAATATCATCTATTATAATTTCAGTGACACAAAGTTAGTCTCAAAGCCTGCTATCATTGGCTTTTGCCACACTCTTATGTTCACAGACAATCCCTGATTGCATTTGATGAAGTAGTATGTGTTTGATATGTCTGTAGGTGTTTTCCTTTTTCTTAACAAGTGAAATGGAAGAAAAACAATGAAGATGTTGTGCAGACCTCACTTGTTTAATAACAACATGAAAAACTTCATTGATGACTCAGATAGATTTTCAAATACCAGAGACTATTTTCTCAATTTTTATGCTATTTAAAATGTAGCAGCTGTGGACATAATGTATTTTTAAGTTTCATCATCATTATTAACATGTCCTTCATTTTCTTTAATCTAGGCAATCATCAAGAAGGCAGGAAGGAAGGAGCGAGAGAGAGAAAGAAGTCCTTCGTGTATAAAGATTCCCGTTGTGGACAATTTCATGGCACGAATATGATGTCCTGTTAATATAATGTCCTGTTATAAAAGAAGCAGAAAGATGCAATGAAGGTCCTTTGTTGCCTTTGCTACCATGTGGGTGCCATGTTGTTTCTCCTCTGCGATGCCTGTTTTCAAATCCTGCCTTAGAGCCAGCCAATTATGAATTGAAACCTCCAGTGACTGTAAGGCAACCTTGTAAATTCTCTTACATATGTATATATATTGTGTTATATCTATTTCTCCAGTAGATACTGGCTGATACATTTCCCTAAACACAGAATGAAGATGACATTCATTAGAACATCAATTTATAATATATCCACCACAGATACAGTAGATACACATAATGCCAAGAGCACAGATAAGAGGAAAATGTAGCAAAATAATTAGGTTGCTGATGAATTTTGAATATTTACTTCTTTTTCTTTCAATATAATTTATCTAATTATAAGTGTATATAATGTTATTTTGAACAACGACTATGTGTAGTGACCAGTCACAGAACTCCAGCATACCTCCATGGTTTACAGAGCATAGAGTTGGAACCATGAGGACTGAGGAAGAAATGATGATGACGATGATTCAAGCTCTAGATGTGGTAATGAACAAGACTCTAGTCTGTCTCCCTTTAGAGAGAAGCCTAGCGCTTTCGTTTATATATGCAGATACATTATGGTAACCAGGGGTTTTGTTGTTGTTGTTTTCTTTTGTTTTGTTCTGAGAGGAGGCTTAGTGAAAACATGGGAAGAATGTGTAAATCTTGGGTAATGATAATAGTGAGTGAATAGGTATTTACTGGCATTGGCTCCTCTTTATAGAAATACTCTTCCTATTTAGAGTTCTAAATTGATGTGGGTGGAAGGCCCCCTCCTCCACTTCACAGCTAAACTAAGCATACATGCCCTAACTCTGTCCCTGGCACTAAAGTTGGAATGTGTGACCTAGGTTTAGCTAATCGCAACTCATCTGAGATGTGACTCTACAAAGACTGAGGCAAAGGCTCAAGGACAGTTCGAGATCGTTGGTGGGAACTATGGTGATAACAAAGTGGAGAGGGAGTCAGAGGGACCACAAGTCCCAGTAGTGACAGATCAGAAGTCACACAGAACCCCACTCTGATTCTCTAGTTCCGTGGTCTTTACTGGCTCCTACCAAATGGTTGAATCTGAGTATCTGGCCTTTCCATCAACTCTAATACTTTTCATTACATTTCTTTTTTGCTAAAGTTAGCCAGAATCCATTTCTGTTTTACCCCATCACAAGTCTTGTCTGTATAAAAATCTAGCATGTGTATATGTATTATGAGGGGGAGAAATTAAAAGAAATGTGTATATTTTGTGTTTTTGTACTTTGCAAAATCAAGTAATTAAAAGCCCTTAACTAGTTACAATTCTATCAATAGTATAGGAGGCTATCCATTCCTACAGTGGTGCATTGTTAATCATGTTAATCTTTGTCAAATTAAAATGCAAAAAGTGACACATTATTTTAATTTGTATCTATTATTAGTGTTATTAGTGAGTTTAAACATCTCTTCATATCTTTATTGGCCATTATGATTGTATTCTCTTTATCTCTGTATGTGCTTTGTTGTTAGGTTATTTGACTTTTCTTCTTTGATTTATAGAAACTATTTCCTTTGTCTATTAGATATTTTGAAAATACTGACTTCCTCTGGTACCTTTGCGATGCTGAACTGTTGGATTTTCCTGTAGTTAAACTGTCAATTTTTCTTGCTTTTGTTCCTCTCATAGCAGAGTCAACATTATTTTTCTGTTACAGATTCTGGATTCAGACTTCATGTGTTCTGGTTTTGACTCTGCCTCTTGTGATCTGCACACCTATTTATTTGCTCACTTGCAAAACAGACAGTGACCACATTTGCCTTTCAAAGCACTCAGCATTCACCTGACACTTAGTGATCAATATTTTAGTTATTATTCTCATTCAAATAATTCTGCAGTTTTTAAACATATGGACATCTATTCGTTCAACTGCTCTGCAATGAATTTTTATGTGTAGAATTGCATGAGAGTTATATTAGCTTCCTAGAGTAGTTCAAAGTATCACAGTCTGGGTAACTTAAAACAACATTTATGTGTTCACAGTCCTGAAAGCTGGAACTCCAAAATGAAGGTGTCAGCAGGGCCATGCTCCTTCTGAGACTTTGGGAAAAATCTCTCTTTGTATTTTCCTAGGTCTCTGGTGGTAGCAGAACTCCTGAGCTTGTAGCTGTGTGCTATGAGTCTCTGCCTCTGTAATCACAAGCATTCTCCCTAAATGTCTCTGTCTTTTCTTATTATTATAAGGACACCAGTCATAGTGGATTAAGGCCTAGACCATTGTATTCATCAACATTTTCCAGCAACATAGAATCAATAATATGTCAATAATCATAGGGTAGATAGATAGATAGATAGATAGATAATGATAGACCAATAAATAGGTAAATAGGTAGGTTTTTTTTTTGTTTTGGTTGGTACCAGGGACCAAACTCAGGACCTTGTACTTGCAACGCAGGCAGCAGAACCACTAAGCTAAATCCCTGGCCGGGTAGGTAGTTTTAAGGAGTTGACTAATGCAACTGTATGACCTTGTGAGACTAGAAACTCAGATTAGAGTTGATATATTTCAATCTTGAGTCTAAAATCTGTAGGGAAAGCCAGAGAGCTAGAAACTCTAGCAGGTTTTTTGAGGCACAATTCCTTCTTTTCTCCAGAAAAATGTCAACTTTTTCTCTAAGCCTTTGACTTATTAGAAGAGTCCTATCCACATTATGGAAAGTACTCCACTTTAGTTAAATCGCTGCTGATTATAAGGTTAATTACTGCTACAAAATATCTTCACAACAACATCTAGACTAGTGTTTGACCAACTAACTGGGCCTCATAGGCCAGCTAAGTTGATGCCTAAAATTAACCATTACAGTCCTATTCACAGGTACTATATACATATCATTTTGAATATATATAAGTATATACAGTAATTTTTTTAAAACAGATAGCTAGTTGTCCTGGCAATATAAATTGAAGAGTTCATCCTTTCCCTACATATTTGAAATGCTTATTCATATTCACGAGCTAAACACAGTCACTTCTTGTCATCTGTGGGAGGCTGTTTCCAGGACCTCCTGTGGATGGCAAATCTGTGGATACTCAAGTCCTTTATTTAAAACAGCATAGCATTTGCCTGTAATATACTTCTTCCCATGCACACAGTCATATCTCTTCTAATGATGGAGATCTAGTTTGAGAAATGTGTCATTAGGTGATTATGTTATTGTGCAAACATCACTGAATTGCCTTATATATGAATGTAATGGAGGTTACACAAACTAAGATGGCCACGGCCTCACTAGATGATGTGATCTTATGGGACCACCACCATCTAAATGATCTGTCTTTGACATCACTTAACTGTACTTTAAATTATCCTAGCTTACTCCCTTTCAGATCTATATTCGATTTTAATTCCTTGTTATTTCTTTTCTAATCCCAATTCTATACTGTACTGTTTTATTTATCATAGCTTTCTAATATATTATAATGATCAAGATTTTTATCTTTTTCAAATTTTACTTGACTATTCTTGCATATTTTTTCTTCCAAATGAAAATCCATTTGCTTAGTTGTCTAAATAATTCCTACTGGAGGACTTCTATTTAAACATGGTGTAATGGCCAAATGCTCCTGTTTCTCTACCTCATCAAACCCAACTAATATAAAAGTAAAGAAGGGGAGGAAAAAAAAAAGTATGTGCATCTAGATAATATGAACTGAAGAGAAGGCAATAGCAGCAGCCAGAAGTTTTAGAACAGCTTTGAGGATGGGAAGTAAATGAAGAAGCAGTAACAAATTTGACAGAGCAAAGGAAGATACATCCTTGTTTCCTGAAGAGATAACTGCAGACATAGGCATTTACCTGAGACATGGTGCATTTGGGGGACAAATTGCTCAGAAGTAACAGGTAGCACAGAAGGTGGAGTTCGGGAAGTGCAGATGGGATCCAAGTTTCTTCTTCCATTACAACCCTAAGATGAGATCAGAAGTCACTGGACAAATATAACTTTGAAGAACCAAAGTAAAGACTGTCAGAAACATAGGGAGAGAAAGGGTGGTCACCATCTGATGGAGAGAGAGCAGCAGGAAGCCAAAGAGGCAGGAACCCCCATTCAAGAGGGCTTTTAAGCAATTCTCTCTGCTGCCAGTCACAGCCCAAGGTGGACTGTACACCTCTGCCCCTACAAGACAGAAAAACAGGGGCTCTGGGGTACACCACAGGAAGAGTGGGAGCCCCACCAAAGAAGCCTAGCCTGACAGCTGAAAAGTCAGTGCAGCAGGTGCAAGAAAACAGCAAGTCATGAGAGTTCTCTCCTCCACATGATCCCTTCCACCTTGAGATTTTACCAGTTACACACCAGGGGAGCACAGTCCTCAGGAAATAGATGTGTTCTGAATTCTACCCTTACCCTCAACAGGCAAGGTCCCTGGCAAGAGGATAGAGTGGAGAAGAGCTCTAGCCCAGGGTAGGGGTGCCTCTCATTGCCACACTCCTTTCCTAAGCTCAACAGGAGAAGCTCCTTCTGGGGCCCAGGTTTGGACCTCCTCCTCAATAACACTTCCAACCAAAAAAGCCAGTGCCCCAGAGGAAAATGAACTCATAAGCAAAAATTACCAGGCATCTGAGAAGCATCACCATTATTTTTTTTAAAAAAGACAACAAACGGTACAACCAATACAAGATATATTAGAACTAATAGAACCAAGCAGATTAACAATTTAAAATAAGCATCATAAATGAGAAAAGGAGAGTTAATGGTAACATAAGCAAGGAGAGCCAAATAAAAACATTGAATTTTATTTTTAATCATTAAAATACAGAATTCAAAAAACTGATAGAACTTTCCTAGAAGACACTGGGAAGGAACGAAGAATTGGAAAGTGTAGCAGAATTTGAAACTATGAAGGATAAACTGCAAGTGTCATCATCTATATAATAGGAAGTCTTGAAGAAAAGGAAAAATGACAAAAGACAATTTTAAATACAATAACTAAAAAATTTCCAGGATTAAAGAAAGATGGGAAAAAAAAGAAAAAATGTAAATAGTCTTTGCAAATAGGGAAGGGTGAAGTGGGTGAGGGGAGGGCAGGAGTATGGGAAATAAACAAGAATCAAGATACATCATGTAAAGGTACAAGATTCCAATGATAAATGTAACTGCATTGTTTGCTTTAAATGTACCAATAAACTTAACAGGGGAAAAAAAAAGGAAGATGAAAGACTTCCAATTTAAAGCACTCATGGAGAACCAAATAAGATAAATATGATGACACCTAAACCTAAACATAGGGAAATTTTAAAATACAAGAAAAAGGCAAATTTCAAAAGCTGCTAAAGGAAAAGAAATAATCACTCATGAAGGAATAGGAATCCAACTGACATTCAACTCCTTTTCTAGAGTGACAGTAGAGACAGAAAGACAGATGCATAATACTTTCAAAATGCTAAAATAACTTCAAATTCAAATCTATATTCAGGGAAAAAATTAAAATAAGAGGATGCCATAAAATAATTTGAGGCATAAAAGTCCCAATTAATGCACAGAACTCTTTTAGAAAATACTGTTAGAGAAAGTGCTCCCCTAGAAGAAAAATAAACTCATACTACTATGAGATAAAAAGAAAATGAAGTAGATACATAACAGAATAGTTAATTTGAATATTATATAAGAGAGGAGGAGATGGTGGGGGTGGGAAAGAAATGGAGGAAGAAAGAGAGAAAGAGAGAGAGAGAGAGAGAAAATATATCCAAAACATTCACAACCACCTGAAAAGAACTTTGTGTGACAGCAATATGACCAGTGTTTTGTGAAAGAGAAAAAACTGTGACTAAGCAGAGAAGAAAGAAGATGAGAGTTTATTTACTTTGTTATAGAGAAAAATATAAATGTTGGTTGAGGTTGATAAGAATAAGCATAAATATTAATTTTAAAGTCAAATATACCTACCAATAACATAGAGAACAAAATTTTAAATTTTAAATACAGAAGAGCAGTACTATCCAATGAAATATATAATATGAGAAAGGCAAACTATAACGAGAGAAAAAAATAAAGTATGCTAAGTATAAATTATGAATAAGATAAATAAATCATAATATAAAATTAATTAAATAATTTGTGTTATGGATTGAATTGTGTCTCCTTAAAATTATAGACTGAAATTCTAAACTCTAGTACCTCCAATTATAGGTTTCTATGGAATACAGTTGTTGCAAATATAGTTAGTTAAGATGAAGTTATGTAAAGTAGGGCACACCACTCATGTAATGTGACTGGTGTCCTTACAGAAAGACAAAAGTACCATACAAAGAAAGAGACACACAAGGGGATGAAGGCAGAGATAGAGTTTTAGTTACAAGCTAAAAAGTATCTAAAATTTCTGGCAAACAACTAGAAGCTAGGGGAAGTCAATGAAGCATTGCCATAAAGATTTTAATGAAAGCACAGTCCTACTGTCCCTTTTTCAGACTCATGGCCTCCAAAAATGTAAGACAAAAGATGTCTGCTGTTTTCAGCAATCCAGAATATGGAATTTTGTTATGTCATCCACAGGAAACAAATACAATTTGTAAACAGATTAAACTCACTAATCAAGAGACAGATATTCACAAATTAGGTTGTTTAAAGCAATATCAAGTAACATTTTCTAAATGAAATATTCATAAAACAAAAAGTGACAGAAGCTATAAATAAAATGATGAAAAAGGTATGAGAAGCTATCTCAGCAAATAAGACTGTGGGAAAATTTAATATCAAAGAAAATTAAATTCAAGGCAGACGAAAATCATATAGAGAGTGTTTCTTAAAAGAAAACATGATCACATAGACAAGAATTATGAATACATGTGTACATAAAAACATAGCTTCAAATTGCAAAATAAAACATAACAATTGCAATTAGAAGTCTTTTTCCAGCCATCTGAGAAACTAATGGAATAAGCAGGCCAAAACTAAACAATGGCAGAGAAAATGCAGATGACTTTATCTATAAACTTGAGATAATAATTATATGAGAACTTTGCAATTACAACCAATAAGCAGAGAAAGGACATTTTTTGAGCACACAAAGAACATTTGAAAACTTTGCCACTTTTCAGACCACAAAGAGAGATTCGGTACCTTGCTCTCATCATCATTATACACATTATAATCTTAACACAATGGATTAAAATTATAAATTAGTAAGGAAATAGCATTAAAATCTTGTGTGTGTGTGTGTGTGTGTGTGTGCAAAGTGAATAATATAATCTTAATTCTTGGGCTATGAGGAAATTATAAAATATTTAGAAATGGATGATGAAGAGGAAAAATCCAGGCCAGATTTTTGGAAATGCAGCAAAAATAGCCCTAAGAATGAAATGTACAGCTCTCCATTAATTTACTAAAAAAAGAACTGTTAAAAACAACAGAGAATGTTAGAAAAACAAACATATAAACACAAAAAAATAAGAAAGAAAACAAAGATAAGGGTAGAATCCAATAAAACAGTGACTACTGCAGCAACAACTAAAAGTAGACAAGTGTAATCAAACCAAAAGTTTAACCTTTGGAGAGATTGCTAAAATGCAACAACCTCCAATAAAATCTCATCAAGAAAAAAAGACGCAAAAATATGAACTTTAAAATAAAAAAGGAAAATACCTGCACATAGTCATAAAAGAATGTTAGTACAACTGTTCACTAATAATATGAAAATGAAGACAACATAGATATATTTACAGAAAAAATATAAAATGTAAAACTGGTCCAAGAAAAATTTTAAATTTGGATAAACTGATAAGACAGAGATTGAAATTGTTAACCACAATGAAAAAGACACCTCTCCATGTGAGAGGAAAAAAATGCCCATAGGCTAGGTGGCTTTCCAATTTTTTTTTTTTTTAAATAAAGCACTCTTGTCTAGATAAAATTGTTCCAGGAAGTAGTAAAAAGTAAAAGCTACGCAACTCATTTTATCAGTTAGTAGCAGATTAATTCCAAAACCTAGTAAGAATAGTATAAGGAAATAAAACATCATTTTTACTTATAGATTCTAAAGTCTTAAATAAAATATAAGCCAACTGAAGTCAATAGCATATAATATGTATATATTATGATTTAGTAAGACTCATTCTCATAAGGTTAATTTGGCAACAGAAATTCATGAATAAGATCCACACACTAGACCAAGGAAGAAAAAAAAAATCAAGTGATCTTTCATGAGATCAAGAAAAAAATATTTGATGTAAATTTATTATATTTTAATGCAAAACCTCTCACTAAAATAAGAATAGCAGGTATTAAAGTTTAGATCAAGAATGACCACCAAAACTTCCATAGGTTCAAAGACAGGGCTTTGGAGTGTGATTGGATTACAGGGTACTAGAGCTGACATGTTGTTAGGAGGTGAGTTCTGGTTAGAGGTGGACCACTGAGGCCATGGCCTGGGAGGGTATATGCCTTTCCAGGCACTATCCTTTTCTGGCCATTCTGGCCCCCATGATAAGAGTGGCTGTACACCTGCCATGCCTCTCTGTTGTCCTATTTCTGCCTTGGCAGCCAGCTGACCATGGATTAAAACATGAGCCAAAATAAACCTCTCTTTGTGGGTGTTAGGTATTGTGTCTCAGTGACAAGAAAGTGACTAAGAGAGATGAAGGATTAATTTCCTTAATTTAGTAAAGGATCATACTCAAAATATAGCACAAATATCGTACTCGATGGAGATCAGAAATAACACAGAGGATGTCTACTGTCACCATTTGTAGATATCCTAGCTAATGCTATCTTTAAGAAAAGTAATAACAAAAGGTTTTAAGAATTAAATGAAAGTAATACAGCTTCTTTCATTTTCAAATTTTATGCTCATATATGAGGAACTGTAACGGATGCAAAGATAAACTGTCAGAGCTAATAAAAAGTTCAGCAAGGGAGTGGGTAAGACATCAACCCACAAAACTTGGTAGCATTTCTACAGACTTGAAAACACTAAAAATCAGAAAATTAGACATTATTCACTTTTAGAAAGAAATCATAATATCTTGGAAACAAACTAATAAAGAATGCATATGCTCCTAAAGACAGAGAAATTCAAAACTTGCTAGGTTTTTGTAAGCTTGCTTGAAGACATCAAGAAAACGAGAAAAAGTAGAAGTCTTAGCCAGACATGGTGGTACATATCTGTAATCCTAGCACTTGGGAGACTAAGGCAGGAGGATTGCCTCAAGTTTGAAACCAGCCTAGGTTACATGAGTAAAAGGCCAGCCTAAACTACATAGTGAAACCATTACTCAAAAACCCAAAAAGAAAAAAATAGTACTTTAATTTGTAGACCTCTAATTTAGCTGAAAGACTTTAAAGATTTGAATAGCAGCATACCATTTTCCCATATATACTAGTTTAGAATTGCAAAGCTGTCTCTATTCACCTCATGTAAATCTATAAATTCTGCGCAATTCAAATTAAATTAATGCTGTTTATGGACACGCACATTTATAAACATTATAAATAGATTTTTTTTTCTAAGTATGTTGAGAGAATAAAGAGGAAAGGATGTTTCTCTTGTTTAATGTCATCGTAATCCGACCTATACATAACCTTTTCTGGTCTGGAGAGAGAAGGATCAAAAACCTACCCAATATTGGCTAGATGGTAAAAATCTATTTCAATATGCATTGCTTCTCTAGAAAAAGAAACTTTTCATTGACCACAAAAACGCCCTGAAGGTCTCTCTTTGGTCCTGTAAGCACCCTGCTGAGTACCATGTAGGCATCCAGGAATCTGTGGAAAGCCTACCTGTTTAGTCACTGATCCAAACAGCTGGAGATGCACCATGCTGCTCCTCCAGCTTCTCTCACATTTTGTGTTTTAAGAGACCTCAGAGAGAAGGTGATACTTAACCCAAAGATGACCATTTCCCTATAAAACAACTTTTAAGGGCCTGAAATTTAGCTCAGTGATAGAGCTTGTACAAGGCCCTGTGCTTGATCTCCAATACTACTAAAAGCAAACAAAAGCTGGGTGTGGTGGTGCACACCTGTAATCCCAGCACTCAGGAGGCTGAGGCAGGAGATCGCTGTGAGTTCGAGACCAGCCTGGGCTACACAGTGAGTTCCAGGTCAGTCTCAACTACATAGTGAGACCTGTCTCAAAAAAACCAAAAAATTAAAAATTAAAAATTAAAAAAAATTTTTTTTAAATCAGACACTGCCAGCTATTAAGAAAAAGAAAATACTTTAGATAGCAAGAACTATCCCATTATTCCTCCAATCAGCAATATAGCTAGTAGCATAGAAACAAGTTTCCAAAGAATATTTTCTCACTTAACCATGCAGTCTAAGCATGGTAGTGGGACATGCCAGAAGATCCATGGGGTAGAAGAAAACAATATGAGAACTTCCTATCCTTTAGAACAATTTCACTTTATAAATTTTCTATAAAAGCTTTATAACATATGTATTAGTACGAATGTAGTCTTATGTAATTTATTAATAAATACATAAACAAAAACTGGCATAAGTGTTAAGAAATGTCCTACTGATAGGCTACCACAGACCTCCTTCCACAAGAAAGCAACATGATTAAGTGGACAGCATAGCTCTAAACTTCAAACAACATGTACATGGTTTGCATTTTAACTTAGCCCACCAAATGGGTAGCCTGACAGACAGAAAGAATATACATTCTAAATAGTCCATTTTGAAGTCACCCCTCAAACACATAAAACCCCAAATCCCAAGCTGTAATGCACTTCTGTCTTGAAGGCCTGTACTCCCTTCCAATTGCATACTTTCTTCTGCCTAATAAACCTCTTTATGCCTTTCAAAAAACAATTCACTGGTAGGAAAGCATGATGGAAAATTGTGGAGACTCCAGTATCAGTAGACAAACAGACATCCATAACTAACAGTCCAGTTTATGATACCCCCAAACCAGTCTTGGTGGCCACCATCTTGGCCGGTACATGGGATGTCAAGGTCTTATGTCCCCAGACCATGGTCCAGCTCCACTATCTCTGGGTTGCTTCATGCCAGTCTCATGCCCAGGGGAACTTCTGATAGAACAATTAAGAGAAATTAGGGAGTCTGGAGCAGAGATTGGAGACAGAGTTGGTTTTTCCAGGTCACTGTCTCATTCATGTGCAACAGCCCAGGATCTAAAATTAGAAGCACCATCTGCAGTTTGTCTACTGAAGTTGAGACTTGGATGAGTCCCAGGACAGGCCCTGCAGACTGGTGGCCATAGAGATAGCACCGGCCTACTAAGGTGACCCTATCTGCTAATGGTCAGGAGCCAAAGCAGAGATGCTTCTATGGCCAGAACCCTCATGGTTAGGGAATCAGGAGTGAGTAGGACCCTTGGCTCTTTAGTCAGACAGATGTTTCTTCCTTTTTGGTTTAGAAGCTAGAGGCAGTATGAAGAAAAGACAGAAGACTAGAAGAGGAGTTGAGAGGGAGTCTCCATTATCAAGGGCGGCTCCAGAGTAAGGTGACTACACAATGCCATTTTTTTTTTCTTATGGGCTTTCTGAGTCTGACACATGGTAGGACTCAAAAACACTACATGAAAGAGAGAGAGAAAAATAATTTTGTTAGTGCAAACCTTAGAACTGGACTATAAGGAGAATTTGAATTATAACTGGTTCCAAACCTGGAGCTTGTTATTTAGGAATGAAGGGAAAGATCCTAGAAGCATCTTTAGTCTTCTTCTTTGTGAAAATCTGTAAGGACAGGAGGGAAAAGAAATCACAGTGTCTCTTTTTCATGTAAGACATGGAGGAGAGGGTGAGGAAATTTGAAAAGCAATAGGGACAGATAAGGGCTTTTGCTTACATTAAAGAAAAAGGACAGAATTTGAGATGCCCAGAGAAGGGCAGGCACTCAGAAGTGGGGCTTCCTTTGGCTCCATTCCTGGAAGTTCAGCTTCTGAAGAGAGAGGAGACTAAAATACTTCACATGAAACAAGAGACTAAAACCAGGAGGTTTTTCTTTACTGCCCTGTTCCTCTCCTACATGGAAAAAGCAGCCTAGAAAATATCATTGACAAATGCTGTCTGTAGTTCATCTCAGTAGAATCTGTACCCTCTTGACACAGTGTCAACCAGGCCCTGGGATCTGTGACAACCACCATCCCCCTGGGGGCGAACTCTAGGTGACCACTGTCAGACCAGGGTCTGAAATAGGTGCCCAGCAGCCTGGGGGGAGATATATGTAAACTGTCAGGCAGGAAAGGGTAGGGAGGAAGGAGAAAGGATGAAATACAAGAGATTAAACCTCTCACTCCAGGTATTTCCTCCATAGAAAATTGTTTATCTTTTGATAAAATTATGCAAAAGTGTCTTACTTCAGTCCTGGGAATAAATTTTTTAATTATATTTTCGATTGGTTATTGTTGTATGCAGGAATGTCACTGTTGTCATGGATTTATCATCCAGAGAACATGCTAAAATTTGTATTAGTTCTCATAGTTTGTAGATTCCCTTGGATTTGTTTCATACACAATCAAATCACCTACAAATAAAGGGAGGTTATGTTTTTTAACCTTTCTTATTTATTTTTCTTATTTAATTTTGTTAGTTGTAGAACCAACAGTTGTCCTGTTTTATTCCTAGCTGTAATGGGAATACCTTTATAATTTCACAATTAAGTACAATGCTTACTGTAAATCTTTTAGAAATAACTTTTAGAAATAATAAATATCAGGTTAGGGGAAACTCCATTAATTGCTAAAAGTTGTGTTTTTATTCATCTTGAAAAGGTGTTGAGTTTTATTAAATGCTTTTTTGCATCTATTTGAAAAATGAAAACTTTCTTTAATCTATGAAAATGAGATATTGTCTAAATACATTCTCCATACAAATGTGGTTTAGGAATAATGTTTCTCAAAGCTAGATGATAGAAGAAAGTGTGTTTCTTATTTTTATTTTTGTTTGCATGTTTGAAATATTTTACAATGTAAATATTTAAATTAACAAAAGAGAATGAAACTAGTTATGCTACTAGTTCTAGTTCCATCAAGTATATTTATAGTGGACAACTGACTTTAAAAAAAATATTCAGTACCTATTCACTTCCTCCTAGTAACAGCACCCTGATTTTAATATAAAGCTCAAAACTTTGGTCCACAAGGCTTTGGTAAAATTGACCTTGCCCACCCCATCGGAAGGGGCATTGTATTCTCCTAGCCATAGTGTGATAGTTAACTGTAGTATCAACTCGAATAAGAAGATTGGTTTAGGACAGTTTTGAACATGGGCGAATGATTGACTTACTGTAGCGAGAAGACCCTACCTGGGTATGGCTGGAACCAACCAATAAGCTTGTAGTCTGGGTGGAATAGAAAAGGGAAACAAGGTAGTCTCCTACTTCTTCAGGGGAGCTCTAGTCTTCACCATCCCCCTTTGATGTCTATCTCCAGGCTTCCAGCACAGACTTCAGCATTCCAGTACATTCTCTTCAGCTTTCCAAGGTAGATTTGCACAGAATTCTGCAATGAGCTCCAGGTCTTCCACCTTTGAATGGATCATCCAGCTCTCCAGCACATAGATGGCCTTTTTGTACTCTTTCATACCTGCCTCTATATAGAGATAAATGATAAATAAAGCAGGAAAGAGATGGAAATAAACAGGGTCCTGGTCCTAATTAGAGTTCCTGCTTACAAAGTGTTCAGTCCCAGGAGCTGATATACTCCCCCTTTTGCATTAGCCAATTTCAGTCTCATGATTATCTTACCCATAAGCAGGAGTCCTAACTGACCCAACCTCCACCTCTCTTTTCTTTCTTCCTCACTGGTTCCTTTTCTGCCTGTAACCAAGCCCAAGTGTCCCAATATCATGATACCTCAAACTCTGCCACTTTCTCCAACTATTTGCCCTTGCATTTTCTTCTAAGAATCACACCTCTTATGTTCACTTCCTCAGTAACTTATCACCTGTTACAGACTTTCCCCTTAGCACAGGCCACATCAACCCATGTCACCTCTATAGCAGTTCCTTTCAAAGTGTAGCCATGGACCACTCCCTTGGGAATCATGTGAGAAATGGGGTTAAAATGTATATCCCTGGGCATGGTACGGACCAAAGGATATGAGATGGTCCATAAATATGGAACTCATCAATGCATTCCATGTAATTTTTAAACACACTAAGGCCTAAGAATTATTGCATTAGAGAAGTTGCTCCTCAAAGCTTCTTATTTTTGTTGGAAAAAGGTTAAATTTATCCAGCTGCCTTGGCCTATCTGCAGTACATGACAGTTTTTTAAATTCCCCCTTCTTTTGATTGTCTCTTTGCAACAATCTGCATTGTCCCCCACATTTGCACGTGTTCTTCATAAGCCTTATGTGTGCAGTGAACTGAAGCCCTTAGGAAATCCAGTTTGTAAAGTAAGGGCTAAAAATGTGAATTAAAGGTCTTATCTGATCCTTTTCTGCCTGACTGAGGAATCATAGTCTTACTTGCCTGTTTCCAGCTTCCTATATATTATTACTCTTCCAGTAGTAGATAATTTGAGAGTCTTCCTATTCCAGCCTCTGTATGTGCTGAGTTTGTTATCACATGTGGTCCAATCTCACCAAGAGGAACACAGTCAGCCAAGGTTATAATCTTTTGAAAATTTTGTCATCACTCTGAGGCCTCCACTTCCTTGCCTTTAAAGTAAAGAGTCTGAGTAAGATTTTTAAGTGATCTTATGGCCCTAACATCCTTTGGGTCTGGGTGCCAAAGCTTTAAGTAGTTCCCAGTGAGAAAAAAATAAGGATGGGACAAACTCTGACCCTGACCTGCAAGTGAGTAGGCTGATCCCAGATTTGTCTCAGAAGAATATTCTGTGACCTAATGAGTGGCCAGATGAGTTGAATGCTGTCCTTTTCACACACTTTTACAATGGCTATCTTGACCCATTTGATCTTTTCTAGAGATGCATGCAGTAAGTAAATAATTTTAAAACTTAGTTTTCTTATTCTAAATTGGAAAATGAAAATTTTAGAGTATTTCTATTTACAAAACACTGTAATTCATTAATCAATTATTCATTTATATTGCATGGACTAAAAATAAAATAACAAAAATAATTTATGGGAATACTCTTTGAATTAGTTGAAGTGACTTGAATATCTATAAAGAAATTAATTCTAGATTTAAAATTTCTTTCACTTAGATTTTTCTTCAACCTAAATATACTGGGATTTTAAAGACCTAACTATTTCTATGAGGATATAAGCACAAAAAACTGTTCCACAATGAAAGAAATATGCAAAACAATAATTTTTTTAACTAAGTGGTTCTCATTCTTTAGTTAGGACTCAACACCAATGGTATGGTTATTGTATAAAGATTTGTCTAATAAAACATGTGTTCATTAGTACCATGAACCTCCTTGCTAAACCCTCCACCCAACAAATGGACATGCACATCACCTTGCTGAATTTCCAAATAACATTGTTTGATACTTTGAGAAACTAATACCTCAAAGAGCTGGGACTAGAGGGTCCATTTGACCCAGCCATCCCTCTGCTAGGTATCTTTCCAAAAGAATTAAAAGAATCATATCACAGAGATATATGCACACCTATGTTTATAGTGGCACAGTTTGGAATAGCTAAAACTTGGAAACAGCCCATTTACCCATCAGTTGGAAATTAGATAAAGAAGATGTGGTTTTCTATAAAATGGAATATTACTCAGCCTAAAGAATGAGAAATTAGATTTATTCATAGGAAAATGGTACATATTGAGGATATACTCCTAAGTGAAATAAATAAGTCACACATGTAAATACCAAATAGTTTCTCTGGTGTGAATAAACTATAATAGTACATAAAATCCTAGTGATATAATGAACAATGTGAAATAGGAAGAAAGGGGCTAATGGTGTAGAGAAAGTGAGAAGGGTAGGGGAAAGCTAATAAAGGGAAAAATATGAGAAAATGAAAAAATGGAAATGAACTGTTTGTAAAGGGGGAGGGGAGGAGGGGGTAAAGGAAGGGCAGGGAAAAGGGGAAAAAATGAGAAACAAGACCTGTCATGTAAAGGTACAAGATCCCAATGATGAATGTAATTGTACTGTATACCTAAAATGTACCAATAAACTCAATGAGGGAAAAAAAATAATAATAAAGTCTGTTAGCAAATTATTCTAAAGGTTACATCCACTTTGTGTTCATTATTTTTCATTATTTCCTGACTCAAATAACAAAAAAAATTTGGGGATATTCTCAACAACTTATGCTATAAGATACAGTCTTAAAAGTATTTAATTGCTTAAATTTTTCATATTAATATCCCATAGGTAGCAGTAATTCACTTCCAACTTACTTGAAACTAGAGTTTTCCTTTAAGGCAATATCTAAAAGTTGTAAAATTCTAATCTCTAAAATTCACTAAAACCCCTACTTTCCTCTTCTTACTTTAAATTTAATATAAAATGAGCTTAGAATATACACTAGGGTAAGAATGTAGTCTGGACCAACGGAAGTGCTGTATATGTCCCCTTGAATTGCCATAACAAAATATCACATACTGAGAGTCTTAAACAACCAAACTTTATTGTTCTCAAAGTTCTAGAGGTTGGACAATCCAATATCAAGGTGCAGCAAGGTTCATTTTCTTGTGGCTCTTACTAATAACCACCTTCTTGACATGTCCTTCCATGACAAAAGGAGAAAGAGGACAAGACATCTAGTATATTTTCTTATAAGAGCACTAATCCCATCATGAGAGCCCCACCCTTGTGATTTTATCTAACCCTATATATCCCAAAGATCTATCTCCAAACACCCATATTGATAGTTTATATTTTAAAATATAAACTTGGGAAATGAGGACCTAAGCATGTAATCATCATGTGTTTTTTAACATTCAGTGAAAACATATTGCACATTCACAGCAAAAACAAAACCAAACCTTAAATGTTTTCAATAACAGTATTAATAGAAGAACTGGCATATTCTGAGAATTGGGTAGGATAAAGCAAATGAATAATATTGCTGATATTCAGAACCAGTACTTTCAGCACAGAATAAAGGAGATATAGACGTAAGATTAAAACAATTTCCTAAAAAGTTAATAATCCTGAATTTGAATTGGAAATATCAGATATTAATTTCTCCCTGGAAAAGAGCTACACAGGCACACAAGCAACAGCCCAGAGGCTCACCCTGATACTCTTTGTAATGTGTGGAGACTCTAGCCATAAGCCTGCTCAGACACCAAGTACTGGGGTGCACAGCCCCCTGCCAAATCTATATAGGGGGGCAGGGCCTAGCCATAGGCACACCTAGATACCATCCCAAGTGTGCACAGGCACCAGCCAGAAGCCTGCCCAGACAACAGGTCAGCTCAGGGATCTAGAAGACAACCATTCTGAACACAGGAATTGGTGCACTGGTGAGCAGCAGAGAAAAGGCCATTCAGTAGCTTGCTGAGAATTGAAGGGAACTGGGTGAGCAAAGCACAGACTCAACAAAGGCGCAATAGGCTGCATCTCTTGAGAGGAGAAGACACAAAAAAGTCTCAAGATCAGACTTCCAAATTACCTATTGTAACCCCAAAGGGCAACAAGATGGAACAGTCTGATACTCAACTACCTGGACTCCCTAAACTGGCAACAAAAGAGGATCTGGAAAAAATGAAATCAAAAATAACTTCTCAGATAACAACAGAGATTAGACCCATGCTCTAAAACATGGTTAATAAATCTAGAGCAGACACAAATTTTAAAAAATAGAGAAGCTGAGGAACATGATGGAATCCCAACACAGAAAACAAATGGAATCTATAAAACAGATGCAAACAGATTTCCAGGAGATTAAAAACACCATTGAAAGTTTATGCAGCAGAATGAACCAATATGAGGACAGAATTTCAGATATAGAAGACAGGATTGCAATGAGTGACCAGAAAAAGAAAAATTTCTTTAAAATAGGAGGGCAGGGACAAGGGAAAAAAAATGAGAACCAAGACCTGTCATGTAAAGGTACAAGATCCCAATAATGAATGCAACCGTACTGTATACCTAAAATGTACCAATACACTCAATTTAAAAAATAGTAAGGGACCATGAGTAATCAATCCATCAGCTGCTAGATGATGCAAAGAAGAATAACATAAGACTAAGCAGAGTCAATGAAGAAACAGGAGAGTGCAGACAACATAAAAAAAAAAACTGTTCACAGAAGTAATGGCAGAAAACTTCCCAAGAAGGGGAAAAGACATACAGATAAGTGAGGAATATAGGACTCCAACTAGCCATGAGAAAAAAAAAAACTCTACACATAGGCATATAATAATTAAGATTCCAGAAACCCAAAATTCTACAAGCAATTAGAGAAAAGATACAAATTGCATACAAAGGAAAGCCCATCAGAATCACAGCAGACATCTCAACACAAACCCTCAAAACAAGAAGAACCTGAAGTAGTACATTTCAAGCCCTAAAGGAAAACAAGATTGATGTACCTGGCCAGACTATCTTTCAAAACTGATAGAGATATAAGATACTTTCATGACAAAGAGCACCTTAGGAACTTCATGAATGATAAACCAGCACTCAAAAAAAATTTAAACAATATCCCGGAAAAGACAATGAGGATCACAGTACCAGGAAGCTAAGCAGAATAAATCCATCTGGCACAACAAGAAATTAAACGCAAATGGAGAGAACCCAACAAAAAGAAAAGGTCATGACAAGAATAAGTCAATAAATGTCAGTTATGACCATCAGTGTTAATGGTCTGAATTCACCAATCAAAAGAATTAGACTGGCAGAATGAGTCAAGAAGCAAGATCCATCAATATGCTGCATACGAGAGACACATTTAATTCAAAAAGAAACTCATAGACTAAAAGTTAAAAGTGGAAAACTATACTCTATGCAACCCAAAAAAAATCAGGAATAGCTATCATCTTTTCAGGATAAACACAAAACTCATACAAAGGAGGAAATTATAAGGATCAAAGCAGAAATCAATGTAATGGAGACTAAGAGAATGATACAAAAATTCAGGGAAACAAAGAGATAGTTCTTCAAAAGAATAAGCAACCTTAGTCAAGCTTTTCACAAAAAAAGGAAAGAAAAGGCCCAAATACATGTAATTAGGAATGAAAAGGGTGAAATTAAAATGGGCCAGCAGAAATCAAGACGATCATCAATACTTACTTTGAGAACCTATATGCCCATAAAATTGAAAACACAGAAGAAATGGACAGATTCCTAGATATGTATGAATTACCAAAGTTGAACAAAGAAGATAAAAAAATATATAAACAACCCAATATCAATCAACAAAATAGAAAATGTAATTAAAAACTTACCAATGAAGAAAAGCTCAGAGTCTGATGGCTTCACTGCTGAATTCTACAAAACATTTACAGATGAACTATTGCCACCACTGTTTAAACTCTTCAATGAAATTGAAAGGGAAGCAATACTCCCAAATTCATTCTGGGAAGCAAGCATCACCTTGATTCCCAAAGCAGAGAAAGATCCAACTGAAAAAGAGAACTATAGGTCAGTCTCACTAATGAACATAGATGCAAAAATCCTCAATAAGATACTAGAGAATAGAATACAGAAATCATCAAGAAGATCATACACTATGACCAAGTGTAATTCATCCCAGGGATGCAGAGATGGTTCAACATACACAAATCAATAAGTGTAATACACTATATTAATAGAGCCAAGGACAAAAACCATATGATCATCTCAATAGATGCAGAAAAGCATTTGACAAAATCTAACACGTATGTATGATTTAAAAAAAACTACAAAAAAATTGGAATAGACAGTCTCTACCTCAATCTAATAAAAGCCATCTATGAAAAACCAACAACCAATATCATACTAAATGGTCATAAACTGAAATGCTTCACACTAAAATCAGGAACAAGACAAGGATGCCCACTATCACCACTCCTATTCAATATATTTTTAGAAACATTAGCCATAGTAATTAGACAAGAGAAAGAAATAAAAGGAGTAAAGATAGGAAATGAACAAGTTAAATTGTCATTATTTGCACAAATGACATAACATTCTATATAGAAGACCCAAAGAACTCCACCAAAAGTCTTCTAGACTTAATAACCAAATTCAGTAAAGTAGCTGGATACAAGGTCAACACACAAAAATCAATAGCTTTCCTTTACAAAAACTACAGACTCGCTGAGAGACAACTGGGGCAAACAATTCCTCTCACAATAACATCCAAAAAATTGAAATACCTAGGAATCAACCTAATGAAGGAAATCAAAGACCTCTATTCTAAAAACTATAGCACTCTTTAAAAAAAAGAAATCAAAGAGGACATCAGAAAATGGAAATATTTCCCTTGCTCCTGGGTAGGAAAAACAAACAAAGTAAAAATGGCCATACATCCAAAACTGCTATATAGATTGGATGCAATGCCAATTAAAGTTTTCCAGCAGCATACTTCACAGAGCTTGACAAAACAATCCAAAAATTCATTTGGGAAAAGAAACATAGAATAGCAAAAGCAATTCTACACAATCAAGACAAGGTGAGGGATATCACACTTCCCAATTTGAAACTATACTACAAAACTACTGTGATAAAAGCAGCATGGTACTGGCAAAGAAACAGACCTATTGGACTAGTGGAACAGGTTAGAAGATGCAGAAACAAATCCAGGCACACTCAGCCACCTCATCTTCAATGAAGGAGTCAAACATCCTCACTGGAGAAAAGACTGTCTCTTTAATAAATGCTGCTGGAAAAACTGGGTTTCAACTTGCCAAGGATTAAAACTAGACCTATATCTCTCACCATGCACTAAACTAAAATCAAAATGGATTAAAGAACTATCTACTAAGACAAAAACATTAAACCAGCTGGAAGAGAAATTAGAACTCTTGAACACATTGGTGTAGGAAAAGATTTTATGAACAAAACCTTAGTAGCACGTCAACTAGCACAATCAACAAGTAGGATCTCTTCTTATTAAAAACCTTGTGCACATCAGAGAAACCACCAACAGTGTGAAGAGATAATCCACAATGTGGGAAAACTTTTCACAGCTGTTCCTCAGTCAAAGGTCTACTACCTAGAATGTATAAAGAACTTTTAAAAAATCAGATCTCTCAAATCTAAAGACCCAATCCAAAAATGAGCATCTGAAATAAATAGATATTTCTCAGACAAAAAAGTAGAAATAGCAAATAAACATATGAAAAAATGTTCAACATCACTGGTCAATCAAGGAATACAAATGTAGGGCCAGGGATTTAGCTCAGCGGTTCGGTGGCCTGCCTTGCAAGCACAAGGACTCAAGCTCAATTCCCGGTACCAAAAGAAAAGAAAAATACAAATGTAACTTTTGGGGGAGGGAGGTTTGAGACAGGGTCTCACTATGTAGTTGACACTGACCTGGAATTCACTATGTAGCTCAGGCTGGTCTGAAACTCACAGCGATCCTCCTGCCTCAGCCTCCTGAGTGCTGGGGTTACAGGTGTGAGCCACCACACCTGGCAAGAAATACAAAAACAAAGCTGAGATTACACCTCACCCCAGAAAGAATGGCTGCTATCATGAAATCAACCAATAACAAATGCTTGCAGGACTGTGGAGAAAAAGGAACCCTGTTCCACTGCTGGTGGGAGTGTAGACTGGTGCAACCACTATAGAAATCAATATGGAGATATCTCAAAGAACTAGGATTGGAAGTCCTATTTGACCCAGCTATTCTCCTGCTGGATATCTTCCCAAAAGAATCATACCACAGTGATGTATTGTGCACCGATGTTCATAGCAGCACAGTTTTTAATAGCTAAAACTTGGAAACAGCCCAATTGCCCATCAACTGGAGACTGGATAAAGAAAATGTGGTTTTTAAAAATAAAATGGAGTACTACTCAGCCATAAAGAAAGAGAAGTTAGAGGTATTTAATATCTAAATAGATGCACATTGAGGTCATAATCTTAAGTGAAATAAATAGGACACACATCTGTAAACACCAAATAGTTTCTTTGTTGTGATAAACTGAAATATATAAACAAGGATTAAAAGGTATAATAGATAATGTGGTATAATAGATAAAGGTATAACAGGATGAAAAGGGGTAAAGGGGAAGTGGGAGGGGTAGAGGAAAGGAAAGAAGGGAATGGAATTAATATGAAAAATGGAAACAAAGTCTTTGTAAATAGCGAGAGATGGAGGGGTTGAAGGGAGGGCAGGGAGATAGGAGAAAAAATAACCAAGATAGGTTACATAAAGGTACAAATTTCCAATAATGAATGTCATTATATTGTAGACCTAAAATGTACCAATAAAATTAATTTTAAAAAGAAATAATGTCTTTCTATACCTACTTTTTCCATTTTTTTATCATGAGTGGATATTGGATTTTGTCAAAGGCCTTTTCTGCATCTATTGAGATGATCTTGTGATTTTTGTCCTTACTTCACTCTATGTGGTATATTACAGTTATTGATTTTTATATGTCAAACTATCCTTGCATCTCTGAGATGAAGCTCACAATGTGTGATCATTCTGATGGCTTATTGCATTCTTTCTGCCCTTTAATCCCATTCTCTCTCTCCACCCTAAACTATACATTATTGTATACATTAATCGTCTTATTTTTTCTTTTTTTAAACCCTAGAAGGTATTGTTATTATCTTGTTCAGTTTATGCTTATGAAGAAAAGGGTCAAAGGGGAAGGGGAAGTGGGAGAGGTAGGGGAAAGGAAAGAGGGAATGGAATTAATATGAAAAAATGGAAACAAAGTCTTTGTAAATAGAGAAGGGTGGAGGGGTTGAAGGGAGGGAGGAGAATGGTGAAAAAATAAGAACCAAGATAGTTTATGTACAGATACAAATTTCCCATGATGAATGTCATTATATTGTATACCTAAAATATACCAATAAAATTAACTTTTTAAAAAGAAATTAATTTCTTGAAATGTTTCTATCTCTGAAAACTCCAAAAATAAGGACTAAGCTAGTAGCAATCATCAACCCTCTTATTCAGACTGTGGTCTTTAAAGCCATTTTCTTTTTCAAGCTCTTTTCTAATAAAAGAAACCAGGGATCTGAGCAGTAATGGCTGGTTTCTGGATGAGCAGTTACAAGATGAGCTTTTACTATCAGAAATCTAACAAAGGCAGATAAGGTCATATCAAGGAAACTCAAGAGCCACTTGAAGAAATTCGTATAAGGCCAAAAGAGAAAATTTAAGCATCAGCAAAAATAACCATAGTTACTTAAATTTATTAAAAATGTTTGAACCATAAATTCATAAGGTTTAATTTTTATGTTTTTTTGAAAAAGCTTCCTCTGTCATTTGGGCCTTGTTAAGAAATGAATTCATTATTTGGAAACTGGAAAATCAGGAAAAGAATGAAGATTCATCTTGCATTTCTTGTTATGAACTGTCTCAAGAAAAGCAAATAATGAAGACATTCTATTGATGTCTATTAGCTGTTAACTAGAAAAGGAATTGTAAAATTAGAAAATTCACCATTTTAAAAGCTTAATAATTATCTTTTAAAGGTATGCCCTTTGCATAAACCCCAAACAAACTGAGACATGTAACTCAAATATGAGCTATTCTGATATCTCTGAAGTGCTAGTTCTAGCCATAAATGAAACAGGACTTTTCTGCCTTGATTCTGAATCTATCAACTATAAATAATCCTATACAGTTCTACTTGTTCTGAAGGGGATGTAAGCTTGTAATAGCCACTTTCAAAAATCAGTTTATTTTTCCTTTATGCTTTATAACACTGAACTGTAATTGCTGTGAGCTGAGCTTTTCGGTCTTTCTAGTTTGAAGTCTCCCAATTTAAGAGCTAGTTTTCTATGCATAATAAACTCTGAAATTTTTAACTTGAGATGATTTTATTTTGACAATGGCTACTGGAAAAATTATAATTACATTGGTGGATTATATTTTTAGGGGATATTCCAGATCTAAGTAATAAGCACCAATGGCTACTAACAATACAAAATGACACTAACTAGATTTTATATTCCTCTGGGTAGTTATACACACCATTTACCAGAGCAATGAATTTGATAAAGACTTGATTCACTAGTCACTAGATCATAGTAAATATGAACAGCAGAGGAGCAAGGTAATGAAATGGCAGGCAATCAAAAAATCCAGAAAACAGGAGATGCCTCTCTTATACAACATATAAATTGCAAAGGGAGAAAAACAAGGAATGGAAACTTAGCAATGAAAGGAGAGTAAAAATCTATCAACTAGGTGCAAGGTATATTCTTTATTTTGATCTTGGGCTAAACAGAAAGGAAAACATAGGCTACAATAGGATCTATTTAAATACTCAATAGATACCTAGTTATATGAATGAATTCTTAAGAATTTAGAAATGAGGGCTTGGAGAGAAAAAAGAATTTAGAAAATTGTATTATGGTTATTTTTAAAAATTATTTTTAAGGTACATACAGAAATATTTATGGATAAAGTGACAGACTTTCTAGGATTTGCTTCAAAACAATTTAAGGAATGGAGGAACAAGAGAGGGAGCATTGTAAAATGAAATTGGCTATAATGTAATAATGCAGGATGATGGGTTCAAGAGTGACTATTATACCATTCTCTCTGTTTTGATGTGTTTCAAATTTCCCATAATAAAAAGATAAAAACTTTATGACCACTGCACTCATTAAAAGTAGAAGATTAGAGGGAAAAATCAATTATTTCACCACTCTAATAAGGAACAGGGTTACAGGGTTAATGATCTGTTACATTTCCTTCTGGTATTTTTCCTACCTATTTTATACAGCACATTTTTCACTTACTGCAGTTTTTTTTTTCTTTTTGTGTTGTTCACTTAATATTTTATTTATCCAGCAACTGAATGCTTTCATCAATAAGTATTTGTTGAACAAATGAATAAATCATATTTTCTCGCTGCTACACAGTCTTCACATCTATCCTTAATAAGTGCATGATGCTTCATTCATCAAGTACTCATGTGAGATCTTCTTTAGTCTAGTATAGTAGTTCAGAAGTCTGGCCACAAATCCAGACGGATTCAGATCCCAACTATGTGAGCACTATGGATTAAGTACACATATTGTTTCCTGAAGGTCCATGTGCTAAAGGCTTTTCCCCTGGATGGTGGTGCCACTGGGAAGTGCTATGGATCTAAAGAGGTGGTTCTTAGGTCACTATAATCATTTGATATATTGCTCATCCTTCAAAGAATGGTCTCAAGGCCCACTCACTCAAGGGCGCACAGCTAACAAATGACAGTATCAGAATTTCTGCCCAAGACTTAACAATTCTGGAGCACTTACTTTTATACATTATGCTATATTGTGTATCTATTAGCATCTATACAGGTACTAAAATTGCACATGAATCAAAAGTGACTCAAGACCATTCATAACTATTTTTTCTCAATCGTCTCAATCCTATTTTGTGCTCTATTTTAGTGCCTTACTATTAGCAGCATGAGCTGAGAGCTTGTTTAAAATGCAGAACCCTGGACCACAAAATCAGAATCTACAATTTAACAAGATACTCAGGAAATTCTTATGCGCATGAAAGTTGAGAAAGGACCCTGTTAGTTAATTGAAATAAGAAACAGTAGGGTGATGTAATGATTATACGCAATTTAAATCCAACTATTAACTGATCCAATCCTCTTAGCCTAAATATTATGCCCTACTATTCTTCCTGTTCATAACATCTTTTTTTCATTGTTTATTGGTACATTTAAGGTATACAATGCAACAACATTCATCATTGGGAATTTCTACCTTTACATGATATATCTTAGTACTTATTTTTCCCCATTCCTCTGCCCTCCCTGCAACCCCTCCACTCCTCCCTATTTACAAAGACTTCATTTCCATTTTTTCCTTTTCTCATTTTTATTCCATTCCCTTCTTTCCTTTCTCCTACCCCTCCCACTTCCCCTCACCCTTTAGACCTTTTCTTCCTATTTCACATTATCTATTATACCTTTTAGTCCTTATTTACACTTTTAGTTTCTCACAACAAAGAAACTATTTGGTGTTAACATGTATGTCCTGTTTATTTCATTTAGTAGTATGGCCTCAATGTGCATCCATTTAGCTATAAATTACTCTAGTTTTGCATTCTTCACAGCTGAGTAGTATTCCATTTTTTAACCACATCATCTTTATCCTGTATCCAGGTGATGGGCAATTGGGCTGTTTCCAAGTTTTAGCTATTATAAGCTGTGCTGCTATAAACATGGGTGCACAATATATCACTGTGGTATGATTCCTTTAATTTTGGGGGGGAATAGCTGGGTCAAGTGGAACCTCTAGTCCTAGTTTTTTTAAGTATCTCCATATTGATTTCCACAGTGGTTGCACTAGTCTGCACTGCCACCAACAATGGAGGGTTCCTTTCTCCCCACAAACCCACTAGCATTTGTTGTTGGTTGATTTCTTGACAGCAGCCATTCTTTCTGGGGTGAGGTGGAATCTCAGTGTTGTTTTCATCTGCATCTCTAGAATGATCTTCACATGTTGAACATTTTTTCATGTTTATTTGCTATTTTACTTCTTTGTCTGAGAAATGTCTTTTCATTTCAGATGCCCATTTTTAAATTGGGTCTTTAAATTTAGCGGGGGTCTGATTTTTTAAGTTCATTATACATTCTAGATAGTAGACCTTTGTCTGAGGAGCAGCTGGTAAAAATTTTCCCACATTGTAGGTTGTCTCTTAGCTCTGTTGATGGTTTTTTCTTGCAGTGCAGAAGCTTTTTAATAAGATGAGATCCCAGTTGTTGATTCTTTGTGCTAGTTCACGTGCTACTGAGGTTTTGTTCATAAAGTCTTTTCCTATTTCAATATCTTCAAGAGTTCTACTTAGCTTATCTTCCAATAAGTTTAGTGTTTCTGTTTTAATATTTATTTATTTACATCTTTAATCCACTTGAATTTTAGTTTAGTGCATGGTAAAAGATAGGGGTCTAGTTTTAATCTTTGGCAGGTTGAAATCTAGTTTTTCCAGCAACATTTATTAAAGAGGCTATCAGTCCTCCAATGAGGGTAGTTGGCTCTTTATCAAAGATGAGATGGCTGAGTATGTCTGGAGTTGTATCTGCATCTTCTCATCTATTCCACTGATCCTTGGATCTGTTTCTTTGCCAGTACCATGCTGTTTTTATCACAGTGGCTTTGTAGTATAGTTTCAAATCAGGGATTGTGACCCCCCTGTCATGTCTTTGTTGCCTAGAATTGCTTTTGCTATTCTAGGTTTCTTCTGGTTCCAAATTAATTTTTGGATTTTTTTCTCTAGTTCTGTAAAATATACTGTTGGGATTTTAATCATAATTACAGCAAATTGATATAGCAGTTTTGGAAGTATGGCCATTTTTATTACATTGGTTCTTCCTACCCAGGAACAAGGGATGTTTTCCCATTTTCTTATATCCTCTTCAATCTCTTTTTTCAGAGTGCTGTAGTTTCCAAGGTAGAGGACTTTTACTTCCTTTGTTAAATTGATTCCTACATATTTTATTTTATGTTCATAAGTACTGTATCAGAGAAATAAAATGAAGTATGTCAAAACCTGTTAGGAGCTCTCATTCGCCCATGAGCTGCAGATTAGATAGACAATTCCAGTTTCTGGCCTTCTATTTGAACTACCTAGGAATTCAAGCTTGCAATTAAGTGGAAATGTTCCCAACTTAGCTCTCAAGGTCTACCTGCTATGTTATCCAACTCTCCTAGACCATTCAAGAAGCAAATTTGTCTGCCGTATGTTTTGTTAGTAGTCCTCAACCAGTTCTGGATGATCCTCAATAATTCCCAAGTTGACCACACATTGAAGTTCTAGCATAGAACTTCATAGAAACATAGTTGTTTCTTATTATCTACAGGGGATTGGCTCCATGACTCCTGTGGATTATCTTTAGATTACTGGTAATACCAAATTCAAGGCAAATGCTATGTAAGTAGCTGTTGTACCATATTGTCTTGGGCGATAATGACAAGAGGAAAAAAAATCTACTTTTTTTCTAAATACTTTTAATCTGCGGTTGATTGATCTGTGGATGTGGAGTCCATGGGTATGGGAGGACCAACTGGACATGAGAGACAGTGATTATGTGCCAGTTACAGGCCTGGCTCATAGCAAGTACCACCCTAAATGCCCCACTCTGGGTCTTAGCATAATCATAAAGTAGGAGGACTAGCTGTGTCCCTGAGCCTTCACTGGAGTATAGCTGTCCAGTGGAATAGCACAATTATTATAAACACATATAGATAAGACACTCAGATTTGAGAGTTAGAGGGTCTAGATAATGCTACCATGAACTCCAAGATGGAATTCATCCCAAGAAGCCCCAAAAGGTGACCCTGTCTGAGTATTTGAGACAAAAGTGAGTGAAAGTAGTCACCTGAATATTACCCAGGGTCACTCAAACATAAAGAGTGACATTTTTCCTGAAAGTAATATTTCTTAAGCTCCATATAAACTAGTTTTACAACTAATTAATTAAATTTCTGCATTGTAATAGAAATGAAAGTCATATGTGGAGTTAGAGAACTATCATCCAATAAGTAATTTGCAAGGGTAGTGACATATTCATTATGTAGATTCCTCCTGGAACAAAAATATCTTATTTAAATGCTGATTATTGATTTCTTGTTAGAATTCATTGCTGATACTATTTTATATACTTATTAGATATGAGTAGTTGGAAATCTTATCTCAAGTGGAGTATAAAGTGAAAAACAACCATTGCTTGCAAGAGTAAAGATTGCATAAAAGATATTTATACAGAATTATTAGAAAAACCATCATTACATAGAAAGAAACTGATTTCTAAAAATGGAAATTAAGTAAATTTTGTAAGTGTTGTGTTGTATGAAATAACAGCAAGTTTTCGTGTCAAAATTCACCTTGCTTTTTATCAATACTGACATTTTGCTGAAGGCAATCCATTAGTGTTTCACTGAAAGACCAAATAGTGAGGAGAATGTTGAAATTGTTTAATTGTTTGTTTGTTTTAAAACAAAGACAATTTGTTGTAATTTTTAATAAGTCTGCAGAGTTCATGGCACCCCTTGGGGAGGCCCTTGGGGGAGCACTGTGGATTGCACAAGGTTTCAGAGCAAAGAATAACAGCAAGCATATTTTGGGAGGATAAAGCTTCTATTGAGTACAGGGTGAATGACATGAAGAAGAAACTAGAGGTGTTACTAAGGCAAAAATGTCAACCACAAACTGCAAAACTGTACTATGACCTGCAAAACAGACCAATTACTCCAAACCATGGCTTGAATCACCAAGTAACAGCAAACTCTGTCAGCTCCAGCTAGCGCAGAGGCAAATATTCTTTGCTAAGACTGAGAAAAATGAGTTAAGTGACTCTGGATGGACTCCGGCTGCAAAGACAAGACCACTGACTATTCTAGCAGTTTGCTTGGCTTAGACCCCTCTACCCAGACCTCATTTATTAACTTCAACCTTATCACAAAAGCCCACTCATTTCCCCCCTTTGAGTTAATCCTGAGTGCCTATCAAGGCAAGCCCAAAGCAAACAGTATGACCTCTAGGTTCCCTAAAATAGCCTCAGAGTTGAAGTTCTCCAGGCAGGGAGTCATTATCCCTGCTGTAACACTTCTCTCTCCTCCTCATTTTCCTGCTTAGAGAATGTTTCTCTTTCTCCTGCTCTCAGACCAGGACCAGTAGGCCCTATTCGACTGCTTCCAAAGTGCTCTCCCCAAGGCTGGTCTTAAAAGAAGTCTTCTCTAACTCTTGTTGACCTTTGCCTTCATGCAGGAGTCCTCAATTCCTCTATCTATCTCCCAATCTCAGAATTCTTCCCTCCCAGGTGAAGAAGTCAGAGCAGAAGCCTCTACTCCTTCATTCACCTCCTGTTTTCTCACCAATAATTAATTTTGCTATCATTTAATAAAGATGCATAGAGGATATTTTTATCAAAGCACCAGAGATGCTTATCCCCAAATATCAACAATAGGAATTCACACATTACACAGTCACACATTACCAGTCAGAAAGTGAATATGAGGAAGAAAAACTTGCTGTAGGACTTCTGCACCTTCCTCACTAGTGGTAACAGATTATTTCCAACAATAGCATCAAGAATGTCTGTCATACTTAATGAAAAATGTGCACAACAAAACAAAAAGACAGAGATGGAAGACAAATTAACAATCTTTACTACAACAATACATTTTACATTTGAAGATGCTGGATTTGTGCACAAAAATTGCATCATACCATAATGAAATCTTTATTTAATTAGGGAAAAAAATCAGACAAACTTTTACATGTTTAAATACTTTTCCCACCAGACATTGAGGTCAAACACCAGGACCTTGAGTTCAAACCAGTACATGTGCTAATCCTGCTACACTGCAAGGCCTGAGGCCCAACTCAGCCAGTCCGGCATCCTAGGAAACATTCTGTGGTGAGAGTAGCAAATGTGGGATTCAGGGGATCAATTGCTTCAAATAGCTGCCACCCCAGGACTGCCTTCCCTACTTCCTTCATGAGCTGGTCCTAAAATGTCCACAATGGATTCTTTCATCTTAGTCCTCACTAGAACATCACCAGTGTTTTAACTCCCCACCTGCTCCCACCATGGCAGAAGACCAGAGAGTACAGAGGCAGCCCTGATGTGTCCTCCAAATCCACCTTCTCTTGCTCAAAAGCTCAGCCTATAGAGTACCCTAGGGAGCCAGGGGACTACTTTCCACCAAGATTTTGCAGTAAGATTTGACTGCTAAAAGAAAAAAAAAAAAAAAAATCAAGTGAGTTGTTTTGCTTCCAGCCTTCCCAAGGGAGTCTCTGCAAGCCATTATGCTGAAGCCTAAAAGCAATGCCTTCCCCAGGGTGTCTTGCTTTCACAGATACTGAGAAACCAAGAACCCCTGAAAAGATCAGAGTTTCCTTAGGTGGTACATGGCTCTACATGTTCACAGCAAGAGCAAGAGTCAGATGTGAGAGGACAGAGGGGAGGTGAAATCTAAGAATAACCTCACTGGAAAACAGAGACCTTAGTACTCATGCCTTTGGTCCCCCAATGGCCCAGTTAGTTCCAAATTGGAGATGGTTCCTTTTATTCATTCAGCACCAATTAGGTGTCAAGGGTTTCAGCAGTCTCTGCCCTATTAGCACTTTTTTAATGGGGAAATAAATCATGGTCTTCATGCAAGCAAGCAAGTCAAAGGCTTGAGCCTGCTAGAGACGGAGGAAGATCTAATACCCGAGGCAGTAAGGGGTTCCTAGAGAAAGTCACAGCTAAACTAAAGGAAGGGGGTAAAATGGGTGTTCCAGTCAGCTTTCCCAAAGGCCTGGGAGTGACAGAGTTGCCACATTCTACATTCAGCCTGCCTTGAAGGGAAAGGGCAAGGCTATGCATGGGCTTCCTTTTCTCTGCTCCCAGGCTGATTTGATTAAACTGCTTATGGTTTTCCAACCAACTGAACCTCATCAGATAAGGTTGAATCAATGTTTATAAAAGATGAAAGGAGACCCTGTCCACATTAATGAACTATTATCTCTACTACCACCACCCCATCCCAAGAGAGAAGTCCATCTCTCTCTACCTCAGTCTGGGGTTATTCTAGGTGTCTCTTTAGGCTACATGGACTGAAGACTACCATGCTGTCAATGCAGCTGAAATCCTAGCAGTCTTGCCCATTGCCTCACTCTGACAACAGGGAAAGGCAGGGTCTTGCCTCTGTGCCTATAGGGAATTCTGCCCTACTGCTACAAATGTGAGGGGAAGTCAGATGAAGCAAGCCTATGGTAGTCCTTGGTCAGGGCCTTCTGGTCAACCTCCAGCTGCTCTCAGTTCCTGTGGGGCCTCCCACTGTCATGGAAAATACCTGATATTAGAAATTCAGGATCATTTTGCCTAAAGCAGAGATGAGAAGGTTTAGATGTATACATAGTAGTGAGAGAAAAGAGGAGACTAAAATTCTTAAAGTAAAGTAAGTTCCAAATGATCCACTTAATTTTTAAATTATCTATGCTTCTGGTGTCAAGAGGAATTAGGAAACAACCTAAAACTTTTGGTGCCATGTGAGGCAACAGGATTTTCTAGTTAAATTCAGAACACCTACAAGTTGCTTGCCTTTAAAAAGTATCTTATTTTTAATATCGAATATTCTTCACAAATTAAATGAGGTTAAAAAGGAGATATAATTATCACTTGACAGATGACAAAACTGGGGCAGGCATGTCCTAGAAAAAGGACACAGATTTTGGAGGTAAAAGATATGGATTCAAGCTCTACCCAGAAATTAGATTTGCAAAAACAACTGTGTATTTATATATCACTATTTAATCCTTTGAAGCATGGTTGTTTTTCCCTTATTTCCAATTCTTGGGAAAGGGCATTTTGCTATTACTCCCATACATGGCCATCATAAATCACATTCTCTCCCATGGTTTTTGACAAGTCAATGCCCTTTAAATTTAATATATGCAAAGAGCTTTGAGTAGTGTCTGATTTCAGGTAATATATGAGTATTAACTAATATTATTTATCTCTTTGTCCCATCATCTACACACTATCTGGCAAAAAGTGTTCAATAACTGCTGATGGGATTACTCAAAGGCATACTTCAACCAGTGTAGGAGAAAGACATATAAACAAATAATTTAAATGTAGTAAGCTGAATGCTGTGGAAAGTGTGTATAAGTATGCCGTGGCAGGGAGTGAAAGATGAAGTTTCTCATAGCAGGATGGAGGTGAGGGAGAGTGCATTGAGCAGGTGACCCATCTGATAGAGCTTAAGAATGAGAGAGAATGCATTAGACAAGAGAGTGGAAAAGGACATTTAAGCAGGGAGTATAGAAAATCTCATCATGCTACAATAACATGTGTTCAGAGAAAAGAAAATAATTCAGTGTGACTGGTAGTATGAGAACATCATGGCAGAAGAAAAGGTTCCAGTGGCCAGGGCCAGATATAAAAGCTTTGAGTTTCAGGACAAGAAATTTGGATCTTCTTTTATAGCAGTAATGGAGAGTCAGTGAAGAGATATGATGCCAATAAATTAATATTTGTTGTGTTAGAAAGTTTATCTATGGGTTATAAGCAAGATAGATTTCAAAGAAGTGAGACTAGAAGGGGAGTTACCATTTATGATACTATAGTCTATAGTCTATAGACTATACTCAGTCTAAATAAAATATAAAAAGGAGGTTCAAGTAAGGGTATAACCATTGAGATAGTAAAACAGAGATAGATTACTAATTTATTTGCAAAAATGTCACTAGAGAACTTGGTAATCCATTGGAGGGTCTGAAAAAGGGAAGAAAGAGGCAAAGATATTGTTGAGTTTCAAGTTTGAGTGGATAGATAAATAGAGAGATCACCAATGAACTTAGAAGACATTGGTATAAGAGAAACCAGTAAGGAGTTTCCCATTTGGATGTTCTATAGGAGGGTCTTGTTCACTGTGCACAGGGAGCTGTCCAGTAGTCTCTGAAGGCAGAAGACTGGAAAGAACCTAGAGAAGAGTCCACCCTGGAGTTTTATCAATGGACATTGAGTCATCAGTGGACAGGTAATGGCTTATGCTATGGTACAGAATGAGATCAGTCAGGAGAAAAGCTAATCCATATTGGTCATGCATGGGAGCAAGAGTGAAGTGCCCATTCTGCATAAAAATTTAGAAATAGAGAAATATAGCCACCCTCCTAAGAATTAAAAAATACTGTGCAAACACGACAAATGTAATGAGCTAATTGTGGGAGTAAGCTAAGATGTCTGTAGCTCATGCACCCTCTAGTTAAGAAAGCCATCAATCAGAATGACCTAGTGATACCTTCTGTCTTTAGACCTTCTTTTTAACTATGAGACAAAGCATTCTGTTGCAGTCTTGCTTGCAGCCCAGAAGGAACAGTCAGTGTACCAAGAGCGTCCCAAAGAAACCAAAGTAGAACCACATTTGAACTATGAACTGCTTCTCCAGTTACATGATAAAATAAAGCTTTGTTATTATTTTCAGGTGATTTGAGTTAGATTTTCTAGTGCTTGCAGTCAAAATCATTCAAAGCTAATACCCTGGGTGAGCTTGGAAGCACAGCAAGAGGAAGAAATGAATGAGTCTGAGTAGGGACCTATTTGCCCAGGAACCAGGAGAACGATAACGCTTAGCCCATCTTCCTGTCTCATTGGTTGATGCTGAGGATTAAAGCAGCCAGGAAATGTGAATGTGTGTTCAAAGTGATAAACTGTAGTAACAATGCAGGATATGACCTCTGATAATCGGCCTTCCCCTTGCCCCAGTACAGAGCCCAGAGCCTTCAACCTCTGGAATTGCCAGGTCCTGCACTGTCCCCTTGCTTTCTGTACTCCCAGCTGATAAAGCAGCAGAGAGTGTTGAGCAATGATAACCTAGCACCTGCAAAAATGACCCATGGGGCTGGCAATTTAGCTCATTGGTACCACCAACTACCTCACAAGTGCAAAGTGCAAGGTCCTGAGTTCAAACCCCAGTGCAAAAAAAAAAAAAAAAAGACCTATGATTCCAGAACTTCAGGCACTTCCCTCAGTCAGGATGTTTCTAACCCCTAATAGGGCATGAGGGGTTGTATCTTCAAGAAGCAATGCTCCTATGCTCATCAGGAAACATTCATCCCTTGATCACACTGGACCAAATTGCACTGCACTTGTATTTGTGGAAGACAAAGAGGAAAGTGAATAAATACTAGATATCTTTTGTGCAGGAGGGGATGGGAGGGTAGGAGGCATGTTTCAAAAGCTTTTCTAAATTTAATTATATGTCATTTTCTAACTGTATTTCATACTTGTGTAATTATCCCCAAGTATTTTTCCTTAAGTAATAGAACTAGTAATTACATACTAATTGAAATGTGTAATCTCATCATTAGGATATGTAAATATATAATGGTGAAAAGGTAATTAAAATTCCAAGGATAACTGCCACAAAAACCTGTGACATGTTCTCCCTTCTGTCCCAGGCTTCTCTGCTCCAATGGTCTTTGAAATTCCACCTAGACAGGGATGATAAGTTCCAAATTTTGGGAAACATGTGATGAAACAACACATTTCCCAGCAAATACAAACAGTATGCAGCAGGATTGTTCACCTTTCCACAACCCTACCCAGAATACTGCCTTGAGATTTCCCATTTTCATTTTTCCTCATCAGAAAGGAACATTATGGTTGAAAAGGACTGAATATGGGCTTTGTGTTAACTCTTCCCATCTCACTTGAGTACAGAGTTCTGAGGACCACACTGACCAGGACTCCAGACCTCACTGCTTCACAAAAGGGAAATTTAAAATCTCCTCTTATCCCAGTTTTAGTTGCTTTCTAGTTGCTTGGACATAATACCCAATATACAAATCAAAGGAGGAAAGGTTTATTTTTAGGTCAGAATTTGTAGACAGATAGTCACTGTCTCCAAGGCAGAGCAGCATGACAGAGGGGCATGGCAGAGAAGGAATAGTTCACAGCACCTGTGGCATCCACGAAGCAGAGCAGGATCAAACCAGGAGGAGGGATATACATATATTGTTCCAGGCCACACCCAGTGCTTCACCTCTTCCTACTAGGCTTCACCTCCCAACATCACACTCAGCTATAAACCTATTTGTGGACTAATCCAGTATCATACAACAATGACCAATCACCTCCTCAAAGTCTGTATGATCACATGAGGCTTTGGGATGGTATCTATATATAAGATATAACACCCTGGAACAGCTATAATGCCCACAACTAGCCATACACTGGCATGAGGGGCTTCCAACTTGTAACAAACCCCATCATTTAGGACCACTATGCAAGTGGCTTCAGCCACCTGGACAATGTTAGGATGGAGGCAGGGGACCAGCCTTGGCCAGAGCTTCCATCTCCCTCCCCCTGGGTGATTATCAGAACTCCTTCCTTAACTAAAAGTTTACTCAGGCTCCTCTGAGCCCTCATCCTTGACAAGCCAAATCCAGTTTGCCAAGGAATACTATTGAGCCAGTTTATCAAAGTCCATCACCTTTGATACTTAGCCAAGTTCTTAATGATTTTTTCCTCTGCCCACTGGTTCTTGGTCATCACTGGTCCCTATTGTATTGAGTCAAACTTTTTCTCTCCCCTTTTGAAATTATCTGGACCCCTATGTAGATGGTCTTGAATAAAGTATTTCTTTAAGGATTGAAATGTATAACTGATAATGTGGAATAGGAAAAAAAAAGGTCTAAAGGAGTAGGGGACGTGGAAGGGGTAGGAAAAAGGAAAGAAGGGAAAAGAAAAATATATAAGAAAAGAAAAAATGGAAACAAAGTATTTGTAAATAAGGAAGGGTAGAGAGGGTGAAGGGAGTGCAGGGGAATGGGGAAAAAATAAGAACCAAGACATATCATGTAAAGGTACAAGATCCCAATGATGAATGTAACTGTACTGTGTACCTAAAATGTACCAATAAAATTAATGGGGGGAAAATGAAGGATTTGTTGCTATTTTTGACAATTGTCTGGTGAAATTGTTTTTTCTTTTATAACTAAAACCCAGGGATATGGACTGGTTTTTGGTGCTACTACAATAGGATACTACTGACTTTGGAATTTATAATGAGCAAAATTTATTTCCTCACAGCTCTGTGGGTTGGGAAGCCCAAGATCAAGGAGCCAGCATCTAGTGAGGACCATCATCCCATGGTAAATTACAAATAGGAAAAAGGAGCCCAAAATCACTCTTTTCTAGTAGTACTAGTCCCAACCATGAGGATGGAACCATCATCACCTAATCACCTATTAAAGAATGCACAACACTGTCACAATGGTCATTAAATACTAACATGAGTGCTTGGAGGTAGCAAATAGTCAAACCACAGCATGGATCATGAGCAAATCTATCCAACTTAAAATGACATATATGGCCTTACCTACGGGATGATGTGTCCTTACTTATGGAATAAACTCAATATACTAAGAAAGGATGGGTGCAGAGAGACTCAAGGGAGAGGCTTCATGGGAGAAGTGACATCTCAGTTCATGCCTGAAGGATAAGTGGAAGATGGGGATGATAGAGAAGTCAGAGTAGAAGATAGTGAGACTTGGAGAGCAACATGTGCTCCAACTGGGAAAAGAGTATATCCTGTTCAACAGGATATAGATTACAAAGCAGACGGTCAGGAAAGACAAGCCTGGAGGGGAGATGAGGCCTCAACTGAAGAGCCTTATAACCTTCACCAAAATTCAGACTCTTCTGTGGTTGACATATTTTACTAATTAGGAAAAGGAATAAGTCCAAATGGATGGATTCATGATAGATGGGAAGGTCTTGGATATCATTTCTGGGCCTGAGGCAAAAGTATAACTGACCTGCCTTCTAATAAGGCTATAGTATTGGTTCAACTTTTGATACCCTACTCTCAGAAGGCCAAGATCAAGGTTAGCAAGAGCCCAAGACCTGATACTCTCTGCTCTGTGCATACTTAAAGAGTTTTCCATTTACCATTCAACATTTCTTTTTAACACTCTCACTTCACACTTCAAGTGACTCACACCATACAATGGCATGAAAGGCCTTAAACTTCCACATCCCAGAGGAAAAACTTCCCCAAGGAATGTCTTAACATTAAACACATCATCAAATATTGGGCTGAGCTGGGCGTGGTGGTGCACACCTGTAATCCCAGCACTCGGGAGGCTGAGGCAGGAGGATCGCCACTGTGAGTTCAAGACCAGCCTGGACTACATAGTGAGTTCCAGGTTAGTCTCAACTACATAGTGAGACCCTGTCTCAAAAAACCAAAAAGAAAAACAAACAAATATTGGGCTGATTTTCCCCTATAGTCATATTATAAAAGGAGGATTTCAAGCAAAGCCCTTTGAGACTGTAGTGGTTCTCCAAAATTGCAAAGGTATGGAAGGCAGAGCTGGGTCACATACTTACCTCTGGAACAGGAATATTGAAGTGTGACCTGAGTGACAGAGAGGAGGAGGGAGGGTGGCTCCCTGAGGAGAAGCCATTGGAATGCATCTAAGATGGTTTTAGCAAGGCAGGGAAGGAAGGGGAGATTAATGTCAGAAATCAGGAGGAGATAAGGAGAGCCCCTACCTGAGTGTATTTTAAGCATTTTCTTTGAAATCCAGTCAGATGAGCTGTGATCTGACCCACTGGTCCTAGATGTCAACAATCTGTTATAATAACTCCTCTAATCACAAAAATACTTCTTACAAATCCTGTTCCTCTCCCTCCACCTCCTCCCTCTTTTGCCTGAGCTGAACTGCCATTTTAAGAATTAATATAAGATATTCAGCTGACATGCATGGAGAAATTCTATTCAGGGGTTGGCAGCTTTGTCCTACCATAATGGGGTTATGGTAGATGTATGGGGTGGGGAACTGGGGACAGGAAAATAAAGGGATACCCCACAGAAGGTCTTCTGTGCCACTCCCCAAGGATAAAGGGGCCCACTTCCTGACATTTTCTTATAGGCCTACAGTTTCAGCTACAGTCACTGAGGCCCAAATGCCAGCTTCTAGCCAAAATGATTTTCTTGGGTTTCTTTTTAGCTACATTCCCAGCCCTTTTTATTTATTTTTGTTGTTGTTGTTGTTGCAAAATCTTTATTGGTGCATTTTAGATATACATAATGATAATATTCATCATAGGGAATTTGTACCTGCACAGGATATATCTAGCTTCTTTGTTTCCCATTTCTTTTCCCTCCCTTTGAGCCCTCTTTCTCTCCTATTTTACAAAAGTTTTACCATTTTTTCTTCTATTTTTCTTTTTTCTTGTCCCTTCTTTCCTTTCCCCCTCCCCTCACCCTGTTCTCCTCATTTGAACATTTTCTTCTTATTTCTCAATATACATTATATATTTTGGTCCTTATTTTCACTTTCAGTTTCTCACACCAGATTCATAATGTGGTATTTAAACATGTGGCCAATTTATTTCACTTAAGAGTATGGTCTTAAGGTGATCCATTTAGCTTGAAATGTCTCAAGCTTATTCTTCTTTATGGCAGAGTATTTTAAAAAAAAGACACCCCCACTGGAAAAAGAAATTGCCTTCACAGAGTTTCTTGTTGCTTGCCTGCATGTCTTCTTCTGGGTACTTAAGAACCCCACTCTGGGGCCTCAACAGAGGAACAGTGAGAGGCACAACCACACAGTGCCTGCAACCCCCCCCCACCCCACACACACATCTCTGGCCTTCTGGCTGGGGTGGTACCTGGATTCACACCACAGGGGCACAGGTTAATTCACATGGTTAAAGGTAATAAATTAATAACTACCACAAATTGTCATTTTCTAAGCTGTGCTTGATGTTATTATGTTGCTGATTGTATTACTTTGGACTAGGGTGTTATGATTTATTTAATCAGTCATCGTTTCTGGTATAATGAAAGTAAGATTGCCCCCAGAGTCATTAGAGACTCAAAACCTAAAGATAAGCTATAACAGGAAGATCGAAGTATTAACCCAGGGATTAAACCAAGGACAGTACCAACAACAAAAATAGAAATGAGAAGACATTCAATCAAGGCACAAGCACAAACACAGGTTGCCTGTTCATCAAAGGCAAATTCTGTGGGAAATGAGGTGGGAAACTCTGATAATTAATCACCTGGACACCCTGAACTGACAGCACAGGAAATAACAAAACAGATGAATGAGGCTCTAGAAAACTTCAAAACAGAAATAATTTCTGAGATAACTACAAAGATGGTTAGCAGAACGAAAGGCATGATTAGACACTCTGGAACAGAAACATATTTTAAAAATGCGTGAGTTTGGGACCATGATAGAAGCCATGAATGCCCCACATAGAAAAGAAACAGAAACCATGAATGTCCAACATAGGAAAGAAATGGAATCCATGAAACAGATTCAAACACATATCTAGAAGACTAAAAACTTTATTGAAAGTATGCAAAACAGACTGAGCAAATCTGAACACAGGATTATCAGATACAGAAGACAGGATGGTGGTCACTGACCATGAAAAGAGGGATCACTTTAAAAAAGTAAGAGAATATGAGAAATCAATCCAACAACTCCTAGATGACACGAAGAATAATATAAGAATGATAGGAGTCCAGAAAGAGCAGGAGAAAGTACAAGTGACATTAAAAAAAAAAAAAACTATTCAGAGAATTAATGACAGAAAGCTTCCCAAACAGAGCAAAATAATCAGACATACAAATAAGTGAGGCTTATAGGACACCAACTAGCCATGATCACAAAAAGAAGTTACACCTAGATGTGTAATAATCAAGATCCCAGAAATCCAAAAGAAACAAAATACTAAAAGAAACCCTCCGGCCCAACCTACCATAGGAGACAGGTAGCAGCTTGATACCCTCTGTTGGGCTTGCCTCTTCAGTGTGGAACAACACAGGAGCACAGAAGCAGCACAAGATCCTCTGATACACAGACCCATTCGGCTTAGCACAGCAGAGGAGCGCAGCCACTCAGGAGCTGACATAGCAGTGTTCATGCCCTACACCTCCCACCCTGTGACAAGAGAAAGAGGGTCTCTCTGAGGCTCCTAGATGAAAATTGAAGCCCACTGGAAAAGTGAAAAAAATCCGTGATAAAGGCACACTACACCATAGTTGGTAAGTTGAAGGGACCAGCACCTCACATCAGAAGCTGGTCTAACTTCAGGGCAAAGACAGCTGCAACCTGCACTAAGATCTTGCAGAGTTCAACCCAGCAGGAGGTCAGAGATCTCAACTTGGACCTTGTAGACAGAAATCAGCCCAATGTCAGGGAGCAACAGCTGGTTTGCTGAGACTAATTAACTTAGCTCTGTGCACTCCTGTCTACACAGGCTATTATTGTGTCAACAGAGGCACACCCTGAAGGAGGCCCTCTATTTTCTAATTGTATTTTTTATTTTCAAAGTAACATTTTTCACTTATCTTTAATTTTTTAAAAATTGTATCTGTCTTTCTCTTTTCTTAAATTTTCCCTTTATCTTCTTTTTCTTAACTTCTTTTCTTTCTCTATCTCTCTCTCCCATCTTGATCTTCAAGTCTTTCACTTATTCTTTCTATCCTAATCTGAACTTATTTGCTTACATTTTCTTTTCTTCTCTTTTTCCATTTATCAACGGCCATTAGTTTTAAAAGAAGCTTATTATAGTCTCTAGCTTCCCTGTTACTGTTAGTTTGTTCTGTTCCTGTGTATATTTTGTTCTGTCTTCTCCTCTTCTCTTCAACAGCTTCCAAGAGATTGTGTGATTATCCTGTGTCTGCTGAACTCAATTCTAACCTTTATCTACCTATCTATCTATGCCTCCCTCACCAACTCTTTCTAAATACCCATCCTGAAGAGTAAAGTTGCTATATTGAAGAGTTTATTCACTATAAACATATTATGGGCTGGTCCTTGATTTTTATTTAATTCACACAGTTAAAGGTGATACAATAACTATGACAAATTTTCATTTTTCTAAGCTGTGCTTGATGCTATTGTGTTGCTGATTGTATCACTTGGGGTAAGGTGTTGTGATTAATCTAATCAGTTGTCCTCCCTGGTGTAATGAAAATGAGATTGCCTCAGAGTCATTAGAGACTCAAAACCTAAAGACCAGAAATAACAGGAAGTTCAAAGTATTAACCCAGGAATTAAATCAAGGACAGTACCAATGAGAAAAATAGAAGAGAAAACATTTAAACAAGACACAAACACAGACTTTCACCTCACCAAAGGGAAATTCTGCAGGAAATGAGATGGAAAAGTCTGACACTCAACCACCTGGACACCCTAAACCGATAGCACAGGAAGTAACAAAATAGATGCATGAGGTACTAGAAAAATTCAAAACAAAAATGATTTCCCAGATAACCACAGAGATGGTGGGAAGAATGAAAGGCATGATTAGAGACTCTAGAACAGAACTAGATAAGAAATAATAGATAAGCTCATGACCATGATGAAAACCATGAATGCCCAGCATAAGAAAGAAATGGAAACACTGAATGCCCAACATAGGAAAGAAATGAAATCTATGAAACAAATTCAAACAGATATACAGGAGATTAAAAACTCTATTGAAAGTTTTTTGTGAAATAAAGAAAAGGTGGAAATAAAGTGCTTATAGATGGGGAGAGGAGGAGGGGGTGAAGGGAGGGCAGGGACAAGGGGAAAAAATGAGAACCAAGACCTGTCATGTAGAGGTACAAGATCCCAACAATGAATGTAACTGTACCGTATCCCTAAAATGTACCAATAAACTCAATTAAAGCTGAAAAAAAAGAAAAAAAAGAAAAAGTTTTTTCAGCAGAATGAATGAATGTGAAGATAGAATTTCAGATATAGAAGATAGAACTGCAGTCAGTGACTATGAAAAGAGAGATCTCTTAAAAACAGTAAGGGATCATGAGAAATTGACCCAACAACTCCAAGATGATGCAAAGAACAATAACATAAGACTGATAGGAATCCATGAAGTAGCAGGAGAAACTACAAAAGACTTAAAAAATTTGTTCACAGAATTAATAACAGATAACTTCCCAGAGGGGAAGAATTTGACATACAGATAATCAAGGCACATAGTACTTCAAGTAGCCATGATCAAACAAAATTTGCACCTAGACATATAATAGTCAAAATCCCAGAAACTCAATAGAAGAACAAAATACTATAAGCAGTTACAGAAAAAAAAAATTACATACAAAGGAAAGTCCATCAGAATCACAGCAGACTTTTCTTTTTTTTTTTAATTGAAATTATTGATACATTCTAGGTATACAGTACAGTTACATTCTTTACTGGGATCTTGTACCTTTACATGACAGGTCTTGTTTCTTGTTTTTTCCCCTTGTCCCCACCCTCTCTTTACCCCCTCCTCCCCTCCCCACCTTCAAACACTTTAATTCCATTTTTACATTTTTCTCACATTTTTCCCTTTCCCTTATTCCCCTTCCCCTACCCTTCCCACTGTCCCTACACCTTTAGCCCTTTTCTTCCTATTTCACATTGCTAATTATCATGCTAGGATCTTGAGTACTAACTGAGTTTTTCACACCAGAGAAACTATTCAGTATTTACATATGTATGACTTATT
>NW_022900928.1:61857567-61871052 GCF_012274545.1 Fukomys damarensis
AAAAACCATTTTTTTTTTTTTTTTTTTTTTTTTTGGTTTTTTGAGACAGGGTCTCACTATGTAATTGAGACTGACCTGGAGCTCACTATGTAGCCCAGGCTGGTCTTGAACTCAGTGATCTCCTGCCTCAGCCTCCCAAGTTCTGGGATTACAGGTATGCACCACCACGCCCAGCTGTAAACCACATCTTCTTTATCCAGTTTCCAACTGCTGGGCAAATGGGTTGTTTCCAAGTTTTAGCTATTACAAACTGTGCTGCTATAAACATAGGTGCACATATGTCCCTGTGATATGATTCTTTTAGTTCTTTTGGAAAGATACCCAGCAGAGGGATGACTGAGTCAAATGGAACCTCTAGTCCCAGCTCTTTGAGGTATCTCCATATTGATTTCCATAGTGGTTGCACCAGTCTGCACTCCCACCAACAATGGAGAAGGGTTCCTTTCTTCCCACAACCCCACCAACACTTGTTATTGTGTGATTTCTTGATAGCAGCTATTCTTTGTGGAGTGAGGTGGAATCTCAGTGTTGTTTTCATCTGCATCTCTTGAATGACCAGTGATGTGGAACATTTTTCATATATTACTTGCTGCTTTTACTTCTTTGTCTGTATATATTATATATTCTAGATAATAGTCCTTTGTCTGAGGAGCAGCTGGTAAAAATTTTTTCCCACATTGTAGGTTGTCTCTTAGTTCTGTTGATGGTTTCTTTTGCAGTGCAGAAGCTTTTTTTTCTTTTTTTTTTTTGATACCGGATATTGAACTCGGGTCCTTGCGCTTGTGAAGCAGGCCACCGAACCGCTGAGCTAAATCCCCAGCCCCAGCAGAAGCTTTTTAATAAGATGACTTTTCAACACAAACACCTCAGGTCAAAGAGAGCCTGCAGTGAGGTATTTCAAGTCCTAAAAGAAAACAACCTCCAACCTAGACTGATGTATCCTGCAAAACTCTCTTTAAAATGGATGGGGAAATAAGATATTTCTATGACAAAGAATACCTGAGAAACTCATGAATGCCAAAGCAGCACTACAAACAATTCCAAACAATATCCTAGAAAAAGAAAATGAAGGTCACAACACCATGAAACCCAACAGAATGAATCAATTTGGCAAGGCAAGAAACTAAAGGGGGGGGGAATTAAAAAGAGCAAAGAGTTGGAGGACAATAACATGACAATGATGAATCAATACACATCAGTTATAACTATCAATGTCAATGGCCTCAATTCATCAATCAAAATAACTAGACCAGAAGAATGGATTAAGAAACAAAATCCAACAATATGTTGTACATAAGAAACACACCTAGTTCAAAAAGAAATGCATAGACTGAAAGTGAAAGGATTGAAAATAGTTCTCCATGTGACAAGTGCCCAGAAAAAAGCAGGGGTAGCTATCTTATTCACAGACAAAGTAAATTTCAAGCAAACGCTGATTAAGAAAGACAAAGAAGGCCACTACATCCTTGCAAAGGGAACAATCCAAGAGGAAGAGATGACAATAATAAATATAAATGCACCAAATATTAATGCCCCCAACTATATAAAACAAATATTAAGGGACATGCAAAACCAAAAAAGCAATAATACAATTATAGTAGGGGATCTAAACACCCCACTGTCATAAATAGACAGATTATCTAGACAAAAAAATCAACAATGAAGTACTAAAACTGAACCAAGCTTTTGAACGAATAGACTTAATAGATGTCTACAGAGTGTCCCACCCTACAACATCAGAATATACATTCTTTTTAGCAGCATATGAGTCATTCTCCAAAATAGATCACATACTAGCTCACAGAACAGGTTTAAATAAATGCAAAGGAATCAAAGTTATCCCGTGTATATTATCAGACCATAGTGTAATTAAGCTGGAGATCAATAGCATAAGAAACCATAAAAACTCTACAAACAGGGCTGGGAATTCAGCTCAGTGGTTCTGGCGCCTGCCTCATAAGTGCAAGGGCCTGAGTTCAATCACCAATACCCCCCCCAAAAAAAAATCCACAAACACATGAAAATTGAACAACATGCTCCTGAACAATCAATGGGTCACAGCTGAAATTAAAGAAGAAATTAGTCAGTTTTTACAAATAAATGATAATGCCAATACAGGAATCTATGGGACACAATGAAAACAGTTCTACATGGAAAATTCATAGCAATGAATGCCCACACTAGGAAAACAGAGCAAGCTCAAATAAACAACCTAATGATGAATCTTAGGCTCCTAGAAAAAGAAGAGCAAGAAAAACCCAAAGCTTGTATAAGGGAAGAAATTATAAAGATCAGAGTAGAAATTACTGGAATGGACCCTAAAAGAACTATACAAAAAAAAATCAATGAACCAAAGAGTTGGTTTTTCAAAAGAATAGATAAAATTGATAAACCCTTAGTCAACCTTCTCAAAAACAGGAAATAAAAGGCTCAGATCCATACAATTAGGAATGAAAAAGGTGAAGTCATAACAGATCCAGCAAAAACACAGAGGATCATCAATACCTATTCTGAAAACCTGTACTCTAATAAAATAGAAAGCACAGAATAAATGGATGGATTTCTTGATTCTTATGAATTATCAAAGTTGGATGAAGAAAATAAAAAATTCTAAACACCCCAAATAAAAACAATGACATTGAAAACATAATTAAGAGTTCACCAATGAAGAAAAACCCAGACCCTGATGGTTTCACTGCTGCATTCTACAAATAATTTAGAGAAGAACTACTGCCACTACTCTTTAAACTTTTCAATAAAATTGAAAGGGAAGCAATACTTCCAAATTCATTTCTGAAAGCAAGTGTTACTTTGATTCCAAACCCAGGGAAAGACCCAACCAAAAAAGAGAACTACAGGCCAATCTTCCTAATGAACATAGATGCAAAAATTATCAATAAGATACTGGCAAACAGTATACAGAGGATCATCAAGAAGATCATACACACTGACCAAGTCAGATTTATCCCAGGGATGCAAGGATGGTTCAACATAGGTAAATCAATAGATGTAATACATAATAATGTTTTAACAGAGCCAAGGACAAAAACCATATGATCATCTCAACAGATGCAGAAAAAGCATTTGACAAAATTTAACATCCTTTCATGATAAAAAAAAAAACCTGCAGAAAATTGGAATAGATGGCATTTATGTCAACTTGATAAAGACTATCTGTGAAAAGCCAACAGCCAATATATTAAATGGCCAAACACTGAAAACCTTCATGCTAAAATCAGGAACAAGACAGGGATGTCCACTATCACCACTCCTGTTCAATATAGTCTGGAAACATTAGAGATAGCAATTAGACAAGAAAAAGAAAGTAAACCAATAAAGATAGGAAAGGAAGAAGTTAAACTGTCACTATTTCCTGACAATATGATACTCTACATAAAGGACCAAAAAAATTCCACCAAAAGACTTCTATACTTAATTGACAGTAGAGTAGCTGGTCAACACTCAAAAGTCAATCTCTTTCTTATACACAACTAACAGAGTCACTAAGAGAAATATTAGGGTAACAATTCCTTTCACAATTTTTCATCCAAAAAAAAGAAGTACATGGGAAACAATCTAATGAAGGAAGCAAAAGACCTCTACACTGAAAATTATAGCACTCTGAAAAAAAAGATCAAAGAGGATAGAAGAAAATGGGAAGATATCCCCTGCTCCTGGGTAGGAAGAATCAACATAGTAAAAATTGCCATACTACCAAAACTGCTATACAGGTTCAATAAAATCATAATTGAAATTCCAATGGTATATATCACAGAACTGAGAAAATAGTCCAAAAATTCTTTTGTAACCAGAAAAGACCTAGAATAGCAAAAGCCATCCTAGGCAACGGAGACATGACAGGGGGGATCACAATCTCTGACTTGAAACTATACTACAAAGCCACTGTGATAAAAACAGCATGGTACTGACAAAGAAATAGACCCAAGGATCAGTGGAATCTATTAGAAGATGCAGAAACAACTCCAGACATGCTACCTTATCTTTGACAAAGGAGCCAACCATCCTCACTGAAGGAAAGATAGCCTCTTTAATAAATGGTGTTGGAAAAACTGGATTTCAACTTTCCAATGATTAAAACTAGACCCCTATCTTTCTCCATGCACTAAACTAAAATCCAAGTGGATTAAAGATCTAAATATTAAAACAGAAATGCTAAATTTATTGGAAAATAAGCTAGGTAGAACTCTTGAAGACAATGGCAGAGGAGAAGACTTTATGAACAAATCCTGAGTAGTACGGGAACTAGCACAAAGAATCAACAATTGAGATCTCATCTTTTTAAAAAGCATCTGCACTGCAAGAGAAACCACAACAACCTACAATGTAAGAAAAAAAACTTTACCAGCTATTCATCAGACAAAGGTCTGCTATCCAGAATATATAAAGTGCTCAAAAAATCAGACCCCCCCAAATATAAATATTCAATTCAAAATTAGGCATCTGAAATGAACAGATATTTCTCAAAGAAGTAAAGCACCAAATAAATATATGAAAAAATATCCAATATCACTGGTCATTTAAGAGATGCAGGTAAAAACAACACTGAGATTCCATCTCACCCCAGAAAGAATGGCTGCTATCAAGAAATCAACCAATAACAAATGTTGGTGGGGTTGTAGGGAGAAAGGAACCCTTCTCTACTGTTGGTGGGAGCTCAGATTGGTACAACCATTGTGGGAATCAATAAGGAAATACCTCAAAAAACTAGGATTAGAGGCTCCATCTGACCCAGCTATCCCTCTGCTGGGTATACTTCCAGAAGAATTAAAAGAATCATACCACAGGGATATATGCTCATCCATCTTTATAGCAGCACAGTTTATAATAGCTAAAGCTTGGAAACAACTTAATTGCCCATCAACATGAGACTGGATAAAGAAGATGTGGGGGTTTTTTATAAAATGAAATAGCATTTTCAGCCATCAAGAATGAGATATTGGAGACATTTATACCTCAATCAATGCACATTGAGGACATACTCTAAAGTGAAATTAATAGGACACACGTGTAAATACTGAATAGTTTCTCTGGTGTGATAAACCAAAAGTGTAAATAAGAATCAGAATGTATAACTGATATTGTATAATAGGAAAAAAGGTCTAAGGGAATAGGGGAAGTGGGAGGGATAGAGAAAGGTAAGAAGGGAAATAAAAAATAAGAGAAAAGGAAAAAATGCAAAGTCTTCATAAATAGGAAAGGATGAAGGGTGTGAAGGAAGGCCAGGGGTAGGGGGAAAAATAAGAACCAAGATATGTCAGGTAAAGGTACAAGATCCCAGTGATGAATGTAGCTGTATTATACATCTAAAATGTACCATTAAAGAGAAAAAAAACACATCTTTTTTGTCTATTTGTCAGCTGTTGGGCATTTGGGCTATTTCCAAGCTTTAGCTATTATGAAGTGTGTTGCTATAAACATGAATGTGCATATATCACTGTGGTAGGATGCTTTTAATTCTTTCAGGAAGATACCAAGAACAGGAATAACTGGATCAAGTGGAACCTCTAGTTTTAGTTTTTTGAGAAATCTCCACACTGATTTCCAAAGTCATTGCACCAGTCGACATTCCACCAACAGTGTGGAAGGGATCCTTTTCCCCCCACAGCCCTGCCAGCATTTGCATTCTAGCCATATGGTTTAAACCCCAACCCATTTGTTCAGAAAAGTAACTATTCTCTTGGTTTAAACATTTACAAAATGTTCTATAATCAGCTGTCTCAGAGGCACACACAGTGGAGTTTGCGTTAGTGACAGTACAACAATGCATTAAATCAAATTACATTTTGGAAGCTACTATCTATCTCAGAAGTCTCTCCCAGTAGTCTGGAAGATGGAGTTGGGTGGTTCCCAGCTAAACTAATACCCAGGGCCTCTTTAGAGAAATCAGCAGGCTGCGGAGAGTAGAGGAAAAGGAGGCTTGGGAACCACAACATGGAGCTGCGATACTGGGCACAGCACAGTGTCTAGCTGTCCCTCTGTGGCCTTTCTGTCTCCAGTTCTTGCATCTCAGTACTCCAGGGCCAGATGTATGGGAGAGAGGGCACGTGTTCTCAAGCCCCAAGTTCATTATCATGTGTTCAGGGAAAATTTTACTTTAGAAAGAGAAATTTACTAGAGAAATTTACTTCACCTCTCTGAACTGTAGAATGTGTTTCACTAAAATAAAAATGAAACTATAGATTCATACACTTGTTGGAAAGATTAAAGTAGATAGTATCATTAAGTCCCAGGCACATAAAAGGTATGAAACAATGGTCTTTCCTGGTTTCTTCCTGACATAAAATACAATGAACCGTCACCTTCAGGATTCTTTCCTCTTCCCCAGGAATTATCTCTGTCTACTTGGCTGGCTCATCTTCTTTCCTAACAAGAAGACAGTATTTACTGAGCAATTGCTAACATTTCTTTACATTATCTTATTTAATCTTCCCAACAACTCCACGGGATAAGCGCTATTATTATCTTGTTTTCAGGTATAACAATCAAAGCTTGACAAGGTTTCCATACTTGTCCAAGGTCACATGACTGGTTAGTGTGAAATGAGGACTGAAGACTCACATTCAGTTGCATCTGACTGTAGCCTCATTTACTTGGCCACCACACAACACAATGCTCAGGAGAGGTCTGAAAAAATCAGCCACTCACAGAGAGCCTGCCAATGTCAGACAATGTGCTAGATTCAAAGGGTCCAAAAATAAGTGAGACCCATGGGACTCAAAGTCACCCATAAACTAATGCATGCAATAAACTGTTGTATGTATACAGGGCACACATAATGAAGGAGTTCCCTCTAGGAAGTCTGAAAACTTTTGACAAATCAAGTTATATAATATTGTAAGGTAATCCAGTGCTGGACTAGTGGACAAAAAGAAAAGTATATTATATAGGTAGGGAGAACATTTGGAGTCAGGGGGAGTCTGTACAGTATTGCAAATAGTCCAAGAAAGAGATGATGAGGATCTGAACCAAAATAACCAAAAAAGGATGGAAACATAAGAGGTTCACATGCTGCTAAGGATGCAGAATTCGCATGCCTGGCTCACTAGGGCTACGTGGAGAATGGGGGAAGCAGAGGAGATGGCATGGCCATGTGGATGTTGCAACAGTTCCCAAAGAGGGGGAACCCAGAAGGAGGGGACTTAAGGTGGGAAAAGAAGGGATTCCATTTGTGAGCATGCTGATTAGGGTGTATATGGGACTTTCAGGTAAATATATGAAATAGAGTTGGAAGCATAGCTAGGACTTAGGAGAAAGGATAGAAGCAAGAGGTAAAATTTTAACAGCCATTAATGAAGATGCCAGTCAGCACAACAGAATTGAATATGGTCACCCAAACAGAAAATTTGGAGAAACACAGGGACCTGGGGAACTCCAGCATTTCCCTGTAAACATATCTTAAAAGGAGACTAAAAAGGAATGGTTGGGAAAGCAGAGAAATAGGATAAACCCATTGGAAGCTAAAAAGAAAAAAGTAATCGACAAAATAAAAGCACGGATGATCTATTTAAGACATTTGGCTATAAACAGAGGAAGACAGTCCAGGTGTCACCTAAGACCTGGCTCCGGGATAAACAAAAGCAGATGGAATTAAAGACATAAAGACAGGGATTGCAGGGCAGGGGGCTTGGCTCCATGGTGCCACACCTGCCTCACAAGTGTAAGGTCCTGAGTTCAATCCCCAGTACCCCGCCCCCCCAAAAGAAACAGGGGTTGCTTTTGATGAGAAGGAATGCTCTGAGAAATCTCCATGTGGATGCTAATAAAAAGAGCAGAAGAAAGAAGTGAAGGGGAAGGGGTCAGATTGAAGTATTTTACCAAGATTGGAAGTAATATGTTTGCCATAGACTGAACCTAGATGACTCTGGGATTATCTACAACATTTTTAAAGCATTTATTTATGTATTTTGTGGTACTAAGGATTAAGCCCAATGCCTTTTACACTGAGCTACATACCCGAACATTTGGTTATTTTTTATTTTGAGACAGGGTCTCGCTAAGTCACACAATTACCCAGGCTGGACCCTAACTGGCAATCCTCTCATCTCAAGCCTCCCAGGGTACTGGGATTTACAGGTGTGCACCACCATGCCTGCCTGTGTCTACAACATTTGTATATAGGAATGATGAAGGCAAATGGATAAAAATCCACAGGAGAAGTGGGGATGGGGGAATAAAATGAGCCCAGGAAATCTTCAGAGGCTTGCAAAAGAAAGATGCAGTGCAGAACAATTGATTATTGCTCCTGTTTGTTGCAAAGAGCTGCATGCTGGGTACAGATGGCAGTAAAAGCATTAGCAGTACAATGGATTGGGAGTAAATAAATGTGTAGAGGAATGGAAGATCCTGGCATAGCAAAGAATCCATACATGACAAGTGATAAATCTGGAAGGCTTGGATTGATAATCAGAAAATAATGTCCTAGACACTAGGATGATAGTTAACCTTTTAGAGATGAATGCCCAAACTGCAATACAAAAGTCACTTATTTATCATAACCTACCAAAACTGCAAATAAACCTGAATGCTGAGGTTTTAGTTTAGACAATTATTTCATATATTAGCATCTTTTGTCTTAAAGGAAAAACATATAATGTACATGCCATAAGTTTGCCACTGCTGTCCTACAGTTTTATAGGTAGAGCCATTCTAGCTGAGGATAAGATAAATGGTGTGTAGGAGGGCATAGTGAGATTACGGAGTTCAGGGGATCAAGGATTTCAGGAGCTGTGTACTAACCACCATATAATACTATTTTTAAAGGGTTGAAGACAGCTCAAAAGAGATGATATGTATACACAAGGCAAGTGTAGCCTCAGGATTATGAGGTAATGGTTACCTAGGGAACCATAGAGAGCTGTGTGAAGCAGGAGCTATTAAAATGAGCACTAGTAAATAAATGGGCAATATTTAGCAAGGCAACAATTACAGGAAGGAAGCTCAAGGAGAAGGCAAGGTGACACAGTTATTACAAAGATATTCTAATTAGTCTTCCTGACACCTGGTTCCCCAAGAAATCAAAATAGAACCAGAAATATGGATTTTAATCCAGTCTATTCTGCTTAAAAGTTGGTGATGGTGCTCACATCACAACCCTTTTGAGCCTTAGTTTTCTCTACTGGAAAATGTGGATAAGAATATTGTTTCAGTTACAGGATTGAACAAGAACATGATTTGTAAATAGCACTTATTCCCAGGGATCCTGGGAATGATTGAAAAAAAAAAAAGCTACACTTCTGGAGAGTCACAGCTATAATCAGCAGGAAGGAGTAGGAAAGATGTTTCCTGATCTTTTTCTCCCTCATGCTCCAATCTACTGTCAGTCTCCACACTACATGAACCTAACCAGAAGATGGCCAGCAAGGGAGCTGGTGATGCAACTTGCAGAGGCCGCTCTCTTTCTCATATCAACAAGGGGACAGAGAATAACTAGCACTTTCCTCTTCTCAAAATCCTCCAGTGACTCTGCTTATCTCCCTGGGTGAAGGTTCAAAACCCTTTATACTCTTCACTTTTCCAGATTCTTCTTCCACTCACTGATCACAGACTTGAGGCTGAATTGAGAATCGATTTACCTATGCTCTTGGACCTTTGTGTTCACTCCTGCCGTTCTACCTTGAATCCTATCCTAGGGAAGGCCTATCTATCTTTGAGTCAAGGTCTGTCCTGAGTTCTGTCCCCTCCATGATCACATCTCAGATAATGTCCAACTGGAAGGAAGATGTTCCTTTTCCTCTGCTGCTCCCTATGACTGCATCTGCACATGTGCATGCTTCAGCACACAACACCTCTCACCATCCATCCGTCCCACTTTCCCTGTGATGACATCATATGTGCCCATACAGGATTGAAAGCTCCTTGAGAGTAAAAGCCACCCTCAAGACTCCTATGCTTTCTTTCAGATCCAGCTCAGATGACAGCTCCTCCATCTCCTGCAAGCAGAGCCAATTTATCTTCCCTGTCTCCTGATGGAGGACTGTGAGCTGCATATCTGCCCCCACAAAGGAGACAGTGTCTTGCTCAAGATCACACACCCCAGTCTGTCTGCCTGAGTTCAAACCTGAGATTGTATGACTTAAAAACTGTGTGGCATGGTGAAATTTCTGTGCCAATTTCATCATGGTATCTACCATAGGAAATAAGTTCTTCCATACAAAGCACTTAGCCTAGTGTCAGGCATATATAGTAACTGCTGCATAAATATTAGTTATAAATATTATCACTTGACTCTGAGTTCCTTCAGAGCAAAACCTGCGGCCTGATCTTTGTTTCCCTAATGTCTACATCATTTCTGGTATGTAATAGGTGACTGCATGAAGACATAGGCATTTAGTGTTCAGTATTTGGTTGAATGGGTGGGTGGGTTGGTATATGAACAGATACATGGATAGGTGGACAAACTAGGTAACTAGTTTGTAAATGCTGATTGGTTGCATGACTAAATGAATAATTAGGTATTCAATATATGCTTTCTAGTTAGTTCCTTGCTTAAAACAAATGGGTGGATGAGGATTTGAATGAATAAGAGGTATTTAATAAGAAGGTTGATTGGCTACATGGTTGAATTCACAAACAGACTTTCCACAAATAGCAGATGTTCCATAAATGCCGGCTGGTTGTATAAGTGAGTACCCTAAAATGTAAAAGCAGCCAGGAGTCAAAGCTGAGAGGACACAGCTAGAGCACTGCTCAGAGGGAGATGGACAATAGAGACTGCCCCCTAGAAACTGCTGTAGAAACTCCTTTGTCCCTGCCATTTCTGAGGTTCTCCCCCTACCTGAAACCTGCTTCTGCATCCTGCCAGGTACTACATGATGACACTGGACCCTAAAGATGGAGAGAAGGGAATGAGATGGGTTAGTCTCATCTGTTTCTCCCCAGTCAAGTGAGGAGCCTGCCTAGGATCCTATGCCCCAGAGTTAGCCTCTATGCCCTTCCCATGGTGAGCAGAGAGACCTCTACCTCAGAGCATATTAGGAACAAATCCCATAATTCAGTCCCAGGAGCAAGACTGCCTCTGGCTCATTGCCTCACACATACTTGGCCCCATTCCCTGGCCCTACTGAGGCAGCCCCAGCAGCTCACATCTCTAGCTAATGAATTATTTTGCAACACGTCTGGAGATGCACGAACTAGAAATCTTAACACATGTTGGAGGATTTGCCATTTCTATTAAATATGCCATTCATTTGGTGGGTAATTAAATGTGCAATAATGGGCTCTAATTTCCATCTTAAATGACTTACTAAGAACAGCAGAAAGTGATATGCAGGGTGTAATTTTCTGAGAGTCTTCCCAATCCCTGAAAGCTTTTTAGCACATAGAAGAAGGAATCGCGTAACGTAAAGTTGGTCTTGATACTGTGCCACATGTGAACATCTGCTATTGTCCCCCACTTAGGAAAAGAGTCTAACGCCTGTAACACAACAGTACTCCTAACCCTCAAATTCCTGAAGCAGACTGGGGAAGGGCATCCTAGGAGTCTGAGCTTAGGGAAGAGAAGAGAGGTTGGGCAGAAACAGGAAGCTGCAGGGGGGTGGAGGGGAAGCATTTCTGCAGACTTTGCCATAGGTCTAAGGGTCGTAAGTCTCCTTCCCTGCTCCATATTTCCCTCACCATAGATGTGTGCTGGGTGTGAGTACACATATGCAAGCACACAGGCACACGCGCACACACACACACACACACACACACACATGCTAGCTGGCACATTTGCCCTCCAGTTCTAGAATCACCAATCTAAGCCAGTTGTATGGGGGCCGTGAGGAGCAGGAGTAAAAAGTATGTCTGCACCACAGCAGGATGAAGGGTGCCACATGTGAAATGCCCACACAGATAGCATCAGATTCAAGCCTCATCACTAGCTGGGTGTTATGGTTAAGTTACTGAGCTCTTCTGGGTCTCAATTTCCTCATGTGTAAGATGAAAAATCATCAAGCCCAACTCAGAAGATAGTTGTAACAAAAGGGAAAGCATTCATAATTATACTGGCACACAGTAGTAAGCTCTTGGTAAACCTGATTCCTTTTGCCCTTCTCTCAATCAGCTGGCATGGAGGGCCAGCCTTGTCTGGATCAATGTGCAACACAGGGTCCCAAAAGGACCCAGGCAAAGTCCCAAGAGGAGCTGCTCACCCCATGAGAGAAGCTCTGTACCTGCCCACTTCTCCTACAAGTTTGCCCCTTCCCTTCCACTCCTTGCCCTTTGTCCCTTGTCTAGATGGTCTCAGCATTTCCACTGTGGTGGGCATGAGTTTTTCAGGCTTTCGGGAAACTGGGTTGATTTACATGGGAGCTGAAGCAGCCCTAATGGGGCCAGGCTCCTGATGTGAATTCAAGAGTGGCACCACAGTTAGGGAGGGAGGAAAAAGCAAAGTTGGGACACCTCATTTTTGCTGCCAGGTCTGGAGTGAGTTTGCACCCTTCCTTCTCAGCACTCAGAAGCAGCTCCCCTCCAAGAATCGTCAAGAGCTGATATCGGGGACATCAAGTGGAGTAGCTCCATTCCCGAGCCATAAACTTGGACTCCCAGTGGAAAAGCTACCATCGCCCAGTGTTTCCCAGCCCCCAGCTCAGCTTGGATGAACTTGTGTGTGTGGATGAGGATGCTGAGAGTGGGCTGAAGGCAGCAATAAGTCAAGCTGTCACTCTGCTCCTGTGGCTACTCTCCATTCTGGGAATCTGGAAAGCAGATAAGCAAATAACTCTGAAAACACACTTTATGGTATTTTGGGATCTCAGGCCAAGAAATAGGCTGCATGGTGGCTGAGCTGGAAGCAGACCTAGGGTAGAGGTGGAGTTGAAGGCAAAATAAAAAGAAATGATCTGGTTGATTCAAAGCAGAAACTCTACTTGACTTAAAAGATAAATGAGGATGAAGGTGTCCTGAGAGTGAAGTTGGATCCTTTATGGGGCAATATCCCACCCAGACCAACAAGGACCTGAGGAATATGAACAATTATAAGGCCCAGGTTCCATCCAACTCTCTTAAGCCTCTAGGGTCTCTCCAAAATTTTTCCATTTGTTCATTCTTCAAGCAGTCATTCCTCAGTCAATCAGTTACTCGCACAATACTTACTGGTTATTAACTCTACATGAAGCAGATGATTCAAATTATAAACATCCTGAATTTCAGAGCCAAAGCAGACCTGGCTTGATTCTCTATTCTGTCATTGCTGGTTATATGCCACTGACAAGTTACTTAAAGTTTCTGGGCCCTAGTTTTTACATCTCTAGAATAAGATTATTATGAAAATTAAATGAGAAAATATCTATAAAGTGCTCCAAAAGGTGGCTAGCACAGAGTTTTATGATAATTAAAGAATTAATCATTGCTGTTATTATGATGGCAATATGCTAAAACCTTAAAATGCTCAAGGGCCAGGGATTTAGCTCAGTGGTTCTGCTACCTGCTTTGCAAGTACAAGGATCCGAGTTTAATCCCAAGTACAAAAAAAAAAAAAAAAAA
>NW_022900928.1:61871380-61889759 GCF_012274545.1 Fukomys damarensis
ACAAAAAAAAAAAAAAAATGCTCAAAACGTGATTATCCCCTTGTATAATCATTGCATAAAATCTACTTTATATAAAATAATATCCCCAGGAAGAGAGCATTCTTTCCTTTTTGTTGTCTGCAACATCTATCGTAGAGTTTTGCATAAGGAAAGAGCTCTAGATATTTGATAAATAGGGTTAAATCCCTTAACAATCAAGGAAAAACCATCTCAGTAAGAGCTGATATTGGAGGCCACTACCTTACATAGGGACACTGAGCTGAAAAAATGACAATACACATCAACTGGAGACTGGATAAAGAAGATGTGTTTTTTTTTATAAAATGGAGTACTACTTAGCCATAAAGAATTAAAAACTAGAGACATTTATAGCTAAGTGGATTGAGGCCATACTCTTAAGTGAAATAAATAGAACACATATGTGTAAATACCAAATAGTTTCTCTGTTGTGAGAAACTGAAAGTGTAAATAAGGATCAAAATGTATAATTGATAATGTGAAATAGGAAGAAAAGACCCAAAGAGGAAGGGAAGTGGGATGAATTGAGGAAAGGAAAGAAGGGAATGTAATTAATATGAAAAACTGGAAACAAAATCTTTGCTAATGAGGGTGGTGGGGTCAAAGAAAGGGCAGGGAAATGGGGAAAAATAACAACCAAGGTAGATTATGTGAAGGTACAAATTTCTAAGGATGAATGTAGCTATATTATATATTTTAAATGAACCAATAAACACAAAGAAAAAAAGAGCAAGAAAATAACAATACAAATGTGGGTATTGACCGATGCAAAATTTAGACTAGCCATAGAATCTAAGTTTGGATAATCCCCAGAGGTTCCCATTATAGTGCTTTATTTGAATTTTTCTTAAATATTTAAGATTTAAAGCATCATTATATTAAAGCTGGCTGCCAGATATTAATATTAGGGTTACAGCATTCGTCCCCTGCCTTTTGTACAATAAATACTGAATACTGTCTAGAAGAATGTTGATGTGCAAATTAATTCTAGGTTGTGATGAGGAAAAAGAGAGATACTGAACAATAATAGCTGGACAGAGTCTACCAACTCACAGAGTGTGAGACAAACTTTAAAGATTTTCCTGTAGTCCCACACCATGAAGGCCAGAAGGGACCTTAGTGGCCACTCACATCCACCCATTCATCTGACAAATGAAGACCCAAGATCTAAAGAAGCTCTGTGACTTGGCCAAGGCTACCAGCTCATTAATGACAGAACTGGGACAAAATATAGTCTCCACACTCCACTTCACCGATCTTCCCTCTACATCTGGCTGTCACTTTCTGTGAACATGAATTCATCTGAGACATCAGGTAGCTGCTTTTTTTCCCACACAGACCAGAAGAAATTGAGCATCACTTAACAAAAGAAGGCCAAATACAACCCCTTGTTAGAAGACAACCACAGAGACATGGCTGTCCCCAATAGAGCCTACCCACCAACTCTGCCTTACAGCCCTCCTTACAACCACCCCTGTCTACCTTTCCTAGCTCAAATAGTCACGTTGTTAAGCATGTTTGTCTGCCATGAAGTCAGCTAGGGGATTGGCCATAGAGGCAATCAAAACTGACACTTCCTTTTAACAGTGAAGACAATCAGGAAAATTTTAGTCATAGTTCAGCAGCTGTATAAAAAGAAAAAAAAAGAGGCTAATAGGATTTGAAGCAGGCTTTGTGCAGGTCGCTGAGTCATGGCTTTCCAAGAGGCCTCTTTCAGATGAAACCAAACTGAGAGGAGTCCATACAGACCCAGGCTGGCAATGTAGAGCAGCAAAAGGGACTGCAGTTCTTGGTGGAAGTGAACAAAAACCTGAAAGACTTGGGAACTACCTGTGCATGGCACCATTTGAATCTAGTCCCTCCCTTCACCACTGCCTCCATTTTCTAATCTCTCCTTCCCCTGTCTGTCACAGTCTCTGCCTCCATAGTCTCCACCTCTGGTCTCCACCTCCTTCCTCAAAAGTATCCGTCTTGTTCCACGTTGTTCTTTCTGATAATGGTTGCAAAGTCTTAAGTGATAATTAGACAGCCACTTGCCCATTTTCTATCCAGAGCCTGATACAGATCCTGATGTGTAATAAGTATTTGATACATAAAAGTTCATCAACTGGTAACTCAAGCATTAGCATTCATTTCCAGGGTAATTTTATAGTTTCACTCTATACGCAGATGTTTATGATATGTGTGAGCAACAATGGGCATCATTTTACAGATAAGAAAACTGTAGTTTGAATCAGTGAGATGGAATTTCCCAGAATTACCCAGTTGACAGATGGAAAAAACAAGAATCCTATAGGTCTTATGCCCTAGAATGAGCCAGATGAGGTGCCTTCCCTGAGCTATGAATACTGTACAGGTAATGGAAAGTAAAGAGAACTCTTTCAGTGACCCAAGAACGACCTCAGGACCACACTTTATGTCACAAACTAAGACAAACCAGTTTAAAGGTATTTGAGACTGGAAGCTGTCCTTTCTCAGGGACAGGGTGGCAACTGAAGCCTGTTGCTGGAGGTGCAGCTGCAGCATTGGTGACAGCAAAAGAAAAGGGAAGAAAACAGAACAATAAATAAAGTGATTTTACATAGTGATAAGAGCTGCAAAGGCAGTCCCAAATGTTAGAGGAAAATTACAAGGCAAAATGCTTCTGTGGAATCAAGGACTAGATAAAGCACATCTTCTCTAAGTGCCCAGAGATTCAGAGAAAAGAGAGAACCTGATAGATGAAGAAGTCTGAGGTGCCTCATGGAACTGGGATCCTACCCTGGACCTTTAAGAAAGGTTAGTTTTATTAAGTGAGGGGGCTGGGAACTAGATCTTCCACATGTGAAATACTGACCAAGGGGAAAAGAGGTAAGGAAGCATTTATTGAGTGGCTACTATGTGTCAGAACCATGTCAGATGCCATCACACCCACTAGGTAGCTCCAAAGAAGAAGAAATAAGCGCAATGTGGGTGAGGGGTGACACCCACATTGGAAAGAGATTAGGCTACAGCAGAGCACAGGGAGGGAAGGATGAAAAAAAGGAAGGTCAGTAGACTCGGGTAAGGGCAACTTTGCATGCCAGGGCTAGGAAAACTTCCCTAACCTCTTCCCATATGCTTGCTACAATATTCCTTTTTGATTGCTTAGAAATTTAAGCTAGGCCAAGAGCAACTTGAAGGTGGGGCTATTTCATATATCCCTGCAGTGATTCTCAGAAGTAGCATATGTCAGAATCACCTTGAGGATTTATGATAATGGCCAATTATAGGTCTCCACCCTAGAATTTCTGATTCAGTAGGTCTTGTGCTAGACCTGAGCATGTCTAATAAGTTCCCAGTCTTCCTGATGGCCCTGAAGATTCATGATTTCTGACATTTACAGGCTTTTGGGATTTTCTCTACATTAAATACAGTTGATTTGTGTGACTTCCAAGATTAGGGGAAAAAAATTACTGCTTATTCTCTGGGCTTGATCCCTCTGAAGGAGCCAGCTACCAAGTTTTGAGAACATTCAGGTAGCCCTCTGGTGACATCACATGGGAAGAAACTAAGACCTCTCACCAGCTATTAACACCAACTTACCAGCCATGTGAACAAGGTACCATAGAAGCACATCTGCCAGTCCCAGCTAAACATTCAAATAACATCAGCTGCATTCAGTTATCTTCACTGCTATTATTTCTTGATGGATCCTAAGCTAGAACCTAGAGAAACCATGACAGATAATAAATGTTAATGTTAAAGAGGATTAAAAATGGCAGAGTATTTGCAGTGGAGGAGCCCAGCAGCAGCTTGCAACCCTCTGGTGGGCCTGCCTCTTCGGCACGGAAAAACAGAAGAGCAGAGAAGCAGCATAAGACCCTCTGGGAGACCCACCCCTTTGGGCCAGCACAGCAGAGAACTCCAGTCACATGGGTACCAACACATGGTGTCCTTGCACTACCCCCCAACCCCCATGAACAACATAAAGAGAGTCTTTCTGAGGCTCCTAGATGAAAATTGAAGCCCACTGGAAAAGTGAAGAAAATCTCTGCAATAAAAGGCATAACACACCACCATAGTTGGTAAGTCAGAAGGACCAGCACCTCACATCAGAACCTTGTCTAACTTCAGGGTAAAGATAGCTGGAACCTGCAGCAGAACCTTGCAGAGTTCAACCCAACAGGATGCCAGAGATCTCAATTTAGGCCTTGCAGCCAGAAATAAACCTGAACCTCAGGGGGCAGCTGCTGGCTTGCAGAGCCTAATTAATTTAGACCTACACACTCCTACCCATGCTGTCTGTTGTCAACAGAGGCATACCCTGAAGGAGGCCCTCTATTTCTATTTGTATTTTTTATTTTCAAAGTAATATCTTTCTCTTTTCATTAATCATTTTAAATTTTTATCTCTTTTTTCTCAATTTTTTTCCTTTTTTATCTTCTTTTACTTAACTTTTCTTTCACTCTCTCTCATTCTCTCTCTCATTCTCTCTCTCTCTCTCTCTCTCTCTCTCTGCCACCTGATCTTCATTTCTTTCCATTTTTTGTTCCTGTCACTATCCTAATTCAAACTTATTTTCTTTCCTTTTCTTTTCTTCTTTTTTCTTCTCTAAATTGCCATTAGTTTTAAAAGAAAGTAATTACAGTCTCTAGCTTCCTTATTGCTGTTAGTTTGTTCTGTTCCTGTGTATATTTTGTTCTGTCTTCTCCTCTTCTCTTCAACAGCTTCTGAGAGTTTTTGTGATCATCCTGTGTCCTCTGAACTCACTTCTAACCTTTATCTATCCTATCTATCAATCCCTCCTTCCCCAATTCCTTCTAAGTCCCCATCCTGAAGAGTAAAGTTGCTATATTGAACAGTTTATTCACTGTAAACATATTTTGCACTGGTCCTCAATTTTGATTTAATTCACACAGTTAAAGGTGACAGAATAGTAACTACCACAAATTGTCGTTTTCTAATCTGTGCTTGATGCTATTGTGTTACTGATTGTATGACTTGGGCTAAGGTGTTGTGATGGATCTAATCAGTTGCCCTTCCTGATATAATGAAAATGGGATTGTCTCAGAGTCATTAGAGTCTCAAAACCTAAACACCAGCTACATTTGGAAGATCAAAGTATTAACCCAGGAATTAAAACAAGGACAGTACCAACAACAACAAAAAAAGAAATGAGAAGACATTTAAACAAGACACAAACACAGACTTCTATCTCACCAAAGATAAACTCTGGGGGAAATGAGGCAGAAAAGTCTGACAGTCAACCATCTAGACACCTGAACAGGAAGTAACAAAACAGATCCATGAGGCTCTAGAAAAATTCAAACAAAAATAATTTCCCAGATAACCACAGAGATGGTGAAAAGGATGAAAGGTATGATTAGAGACTCTAGAACAGAAACAGATTTTAAAAAATAGATGACTGCCTTGCAAGTGCAAGGGCCTGAGTTTGATCCCCAGTATCCATAAAAAAAAAAAAGATGAGCTCAGGACCATGATGGAAATCATGAATGCCCAGCATAGGAAAGAAATGAAAACCTTGAATGCCCAACATAGGAAAGAAATGGAATCCATGAAACAGATTCAAACAGATATCCAGATTAAAAGCACTATAGAAAACATTCACAGAAGAATGAATGAGTGTGAAGATAGAATTTCAGATATAGAAGATAGGATTGCAGTCAGTGACCATGAAAAGAGAGATCTTTTAAAAACAGAGAGTAAGGGATTATAAGAAATCAATCTAACAATTTTTAGATGATGCAAAGAAGAATAAGACTGATAGGAATCCATGAAGTAGCTGGACAGAGTACAAATGACATTTTTTTTTTAAACCTGTTCACAGAAGTAATGACAGAAAACTTTCCAAACAGAAGGGAAGATTTTGACATACAGATAAGTGAGGCACATAGGACTCCAATTAGCCATGATCAGAAAAAGTCTACACCTAGACACATAATAGTCAATATAATAATCAAGATCCTGGAAACTCAACATAAGAACAAAATACTACAAGCAGTTAGAAAAAAGAAACAAATTACATGTAAAGGAAAGCCCATCCAAATCATAGCAGACTTTTCAACACAAACCCTCAAGTCAAGGAGAGCCTGGAGTGAGGCATTTCAAGTCCTAAAAGAAACTAATCTCCAACCTAGACTGATATATCCTGTAAAACTATCTTTCAAAAGTAATGGAGAAATAAGATACTGCCATGACAAGGAATACCTGAGAAATTCATGAACATCAAACCAATACTTCAAACACTTCTAAACAATATCCTGGAAAAACACAATGAAGGCCACAACTCCATCAGGGCCAACAGAGCAAATATGCCATGCAAGGAAAGAAATAAAAGGGAGAGAGGGAAAAATTAAAAATATAAGAACCAACAACAGGAAAATAATATGACAATGATGAGTCAATACATAACAATTATAGCCATCAATATTAATGGCCTGAATTCACCAATCAAAAGAAATAGGCTGGCAGAATGGATTAAGAAGCAAAATCAAACAATATGCTGTATATAAGAAACCAACTTAATCTACAAAGAAATTAATAGACTGAGAGTAAAAGGATGGGAAACAGTTCTCCATGCCACAGGAGCCTGGAAAAAAATGGGGGCAGATATCTTATTTGCAGACAGAGTAGATTTCAAACCAAAACTAATTAAGAGAGACAAAGAAGTCCACTACATCCTTGTAAAGGGAAAAATACAAGAGGAAGAAATGACAATAATAAATATAAATGCACCAAATACCAATATATCCAACTATACAAAACAAATATTAATGGATATGAAAAAAATGACATAAGCACTAAAACAATTTTAGTGGGGGACCTCAATACTCCACTGACACAAATAGACAGATCACCTAGACAAAAAATCAACAACAAAATAACAGTACTGAACCAAATCTTAGAACACATGGATTTAGTATGTGTCTACAGAGTGCTCCACCCCACAAAATCAGAATATACATTCTTTTTGGCTGCTCATGGGTCATTCTCCAAAATAGACCACATGCTAGCTCATAGAACATGCTTAAATCAATGCAAAGGAATTGAAGTTATCCCCTGTTTATTATCAGATCATAGGGCAATTAAAGTGGAATCCAATAGCCTAAGAAACCACAAGAACTTCACAAATACATGGAAATTAAATAACACTCTCTTGAAAAACCATTGGGTCACAGAGGAAATTAAAGAATAAATTAGACAGTTTCTACAATTAAATGATGATGCCAATACAACACACAGGAATTTATGGGACACATCGAAGCAGTTCTATGTGGGAAATTCGTAGCACTAAACACCCATATAGGAAAAGAGTGAGTGTAAATAAACAATCTAATACTTAAATTCTTAGAAAAAGAAGAGCAAGACAAACCCAAAGCTTATAAAAGGGAGGAGGTTATAAAGATCAGAGCAGAAATTAATACAATGAAGACTAAGAGAAAGATACAAAAAAAATCAATAAATCAAAGAGTTGGTTTTTTGAAAGTATAAATAAAATTGATAAACCCTTAACCAACCTTATCAAAAAAGGAAAGAAAAGGTTCAAATTCATGCTATTAGGGATGAAAAAGGTGAAGTCAACAACAGATCCACCAGAAACCCAGAGGATTTCAAAAACCTGTACTCTAATAAAATGGAAAATGCAGAAGAAATGGGCAAATTCCTAGATACATATGAACTTCCAAAGTTGAAAGAAGATATAAAAAGTCTAAACACCCCAATTATATTCAGTAAAATTGAAATTTTAATTCAAACTTTACCAACAAAGAAAATTGCAGATCCTGATGGCTTCACTGTCGAATTCTACAAGACATTTAGAGAATAACTATTGCCACTACTCTTTAAACTATTCAGTGAAATTGAAAGGGAAGCAATACTTCCAAATTCATTCCTAGAAACAAGTATTTGATTCCAAAATCAGGAAAAGACCCAACCAAAAAAAGAGAACTATAGGCCAATCTCCCTAAAGAACTTAGATGCAAAAATTCTCAATAAGATACTGGCAAACAGGATACAGAGGATCATCAAGAAGATCATACACCCTGACAGAGTCAGATTTATTACAGGGATGCAATGATGGTTCAACATAGGTAAATCAATAGATGTGATACACTGTATTTACACAGTCAAGGACAAAAACCATATGATTATCTCAACAGATGCAGAAAAAGCATTTGACAAAATTTAACACCCATTCATGATGAAAAAAAAAACCTGCAGAAAATTGGAATAGATGGTCTTTATCTCAACCTGATAAAGGCTATCTGTGAAAAACCAACAGCCAATATCATACTAAATGGTCAAAAACTGAAAACCTTCTCACTAAAATCAGGAACAAGACAAGGATATCTACTATCACCACTCCTGTTCAATATTGTTCTAGAAACATTAGCCACAGTAATTAGACAAGAGAAATAAATAAAAGTAATAAAGATAGGAAAAGAAGAAGTTAAACTGTCACTATTTGCTGATATGATACTCTACATAGAAGACTCAAAAAACTCTGCCAAAAGACTTCTAGACTTGACAGATTCAGTAGAGTAGTTGGATACAAGGTCAACATTCAAAAATCAATAGCCTTCTTGTACAAAAATAACAGACTCAGAGAAAGAAATTAGGGAAACAATTCCTTTCACAATAACATCCAAAAAATCCACAAAAACATCAAAAATTCATTTAGAACCTGAAAAGAACTGGAATAGCAAAAGCTATCCTAGGCAACAGACACATGGCAGTGGGTATCACAATCCCCAACCTGAAACTATACTACAAAACCACTGTGATAAAAACAGCACGGTACTTGCAAAGAAACAGACCCAAGGATCAATGGAATAGATTAGAAGATGCAGAAACAACAGACATGCTACCTTATCTTTGACAAAGTAGCCAACTATCCTCACTGGAGAAAAGATAGCCTCTTTAATAAATGGTGTTGGAAAAACTGGATTTCAATTTGCCAAAGATTAAAATTAGACCCCTATCTTTCACCATGCACTAAACTAAAATCCAAGTGGATTAAAGATGTAAATATTAAAACAGAAACACTAAACTTATAGGAAGATAAATTAGGTAGAACTCTCGAAGACTTTGGTATCAGAAAAGACTTTATGAACAAATCCTCATCAGCATGAGAACTTGCACAAAGAACCAACAACTGGGATCTCGTTGTATTAAAAAGTTTCTGCAGTGCAAGAGAAACTACCAGCAGAGCTAAGAGACAACCTACAATGTGGAAAAAAAGCATTCATACACAAAAATATGAGTATGGAAACAAGTACATCTTACTAGTGACTCACTATTCCTCCCCCACACCTGGAGGAGTCCAAAATTGCAGACAATGGGAGAAAAAAAATACTAATTTTAAAACAGGGAAATGCTTTGGACTCATTTCTCTTTTTCTTCTTTAATTTTTGGGGGTTTCATTTTTTTTCTTACTTCTTTTATTTTACTCTTATTTTTTTCTTTTCTCTTGTTTTTCTTATTTGTTCTTTTCTGTCACTTTCATCTAGTCCTATTAATTTCCTTTTACTCCTTAATAGAACCCTTTATCTCGTTTTTCTCCTCCTTATCTTCCTGTTATCTAGTTTTCAGATTTTATCTCTCCCATTCTATTATTCCCCATCCCCTCCATCTTTACTAGTCCTATTATTAAGCTTTATGGACCTTTAGATATTTAGTTGACCCTATGCTATTATTGTTGAATTCTTTTCTATTGTTAATGATTGTACAGTTGATACATTTATTAGCTATTTACTATATGTCAATATTTGGCTTGTCTTTGTGTCTATGTTTTAATTAAAGATCTCTATTATTAAGGTAGGTACGATAGTAAATTTAATTGGTTCTTATGGTATATCAATATCCAGTTTGTCTTTGACTCTGTTAGTGTTACTGATTTTGTTCCTATTGCCAGGGAGGCATAGTTGTTGCTACTAATTGGTTCTTACTGTATATCAATATCTGGTTTATCTTGATGTCAGTAACAATGCTGCAGTTCATTTCCAGAGAGCTGGTGCTGGGCCAGTTACATTGCAACTTCCTTTCTCCAAATTAATGAAGCTGAGCAGATCTTAGGACAGAAGCAGAGGCCTATAGCTGACCATGCCCACAGTGCATCACTGGAAAGCAGACACTAATTAAAGAGATTTCTATATTAGCAACAAAGTCTTTTCACTATAATCAACCCACGAGCCTCAGTACACATACAAAAATAATAACATAAGAAAATAAGGCAACAACAAGCCTCCTAAAACTCCCAACACAACCAAATCTGATCCCTGAGAGATTGATGGGGAGGAAATTTAAAAAACAAATAATTGAATTATACAAAATGATAAAACAGGAGACAAAAGAACATATCAGTGAGGTGCTCTGTAAACTCAAATATGATATAACAAAATAGATAATGGACTTAAGTAATATGATTAGTGAGCTTACAGAAGATGTTAATAAAAAGCTAGTGGAGCTAACCAAAACAATACATAACATAAAAAACAACTTCAGCAAAGAATCAGAGTCCTTGAAAAGGTACCAAACAGAAATCCAGGCAATAAAAAGTATGCACAGCAGAAGTACCAGTGTGAAGATAGTGTCACAACTAGCAGATAAGACTGATACAGGTAATTGTATACTCAATAATATCTTAAAAATAACAAGAGAACATGGAAAGTGGATCCAACAACTGCTAAAGAACACAAAAAGGACTTATTTAGATTAATCTGAATTACTAAAAAATCAGAAGACAACATTAATGGCATTTTTTTAAAAAAACTGTTTATAGACAGAGTAGCAAAAAATGTTCCAAGTGTGAGGAAAAAAAATTTTTTTGTGAGGAAAATTTTTGACACACAGATGAATGAGGCATATAGAACCCTAAATGTCCATGTTTGGAAAAGAATTTTTCCACAACACATCATACTCAAAATCACAGATATCTGGTGCAGGATGGAATCTTAAGACTTGTTAGGAAAAAGCAAAAAATCACTTATAAAGATAAACTCATTAGAATTACAGCAGATTTCTCAACAAAACATTAATGGCCAGGATCACTTGGAGTGCAGTGTTTTAGGCCCTAAAAGAAAATAACTTCCAAGCAATACTGATATATCCTCCAATACTATCTCTCAAAATTGATGGAAAAATAAAATCTTTCAAAGACAAACAGCACATTAAAAAATTCAAACCAGCACTCCTGAAAATTCTCAAGGATATTCAAGAAAGAGACAATGAAGTCAATAATACCAAAAGTCTAATGAAATTAATGCACCAGGTAGGGTGAGTAGTTAAGCAGAGGGAAAAGGAATCAACAACAGGAAGATAATAAAATGGCAGGAATAGGCCAATATCTTTCAGTACCAACTCTCAACATAAATGGTCTCAACTCTCCGATTAAAAGTCACAGATTGTCAGATTAGATCAAAAAACAAAACAACAGTATACTGTATATAAGAAACACATTTATTTGAAAAAAAATTCATAGACTAAAAATCAAAAGATGGAAAACAATATCCCATGCAACAGGAGCTCCAAAACAAGCAGAAGTAGCATCCAACTTTTTGGCAAAGTGGAATTCAAGCCAAAACTGATCAAAAGAGTTAGAAAAGATCAATAACTATTGGTTAAGAGAAGAATTCAACAGGAAAAGATAACAATTATAGACATATATGTACAAAACACAGGCACAACCAACTTCATAAAACAAATACAACTAGACATAAAAGATCAGATTAACATCAATACAAATATAGTGGGGGCTCAATATCCCACCGTCACAGCTATCTCTCTCTATCAAATAGAGAGTTGAACTGCACCTTTAAAATAATGGATTTAAGAGATGTCTACAGTGTTCTACCCAACAATAACAGAATACACGTTCTCAGCAGAACATGAAACTTTCCTTTGTCCAAAAAAGACCACATACTTGTCCATAAAGGATGCTTAAATTAATGCAAAAGAAATTAAATTATCTCATGCATATTATCAGGTCATATAAAAATAGAAATCAAAGACAAAAGAAATCTCAGAAACTATGCAAACACATAGAGATTAATCAACCCCTTGAATAATCAGAGGGTCACAGAAGAAATCAAGGAAAACATTAGGCAATTCCTAGCAACAAATGGTAATACCAGTACAACATCACAGAAACTATGGAACACAATGAAAGTAGTCCTTAGAGGAGAATTTATAGTTTTGAATGCCCACATCAAGAAAACAGAGTGAGCCCAAATAAATGACTTAATTATGTACCCCAAAGTCCTAGAAAAATAAGAATAATCCAAATCCATAGATCAGAGATGAAATTGAGACTAAAAAATTCATACAAAGAATTAATGACTCAAAGAGCTATTTCTTCAAAAGAATAGATGAATCCTTAGCCAATCTTACCAAATAAATAAATAAATGAAGACCCTAATCAATGCAATTAGAAATAAAAAATACAAAATCACATCAGACATGATGAAAACCCAGAAGATTATTAGTAGCTACTTTCAAAACCTGTACTCCAATAAACTGGAGAATCCAGAAGAAATGGATAAATTCTGAGATACATATGAATTACCAAAACTGAACCAAGAAGGTATAAAAACTCTCAATAATCCAGTAATATGCAATGATATTAAGGTTGTAGTTTTTAAAAACTACCAACTAAGAAAAGCCCAGTATCTAGTGGATTCACCACTGAATTCAACAAAAAATTCTAGGGAAGATCTAATGCTGATACCCCTTAAACTCTTTAATGAAATTGAAAGGAAAGGAGTACTAACAAATTTGTTCCTTGAAGCAAGCATTATCTTGATTCCTAAATTGACAAGGACTCACCTAAGAAAGAAAACTGTAGGCCAATCTCTTTAATTAACATAAATACAAAGATCCCCAACAAGGTAACTGATAGACAAAATGCAACAAATCATGAAGCTTCATCCCAGGAATACAAGGATAAATCAACATATACACATCAATAAATGTAATATACCACATGAATAGGAGCAAGACAAAAATCCTGTGATTATCTCAATAGATGCAGGAAAACCCTTTCACAAAATTCAACATCCATTAATGGCAAAAAAATAACCCTGAAGAAAATAGATATAGAAGGATCATATCTTAATCTGATAAAAGCCATTTTATGGCAAACTCATTGCCAACATCATATTAAATGGAGTAAAACTTAAAGCATTTACTCTAATCAGTATATAGGACTCAAAACTAGCCAGGGAAATCAGGCAAAAGAAAGAGATAAAAAGGATACATAAAGGAAAGAAAAAAAGTCAAGTTATCCTTATTTACAGATGACATAATCCTTTACACGGAAAAAATACTACCAAAAGCCTCCTAGAACTAATATACAAATCCAGCAAGGATGAAAAATCAACACACAAAAATCAGTATGTTCCAGTGTACCAACAGTGAACCCACCAAGAAAAAAAAAAATAGAAAAAGACCCATTCATAATAGCATCAAGAAAAATTAAATACTTAGGAATTTATATAACTAAAGAAGTAAAAGACATCTACAGTGAAAATCATAATATTCCAGAAAAGGAAATAAAAGAGGATATCAGAAAATGGAAAGATATCTCCTGTTCCAAGACAGTCAACACCAATATAGTTAAAATGGCCATACCTCCAAAATTGATACAGAGATTCAAAGCAATCCCAATCAAAATACCAATAGTATCTTCACAGAACTGGAGTAAACAATCCTAAAATTCATAGAGAACCAGTAGAGACACAGAAGCAAAAATAATCCTCAGTAAGAAAAGACAAGAAGAAGGTATCACCATCTCAGATTTCAAGCTCTATTACAAAGCTAGAGTGATTAAAAACAGTGTGGCCCTGGCACAAAAGCAGACATGTGGACCAGTGGAACAGAACAAAGGATGCAGAAACAACCCAGGTGCATTCCTTAAACCACCTGATCATTGACAAAGAAGTCAAAAATCATATACTAGAGGAAAGATGAGCTTTTTAAATAAATGGTTCTGGGACAAAATATAATAGTTTCATTTTGGAAGCAGCCTGCATGTCCATCAGTAAAAGAATGAGGGTAAAAAGTAGTAGTTATACAGAATGGAATATTACACTGCCATAAAGGCTAAACTTGAGTTGTTTGTAGGAAAACGGATGTACCTTGAGACCATAATGTTAAGTGAAATAAATCATATACATGTAGTTAAATATCACATGGCTTCTTTTATGTGAAAAACCTGGCTGGGGATTTAGCTCAGTGGCACCATACCTGCCACACAAATGCAAGGTCCTGAGTTCGATACCTGGTACCGGAAAAAAAATCCAAACCATAAATAATGAAGGGCAAAATGAAAAATAGATAATAAGAAGAAGGAAGATAGATCTTTGCAAATGGGAAGGGGACCAAGACATAGAGAGAGAGGAGAAGGAAGTGGGGAAAGGGGATATAAAAAGAATTAAGATGTGTTACATACATGTGCCAAATCTCAAGTCATGATGAATGTAATTGCTATATGCTGCAAATGTGTGCTAATAAAATAATATTTTACTACTCAGTCATAAAGAACAAGAAAGTAGAGACATTTATAGCTAAATGAATGCACATTGAGACCATACTCTTAAGTGAAATAAATAAGGCATACATGTCCCTGTACTGAATAGTTTCTCTGGTGTGAAAAACTGAAAGTGTAAATAAGGATAAAAATATATAATAGATAATTTGAAATAGGAAGATAAGGCCCCAAGGGGGAGGGGAAGTGGGAGGGGTAAGGGAAGGGAAAAGAATAAATATGAGAAAAGGAAAATAATAATAATTTTTAAATGTCAGTGTTTTAAGTTTGAGTTGTATGATTTGTTATACAAACATAGATAATGAAAACAGCAAATGATGCTGATATGCCTAGTTTAAGGAAACTCTGAGAATAACCATACCTTTTTAACTGTTGACCCTAGCATTTGTTTGGCTTATAGGATGCACTCCATAATTATTTAATTAACTAAAGAGTAAGTAATGGTTGACAAAATGAGTGTAGGTTAAACTTAAAGCCGTGGATTAAAGGTGTAGGGAAAGTGGGAAGGATAGAGGAAAGGAAATAAGGGAAAAGAAAAAGTATGAGAAAAGGAAAAACTGGAAACAAAGTCTTTGTAAATAGGGGAGAGTGGAGTGGGTAAAGGGAGTGCAGGGGAATGGGGAAAACATGAGAACCATGACCTGTCATGTAAAGGTACAAGTTCCCAATGATGAATGTAACTGTACTGTATACTTTAAAAGTACCAATAAACTCAAAATACTGAAAAAAATAAAAATTATAAAAAACTTAAAGTCATGGGTACTAGGGAGCCATTAAGTTCTCAAATGTTATAACTTCAGAATTATCTAGGGAAACTGTTGAGAAAATCTGTAGAACTATAGCTTGCTCAGTGACCATGCTGGCAAAATTGCCAGCTCAGGATGAAATCTCTACTCTAGCTCTCAATGCCTCCATGCAAGAATTTAGCAGCCAGAAGTGTTGGTCTGGGAATATCATCTCTTTTTTTCTTTCTAACTAAGGAATGCCTACCAGGACAATTATCCCTCTTCCTTGTTCTGTTCTTCGGCATTTTGATCCCCATCAAGCATCTTTCAGCCATTTCTCTGCTCTTCTTCTACAGCCCTTGTTCTTTCATTCCCTCATCAGGAGTTACCCCCTTCCTTCCTTTTCTTTCCTCTAGTAGTCTTACCTTTTCAACAAGCCCTCTGGGGACTTCTCAGCCCCTGCGATAGCTGGCTCCCCTTAGACCCTTCTTACTCCCAGCATGAGATATTTTATCACAACCACATCATTCCCACAAATCAGTTCATATTATGTATAATGCCACAAATATTTACCAAGTACTAGCAGCGTACATCAGCCAACTGAGTATATAAAGACAAATAGGGCCCCTTACCCACAAAACATTTCCATTAAAGATTTCAAAGTACCCTGCACCATCATCTCTGTTGCAGCTAAAATTCCTCCATGCCACACTCCAACTCCCCAACACCTCATTGCCTTATCCTTCAGGGTTGATGTGGGAATAGAAGTTGTGATCACCAGCTTAAACTATATAGCACAACACACTGTGATGGAAAAGGTTAAAGAAAAGCATCTCTATCAAAAGGGCCTTTCCTCAAAACTTCAGTCCAGGACAAATCCTCTGCTCCTCCATATATCTGATTACTCCATTTAGAACTAACTTGGAATCTTAGAAGAAAACAGGCTTTCCTTTGCTCTTTTATTAGTTCTCTCTTCCTTGTGCTGTTGGTCTCAGCTACTCTACCAGAGCTTCAGACTTGTTTGTCTTTTTCTGCATTTATGCTTAGGGTTTGTGAAGCAATATCCAGGATTCTATTGGAATTTCTGATAATACAGTGTCTTACATGCTGCAGAAGTTGGAGATGTCTACCTCATTTCTATGTGTGGCTTGAGATGCTGAGAGGGAAATAGTCTGATTACTCTGAGCAGTGTTGTGATGGGATTGCTGTGTCTACCCATGCTCCCGTATTCCCTTTGAGTTACTTAGGTGTCATCTCAGATGCCCAGAGAGAAACTCAGGCCACATGAGGAAGTACACAACTCAGTTCCACAAAGGGAACAGGTCACGAGCATGTGCTCAGGCAGTGCCCACCCCGCACTGGGACACTTCAGCCTTGCCTGTTCAGTTTCTAGAGTCTGAGTCCCAACCTCTTTGTTGACTTTGCTTTCTGTCACCAAAGTACCTCACAGCTGCAAGCTAAAAATGAAACATTTGATCTGCCCCTTGGAACTGCTTTTCGACAGTCTTCCCATTTTATAAATGATTCTTCAATTCTGTAAGTTCTCAAGCTAGAAATTCAGAATACATTTTTATCATCTTCCTTTCCCTTGCCTCTCCCCAATTTATTTATTCTTCCATCAACTCAGAATATTCTAGCTCCAAAGTATCACTTAGTCCTTTACTGCCATAAACATAACCAAGTCCATTATGGTTCAGCATCACTCAACTGGGTCCCAGCTTGTCTCAGGTCTCACACTTGTCCCCTTTTAGCCTATTCTTAACATTGTCTGCAGAATAAGCCACCCAAAACCAATCAGAAAGCACCATACCTCTGCTTAAAAGTTTCCAAATTTGTCCCCCAACCACTCTTGGACCTTCCCCAGACCACAGCACACTTTTCATCTCTCCTTGCCAATCTCAGTCTTCAACTTCCCAAGTCCCCTGGCACACACAATTCTGACAGAGGTGAGCCAAAAACATTGACACGGGTGGGTTAGCACTCATTCTTTGTATGGCTGACTCCAGCTAGCCTTCAAGTCTTGGCTTAAAATTCATTAGAGGCCTTCCCTGACCACCCTAATCTAAATTCAGATCCTCTGTTCTGTTCTGTTTGTGCACTCTGTACTCATCCTTCACAGTTTGTAATTAATATGATAATTATTTGTGCAATGACTTGTTGAATATTTTCTCACTTCATTTTAAGCTCCAGGAGGGCAAGGGCCATGTGTATTTCTTCACCCCTGTGATTCTCACTTAGAGTTTATAAATCTGCCCTTCTAGGATTCATACTGTCAGTGGGAAGATGCATCTACGAATGGAACTCATCAAATGTATTGAGGCTTTGAGGTTTGACAAGCTGCTAGGGAATGTCCAAGTTGTCCCAAGAGGGTTCCAGTTTCACAGAGATCACTGGCCTTTAAAACAGTGCCAAAATCTGTCAGTATGCTAGTCATTTGGTCGTGGTAACTGGCTGTTCGAATAGCTTCTTCTAAGGGATGACTGCCATATCCATGCCTGCTAAATAAGTATAATGGCCTTGCCTTTTGGACTCAGCCCACAACCCTGGACAATGTCTCTGTTTCAGCTAAAATCCCTTCATGTCATATCTTGGTTGACATATATGAAGAAAATCCTCCCTCACTCAGACACATCGCTTACAAATACAGGAGTATTTTAATAGCCTTCTCAGATAATGAGGATAATCTTCTTTGATACCACATCAAGACTAGACAGAGTATGATATATTCTGAAAGGTCAGTTGCAGTGTAGTATCTGAGATTATATTGGTGAATTTTTCATAAAATGTTATGTTAAAAATCACTGGTTTATTTTGTTTATAATGATGATGTAACATCATGTACTGATCATTTGAAAATTTTAGTTTATCATACAACATTTTAAAAGTCACATTATTAACATCACCAACAACCTTATCAGAAAAGGCTCTCAGTACTAGGAAGCTATTCAGTTCATAAAGAATCCTAGTGTTCCTTGAACTCCAAATGTCATCACTGTTGGTTATTTCCCTTGAAGTGACAGACTCACTCTGTTCATTTGCAGGAAAATGTTAAAAATCATCGCTTCTCTTGTTAGAAAAGTTTTCAAGAAGCTCCAGTCGCCCAACCCCTATC
>NW_022900928.1:61890024-61958044 GCF_012274545.1 Fukomys damarensis
GCATCAAGAATCGTCTCTCTGGGGTGTTTATGGTGCATCGTGGCGTCCCGGACTTAGAGTGGTGGGATTCCTCCCTGGGAGGATCTTACAGTCTATCAAAAATGCTCACAAGCAAAATGACATTTATGGATAGAAAAAAAGGCTAATTCACTTGCAACTTAGTGATATATGTATGTGATTTTCTTAGGTACTTGGACCATACTTCAGTATGCAATAGAAATGCTATAAACACACTTGAAAAAGATGCACTTTGGGGTGGAGATTTTTAAGATTAGTAATCTTTACTGCTTCATCAAGAACTCTTTTTCAGGCCGGGTGTGATAGCACACGCCTGTAATCCCAGCACTCGGGAGGCTGAGGCAGGAGAATCGCTGTTGAGTTTGAGACCAGCCTGGGCTACATAGTGAGTTCCAGATCAGTCTCAACTACATAGTGAAACCCTGTCTCAAACAAAAAAGAACTCTTTTTCACTGCAAGTACATGGTGGTGAAAAATACAGAGGCTGGGGATGGGAATTTAGCTCAGTGTTTCAGTGGCCTGCCTTGCAAGCACAAGTACCGGATAAAAAAAAAAAAAAAAAAAAAAAAAAAAAAAAAAATACAGAGGCTACCAGAAGAGTGGGTAACATTGCCTTGATTTATGTCAAGGTGGCGGCAGTTTTATTCACTATTGCTTTTGTATGGTTACTGCACATGTCAACATAATGAAAAAAAAAAAAGATGAAATCTTTGGGTTATCACGAAACTAATTTTAATGAGTCTATCCTCTGAAAGTGTCTTGGGAGCCCCCAGGGGTTCAGAGATCATGTTTTGCATACTACTGACCCAGGCAAAAATTGATTAAGTAGGACAATCAGATTTCCCCTCCAGAATGTTCAAACCAAGAAACACAGAAACTATAAAGTAACCATGCCCAGCTTATTGAGGAGGTTTTTAGGTAATGTGTTGTAAGACTTGAATAAGCTAAAGTGACTCCATGCTAATAGGCCAGACTGTGCTTCTTCATATGCTAATTGCTACCTTGGTTAACAGCCTGCCCAGGGGCAAATGGTTTGACAAAAGGTGACCATAGAACATTTCCTGCATAAAATAAGCAATGTGTTTGCAGTCTTGTTCTGTGAATTCCCTGACTCTTTGTTTAGAAAAACCTTATAAAAAGTACCTCAGCCCCTGAGCAGTTGCCTCTCTGAGCTACCTGGTTCTGGGAGTGCCATCTGGCTAGAGTGTGTTCCTTCCTGGGTTTCTCGTTTCTCCATCGATCTCCCGGAGCCTCGCTGGGTGTTAGGGCCCAGCATCGTGGAGGCCTTTTTGGCTGTTCACGCTCCATGGAGTGGAAGTGAGACTTTAGGTCTTACACTAACTAGGTGTAGATCTCTATATGTTTATCCTACTTGGAGATTTGTTAGCTTCCTTTATGTGTAATGTCTTTCATCAAATTTAGGGAGTTTTTAGCCATTATTCCTTCACCACTTTCTCTTAATCCTCTCCTGGAACTCCTATTCTGCCTGTCATGGCATCAGAATAGTGTCCCACAGATCTAGGTCTGAGTTGGCTGGAATAAGGACATACCTTGAAAAATCAGTCTCTTCCAGGAAGCTAAAACACAGATCAAATAGGGCTCTACTCTGTAGAAAGCTTTCTGGAGTGCTCCAAACCCATTCTTCCCTCGCCAGTGACCATGAGGCTGTGGTTTTCACCACATAGTTGTGAGGCTGCTGGTTTCCAAGCTTATATTAGTACCTGGGGAGAAAGAGATGAGAAAGGCAAGTTGAAATACAACCCCCAAAAATGTGCTATTATTCTCAAATTCTTTTAAGGATTTGGTTAATTTAAATAATTCTAGAAAATTTGATTTTGACAGTTGTTCCAGGGCTCTCATTGCTTTCCTGAAGGACATGAGTTTTCAGAACAGAGTACTTTAAATTATTTCTGCACTGAATGCCCTACTGATGGCTCTATCTGGAAGAATGTTAAAGATGTAGAAAGTAAGCCATGGCAAGCCAAAGTTATAAGAAAACAGAAATTTGAACGTGGAAAAGTAATCAGAAGCTATGAAATAGAAAAAAAGTAAAGTATTTCTAGCTGGGGTATATTTCCCTCCATGGTAGACAGTAGACTTAGCATGTGCAAAGCACTGGGTTCAATCCTAGCACCAAAAAGAAAAGGAAGAGAATTGGAGAAGTACAAATTGGTACTAGAGAGTGAGGTAAGAAGCAGATACACAGAGTTGCTGAATCACCTAATAACCAAACACTGGAGAATTTCTGCTGCTTATATCCATTTTGGCACCTTTAAGTTAAAACCACACACCTCTTCCTATTCTGCTATGATCTGTTCAGCTTCTCTTGGGAACCTTAAAATGAAATGAAGTAATTTAAATGAGTTCCTTCTAACAAAAAAAAAGGTAAATAAAACAGCCAGATAGAGAAAAGGAAGAACATTCCAGTCATAAAAAGCAGCATGTCACAGCCAAGTCATCAAACAGTCCAGAACACTTGAAATGATAAAAAAAAAAGTCAGAATGCAGACAAAAGTTGAGAAATAGGACAAAAGAAATAGTACAAAAAGTACTTTTTAGTGATAATGGAGGTGCTGGAGGAGGCTAAAAAGATGTTGCTCAGATGGTTTCTATAAAGAGGGAGCAAAGTAGAGGAAGAAGCTATGGCAGTTTCTGTGAAAAGAGAACAGAATGCACAGGTTCATAGACTGGGCTTCCATGAACGTGCCAGGGTTTGATTCTTCCTCTAGGGTTCTCTAAAACCCAGAGAATCCAGGCTGAGAGAATCTTATTTCTTTAAGGTAGACATTTTCAAAGTCTGCCTTTACCAGGCCAGCAGCAGCACCACCTGAGAACTTTTTAGAACTGCAGATTCTCAGACTCACTTCTTCAGATGAACAGAATTAGAATTGTGGTGGAGCCCAGCCAGCAGTCTGTGGCTTAGCAGTCCTTCTAGATGTTCTTGATGTGTACTAAAGAGCCAAAGCTCTATAATCTGAGAGGGTAGGCCCCTGCTTTGACCCTGTATGGAGACACCCAAGCAGAATCAGCAAGACATACACAGAGCTGGGAAAGGTGAGACATCATTCTTCCATGGAGCCCACTTGGATGTAGCACATACTAAAGACACCTCAGTCCAGGTCAGAGAGTCTCTTACATCTCTACCGCTGGCTAAGTGTGGAGAAAGGAGACAGAGAAGGGGAGTATTTTACATAGTAAGGGCAATGACATGTGGCCACTTCACTAAGTGGAAGGATCCAGAATATCCTAGATCCAGACTCATATTCACACTATTATTGATTTCTACCTTAGTTTTCCAGGTGACCAAAACTAAATTTTTGCTACAACCTAAACTTGGAATTACAAGTGGAGAAGAAGTATACCTCCTCTCTAGGCTATGTCCCTTATCCTCTCAATTGGGACCTGGAATGTTCAGTCAATCCTCCTACAGTTAAAGGATGAGAGTGCATGGTCAGTCCTGAGACTGTTCTACTTCCCACCTAACCAAAATGGCCGGTCATTGTGCAAGAACAGTTTATTTCCCTCCTTCAGCAGCCTTGATGATATGGTTAATTTGTAATCAACATTAGAACCAATAGTTAAGCTTACAAAGAAGTTTTATGTCCAATCTTTATTCTAGAACAGTTAAATCAGGGTATTTTTATAAAGCTACCAGAATGATTCTCACATGTAACCAGGGTTGAGAACATTGATGATTGAAGTTTTTGTGTAAATCCCATATTCTTTCCCTGCTTTCTGGTGCTTAAAAGAAAGAAGTTCCCCTTTGACATTAGGTCTTGGATCCTTGGTAAGGAGACCCATAAAACTTAATTTTTCCCAGGGTATGACATGATTTTTTAAAAAAGTTTGTATTAGTCTTTTTCTCATTACCATAATGATATTTCTGAGACAGGCTATTTTTTCAACAAAAGAGGTTTATAGGGGCTCACAGTTCTGGTATGAAAAGTTGAGGAGCCACCTCTAGTGATGACCTTCTTGCCAACAGAGTCCAACTTGCCAGATGATTCAGGGCCTTACACAATGACAGACAGGGACCACACAGGAGTACATGTGTGTCTACCTGGTCTTCTACCTCTTCTCATAAATCCACCAGGTTTCAACCACAAGGACTCCACCCTAACAATCTTGTCTAATCTTAATTTCCTCAAAAAAACGTCCTACCTATGAACACCACAGACAGATTACATTTCCACCCTCTCCATACTTCACAATGGGGATCAACTTCAATACATGGAGCCTTGGAGGAACGCTCGACCATATACAAACAAAGCAACATTTAGCAGTTAATATAGTTAAAATTTAATGATATATTTCAACAATGATTTATGGTAACTGCTTAAGTGCTAGATATTGGGGACAAAACAGGCAAAACTTCCAGCCTTCGTGGAACTCACATTTTAATGGAAAGAAACACTAAGTAAAATATACTGTGTTAGGGAATTGATCATGTTAAAGTATGCTGTGACGCCGCCTCACAGGCTGCATTCTCCTTGTACATCTTGGCTCCTAAAATGACCTCATGCCCTTATCTCTGGTTTCCCTCCCCCCCAAGGCCACAGTGGTCCAGGAAGTTGAAACCTGTGTCTGCAGGACTGGGCCCATAAAAGCAATCTGGCCTAGTAGCTCACTCCTCATAAATAAGCAATAGGCCACCCCAAAACTGATAAAAGGACCTTCCTTTCTTTGTTCTCTCTCTCCTCCTGCTTCTTCCTCCTTCTCTCTCTCTCTCTCTCTCTCTCTCTCTCTCTCTCTCTCTCTCTGCCCTCCTGCCTCCTGCTCGCCTCCCTACAAAAAAGATCTCCTGCCAGACCTCTCGGTGCGTGAGTGGCCTAATTGGGAAGGGAAACCCGAAAGGACACGTGAACCCCCTTTCATACTGTGTTACATAATGATCAATATTATGGGCAAAAATAAAGAGAAGGGGACAGGAATTCCCTCAAGAAGGAAAAAAGAGGATCTCCACCCCCCCTACATATTTTATATTGCTTTTTCTTATTTTTACTACTGGTTATTAGTTACACAAAATAATAGGTTTTATTTTTATAGGTTCATAGGTTTGCTCTTTTTAGGATAACAAAGATCTGAAGGTGAAGGTATGAATAGGCATGTGGATGGGGCCAGGGATGTTGCTCAGAGGAGCAGCACCTACCTGGCAAGCACAAGGTTCTGAGTTTGATTCCTGAAACAAAAACAAAAACAAAAACAAAAAGGCATCTGGAGAAAAACAATCCAGGGAACCAGGAATCCCCTGAGGTGGGAATGTGACCACAGTGTGTTAAGCTCTTACATGCATTATCATATGATAACTCTCTAAGGAAAGTATCCCCAGGATACAAATGAGATTCAGAAAGGATCTGTAGCTTGTCCAACCAAATGAAGTATTGGAGCTGATATTCCAACCTCAAAGGTCTTGCTTTTAACCACCACTCTACTGTCCCTGTCAGCACTTGCCTCATCCTTGCCAGGGGACATCACAGATGAGGAAAGTCTGAGAACTGACAAGTCTTAATTAATTGTCAACTTGAATGGGAACACCCAGCTGATTTCAGTCAATATGGTTGTCAGAATGGTATAAAAAAAGAACAGGAGGAAAGAATTTCAGCTGATATTCCTTGGAAGAGCTCCCTTGCTCCTTGGAGGGGCTTCAGCTGAGCTCCGGTCCTGGCTGTCACCAAGGATGGTTCCTATTCTCTTTGGAGGAGCTCCGGTCTTCACCTTTATCTTGGGCATCATGCTCTGGCTCTCAGCACAGATTTTTCAGCTTCCAGCACCAGCTTTTCAGCCTACCAGCACCAATCTAACCTCCAGCACCAATCCTTGGGCTTTGCAGCACAGATCTTTCAGTCTTCCATTGAAAATTCTTTCGCCTCCTGATAAGGACTCATATGGGACACTGCCATGGGCTCCAGGCCTTCAGCTGGATTCTTTGGATCTCTTGCAAGACAGATCTCTTGCACTCTTCTACATTTGACTCTGTGGGTGAATACTGTCAGCTAATCTTGTAAATTTCTGTGTCCTATATTAAATCTGCTTCTCTTGTGAATACTGACTAGACACTCACAGAGAGCAAGAGCTCATGCTTGCCCCTAACCCTCACTGCCAAACAGTGGCTTCCATGCCAAGTTTTAGTGCTGCCTACTCCACTTCTCTCAGACAGACAGACAAACAGACACACACACACACACACACACACACACACACACACACACACCCTACTTACCAAACAGACCCAATCCTTCCCCCTGTCTTTTTTGCCTCTGCACCACTCTGCTTTCTCTGGGAGATTGTAGCCCAATGTTTCACAGCTATAGCTGATACAGTGTGATCCCAGTATCCTACAATTTCTACGTGGTAAAGAATTCCTAGTCTGTCAGCCCCTATATCTCTTATAGCTCTAAAAGTGGTGTCCTGGAAACAAACATTTGGATTATTCTTTGACTCCGACCCAAAGTCATCGCAAGGCTTTCTCTTTCCCACCTGTATCTAGGAGGTTGTTTTTAGAAGAAGAAAGCTATCCTCAGCTTGAAAGTCTATAGTAGGTCAGTTCAGATGGCTGCTAGTTATGGGCACCTTCCTTCACTTTTCTCTTAGGCTTTCTAGCAGGCACTTACTGATGAAAACTCTCATCTGTTTGAGATATAACCAAGCGTTGCAATTGCTAAGGAACTGATTGGAACCCATTCAGCTGAAAGTGATGAACACAGAGATTCCCAGAGCAGTGCACAGCCTTGTTTGCCTCCCCTAACACCCTCTAGACCATTCAGTCTTTAAAAAAACACTTACCAAGGAACATTTGCTATTCATTTGAAAGATGATGTCCAACGAGACAAAGTTCCTGCCCTCAGTCAGCACTCCACCGGGGAAGGGAGACTAACATTCTCACCCCAGCTGTGACGAACCAGTATGATGTCCATGTTGAGTTAGAAGGGTGTGTGAGGGAAGAAGCGCTAGAAAAACATGGATGAAGGTGTTCCAAGTAAGGGTGAAGAGGGGGTCAGTTGAGGTAATTATTGAGTGAGATTTGAAGGACCAGTAGAAGTTAGCTGGCAAAGATGGAATGATGTGGATACTGCCCCAGGTAGGAAGAGCAGCGAGTGGGCAGGCAAGGAGCTGCTGTGACAATATCTAACCAGCTGTAGATTATTCAGTATCTCAAGGTTCAAGAAATGGAGTGGAGGAAAAGGGACTAGGGAAGTGAATGGGCTGGAATTTGTAAGGCATTTATATTCAGCACAGGAGTTCTGATGTTCTCCTTCAGACATTAAAGAGCTATGGACATACAATAAGCAGAGAAATGATATGATCTGATGTATATTTTGGAAAAATCAGCCTAGTGAGCACTAAGTAGAGGCAGGGAGACCAATGATGAGGCTATCACTGAAGACCTGCTGAGGAATGATGAAAGTATAAACTAAGACACTCAGGATAAAAAGGAAGGCTGTCAAGGAAACTGAGCCCATAAGACTTTGGAATGATTGGAGGAGAGAGTGAGGTGGGGAGTCAGGGATAGCCTCAGGTTTATGCCTTGGCATAGGCCCCAGCTGGATGGAAATTTTATTCACTGAATTGGCTCCACCACCATCCACGCCCATGGCATGTGAGTGTTGCTCTGCCTTTTTCCCTTCTCTCTCCAAACACCAACCTCCTGCCATGAGTGACCTCATCCTTCCCATTGCTTAGTGACATTCATAATGGCATCCACAAGCAGATGACACCCAAATATTTATCCTCATTCTCCACATCCCTTCCCTTGAATCTTTCCAGCCATCTAAAAGTTAGCCAGTGCCAAAGTAAACTACAACAGAACTCCTATCTTCCATATTTTAATTGTTCTGAAACTGAGATGTGCCCTAAAATTGATGTGTACTTTTAATGTGATATTTTTATTCCCTCAAAAGTTATTAAATGTGTGTGCATTTTACAATTGATTGCATGTTAGAACCAAAATAGTAAATATGATAATTATATTCTTTATCCCACTCAAAATTTGTTTAAGATTAAAATCATCACAACCTACTCTGCCTGGTCCAATCTCTCTCTCTCTCTCTCTCTCTGCCTGGCAAAATCCTGTCCTCAACAATATCACCTCCTTGGCCAACTATCCCAGACTCTACCCCCTTTCTGGCCCCTGCAGAATGAACCATTTCTTTTCTTGAGATCCCAGAGCTCTTTATCCATGAAGGTAAAGAGGAGGGATTCATGTGGGGATGCACCAGGGACAATCAGGGAGGCAGAGGAAGTGAGAGGAAAACCAGAAAGAGCAGTGCTATGGTTTCTGTAGGAAGGAATGGGCCAGACAGAATAAGCAGATTTAGTATTGATTACTTTGAGTCATTTTAGTGGACTCTGGGTTACATGTCTGTACAGGCTGTCTGGTCCTGGCCATGGAAGATGGGAGCAGGGGTAAGGAAGAGTGACTTCAAGTGTAAGAGTTCTGTCAAAACCTGACAAAGGAGATGCTTGGGATACGAGCTTTGAACTAGCTGGCTCACCCAGGAGAGGTACACTTCCCGGTGAGGCACTGGGCAGCCTCTTCAGGATCATCTCAGCCTCAAGTACCAAAAAAACCAAAAAATACAGGTGTCTTCAACATCCACAGGGGATTCATTCCAGGCCCCCAAGAGATACAATATACAGTGCCTACATTTATCATCCTGTTCTCTTTAAATCATCTCTAGATTAATTATAGCATTTAATATAATGTCAGTGCTATGTAAATAGTTGTTAGATTGTATTGTTAGGATGACTAGAAAAAAACCCTGTCGTATTCAGTAATATATAAAAAAAATTATATATTTTCCATCTACAGATACTTGAATCTGTGGGTATGGAACCTACAGATATAGAGAGTTGACTGTACAGAAAATTAAAAATATAGGGGCCAGCAATTTAGGTCAGTGGTTCTGCCTCACAAGCACAAGGTTCCCGAGTTTGATCCCCTGGTACAAAAAAAGAAAATTAAAAACAATTCATCCACCCCTTGCCTCCTGCCCCCAGTGCATACCTGGTGAGTAGCAGATGTTCAGGGACTGCTCCCCAAAAAGACTCAGAGGAGCAGCACATAAAAGGCAGTCCTGTCTCTGGAGATGCCCAAGGGCAGGAGCAGGAGGTATGGATCAGTCAGTTGTTTTCCACCCTGAAAAGTCAATAGACTACAAGGCCTAAGGGACCAGGGCAGGGAAGGCATGAAGGCTCTGACAAGCAGATGTTTTAAGAGAGGGTCAAAAAAAACAAAAGAGAGAGGATCAGTTTCAGCAGGACCTCACCACAGGAGAGAAGTGAGACAGATGGACAAAAGTGCTGTAGAGGTGCATGGTCTTCTTTGCAGGGCTGAGCGGAGTCCACAATCATCCCATGGGTCTACACAGTCCCATCCCCTCCTCCTGCATTGGCCATCACTGCCCTCTCCCCCATTCAACTCTTAAAAGTCTCAGATGCTTGGAACTCTGGTGGGCACTGCCATCCTCATTCCAGGTAGATGACTCATCACCTGCCCTGCCCTCCCTCCTGGGCAATTTTCATTGTTCTTGGAGCTTGGATGGCTGCCCAGGCCTTGGATCAAAAACTCACTTTCTTTTTCCTGCTGGTACAAAGAAAAGTTTTGCCTCTTCAATGGACTTTTTGCCATTCTTCCCCAGGATGACCAGACTCAGAGGAATTGTAAATGACTTTCCTCTTGACTGAATAGTGAGGTCTTCATCATTTCAAAAAAAGAAAGGTGAGGGTTAATATACACCCAGCAAGCTTTAGTGCACCAAGATACAGGGAGAGGGGAGTGAACCTGCTGAGCAGTTTCTGGGTGGCTATTCTACCACCAAATGCATACTTGACAGTGACAAAGTGCTTCTGCACATTTACTTTCACTTTATATCCACAACCCTGCAAAGAGAGAGTCGTGGGTATTATTCCTATTTTATCAAGGTTGCAAACCGAGGCTTTAAAAGATTAAATAAGTTGTCCAAGGCCAAGGTAAAATCTGTGAGCCTCTGACTGCCATGGGAAATGCTTTGGTCTCCATGCTGCTGGGAGACACTGCTTCTGGGCTTTGGGAGAAAGAGTAGATTTTCTTGTCTTCTGTTAGGAGGCAGCAGGGAGTAGAAGAGTATAGACTTTGGAGCCAGAAAAAGGTAGACATCAATTCTGCCCTCCCCTTCACTAGCTATGTGACCTTGGTATGTATGCTACTTAAACTCTTTGAGCTTTAGGTTCATCATTTACACCAAGGAAAACAGACCATCCTTCTCAGCGTTTTTGTGAATCAATTTAAACGTCATGCCTGGTATGATGCCTGATATAAAGGAGCTGACCAAAAAGTGCTGGCCCCTCCCTGCTCTTCTGCAAAATGGTAACAGTTTAGATGGAGGCAACACACTTGTTCTCAGAGCTGAGTTTAGCTTGGAACTAGCTCCTTGCAGCTTGAAGTGTGGGGACCATAAGTAGGGGGTAAAAGATTTTCAGACATAGTGCACAGATGAAACTCCAGACATGAAGAGGGTGTGGCTATAGTATGTTGGCACCTCCCCAGAAGCCCTTGAGGATCACTTGGAAATTACAATTTATGGACACTTGGATGCACAGTAGCACCAGGGGACTGGGGAGAGGCATGAGAAACTGTAATCCCTGTGAATCTGGGCAACTTTCTTAAGCCTTTTGACTTTCCCTTAATGAGCTCTTTCGGTCTTCACTTTTCCAAGCACTCATTAATTCTTTCTTGACGCCATTTTCATTCTGTGGCTTGAAAATCAGAGGCAACGAGCTCCATAAAATTGCTCCCAGCAGGAGAATCCTTTGTTAAGCCTGCAATAAACTCTTTCCTACTTCAAAGGATGGGTGGCCACTCTGAGACTCAGCAAACATTTGGCCTTCACCTCAATCATGACCTGATTCCACAATGTGCTTCTCCTGCCCATCAAAGCATCCCTGACAGACACATCTTCATTTACTCAGTTCACTCCGCTTGGTATTTGTTCTTGAGGAAACTCAGCCTGGCCTCCTAGGACCTTCCATTAATAGACTGACTGGTTTTGCCCTGTCTACTCCTACACTGCTGTCAATTTAGCTGTTTTACCAATTCATTTTTATTCTAGTCTCCTGATACACTTTTTCAACCTAGTACCTTCAGGAAGCCTTAATGTGCTGCTTCTCTTTATTGGAGGGACCAGTGCCCCATACAGATGAGCTTCAGGAGGATTCAGAAACCAGAATCACACATCACCCAGATCCCCAGCCTCCCAACACCTTTGTTTCAAATCTGTCCCCTTCTTTGTTGTTGTTGTTGTTGTTATTGGTACATTTTAGGTATTCAATACAGTTACATTCATCATTGGGATCTTGTACCTTTATAGGACATATCTTGGTTCTTATTTTTTTCCCTATTCCCCTGACCTCCCTTCACCCCCTCCACCCTTCCCTACTTACAGTTTGTTTCCATTGTTTTCCTTTTCTCTCATTTTTTATGTTCCCTTCATGCTTTTCCCCTACCCCTCCTACTTCCCCTACACCCTTAGACCTTTTTTCCTATATAAAATATCAATTATACAATTTTATTCTTATTTACACTTTTAGTTTATCACACCAGAGAAACTATTCAGTATTTACACATGTGTGCCCTATTAATTTCACTTAAGAGTATGTCCTTAATGTGCAACCACTTAGCTATAAATGTCTCTAGCTTCTCATTCTTTATGGCTGAGGAGTACTCCATTTTATAGAAAAACCACATCTTCTTTATCTGGTCTCCAGTTGATGGACAGTTAGGCTGTTTCCAAGCTTCAGCTATTACAAACTGTGCTACTATAAATGTGGGTGAGCATATATCACTGTGGTATGATTCCTTCATTCCTTTGGGAAGATACCCAGCAGAGGGATACCTGGGTCAAATGGAACCTCTAGTCCTAGTTCTTTGAAGTATCTCCATATTGATTTCCATAGTGGTTGCACCAGTCTGCACTCCCACCAACAATGGAGAAGGGTTTCTTTCTCCCCACAGCCTTGCCAGCATTTGTTATTGGTTGATTTGTTGATAGCAACCATTCTTTCTGGGGTGAAATGGAATCTCAGTGTTGTTTTCATCTGCATCTCTTGGATAACCAGTGATGCTGAACACTTTCTCATATGTTTATTTGCTGTTTTTACTTCTTTGTTTGAGAAGTCTGTTCATTTTAGATGCCCATTTTGAATTGGGTTTTCTAATTTGGGGGTCTAATTTTTTTAGTTCTTTATCTAGACCTTTGTCTGAAGAAGAGCTGGTAAAAAAATCTTTTCCCCACATTGTAGTTTGTCTCTTAGCTCTGTCAGTGGTTTCTCTTGCAGTGCAGAAGCTTTTTAAAAAGATGAGATCCAAGTTTTTGATTCTTTGTGCTAGTTCCCATGCTACTGAGGATTTGTTCATGAAGTCTTTTCCTATGCCAATGTCTTCAAGAGTTCTACCTAACTTATCTTCCAACAAGTTTAGTGTTTCTGTTTTAATATTTAGATCTTTAATCCACTTGGATTTTAGTTTAGTGCAGGTGAAAGATAGGGGTCTAGTTTTAATCTTTGCAGGTTGAAATCCAGTTTTTCAAACACCATTTATTAAAGAAACTATCTTTCTTCCAGTGAGGATGGTTGGCTCCTTTGTCAAAGATGAGGTAGCTGAGTACATCTGGAGTTGTTTCTGTATCTCCCAATCTATTCCACTGAGCCTCAGGTCTGTTTCTTTGCCAGGACCATGCTATTTTTATCACAGTGGCTTTGTAGTAGTTTCAAGTTGGAGATTGTGATATCCCCTGCCACGTCTCTGTTGCCTAGAATGGCTCTTGCTATTTTAGGTCTCTTCTGCTTCCAAATGAATTCTTGGATTGTTTTCTCTAGTTCAGTGAAATATACTGTTAGGATTTCAATAGGGATTGCATTGAATCTGCATAGCAGTTTTGGAAGTATAGCCATTTTCACTATATTTGTTCTTCTTACTCAGAAACAAGGGATGTCTTTCCATTGTCTTATATTCTCTTCAGTCTCTTTTTTCAGAGTGTTATATTTCTCAGTGTAGAGGTCTTTTGCTTCCTTAATTAGATTGATTCCTAGACATTTCATTTTTTAGATACTATTGTGAAAGGGTCTGTTTCCCTAATTTCTCTTTCAGTGATTCTGTTATTTGTATACAAGAAGGCTATACTTAGAAGCCCAAAAAAACTCCACCAAAAGACTTAATTGACAGATTAAGTAGAGCAGCTGGATACAAGGTCAACACTCAAAAATCAATAGCCTTCTTGTCCCATTCTTTTGGTATCTTGGATCTTGATATCAGAAGAGAAAACAGAGACTCCCTTGCCCTTAGGAGATTTTACTGACTTCATGACAACTGGTAGAGTCTTCCAGATCAAACCCAGCTCCAAAGAGTACATTTCCAAAACATGTGTATACAGTGGTAACTCCATTCAAGAATACTTTTGTTTGCAAACAATTTGTTTCCCAAAAAGAGGTGTTTGGCAAATTTTTTTCTTGTTGGCAAACTCAGCATCAGGTGACAAACACAGTCGAGGTCCTTTCCCACACAAACATGTCCATCTTTTCCAAAATCAGAGTTCATGAACAGAGGCACCACTCTATGTGTTAAATAGCCCCTACTCACTTGTACGGCAGACTGCACAACTCACACAGAAGTCCCCTCCTGAACATTATCATAAGAACCACACACTACAACTAAAAATCGGGGACTTAACTGGGGGAAAAAATCAAAGGACAATTAAAATATACTTGGCCTTAGAAGATTACTACAAATTCTTACCATGAAGAGCCACAAGAGCACAGTGATTATGGATTTTTAGGCTATAGAGAGCCAAGCTGCTGGATTCAAATTCCAACTGCACCACTTATTAGCTGTATGTCTTCGGCAAATTCCTTCTGTCCTAGTTTTCTCATCAGTAAAATTAAAATAAGAATAGCAAAGATTAAAAGTATCAGTTCAAAAATGTGTCAGTACCTATAAAATGCATAAAACTGTGCCCAGCACATATTAAGTGCTTAGTAAAAGGAGCTTTCTGCAGTCTCTTCTTGGTGTCTTAATCTGTTCTTTGTTGCTAAAATACCTAAGACCAGTAAATTTATAAAGAACAGATGTTTATTTGACTCAACGTATTGAGTCAAACACCAAGAGCATGGTGGTAGCATTGCTAGGTATCTCATGAGGACTCATGCTGAGTCTCAAACATGGAAAACGGTATTATACGGCAAGATATAACAAGAGTGCTAGCCTGGGTCTTCCTTCATCTTCCTCCTCCCATTCTTCCTCCTCCTCCTGCTTCTTATCCTTCCCCTCCTTCTCCTCCATCTTCCTCTTCACCGCCTTCTTCCTCTTACTCAGAATTAAACCCAGATCCTCAAACTCAGCTGCATCCCCAGTCTTTCTATTACTTTCTATTTTGAGACAGGGTCTTGTAAATTGCCCAGGCTGTCCCCAAACTTTCAGTCCTCCTGCCTCAGCCTCCAGAGTCACTGGGATTACAGGTTTGCAGAACACTGAGTTTCTCACTTCTCTCATACAGACTACTAATGCAATCATAGGTGCCCTGCACTCATCACTTCATCCAATTTGTGTTTTTTGGTACGAGGGATCGAACTCAGGACCTTGTGCTTGCAAGGCAAGCAGCGGAGCCACTGAGCTAAATCCCCGGACCACTTTATCTAATCTTAATTACCCTCCAGAGGCCACCTCTAAGCCGCATTTATATATAAATTTGGGGATTGACTTTCCAACATATTTACTTTAGGAGGTTACATTCAAACTGCATCAAAGAATTTTTATACTTTGTGGAAGTTCCACGGGAATACTCAAAAAGGAGTTTCCAGGTGGATGAGGGGTCTTTCTTTTAGTATCTTGACATGAGGAACATTTTTCATGAATTATCCACTGTCCATAATCATAGATTGGACAAGTATTAAGAATATTGAACTATCACATGCCCTGTAAGAATGATGAGGCCTGGCTGGGTGCGGTGGCACATGCCTCTAATCCCAGCACTTGGAGTACTGAGGCAGGACTGCTGAGAGCTCCAGGCAAGACTTGACTGATGAATATGAGAACTCAAGGCCAGCCTAAACTACATAGTGAGACTCTGTCTCAAAAACAAAAAAAGGAATCATGAGCCCAATGTAGCACCTTACCTTCCTGCCAGTTTTGATAAAAGTGCCCCTCAGCACCCACACTGATAATATCTGCCAAACTGAAGGCCCACTACTATCCCCCAGTGAATGACTGACACAAATATGTCATGTAGTATCCTTCACTCTTTTTTGCAGTACTGGTGTTCAAATCCATAGCTTTCCACATGCTAGCCAAACACTCCACCCAAGCCACACTCCTGGTTCCATCCTTCATTCTTAAAGTAAGCATAATCTCATTTGCCCTGTTTCCTTATAAGATTTGGAGTTTCTAAATTATTGATTCAAATGTCATTTTAAACACATCTACTCTGCGTGTCAAATCTTTTAGCTCACCTGGCTGCATTGAGAGAAAAAGAATTGGCTTGGGCCACATATAAAATATATAATGAAGTTAGTGTATATTAGTAACAAAACTTCCTTTTTATATATTTTTACCATAACATTTTTTAAAAGAGGGCAACTAACACATGGGCCATGGATTGGGGACCATGATGAGAATGCATGGTATACTCAATTTTGATATATGGAGACCACTAATTTCAGACCATTAATTTCAGACACCAATAGTTATTGGCTTCTATCTAGAAGTCCTCCCTACTACAAATCTCATGCGGTCATAGGTGGGGAGTTTTGAAAGCAGCTAGATTAGGGTGTGTGATGCTGGGATGAAGGGTGCCCCACCCTGAGGCAGGTAGCCGGACTAGAATATAAAAGAACAGAAAGAAGCTGCTTTGCTGTCTCCTGTCGGCTTGCCATGGACTGTTTCTCCTCTGCAATGCCCCCAGTACCACACCTACCAACTTTAAAGCCAACCAACTATGAAATGAAACCTCTACAAACTGTGAGCCAAAATAAACCTTTCCTCTTTTAACTTTGAGTTTTGGGTATTTTGTCCCAGCAATAAGAAAGGTAACTAAGACACTAAGTTAACTCATTTTTATGCAGGCCTCAGAATGAAGTTCTCTCTTTTTAATTAAAAGTGTCCTGAGATTAAAAGTCAAGCTGTGAATAACCCATTGCTATTTGAAATTACTTAACTGTAAAAATCAGAATTTCTTGATGCTATGCAACTAAAACCAAAATCTGGAAATAAACTGGGTACCGAAGCTTATAAAACTCCATTATTTATGCATGGTCCCTAGGTTCAACTTCTTGTATTCATCAAAATGTCATTATTCACACTGATACAAAGTAGATATCTCCAATTAGAAGTTACAAAGCAAAAGTATGCTAATAAAATATTAGCTTTACCTCTTATCTATTTAAGAGTTCCAAGTAAAGGTTTTATTAAGAGAAGTTTGATACCCTTCTGTAACTTTTATAATGGTATGCCACTATCCCCCAGACCACCTTTATGCCTCTCGCAGAGCAGACTCTCCATTTTACAACTGTGACTGTGATTCTCTTCTGCTTCAAAATTTTTAGTGGCTTCTCTCATTCTCACAAGACAAAGTAAGGACTCCTCAGTTTGGCAGACAAAGTCACAGCCATCTGATCTCCACACACTCTTCCCTGAGGTCAGTTCCCACTCTGGCCACACAGAACTGCTTGCTATTTCCCAAGAAATGTTAAGTATTTCTATGCTGTTCCTTGGCCCAAATGACCTTGTTCTCTTTTCCCCTCTCAGCCATATCCCTGTGGCCCAACCTGGTTCTCACATTCATCAGTCAAGGCCCACCTCATGCAGAATCTCCTCAAAAGCATCCCCAAGGCTCATCCATGCTCCCTTCACTTTTCTTCTGGCCTCAAACTGAAATTATTGGTGTACATCTCCAAGTTTCCCACCTGATTGTGAGCTCCTACTGAAATGGTAGGTACTGACTTTTATAATCTGGCACACAAAGGTGCTCCATAGTGGAGGTAAGACGGAGGAAAGGAGGAAGGAGAGTGGAAAAAAAGAAGAACCATAGGCAGACAGGACAACCCTGACTCTCATGTCAGACTGTGCACTTTCCAGACCAAAAGCTATCCTTCCAGAAAAAGCTACATTCCCAACTGCCTGTGTGATAACACCGTTCCTTGCTTCTTCACAATACTCTTGGGTTTCATTTTAGTGTCATGACAGTATGTGACAGCAAATGAGGAAACTTAGATCCAGAGGTAAAAGGTGATGGGTCAAGATTGGAACCCAGTATTTCACCTAAGGCCTGAGCTATACCTTCTAAAGACCAGTTACCTGCCACTGAGTATTTGTGGGTATTTATGTGCAAGTGCATACACTTTTGGGAGAGGTTACTAAGATAGAGGGAGGAAACTTAGTCTTCCCTCCCAAACAATTCATCTAAGGCTAGCTATATCGTGAATTAGAGGAAGCATTTTGCCTTGGGCTTTTTATTCTGTGCAGATACGTTGGTATGGAAACACACTTTTGAGGTTCAATCAAAACATCATGTGCCTCTGTTGGTTTACTTAAAATTTACCTGCTGATAGCAAATGGGAAATTTCCACATTTTCCATGTCGAGTTTTTCTTGGCAACAAGCATCTTTCAAAATAGTCCATGTCTGTGCTTTTATAGCAAATGCTAAATACAGATACTCTTCAGTGGCTTTTCTGATTTGAATATGCCCCCAAAAAGCCCCTGTGCTGGAAAAGAAACTTAATCCTCAATGCACCAGTGTCAGTTTCTGATCTCAAAAGTGGATTAATAAAAGCTAGAAAAAAGCCTGATGTTTGGAGTTCAGTCTCTGGCTCTTTCTCATTCTCTTGCCCTCCCACCCCCACCCCCACCATGGGATAACCTAGTAAGAAAAGCCTCACCAGATTCAACCCCTCCACCTTGCACTTCAAAGTCTCTAAGACCATGAGCTAAATAAATTTCTGTTCTTGTAAATTACCCAATCTCAGGTATTCTGATGTAAAAGTATAAAATTAACTAAGACAGTCTTCTCTATGAGATAAGCAGGGCATATATTGTATAGTCCCATGATGCAAAGGTGAAAAGAGAAACTCAGGAAAATCTAGTGACTTAGCTGTGTTGGTTAACAAGGAATGAGGTTGCTTTGGTTTGTGTCTTGATGTCTTTTTGTTTGGTTGGTTGGTTGGTTTCTTGTTTTTTTGTACGGGGGATTGAATTCAGGTCCTCGTACTTGCAAGGCAGGCGGTGGCACTACTGAGCTAAATCCTCAGCCCATAGATGTTTTTTAAAGCCATAGGTAGTCATAGGTGGGTTTTTTTAGGGGTGACTAAATCTGGAGTGTGTGATTTATGCTACAATGTTAAGATTAAGGGTGTTAATTAACTGGCAGTGGGTATAACAACTCCCAATTTGAAACTACACTACAAAGCCACTGTGATAAAAACAGCATGGTACTGGCAAAGAAACAGACCTGAAGATCAGTGGAACAGATTGGAAGACACAAAAACAATTCCAGATGTACTCAACTACCTCATTTTTGACAAAGGAACTGACCATCCTCAGTGGAGAAAAGATAGACTCTTCAATAAATGGTGTTGGGAAAACTGGATTTCAACCTGCCAAAGATTAAAACTAGACCCTTATCTTTCACCATGCACTAAATTAAAATCCAAGTGGATTAAAGATCTAAATATTAAAACAGAAACACCAAACTTGCTGGAAGATAAGTTAGGCAGAACTCTGGAAGACTTTAGCAAAGGAAAAGATTTTATGAACAAATCCTCAGTAGCACGGGAACTAGCAGAAAGAATCAACAAGTGGGATCTCATCTTATTAAAAAGCTTCTGCACTGCAAAAGAAACCATCAACAGAACTAAGAGACAACCTACAATTTGGGAAAAAAATTTTACCAGCTGCTCCTCAGACAAAGGACTATTATCTAGAATATATAAAGAACTCAAAACAATCAGCCCCCCCCAAATATAAAGACCCAATTCAAAAGTGGGCATCTGAAATGAACAGACATTTCTCAGACAAAGTAAAAGCAGCATGTAAATGTATGAAAAAATGTTCCACATCACTGGTCATTGAGAGATGCAGATGAAAACAATACTGATTCCACCTCACCCCACAAAGAATGGCTGCTATCAAGAAATCACACAATAAAAAGTGTTGGCAGGGTTGTGGGGAGAAAGGAACCCTTCTCCATTGTTGATAGGAGTGCAGACTGGTGCAACCACTGTGGAAATCAATATGGAGATACCTCAAAAGACTAGGATTAGATGTCTCATTTGATCCAGCTATCCCTTTGCTGGGTATCTTTCCAAAAGAATTAGAAGAATCATACCACAGTGATGTATGCACACCCATGTTTATAGCAGCACAGTTTGGAATAGCTAAAACTTGGAAACAGCCCATTTGCCCATCAGTTGGAAACTGGATAAAGAAGATGTAGTTTTTCTATAAAATGGAATATTACTCAGTGATAAAGAATGAGAAATTAGATTCATTCATGGAAAATGGATACATATTGAGGATATACTCCTAAGTGAAATAAATAACACATGTGTAAATACGGAATAGTTTCTCTGGTGTGAATAAACTGTAATAGTACATAAGATCCTAGTGAGATGACTGACATTGTGAAATGGGAAGAAAAGGTCTAAAGGTGTAGGGAAGGTGGGAAGTGTAGGGGAAGGGTAATAAGGGAAAAGAAAAAATGTGAGAAAATGAAAAGATGGAAATAAAGTGGTTGTAAATGGGGAGGGGAGGTGGGGTAGAGGGAGGGCAGGGACAAGGGGAAAAAATGAGGACTAAGACCTTTCATGTAGAGGTACAAGATCCTAACAATGAATGTAACTGCACTGTATCCCTAAAAATGTACCAATAAACTCAATTAAAAAGAAAAAAAAGACTAAGGGTGTTAAGATTAAGGGTGGGTGATTATTAAAGTAGTCTATTAATTGGTTTAGCACTACCCTATCTTGGAACCCTAGATATTGAGACAAAAAGATGCTTGTCTTATATCTTATTTTGTTACCTTCTGCCTGCCACATACTGCTTCTCCTCTGTAATCCCTGTCTGCCATGCCATGCTACCTTAGAGCCAGCTGACTATAGAGTAAAACTTTTACACAGTGAGCTGGTAAACCTTTTCCCCTTTAACTTTGAGTGTCAGATATTTTGTTTCAGCAATAAAAAAGTGACTAAGACAAAACTTGGTACCAGAAGTGAGGCTGTTGCTGTGACTATACCTGATCATGTGATTCAGGAGCCTCTGACACTGGCTTATAGAAAGAGTTTAAGAAGGTTTAGAAATTCTGGCTTAAAAAGAGCTAGAATACCTTAAGCTGTACTTGATGGGAGATTCTGGTCAGACCTCAAAGGATTAGAATGCTGATAAAAATGCTACTGTTAAAGACCAGGCTCAAGCGGTTTCTGTTGGGAGAAAGACTGCATTGGCTATTAGACTCTGTGGCATGTGTGTTATACCTTGGCAAAGAGTTTCTCTGAATTTTTCTCATGTCCAGAGACTTTGCCTGAAACTGAGATTAAGAGTGGTGGACTGTTTCAATCTTAAAGAAAAAATTTCAAGACAGTCTAATGTTGAGGCCATAGTATGGCTGCTGCTGGGGGCTTTTAACCAGATCCATGATAAAAATCAAGAACAAAGAGCCCAGCAAAATGATTTAAGATATTTAAAATTTGACCAAAAAGAAAGCACCAATGAATCTGTAGACTGCAAAGATGGAGCAAAGGAGGTTTGATTGCTAAAAAGAAACCAAAAAAAAAAATTTTTTTAATGACCTCAAGGAATCACTAAAAAATCCAGCAAGACTCCACCCTGTACAGCCTCAAAATTACAAAAGTAAAAAACTTTGCTTTAAAAAGACAGACCCAAATAAGGGGGGGGGGAGAAAATGATATGAGAAAATGAAAAAATGGAAATAAAGTGTTTGTAAATGGGGAGGGGAGGAGGGAGCGAAGGGAGGGCAGGGACAAAGGGAAAAAAATGAGAACCAAGACCTGTCATGTAAAGGTACAAGATCCCAATGATGAATGTAACTATACTGTATACCTAGAATGTACCAATAAACTCAATGAGAGAAAAGAATAAATAAATAAATAAATAAAGAGATCCAGAGCACCATGTTCCAGGAAGCAGCCTAGGGAAGTTTTTCCTCCAGATTTAGTTCATAGGCCCTTGACCTCTACAGCCAAGAGAGAAGGAAGCCTGGCTACTACTCCAGCTAGTAACAGACCTTGACATCATCCATGTGGTGCTGATTTTAAGTGCATTCAAAATGCAAGCATTATGGGGTCAGAAAGGCCTCCACTCAGATTTCAGAAAAAGGCCTGAGAAGCCAGACATTGTGCCCCTGAGAAGGCAGTGTGTAAAGCAAGAAGTGTAAAGCCAAAGGTGCAGTGGAGACCCCAAAAGCTTTTTAAAAGCCAAGAATGTAGATGTCTGAGAAAAACTTCCAGGAGGGAGCTGAGCCAACCCAAGAGAAAAGCCGTAAAAGCTACAACCACTGGCCGTGCCATAGGGGCAGGGCCACCCAAGCCCTTCAGAGTTCACATCTTGCCTCATATTGCCTCTGATTCTAGACATAAAAAGATAAGACTTATTTGGCCCATGTATTCTTAACTGTTTCTTTGGCTTTGTCTCCTCCAGACTCAAAGCTATATGGTTACCAAGATTATAATCACTGGTGCTTATCAAAAGCCTGTAGATAGACCCTGTGTAGAATAACTCTAAATGCTGATCACAACTGGGACCCTCTTCAACTGGAAGTAACCAGTCCTGTCTTCGCCTCACAGCAAGTAGGGGTACTTCTTCAGAGGGGGGAATATTGCAAATAGGTAACTTAATTAGAAATCTTGTAGGCAGTCAGACAGGGCCAGCCCAGGAGGAGCCAACACAGCAAGAAGCCACCATGGAGGATAATCAAGACACATTCACTGAAGGCCAGAATTGTAAAAGAAGAGAAACTACTATATCCTGTGCTTCCCCTGGGGATAAATAGCAGTGACTGATGTTCTAAATAGGTATCAATCCCCCAGGTGGGGGGCCAAGGTCCTAATGCAGCCTTTCCAGGAAGCATCCCTGACCCCCACCCTTACTGAAAATCCTTGTACACTTGCCACATGACTTGCTTCCCCATTTGACACCCATTTAATCAATATTACCTGGTGACTGTACTGGAAAACTTATTGGTTGGTCATGGTTTTACCCCACCTCGAGCCCACCTTGTAATTTCCCATTGGGTCTTATAGTTTTTTTTTTGTTTTTTTGTTTTTGAGACAGGGTCTCACTATGTAGTTGAGAATGACCTCAAACTAACTATTAGCCCAGGCTGGTCTTGAATTCACAGCAATACTCCTGCCTCAGCCTCCCAAGTACTGGGATTACAGGTGTGCACCGCCACGCCTGGCTCATGGGTCTTATAGTTTTGTCCCACTTTGTACCTACCTCACCACACAGCTTTGCTGTATAAAACATTTTTGAGAATTGGGGCTGGCAGGCAACCCACTTTCTGGTCCCCACTCTGTCTCTCTTAGCCAGAAGCTTTCTTTCTCCCTATGTTTTTCCTACTCTTAAAAATACAATACAAGACTTAATTATTTCCCTGCTACATATTAGACTTGCTTTAATTCCATTCCTTTATATCCACCTATTTATACTTTTTTAAATGGCTATATCTTTCTTTTGCCATCAAATGTTAAAAGTGTTTAACTTCCTTTCCATTTGTATAAGGGCTTGAAACTATGCATTTGCCTTAAATCTCAGAAGAGACTTTAGTCTTAGCCTTTTCAGCAATGCTAAAACTGCTAAAACTTTAGCAACTCTTAGAGATGGTCTGAATGGCTTTTGCATAGAGGGATGTGCTTAAGTCTTTGGGGGGCCAGGGGCAGAATGTTATGGTGTATGTCTAGATGTCCTCCCTAAGCCTCAAGTAGTCATAGGTGGAGCTTTTTCAGAGGTGGCAAAATATAGTATGTGTGATTGATTAATGGTACAGATTAATGGCTAAGATTAATGCCTAAGATTAGCACTGCCAAGATTAAGGGTAGGTGATTACTTAATCGGTCCACTAATTGGTTTGGCACCACCCTAATCCTTGTAGCCTAGATGCAATACAAGAGACAAAAAAGAGGCTTGTCTTGTCCCTTACTTTGCTACCTTCTGCCCACCATAAATTATTTCTCTTCTGAAGTGCCAGCCACAAAACCCTGCCTTGCAGCCAGGTGATTATAGACTAAAACCTCTAAAAACTGAACTAAGTAAACTTTCCCCTTTTAACTTTGAGTGGTAAATATTTTGTCTCACTGACAAAAAAAAAAAAAATAAAAAAAAAAAAAAAAAAAAAAAAAAAAGTAACCAAGACAGTGGTCCAGATTGGAATGCAGGCTTTCAAGCTCCTGAAAAAGTGCCCTTCTCTCCTCCTTGCCCAGCCCTGCCCAAATGCCCCCACACATGGAGCAACTAAAACCCGAGGCTCTCGCTGCACATCCAACCTGTATCCCTAGTTTGCTGTCATATTTATCCCACTGTTTCATGAACATATCCTATGGCAATTTAGTTTAGTTCAGATCTCTTCAAAATGCATGTGGATTTATATCCCAGTTCCTCTCCCACAGCCATTCCTTGACCTACACATCCATTTTTCCTAATTAGCTTTGACTTACATTAGTTTCTATTGAAGTCTGCTCTGTGAGCATTTTGAAATACAACCTATTTGCATGCTAGAGTTTTTCTTAGGCTGTATCCCATTTAAATTATGGAGGCTTTGTAAGTGGGATCATAATGAATCAGTCTGGGTATTTTTCCACTGTAAATGAGCCCAGGGACCACTTTGGGGTCTAAGCTGATGTGGAGATGGGGCTCTTTGAAATGTGACGGGGGAGTGTTAATGATATTTTGGGGGACTAGGACTCATAGAAAAGAGGGCTATTTCTGTTATCGTAACTTTCTGTCTTTCTCACTAGGCAGGAATAAATATCAACCCTTATAGAGACCAGAGCAGAGAAACCTTCCCTCATTGCACAGTCCTGTCCAGCTCCACAAAGACCAGTCAAGGCAGGAACCATCTGCCCTTTTGTGACCCTGACAGCAATGCCTCCTTATATCTGACACTTGAATGCTTCACCCTTGTCCTGACCCTGTTGTGCTTATCCTTTTCACTAGACTCTCCCTAAAGGGAATTGTTCACAGGGCTGAGGTCATGGGTCCACCCAGAGTCCTTCTAGATCATAGAATTCAAATGGCCCTGAAGCTTTGCTTCCAGAGACTGCACAGACCTCTTCCCCTGAGGGTGGACCCAAGTGGTGGGCACACTCCTCAGCAGGATAGTGTCCACATACTGTATTGAAGACCCTTTGTAGGAGGGGCTGGGTCACTGTTGGGAGGAGAAGACAGCCACAAACCAGCACTCACCATCTACCGTGCTCCTGGGCAGAAATCCAAGGAAGTGGGAATTTGAAATCTGAATCCAGCCTTCTGTATTAATCAGCTTTTCCTCTCTTGAACACAATATCTGACACTCACAATTTAAAAGAGAAGAGGTTTAATTTGGCTCACAGCTTCAAGAGATTCAGTCCGTGTTAGAAAGCTCAAATACAGGAACATCATGGTGGAAGGGCTTGGCAGAGGAAAGCTGCTTAGTTCACAGCAGCTAGGAGGCAGAGCAGAACAGTGCCAGAGAAAAAAGGACCAGAGACAGATATAGTGCCCAAAGTCAGACCTTCATAATCCACCCAGACACACCCAGAAGTGTACTTTACTAATACTGTGGGTGGCTCTCAAGCCAATCAAATTGACAGTTAAAAGCAAGCATCCTTACAAAGGTGTATTTGTTATGGCAAGAGGATAGAACATTTTAAACTATAAAACACATTAGTATTTCAATTTTAGCTGTTTACACATGTGGTCTGTGAGCCTTCATCCACACTCCTACCACAGACCCCATAAATATTAAACATCTTGAAAGAAGATAACGTAAACACCAGAAGCCTCTGTGGAGAAAGGGCTCCTCTACACACAATCACATTCTTGTATAAGACCACTGTGATTAATTATTTCTTCTAATTTTTGATCATGCCTGCCAAGTAGTATTGAGGCTTTGTGTGAGTGTGTGTGTATGGTAGGAGGTGCAGGTCATCCCTGAAATATGAGGACACATGGGGTGAGGAAGAAGTATAGTACCCTGCATGAGAATTTCCTTCACATGGTCTGCTGAGGGCTGGCTAATGGAGGTGGTGGCCCTGGTTATGGAAACTGGCTGGAATGAGTTCTACTTCTGTCAGAGGGGACATGTTCTACAACAGCCTTGCTCCAATCAGCCTCAATTTTCTCCCCTCCCTCCTCTTCCTTCAGTCCTTTCAAGTGTCTCACACACACACACACACACAGAACCACCCTTCCCGGCCCCTCACAATTTCTACTCTTCTGTTACCTCCCACAGCTAGTTTGATCCAGTGAGATCGTCTTTGTATACACTGCTTTCAGTGGCCTCAGGAGAAGTGCAATGTCAAGGATTCTATAGCCTTCAATATACATGAAAAGGTGATACTGGACTCTATCCACAGTCAATTCAGGTGTAAGATTCTAAATCCCAGGTACGGGCCAGATCTATCTAGTCCCAGCCCAAGCCAAAAGTCATTCCTGGATTTGCTTATTATGAAGACTATGAATGGTGAATAGGAGGTCCCAACTAGCGCCATTGGGCTGGTTTTAAGAACCCTCAGACCCCAGCTGCCTGCTAGATCTGCGAGCCCCAAACCTTCCTCACTTTTCCAGGAGGATGGTGGGGACATTCTGGCTCCTGAGGGCTATTGTGTTGACCTGAATCCACCCCTCCAAACCTTGACTTAAGTGCCACCCCAGAACTCCGCAGAGAAGCCTTGCATGGATCTGACTTTCTTTGTGAGTGCCAGTATCCTTCTACCTTCTCTAGATGGATCCACTGTACAAACACAGGGCTCACTGCCAAGATGTCGGAACAGTAAATCTTCACTCATTCTTTTATTCATGCCCTCACCTCTGCAGACAGTGCTGAGGAAAAACAAACCCCACAAAATCCCTGTGGGCTCTGGCAGTCTGGCATTCTCTGTTTCGCTCCTCTCTGATTACCTCTGGAAGGCAGAAGCAAGGAGAAAAGGCTCGTCAGCTTCCCTGGGGGCAGTAGGCCCCTTCCTCCTCTTCCTCCTGAGTGGGATCAACCACTCTCCCTCAGCAGCTGTTACATGCTGAGCCCTAAACCAGGTTCTGGGGCCCAGCAATCAGTGAGTCCTAGGGAAACTGGGAAATCCATATCCATAGTTTAATGGAGTAACATTATTTCTGCCTTACCTTCCTAATTGCCCTTCAATTGCCAGGGAGCTTCTGGGCCCAGAAGGACCAGCTGTTTACTTAACACATCAGGTGAAGTGATATACTGTATGCTGGCTCCAAAGTAGAAGAGGCAGCCAGGTCAGCTAAGGCTCTGATGAAGAAGGGCCTCTCATGAAGGCTTCAGAGTCAAGGCAGCATTCTCTGACACCACTGTCTGAAAATAAGTCCAGACCTCAAGGCCTCCTGGGACTTCCTCCTCCACCTCCTGACACGAGGGAGAGCTAACGATGATGCTTGATAAGACAGAGACAGTTGGAAGAGACACTGAATTTTGCAGAACTCCTTCTGAGCTGGGGTTCACCTAAAATAAAGTCATCCTAATTCCCATTGGTCTCCCCTGCCTCTTAGAATTCTACAACATTCATGAAGACCACTTTGCTCAGATTGCTAATTTCACATATAAAAGACCAGAGTCTAGGGAGGCTGAGTGACTAGCTCAGGAGAGCACATTCTCATGTGGCCAGAGGCCCAAATGTGACTCTACTGCTGGATCAGTATTTCCTAGTATCAGACACCACGGCCAAAGGTTCTCTGGAAGGGAGAAAGTTCAGAAAATAAGCCCAGCTGTGGGTAAGTCTCTGCCTTACCAGAGTCTCTGTGCTGTTCTGGGAGAGACACATTAGCACAGATACTTTTCTTCCATCTAGTTTGGTTCCCAGCTTGGTCCACTCAGCTATCCACTCCAGGTGAAAATCCTCCACATAGTCCCCATCTTGGAGAAATCCTGCCTCACCTCTCCCTTTCCCAGCTTTAGAATGTGTGCGAAAGATCAGCCTCAGTCTTCCGGAGGGGGAAACCACCTCTCCTTACTTCCTGAGGAGACTTCTTGGAGGTGGAAGGATTTAAAATACAGTTTAAAGAGCCACAGTCAGTTTAGCAAGAACAGAGACCTGAGAGTTTGGCTTGTTTGATATGGACATAGAAAGGGTCAGACCCTGATGCTCAGGAAGGCTTGGAGGAGAGGAAGGTAAAAGTGAACTCCCCTTTGAACTGCTAGGAAGCAGGAGGAGGGACCTAAGTACTAGCCAGGAGAGAGGAGAGGACAAAAACAAACAAAACAACAGAAGGACTCTAAGAAAATACCTTTTGAAAGCTATTACATCTACTTTTAGCACTGATAGTGGTTCTAGTTTCATCCTATTGTGGGCAAGCTCTGCACCTTCAGAAAGAAAACATAAGAAAGAGCTTGAGAATTGTTCCAAGCAATGGCAAAGCTGTCCTCTTGTTCTGGCAACACTTCTAGGAAAAGTAGTATCTACAGCAGGTGTCACAAGAAGAAAGAGCCTACCCCCATGACATCCTTGAGACTCCGAAAGTATGGAGGAGAAGAAAGAAAGGCTCCTGCCTGGAGATGGTGGCCAGAAGCCACCTTCTGGGGAAGTCTCAGAAGGCTCAGAAGAGCTGCCCAGGCAGGTGGAGTGCTGAATCCTGGGGGAGGAGGTACAGGTTTCCCACACACAAAAATGTCCTCATCTATTCACACTAGGCCCTTGGAACTCCCTTAGCAATTACTACCTCCCTATTCAGCTTCACGCCTGGCTTGCCACTAATAATTTATTGCAAATAAGTCTCATCGCTCCAATAAGACAGTCAGCTTCTCTACTTCTAAATTCCCCCACAGAGCTCAGCATAGCTGAGCACCCGGCTGGGCCTCATTAATACCTCTCTGGACCTGACTCTTCCTACCTTCTTTGCAACCACCTCCACCCCTGCACTCCAGCAGCTGGCCCAGGGGATGGAGCCTGCCCACGCCACTCACTTTACTTTGCTTTCTGGGAGCTGACCTGACAGAGGCTACTATAGGAAAGTGAGAGCTTCAGAGCTACAGATCGGATTGGCAAAAGCTACTAGGAGCCTCTGTAGGGAAGGAACGAATCATTGTTAGCAAATTCTAATGAGGCTGGTCTGCACAGTTCTCTTGTGAAAGGTAGCCATTTGTGAGGTTTAAGTCGGATGTTGAATCTGAGGGAGAAGTAGAAGTTTCTGAAAATACTTCCCGAGAAGGGTCCCTGGCAGGAGACTTTTAATTTGCTGGGCTTCAGCTGCCTCACTTATACAAGGTGGGCAGGGCATGCATTTTTTTTCCTAACTTGAAGATTTACTTTTGTAACTTTTGAAACAGAGAAAAGGACACAGTCCTGGGGAAGGTGAGGTGAAGAGCTGGCCCTGGTAAGTGGTCACGATGGCACCTGGAGCTGAGAAGCCTGCCTAGGACAGCAACTCACTGCCACACCGCACGGGGCACAGCTACTGTATGAGGCTCAGGAGGCCATTCCCATGCCATACAAAGCCATTATACATCCAAGTCACACTATCTTCCGGCTGGTCAGCTCATTGTGAAACAAGTCCCACTTGTCCTCAGTCAGCTCGTTGCCCCTGCAGCCAAAAGCATAAGGTCAAAGATGAAAACCTCTTCCTTGTCATTGTCAAAAGGGCTTCTCTCTTTCCTCAGTGAGCTCCCAGAAGTGGTTCCTCCACTGGGTCCAGTATCTGCTTGATGTTTCCACTTTCCATCTCTGTGGCTCCTCTCTATGAGCAGCAGGGTACACATGCTTGTAAAAACAGTTCCCTCCAAATGGACACCTCCCAAGGCCTTCATCAAAATACCCGCTCGCCTTTTGCTCATTGCCTCCTAGTATTTCTAAATGAGTTTCTGCTTCTTTTCTTTCTCCTCCACCAAGTACTCACTCGGAATGACAAAGGTAGATGTGAATCAGCACTCAGGGGCAAGACTTTACAACCTTACTCTCAAATTGCTTAGCACTCCTGCCTGGTGAATACACTTGAGACAGTAGGTGTGCTTGCAGTTGGAGAGGACACTTGGGACACTCACTGGAGTTGGCTTTCTGGTACACCAACTCCATGCAGATGCCACACACCATGTCTTTGCTGCATTGCATGGCAAAGGACAGCTCCGTGTCTTTCTCATGGGCCTTGATGCAAAATTTTATGTGCTGTGATCTCAGGCTGTATCCACCAGGTGCAGGACCTGCATCCCACACATGTCACAGGCATTGCAGTACAAGTGCATGCAGTTCTCCCACCGCAGCATAGGGGAAGAGTTGCTCCTTGGTCTCCACTGGGATGGGCTTCTTCTTGGACTCAGCCTGGACATGGAGCCCTGCACTGGGCCTCTGCACAGGTAGGACCAGTGGGGCCATGGCAGGGCTGCCCAGGCATGAACTCAATGGCAGTCACACAGTCCTCAGACCTTGTGCCTATGGCTGGAAAGTTCAAGTTTCCAGACTCAGCCTAGTACTGCGAAGGAGAGACTTGAGGCAGCTGCAAGGGAAAGTTCTAGCAGTTAGATCTGTAGCAGCTGCTCCTTCCTGTTTCAGTGGTTGCAGCCTTCTCCATACACACAGTGCCCTCAGTAGAAAGGCTTGCACACTACACCACAGGGACTGGTAGAGGTCATGCAAGCAGTAACAGTTATCCCCTTTCTTACAAACTCCATGAATGAAGTATCTTTTGCTTCATTCCAGGTTTTTCTGAAGCAACTTGCTTTTTCCTCTTTTAAGCATCTGTCAGCTTCATTGTCAGAATCACTATCTGAAGAGCTTGAAGGAAGAAGTGCCTTTGAGTTAGGCATTGACCCTGCCTGCAGTCCACACCTCCTGCTCCATCAGGTCTACCACACTGATTCGTAAATGGAGAGAGGAGCTGGACATGGTGACACATACCTGTAATGCCAGCACTTGGGAGCCTGAGGCAGGAGGATGACAAGTTTGAGCACAGTCTAGGCAACTTGGCAGTTTAACAGGTTAATGCATTATTTTAAGCAGGGCCAGTGTTCTAAAGGACCTTTCAGTTCTACACTTCTGTGCAATATTGGACCATCTCTCATCTATGTGCAAGACAGTGATGTGGATTTAGAGCAAAAAGACCCATGGGGGCTGAGGATTTAGCTCAGTGGTGCAAGGTACTGAGATAATCCCTGGTACCAGGAAAAAAAAATAGAAAAAAAAAACTCCCAGTTCACATCCTAGCTCTGGTGATTCTTAGCTGAGTGGTCTTGGATGAATCAATTCATCTCTCCAAACTAACTTTCTTGTCTGTAAAATGGGGGCCAAAAACAATAACAGAAACAATAATAATATCTTCATCCTTGAGATGCTGGGAGATCCTTACATGAGCATGTTTTATAAGCTGTACAGTACTATTCAAATGTTATTGATTATTGAAAACAAGGGGCAACAACAATAATAATAGCACTTCCCTGTAAACAAGTAAATACCTATGGTTGATAGCAGACACAAAGAAGATCACAGCTGATATTTGTTGTTAATTCTTCCTTGCCCAAGGGGATCTGCTGCCCTGTCATTGCCTCCTGGTAAGAACCTGAAAGAGCTGGATAGTAAATGCTGGTCTCAGGCTTCAGCTGGAGATATTTTCCACCTACCAGAACCTCTCCCACATTGCTTCTATAATTTGATAGCTGACTTCTAGAAACCTCTTCCTCGGGTAACAAAGCCAACAATACAAGAAAGTCCTTGTATTTTAGTGTACTTCTCCTAAAGAGAGCAGACCCTCCAGGAATGAATAATCACTTGCACAGCTCCTCTAAAAAAAATGCTGATAAACTCACAAAGTTTTGTTATTGCTAAACGCTAATTGCATTTCCTTGGGTAAGCTCCATAAAAAATTCATTGCAGTTTTTAGAAACAAGGTGCCAATTGCATTTTAATTGCTAAAGAGGAAAGAGAGAAGAGGCTTCACTAAGAAAATGCTAACCAGGCATAAACTCAGAAAGAGAAACTAGAGATAAGAGGGAGAAGTGGACCCTTCGGGAAAGCCAGTCCTTCCCTAAGAGAGCACTGGTTCTCACACTATAAACCTCAGAATCCCAGGATAGTTAGGGTTTTTCACTGCAGATTATGACATGTAGATTTAAAAATTTTAAATAACTAAACAGGCACTTGCCAAAATGCTGGAGTAAATAAGAAGGACTCAGCACCAAAATGTCAAGAAACTTGGGTAGGAGAAAAATATATTTCTATCCTCTAGCATGCATGCGAAAGAGAAAAAAAAAGTTGGGCCAAGACCATATATTACTCCAATTTAATAACAGAACTCTGGACCAGTTCACAGAACAGCAAATCAACACTATATTCCAATTCCAACTTGCTTATTTTATAGTACTCTACACAGGGCTCTTCAAGAACAGGAAATAGTTGGGTGAGGAGGATCCTGAATTCCATGGGCTTAACATGGGTTGTCTAGCCTGGACCTCATATGCCCAGGGCCCTAAGCTAGGGTATCCTCTAGGTAAGAACTTAACCCACCAGAGGACACAGGGAGAAGACAGGACTGGAGGTTCATTGAGTATCCTCCCAAAAGGTCCACAAGGGGCTGGGGAGGGGAGAGGGCAGAAAGGCAGTCTCCCAGAAAGGCTGCTCCCTGAAGCCTCTTCTGTCTCTCCCCTGGCTCCCCAACCATTTCCAACCCAGTCCCAGCCTCTCTCTTGTTGTGGAATATCTCTGATGAGAGAGAGGAACTTGGGGTCTGTGAGGAGAGGCCCAGTGGCTGCTGGCCTGTGGGCAGTGATGGTCATGCCAGCAATGGTAGGCTATCCACACCTTCTTCATCTGTAGGGCTGCTGCTTTTTCTCCAGCTAGTGAACCTGCCAGAGAGCCCAGGAGATATGAAACTGCACTGATGTGCAGTGAGATTTGAGGAAACCACAGGACTTAAGAAGAGGGAATCCTTAATCAAAAAAGAAAGAGGATCAATTCATAATATAGCTGTATCACATCCTGGCCAAGAGACTTGTTTTAGTTAATCACTTAACCATTAAGAACCTTAATTTCCACTTCTAACACATGAAACTAAAAATATCTGCTGCTGTAGGTTTTTATAAGACACGAATGAGAAAATGGACACGTACATCCCCCGTGATCTCTAAAGTGTGTTATCTACAACCTGCTCCTATACCCAACCTTGAAGAAAGATGCTTTTCATTTTCACAGCCTACCTTTATAAAGTACTTTATAAAGTATAATGCAAATACTGTGCTTTGATACACATTATCACCCTGGGCCCTCCCACTGGACAGATAAAGCCTAGTGCCACAAGAATTTAATTAGATGTGGAACTCAGATCGTCACAGTAGCACATGAAGTAGCCGGGATGGTTATAAGCAGGAAACTGAGGTTCACCAAGGGTAGAAATTTGCCAAAGTTCACCCAGAAAATGACAGATCTAAGTTACAAGCACAGGTCATTCTTAGTCAGTGCTTAAACTGATAAAAATTCAGTGTCATACTTCCTTCCGCCTCCTCCTGTTCTAGAGAACTTTCCCTAGTCCCCTCTCCAGCCCTCAGCAGGATCCAGCTAAAGGGATGAGGTTCCCAGCATCCAAGGGATGTCCCTTTAGAATTTCCCTGACCCCCACCCCTGCCCCACACTCACCCTTACAGTGTAGTAGATCCAGTCCAGGAATTCAGCTACTTTGGCGTAGACACCTGGGTGATTGGGCTCTGCACAGCCACGACCCCAGCTGACCACCCCCACCAGGTGCCACGTGCCCTGATCTGGGCACACCAGGGGGCCCCCACTGTCCCCCTGAGGGATCCAGGCATGGAGACAGAAAAACAGCCAGTCAGACCTTCCTAGTGAAGCAGCAGCTGACCACCATGGGTACAGGATTTTGTTGGGGGCCTCTGCTGCTTCCTACTGGGATAACTGCTGCCTCACCCCCATAAGCCTTTAGCAGGAGCTCTCCTCCTACAAGGGCTGTATCATGCCACCACAAGCAGGGAACAGGGAGCCAAGGTGCAGCAGCCCCCATCCCCTCCTCACCACAGACCACACCTGGCATGCATCAGTCCTCCCGTCCAGGTAGCCCGCACACAGCATGCGGCGGGTGAGGGCCCCACTGTATATGCATGAGCTGTTGCAGAGCTGAGTGTTGAGCAGTGGGACCACCGTGTCCTGCAGCATGTCTGAGCTGTGGCCTGTGGGAGACACCAAAAAAGGACACAGGACACCAAGCAAAGACAGGAAGGCAGATCAGCAAGATGGGAGGAGTTAGAGGTTCCAGACACTTAGAGACAAAAAGTCAGGAGCCCAGGATAGGAGGTGTGGGCCTCAGCAAGGGGCAGATGGAGCTAGGGCCAGTGAGAAGAGGGGTAGGACTCAGCAAATGCTCTGGGCAAGGCCCTCCTGGGACAAGGTGAGGGGATGGATGCAAGAAAGCCTGGCATAGGGAAAAGCTTCAGAGGCTGTTCTCCCCAGAAAGACACAGGAAAAGGACACAGGACCCCCAGGGCTGGCACTGCCACCTGGCCAGGTGAAGCAGAGGTACCTCCCCTGCAGAAGACTGCTTCCCCCACCCCTCTGGCTCTGAGGGCCCTGGGAGCTGACTCACCGTAGCTGGGGTCTGTGTGACCCCAGCCAGACACCCAGCACTGGGAGCCCCATGGAAAATGCTGCTCCTCTGCTGGCAAGCACACAGCACTGACGGTGTCTGCAGAGAGGCCTGTGTTCTAGTCCCCATTCAGGCTCAACTTCCCTACTGCAGAGCCTAGGTGAAGAGCCTCCTTGTGCCCCTTCTCAACAGTTCAGGTGTCTGGCCTCCACCAGCAAGACTCTCTAGGCTACTGCATAGGTCAGGCACCATCCCACATTGGAGAGGACTGGTCAGAGGACAATGTGCACACCGCAGGGTGCATGACACCCTCTAGAGGCGGGCAATACACTTGCTGCCCAGCCCACACCTGGGAACTAATGGAACTTGGGAAGAAATGGAACTTCCCTTTGGCCCTACAAACCCAATTGCTAATGGGAGCCCATTATGGCTTTTCTCCAGAGTGACTGATCCTTCTTGGGACAGTATTTCCAAAAATATGTGGCACATCCTTTTGGTGAGGGCCAAACATAACTTTAAGTAGTCCATTGTCACGCCATTACATGAACAGCGATCCACTTGAGAATACAGCTACTTCCTTTTCAATTCTCTTTCAGGTCCTCTAACTGCATCAGGCAGAAAAGCAACATTTGGTGCTGGTCTGCATCTCTCTTAATGCTGTTGATCTCCCACATGAACAGAAGAGAGCAGGTCCAGGCTCAGTGACTTCTGCTGAGGACACCAGCCACCCAGAATTTAAATGCTGCCTTGTTTTCACACTATATGTTTTTGTGGCTACTACTTACTATAGCACTGTAAGTTCTTCAGTTGGATAGTTTCCTCTTTTATATATACTTATTTAAACTGATTTAGAAATAGTAACTATTGAACTGTGGTTCACATATGTGATTAAGATTGGTGAAATGCATACAGTAAAGACTGCTGTTTGGGAAAGAAACCTCAGGCTACAAGTCATGACAGGGCAGAGGAGTGCTGAGTGTATGCATGTAGAAATATGCACGTGAGGGGGGCACATGCGTGTGGTGTGAGCATGTCTGTGTAGGAGTGTTTGTGGGGGCACGTGGGAGGTGAACGCATGAGTGTCTGTGTGCAAATGACTGTGGTGTGTGTGCATGTGTGCATGTGTGCATGCCTGTAGGAGCGTGCCCAGGTGCAGATGCACAATCGGAGCATGTGTGCTGGGGAGGCAGCAGCTTGGACTTCCCCTTCCAGGGCAGGGGCTGTGGCAGGAGCCCTGGCCCTCTACCAGGACATCAGGTTCAGAAACCATTCAGCACTTGACCCAGAAGGGAGTCATTTCCTTCCCTAAACGTCAATGTCCTTGTTGGTATACCTGCTTCATCTACCTATCAGAGTTGTTACGAGGATTGAGAAAGAGAATGCTTGGAAAAAATAAATCTCTTTAACCATAGCTGGTCATGAAGTGACTGGGACCTGGGACCAGCCTGGGGATAGGGTGATAAAGCCTGTGTCTGGGTGAGACAGCAGAGAATCTCTTCTTCCTGTCCATAACCCCACTGTGTAAAGGACCTAAATCTTTGTCCCCAAAAGAACCTATACAAGAGTCCATGCAACTTATAGTTCAGAAGAATGCAGTCACTCTGCCCCTGCCCAAATGAACAGAATGTTTAAAGGTTTATAACACTAGGAGGAAATCTCAGAAATCAGCTAGCCTCTCCTCCTGCCCAGTTTCTGATCCTCTGTCACCATAGCCCCCAGCCCGCTCATCCCAGAGCCAGGGCCTCACCTGAGAAGTTGAGTGGCGTCTGGAGCCGCAGGAGGGCTATGTCATAATCATGACTCTGGGCATTGTAGAAGGGGTGGGAGATGATTTTCTCCAACATGGCTCCCTGGTGAGGCCTGACGGTACTGTGGCTGACCAGCCCTGCGTGAACCCGCCAGCTGGAAAGGCGAGACAGCCTATAACTGCACACAGGAACCATGCTGAGCCCAGGGAAGGAAGTGGCAGGAGAAGCTGACATAAGTGAGGTGGTGGGTAGAGGAAGCGGACAGAGAGCTCATTATTGGGGACTCTATCAGCAGTCTGTAAGCTTCTGAGACCAAAGGACTGTATCTCTTAGTATCACTCCAGCAACTGGCAAGATACAGTACATACAGTGAGTACTCAATAGATGCTCGTGGATTGATGAATAGAGAAACAAGACACTATGGGTTACCTACTACTATCACTCCCTTTTCCAATATAATCTCCCTCCAAGCTTTACGGCAAACAGTTTCATGTGATATGAAATGCTGAGTCAGAAAAATTTCCCTCAGTCCTGCCTCTCCATTTACTGTGTGTAATCCTGAGGGAGGCACTTCCCTCCCCCGGCCTCAGTTTCCACACTGTCAGATGGGTATTATCAAGGAGCTCATTCACTGATTCATTCCTCCAACTAACATTTGTTAAACATCTAACATATTCCTGGAACTGTTCAGGGCCCTGGGGACACAGCAGTGGAAAAATCTACAAAGGGATTCAGTGGCAAGCAAGATCGAGAGTCACTGCTCCTGTGGAACTTCCTATCCGAAGGGGAAGAAAGGCATACAGCTAGTAATTACATGAAAATGGCTTAATTACAGTGATAATAAACATTAAGAAAGCACAAGGGCTGTGTACGTGAAAGCACTTTTAAAACATAAAAGCTGAATGACTATAAAGAAGCAATCTTTGTATTACTGCTGCTGTTCCTACAGAGCTGAACTTAGCACTGAGCAGGAAGAACATCACCCTTGCGTACTTGGAACAGACACCTGAAGGCAGACAGTTGGACATTTTGTAAGGACATACTGACAGCCAAACAGAAAAGGCAACTGAGACCTTCAGCTCCCCAGCAGCCCTTGAGACTTGCCTGTGCATGCAGTGTGCAGCAGTCACTACCCAGTGGGGAGCCAGCACCGAGCCCCCACACATGTGCCGGGAGCCGAGGGTCACACTGGCCTGCCACGGCCAGCGTCCAGGAGCCACAGCCTGCCCACCAACTATCCGAGAAGCCAGAGGCCTTGCCCCACACTCTGCCAACAGAGAAGAGCAAGAGAGAGTGCCAAATGCTAAGGAGCCAGGGCGGACAGTCCTTAGTTATTATTCCTGATCCTAAGTAGGGAGATAGGAAGATGGGTGTATTGATTATTACACACTATGCTATGGGCTTTGGGGCTCTCCAGAAGAAAGGGCAGTGAGTATCAGAAGCAAAGGCAGAGTGGTAGTCTTTAAGTAAAGAGTTCATCAGCCCAGCACAGAGGCTGGTGGGGACAAGACATGGCCAAATGGCCTCTTTCTGAGCAGACTGTCTCTGCAAGAAGGACCACAGCAGGCAGATGGGCGGGCAGGCAAGAACTCCCAACTGAGACCCAGTGGAGCCTCTGCAGGGCTCTTCTTCACTTGGGGCTGCGGGGAGACTCCTCCCACCACCACCTTCCTGGGGCAAGACTTGACTCACCAGAGCATTTGAGGGAAACAATTTTTCCAGAAGTGCAGTTGTCCCTGCAAAACAGAGATGCCAGCAAGAAGCCAGGTAAGGTCACCCTGAGGTGACACACACCCAAGCGTACAGAGGATGGGGTATTGGTGGGTTTGGGGGACAGTTCTTAAGGCTTTCGTGTAGCCACAGCCTTAAGAATACCACCACTTTCACCCAAATGCCTGTACCCCTTCTCATAGCCGGTCCCAGAACAGCAGTGGACATCCTGGACAAAATTCCAGAGGCAAAAGAGAGCCCTTGTGATCCTGAGAGATTAACTAGGGCATGGCCCAAATTTTTAGATGCAGTAGTTATAGCTAAGAAAAGCCAGCTGTTTCCACTAGGTGGCCTCGAGTAAGTAAATTTGTATTCTGTGGGGGCTGAATGGATACTGAATGAGTGAATGTACACAGCTCTTTGCCCCACCCTCCTTCCCAAATCCATTGTTCTGTCCCAAGTCTGGCTCCTGGGCTTTGCAAATTTTTATTTTTGCCCCGTTTCCCCCTCTCTCTCTTTGTATAAGTTGCAATTTCCTTTAGACCAAACTAGTCATCTCTTTCTTCACTCAACACTTTCCTCCAGCAGCTCAATGTCTGGATCCTCTTGGTTTCCACTCCTGCTATTCTGGAGAAGTCCATCCCAGCCCTACCTGCACTGCCCACTCAGGAACCTAAGACAGGGATATAGTCGGCCTCCCTGACTCCCATAGGTGTCTGAGAATGAGCCCTCAACTTGGTGCTGTAGGAAGGCCTGAGAGCTCAGAGCGGAAAGTAGGCCCAGGATGAGAAGGCCACAGGGCCATGATGGTGCCCCAGCCCAGGAGTCCTCTGGACAAACTGAAGAAACCAGGCAGGGAAAAAGGCCTCTTAGCTTGGTTTCCAGTCACTCCAGCCTGCTCTGACAGTGTGGGAAGGGGTCTGCTCCTTCCCAGGCCCTCTTCTCTTGGACATTCTCGAGGCTCCAGCTTGCTTTTAGCCAGAACAATTCAACTATTTCTCTCCTGAGACATCACAAGTTCAAGCCCAGACTGAGCAATGTAGTGACTTAGCAAGACCCTGTCTCCAAATAAAAAATAAAAAAAGGGCTGGGGGTGTAGCTCATTGTGAAGGCACTGGGTTTAATCCCCAGTATCACCAAAAACAAAAAACAAAACAAAAAACTGACAGATTGCAAGATCACTTAGCTTGGAAACAGGTTTCAAGTCTGGTTTCAAGAATGGTTTGGCTGCCGCTGGTTATGTAGATTGTTTAACCTAACTTAGCTTCAGTTTACCCATCTGTAAGAGGGGGTAACAGTGCCATTCCAAATCATGTGACAGTAACAACCAACACTGTCTTTCTTTGGAGAAGCACATAATACATGGCTGTCAGGTCTCATGTTAACCCAGTCTGTCACTTCTGACCGGAAACTGTTCTGCCCTGTTCTACTCCTTTACTCCCCAAACCCTCACCACAAGGTTCCCTTGAAAGAAGACTTCCCTGGACTGCTCCCAGGAAGTAAGGGGCCCACTCACCTAACCTCAGAAGCCCTACCTGTGCTGCCACAGCTCCCCCGGGAGGCCTGGTGAGAGCTGAGAAAACACCTGGGAGCTACTGAGTTTGAGGTCAGACAGGTTCACTCCCTTGTGATGAACAAGTCTGGGTAGAGGAAGGGGACAGAACAAAAGATCTGTTTTAATTGCAGCATGAGCAGTGCTGGTGAATCACAGCTGCAATGAGCACAAGTGACTGAACAAGGCTGTGACAATGACTCCTGAGATTCATGTTTGTTACCAAGCACCCATGTTCAAAGGAGAGGGCCAAGCTGAGACAACATCATGTCAGAGGCTGGAAGGTGCCAGAATTGGATGGACGATTCCACAGTGACAGGCAGATAGAGACTCCAACTGCAGTTCCCCTGCCCACCAGCCAGCCTCCACTTCCCCGGGCCCCACACCTGACTCATTACCTGAGATGCCCAAGGCTCCGGCAGATCTGCACCCCCAGGACAGGGTTCCAGCCCTCATAGCAGACCAGGAGCCAGTCTGGCCAGGCCCTCACCTGCACTTCCAGCAAGAAGTCCTCACTGCTTATTCTGAAAGATACTGAACCACAGTGTGAAAACCACATCCCACCTGCTGCAGGGACAGGAGGAGCTAGACCTGGGGCTCTGTAGGACCCAAAGAGGCTTCAGTGGTAGTATCTGGGTCACTCCAGTCAGGTTCCCTATGCCCTGAGGGTCTGAGCAGTTTTAAACACAATAATAAGCCCCATCTGTGGAGACTTTCAGTTTTGCATTTCACACATGCTTTGAGAAGTGCTCTGTCATCACACTGCCCTGTGCAGCGACTCTTATCATCCTCCCCATTCTGCAGAGGGGACACTGAGGCACAGTAATGCAACTTGCCCCAAATCACAGCATCAGGTGATGGGTTGAGGTCTTCTGATTTCAAATCTGTCACAATAATAATTACCGTTTATTGTCTACTTTTTCCAGGAATTGTGTCCCCCACCCCCAAAAAAGTTTTCTGCTGAAACCACAAACTCCAGTGTGACTGTATTTGGAGATAGAGTGTTGAAGAAGATAAATAAGATCTAATGAGGCAGCAGGCGGTAGAGTCCTTCCTCTCTTCCTCCCTCCCTCCCTCCCTCCTGTTGTGTGTGTACCAGCAAAGAATGGTCCTGGAGGATTCAGCAAGAAGACAGCCATCTCTAAACCAGGAAAAGAGCCCTCCCTGGAAACTGGATTTGTAGCACCTCATATTCAGACTTTTAGCCTGCACAACTGTGAAAAACATCTACGGGTTTTTTGTTATGACAGCCTGAGCAGATTGACATACAAAACCTGAACCAAGCCCTTTTTAGATATTAGCTTCTTTTATCCTTATAACTTTATTCAGTAAATATTTTTATTTCCATTTTTTGTGATGTTCACTTTTTTAATGCATTACCTTTATTGGTGCATTTTAGGTACACAATACAATGACATCCATCTCTGGAAATTTGTACCTTTATGTGATATATCTTGGTTCTTATTTTTTTCCCATTCCCCTGCCCTCCCTTTAACCCCTCCACCTCTCACTATTTACAAAGATTTTGTTTCTGTTTTTTCCTTTTCTCATATTTATTCCTTTCCCTTCTTTTCTTTCCCCTCCCCTTCTTACTTCCCCTTCTCCTTTGGACCTTTTCTTCCTATTTCACTTTGTCTATTATACATTTTGATTCTCATTTGGATTTATTTCCATTTTTATAGAGACAGACATGGGAACTAGAGGAAATAATGTGCCTGAGGTCATGCAGCTAGAACAAGGAAGATTCCAAATTCTAACTTGTGTGACTTATTCTGACCCCCAGCCTTTGGGCAGCATCTTACCTCTGATCCCCAAGTCTTACCTACAAGGGAGAGGACAATGGGAAGAAAGGAGGAGATGACATGGGATGCTGTCCCCAGATGCCCAGTTGACACTACTGTCACACACTGCCCCCACCATGCACACACCCTAATCTGAGATCAGTGCTGCAGGGCTAGACTTTGTCACCACCTCCATGCCAGGGGAGGGAGAGTCAGAAGGGTGGCTGCGAACAGATGGCCCTTCATGTTGGTCCTCGAGTCATAGCCTGAAGGGGTTATTTTAGAGCTGTCCTGAGGCTCTGCTGGACTGCGGGGAGAAGAGGAGTCTTGTGACCTTGGGTGTGACCCACCTGTTTTGGGAAGTGAGGGAAACAGAGCATCCTCACTGCTGGCCTCCGAGCAGCTCAAAGTCATCTCATCCTGTGAAATCCCAGAAGTAGGCTGAGAGGCTGCTGGCCACAGATACAGGACTTCACAGAAAGACAAAGAGAGAGTCACAGAGAAGAGGCTGGAGCAAGGGGAGGGGCAAGGAGTAGAATAAGACATCTCTGTGGCAGGGCTGTGCCTGGGAGCCTTCATCAACCACCGCACCTCACGGCAGCCCCCACCAACCCACTGAAGAGCCGCCATGGTTTTACCCCTCTCTCCCCTTGTTGTCTACACAGAGTAGATGAAGGTACATGATCCATCCATCTATGACCCCTGCTCAGCACCTGCTTCTCTCCCCCAGATCCTGTCTTTCTATCCCTCCCCAGACCACAGAAGGGCCCACCGCACTCACCTAGGAGCCACAAGCCAACTCCCGCACTGGACAGCATCCCCAGAGCACCCAGCACTGCACAGCCACGCCACAGGAAGCACCAGCACCCTGCCTGAGAGGCTGTGGAGGAGGCAGACAGTGCCTGGGCCCTCTGCTCCTCCCAACCAGCCTCACCTCACCCTGAGTTAGCAGGAGCCCAGACAGGAGTCCTGTCCTTCCCCCTTGGCAGGAATGAGTGAGACGGGACCTGATCCCTGAAGCCCACAGAGCCCATTCAGTCCCCAAAGTAAGGAGGCAGCAAAAGCAAGTAGGGGCAGAGTGAGGCAACTGCCCACCATTAATCATGTAGGATTAACCCACTGGGAAGTTAGGGATACAGGAAGATTACCCTTCCCTACCCCCACCTGTCACTCCCCTACAGCCTGGTCTGGCCTACCACGTTGCAGCTGGTCTCCTGTCTGTGCTCTGAAGATCTCAGGTCCTGAGGCCTCCTCTGCATACTGAGCCTCCGTAGAAACTTGGTCATCTGGCTTCAGGTTCTGGGGACAGTTGTCAGGTACCCAGGATTCCCACATCAAGGATTGCCAAGAGAAGTCCCACACACCCCAAATCCCACTCTAACCTCAGCCATGAGCTGCTGCCACCTACAAGCCTTTTACTCATCTTGGGTCCTCCCTATGTGTTCCCACAGATGCCCCTCCAGGCCTCTCTGTTCTCCTCTGGCCCCTAGCCCTATCCCCCTTACTCTCACATGGCTCTAAGTATAAGAATGAAGACTTGAGTCCAGAGTGGGCCACTCAAAGCCTACCCTCTCCATGAACCACTCGCAACTTTTTTTTCACCAACTACTCCCTCATTTTTCCTCAGTGACATTGACTAAGGTACCTCAGTGTTGAAACCCAGACTTCAAGATTCCACCTTCCTTCATTCCTTTCTGTCTCAAAGGAAGAATTGCCCCTCCCCCTGCACCCACCCATTTATTCATTCAGCAAGTATTATTAACCCCACTGCACAGACCACTATGGGGGACATGGTAAGAATTTCAGGTAAAATCACCATGGACCACCTCAAAGAATATGCAGTCTTGTCTCAAAACTAAGAGTTATACTAACAAAGTGGAATATGCTAAGTTCCAGAAAACAAGTTCAACAAAACGATCATAGGCATTCAAAAGAATAAGAGCTTGCTTCTCATTGATGAGATCAAGGATGGCTTCCTAGGAAAGGCAGCCTCTATGACAGACCTTCATGGATGAATATGTCTTGCAAAATAAGTCATATCTATGGATGAAGTAACTGAACCTAAGATCTTGGTTAAACACTGGACAGTTCAAAGCTAGATCTACAACCTACTATGTAAAATTGGACAACTCAGACAAATCTCCAAACTTTTTCTCATTTGCAAAATAAAAATAATAACTCCTGCTTCCTAATGAGTAATCTCCTCAGTACCTTGTCTCTCTCTGCTATTTTCCAGGAGCCAGAGTCCTTTTCCTAAAATGCAAATATGTCCATGGGCACCCCATCTTTAACATACCCAGTGAAATTTTGCAGCCCTAGGACCAATGAAGTATCCGTGGCAGAGCTGACCAGGTTTCTGTGATCTCACCCCTCCACATCCTCCTTTCTTGCTGCCGATGTCAACTCCTCCCACCACCCAGCTTAGCAGCACGCTGATACATACGTGCCACTCCTCAGCACCTTTAGGCACTCTCACCCCACAGAAACTGCATCAGCTGTTCCTGTCCCTGCGCTGGTGACTGCTACTGACCCTTCACATCTCAGATGGAGGTCACTTCTCCAGGGAGCTTGCCGCACCTGCTCACCTGCTCACTAGACTATATATCCCAGGCTCTAGCACAGAACTAGCACAAAAGAGAAATTCAAGTAAAGTACATCAAAGAGAAGAAGGGAATAGGGAAAGAGGGAGGGAGGCAAAACAAGACAACATGACTGAAATGGCTTTATAAATTACAAAGCACAATGCAAATGTTAACTTTACTAATGTTAATAAGAAATACTTATAAACAGTAGATCCTTCTTCAAGGAACTTGTAATCCGGGAGAGTAGATAACCCATAGATCACCTTTCTCTGTCAATTCATACGGTTGTCCGGTGATCATAAAGTCACTTAGAGTTATTTGCATGTCCTTTTCTCCCACAAATCCTCCCTAGTCCTGCCATTGTGCTCAGTAAAGCAGCTTTCCTAACTCTCTGGCTGCCATAAGAAAGACCTTTGTCAGACTTGCCCAGGACATCCGCTTCCAAATCACCTTAAAATAATTTCACTGAACCCAGGAGCACCTATACCATTTCAGCTCCGATGAGAGCTGCACCTTCCCACCACCTTCCCAGGGGACGAGCTAGCAGCCCCGCCCACCATCCCCTGCACCAATCAGAGTCTGCACCTGGAGGACTGGCCCTCCCACCAGAAGTAAGCCTTGCTCCTCCAGGGAAAACCCTATCATCCTACCATGGTCATTCCTTCTGTGCACTCAGAGGGCACAGGCAATAAAGCTGAAGGGTAGAAGGCTTGGGAAAGCTGGCCGAAAAAGTAGAAAGTGACAAAAGGATGTATGTGAGGTTGGGCTTTCCTCTGTAGGAATATGTTTTCTTTTGAGCCGGTGTCCCTCAAAGCAGAGAGGCAGAGCCCAGTTTAGAAAGCATTCCAGGGCTACCCAGCCTTTCTTCCTATCTCAGTATCCAGGGAGCTAGGCTTTAAGCCCAGCCTCTGAACAAACTGGCTTTCCCTGCCCAAACTTATGTGGCAGTCTGAAAGTATGACCTGAAGTGGTTATAAATATAGGTCCTCCTGATCCTCTTTTGCAGCAGGGATTCTAATATAATAAGATTTGCTAAGAATCACCTATATGCAAAGCACTGTGTCAGGCCTATAGGAAACGAGAGAGGAAAAGAAAGGGCAGTCTCTGGGAAGAAAACAGGAAGCTAGCTACACAGGGCCCACTGCTAAGATCTAGTCCTCCAACAGAGTTGCCTGAGGAGTCTCCTTCCACTAGCCTAAAACCCAAGGAAGAGACAAGAAGAGAGAGAGACTGGAGCAGGGACAGCACAGAGGCATAGTCTTACCATGTGGGTCACTGTCACTGATGTAAGTCTTCAGGGTCTGCTAGGCAGGGAACTGCTCTTGTCCTCCTGTCAGGATTGATTAAATGTCCCAGCTACCTTGGCTGGCCAATGAAGTCTCCCTGGTTGGCACATGGCCCCTTCCCTTCATCCCCCCTACACACATACTCACACAGACACGAGTCAGAAAGACAATAAACTCTGCTCAGGACCCATGAATACACCCCTTGTTGCAGAGAAAGGGGCCAAGGCTGGGCTGGGCTGGGCTGGGGAGCCCTACCTTCTCCCACTGCTAACTGGAAGCTCAAAAACAGAAAAAGGCTATAGGGAGGAGGGGAGGCCAACAACTGCTTAGCAACCCAGTCCCTTGTGCCAAAAAGTGTGCCCTATGAATTCCAGCACAGTTCCCCCTTCCTGCTGACAGGGCTGTATTGGAGAGACTGATATCAGCATTTGTCAAAATGTCTCTGAGCCCTCTGGATTACATCTTGCATGTGTGGGTTGGCTTTTCCAGCAGTCTGGGACTGTTACAATGTTGCAACTGTTGGGTGATAAGGAGGGATTGTTGTCACCTCCCTCTCCAATGCTATGCCCATCCCTTCAGTGTTAGAAAATGATGCCTCTCCACCAGGCCTTCCCTGGGAGCCAGTTGCTACTGGAGCCCTGTGGTACTTCAAGGTATTAAGTGACGCAGCTGAGCCCAGGCTGAGCTGAACACACCTAGGAGCCACATCCCTTTAAACAAGGAGGCAGGACAGACCCAGCTAAGAGAAAAGCTGGTGTGACTTCCTTTCCTTCAGTGTGCTTTTCATGGATCCCTCAGATAGGACAGTTAAAAATACAGGTTTTAAGTCAGACACAGTGGCACATGCCTGTAATCTTAGCATTTGTCAGGCTGAGCCAGAAGGATCTTGAGTTCAAGGCCAGCCTCAGCTATGTGGCAAGACCTTTTATTAAATCCAAAAGAAAAAAACAAAAAGAATATAGGCTTTCAAGTCAGGCTTTCATGTAACTCCAGGTTTCCCTTTTCCCTCAATCAGCCTTCCCTGTAAAAGTAGGACATAGTACCTACCTCACAGGGTTGATGTTAGAATTAAATGTGATACTGAACATAAAGCTCTTATCTTGCTGTCTAACATTGCCTATCACGCATATAGGCAATATCTTTACACAGAGGGTCCTCACAATGTTACAATGAAAGGACAGAGATTAGCTATGAATCACAGATGCAGGAGAAGAGAAGTGGTGACTAGCACTGATAATTCCCTGGCTAGACTCTGAGGTCTCCTAGAGCAATATATTCAGCCTACAAACTGGGAGACCTACTGTGTGTTGTGCATATGAGGGATGAATTAAGTTCGGTCTTGGAGCTTGCAAGCTGAAAGGAAAGGCAGCAATAGATATAAATAACTGTTACTTATGAAAAGTGAAACTAGAAGGGTCTGAACACAGAGGTATGGGAGAGTAGAGGAATAGTTTACTCCTTTACCCAGAGGACATAGAAAATGCTTCACAGTGGAGAACACATTTGATTTGAGTTTTGAGAAATGAGAAGACAATAACAGAAAAGGGTATCTCAGATATGTTTCAGATGACATGGTGAAATTCTCTCCTCCATAAGAGCAGTGAGAAAACTGTCAAAGAAATTGTCAGAATCAACTCTTTCCAATTTCTGGAAATTAACCAAGGGTTTATAGCATTCTAGAAAGCATCCATTCAAAAGAAAAGGCAACATTGGGCCTGGGACTTAAACTCAGTAGTGCCAGCGCCTGCCTGGCAAGCACAAGGTCCTGAGTTCAATTCCCTGGTCAGCAAAATAGGCAACATTCTGGTTGTAGTGGCGCACACCTGTGGTCCCAGCTACTTGGGAGGCTGAGGGAGGAGAATCACAGGTTCAAGGCCAGCCTGGACAACTCAGCTAGACCCTGTGTAAAAAGTGCTGTGGATGTAGCTCATAGGTACAGAACTCACATTGGATGCATGAGTTTCTGGATTCAATCCCCAGTAAAACACACACACACACACACACACACACACACACACACACACACACACACCTGTGCATATGCCCTGCTTGCACATGTGCAGGAAAGACGTAAGAAAGGAACAAGACTCTCACTGCTGGCTTATCTTGAGAGTCTGTGCAAACAATAAGGCTAAGGTGAAGCTCTAAACTTCCTGTATGCCCCAACACATATACAGAGCCCCTCTGGAAAGAGGGGAGACATATTAGTTCCAAGCATCCCAAGACAGTCTCTGTGCAGTCATTAGCTGGCCAGTAAGCAGACTTCAGTGTCCATACATGAGAAAGAATACAGGCTTTATAGAAGTAGTTCTGAAAAGCCACTAAACAAATAAGCAACAGCAGCAACAACAAACCCCAGGGGAAAGAAAAAATCTGACCTCATTACAAAACCAGTTTTCAGTAAGAAATTATGAGGCACCAAAAGAAACAAGCAAAATAAGGCCCACACACAATGGGGAAGAGGGGTGTCAATAAACAGAACTATCCCTTGACAAAGCCTAGACAATGGGAAACCCTACGCACTCTGGAGGGAAACCTGCCCCTTTTCTGATGCTACCTAGATGGTCCTCGTGGAGGACATCTTAGAAGCTTCTCATTAGTATCATGTTGGTAGAGGGAAGAAATAGTGCTCACAGCAAGCATTCAAAAAGCTCTCTGCTGCCCAAATGATGGCTCAACTCACCGCCAAGCTGACTGCTGGCCTCGCCTTGTGATCCCACTGCTCATCATGAATTGACTCAGGCTCCCGCCATATACAGCTGCCTATCCCCTGGACATAGCAGCTCACCTCTTATCCTGTTGTGTTCTTCTGCCCCTCTCATCTGGATTTTCCCCCCAAGAAGGCTGGCAGTGGCTTGCACACTTAGAAGGGAGGGCTCATGCTACTTTTACACAGGTCCTGGAAACTGGTATCCTCCCTAACCCAGCCCCATTTCTGGTTATGCCATTATCATCAAGCTGGCTGGGACATAATCTTTCTGGGAGTGGCTCTACTAAACTGCTTAGATTCAGCTAAGAACAACTCAAAGAAATTGTCCTATTCAGCCGAGTAGTGAAAGTGGAAGGAAATCACTGAAGACAACAAAATAATAATTAAAACAAAGTACAGTCAACACTCAAACATCTATGGATAGATGAAGACATGGTAGAAATGAATACAAGAGGGGCTTTCAGTTCTGATGCCCCCTACCACTTCACAGTAGCTAGCTGTCTTCTTTCTTTTCCATACTTTTTCCAAATAAATCATCTTTTGTTATACATTTTTGTTATAAAAAATGAATATATGATATTCTCTGCTCTCAAAAGTTTACAATCCAGCCTGCCCACCCCCCGTCCTCTCACACCCCTATCTTCTCCTGGCATGGATGCCAGCCATGGTCTTTCAGGGCCGAGCACAAGTTTAACACAGCCTAAAGTCCAGTTGTTCCTTCAGTCAATTTATTAACACCCAGCCTTTGATGGAATCATGTTCAGTATAGTCTGGACCCCATCTCTCTCACTGGCACCCACACTTTGAGTGAGTAAAGCATTAGGAAGCCCCCTTCCATCTTCCCTTTGCCTTTCCTGCCCTTGAGCAGCTGTCACTCTGTTCTTCCAGGTATTCAGCTCCTGTGAATTCACCCTACACAGATAACACTGATGCTGCTTTTCTTTCTTTTTTTTTTTTTTTTTTTTTTTTTCTTTTTAGGGGTAGCATAGCTTGATTCTTTTCTTTTCTTTTTTTTCCCCCTCATTGAGTTTATTGATACTTTTTAGGTATACAGTACAGTTACATGAGAACAAAGATCTGTCAGGTAAAGGTACAAGATCCCAATGATGAGTGTAACTGATGCTGCTTTTCAATAATGGCATGAAAAACTGCACTCAATTCCTCCCAATTCAACATCTGACAACTTACAGGTCCTGGAAAGTCCCTGAAGAATGAACAGAGGCTATTGAGGCCTGGGGGATGTGTTTTTGTTCATGAGAACTATGATGATGGGCAGGAGAGTTTCTTCCCGGCAGACACTGAAATATCTGTACCTAATATTTTTTGATGACAACCTTCTCCTCCTAGAACACTAAATCTTCAGTAAAGAGGCACATCTCCTCCCCATACTCCATGCAGATAAAAAGAAAGTTGAAGTCCCTTCACCGCATACCTGGTAATCAGGCACTTGATGAACTTTTATCAATAAGTCTATGCTTATTCTAAGTACTAAAGTTGTTTTTGCAGTCTTTTATGTTTATTATGAAGCATAAATACCCCTAAATTCCTGTTCCTTTCTTACTCAGCCAGTAAATTCACAGATTTTGTTTGTCTGGTTTGTTCAATAATCTATTATTGCTGCCAGGTGCAGCGCCTACCTGGCAAGCATGAGGCACTGAGTTAGAGTCCCAGTACAAATAACAATAATAATCTATTATCACTGCAGATCATCAAGGTGTGGTATCATTGTCACTAAATAAGCAGAATGGTATGCCAATGATCTCTTCATTATAATTTGATTTGACTGCAAAACTTTTTCCTCCTCTATGAGATGATGTCTGCTTTAAGCTGTAATGTTTTGCCACATTGCAAAAAGCCATAATAATGAATGAAGTATAAAAAAGCTTTCTCTTTCAATATCATATCGACATGGTTTGTCTATCCACCAGAGACAGGTCTTATAACTGTGCCAGCCTCCTTATATGGGTCTATCATTATTTGATAGAATGTCTCCTAAACAACTTTACTCACCTTGTACTTCAGATTAGAAAGTCATCCCCAAAGAAAAACATCAGGCTGACCTCAGTTCATCAAAACCACAGTATTTTGCTTGGTTAGTTACATTGTTGTTTCCTCATTGGTGAGTTTGTTCTATGTCATTCTGGACCATGGACTACTTAATTTCTTCCACTCCCTACTCTACAGCAAGGTGAGCTTCCGTGTTGTGCAGAGCACTGCCATCATTAAATTGCTTTTTAAAAGGGAAATAATGTCACTGTTAATATGCTAGCTTTTGCTTTGAACTGAGTATGTAAAGCAATTGGGTCTCTGAAAAGATGATGAGGATTTCATACGGCTATTAGTTCATTTGTTTGCATTTCATCTTAAATTTCTTCTTAAGAAAAGAAGCATTCCATTTGGTTCAGATTTTTCAAGTTTGAAAAAAGGGCCCTTTCTCAAATGTAGTAAATTATTTCATTTGAATGCAGGATTTGACTCAATGAGAGGAGCATTGCCAATTTATTTATTCATGCTCAATTAAGGAAAGAAATAAACTCGAGTCAAATAAGAACATAATCTATTTAATATGGTTAAATTAAACATTATTCTGATTTAGAAAAAACATATAGGGATGGACACTCTCATCCCACAATTTGTCTGAAGCAGATCAAAATAATTATTTGATTCTTCTAAACATTAAGTTTTCAAAGAAAGATGAATGGGTTTCCCAAGAATAGATTTGGTGAGATCTTGTGTTTTCTTATCATATTGGTCATATTTCCATAAAAGGGATAATCTGATGCTGTGTATTCTAAGGTACAAAGACTTTGACAACATGAATTTTCACCCTAGAATGGTTACACAGATTAATGCCATCCCATGGATTAGGCCAAAGCATACAAAGTTCCTACGTTTATTTCATGGGGTTCAGTCTAATATTTTTAAAACAGTTATTTTCGTGGTTCTCTTTAGCAACATTTTTAGCTATTTCAGCTTTTAAGATGTTTCAAAATATTTCTTTCAATAGGATTGGTTTGTATGGCCTGTTTCTGTTTTGTTTTTCAGTATGGTACATTGGTGAATGTTAGAGAGTAAGTTAGGTTAGTAAGATCAGTAAATTTAAAAGGTCCCTTAATACATCATTATGGCCACACTAATGCATCCGTGACCCAAAATAACTTCCCCGCTCATGTTTTAAGCTCCCCTAAAGAAATGACTGGACAAGTTCTTTTCTCCAAAATATAAAAGATCACTAACCAAACTGGCTACCAAATCTGTATTTAGATTACAACTTTCATATGAACATTCTTGGAGTATCAATTTATATTAATTTCCTTTGCATTTCAATGTGATTTGAAGGTGCACACAAAGCTGATACATACCTCGCAGCAGGTAGAATATGAAATTGGGTTCTGTGCACACCACACAGTGGCAATGAGCTTCCTTGTACCCTGGTGAGAGGAGACGGGAAGCTGTGCTACGTGTTGCTCTACCAATGGCAACAACAGGTTTTCATTCTGGAACTTGGATTTTTTTTTAACAGAAGTCTCCAAACACCAGAAATATAAACAAAATAAAAGATTAATTTCATAGTGATGTAAAGTTATATTTTGTGTTATTTTAAACAACTGAAATCTCTAAGTAAACACTGTCTTACATTCATTTTCACCAAAAGTGTGCAGTTGAAATGACATGTATTCACATCCTTAAAAGTGAACAATTAAAATAGTACTTAATTTTGTGTTTTCACATTCTGTTTTGATACACTTTGTGCAATTAATATTACACATATAAGTTGTATGACAATTTTCAGAATGCAACTTCTTTATCATGACTTTTTCATGTGTATTACCCACTTTTTATATGCATTGTTTCTGATTCTGTCATTTCCAACATTATACCAATCTCTAATGTTATGGGAAACCTAATAATTGACACATAATTGTTTTCAATTATATTTATAAATTTTCTATATTGTGAATAAAGTCTATTAATATATTTCCCAAAAGAAGAGTTTATAATGCAATTGTGAGTCAAGCACATATACTAGTGGGGGTGGCCTGAGAGAGGAAAAGTAGACAATGTTGGCTGAGGTGGAGCCCACAGCCAAGTCCTGAGATGGCACGCTGAGTCATGGTGTGCCCTGATTATACTGAAAGCCTGCCCTGGGGCCGCTCATTGAAAAGACTCCTGTACTTGAATCTGGAGCTGACTATCTAACTAGGCCTGAAGGAAGGGCTACAAATCACATTGTGAGGGAAAGACAAGTTCTGGAAAAGCCAGCATGATTAAAGTGCAGTGTTACCAGGCAAAAAGGACCTGGGCTGCCAGAGGAACAACAGATGCTCACAGAGAAAGCAGGGCCAAGTCTACCTCTAAATTTTCCAGGGCAAACCTTAGCCAAAGAACTATGTCATTGCTTTGAACTTAGATTTTTCTAATGAAGACAACGTAGAAGAGATCAGGTTGTCTGATTTTGATGTTTCTCCTCGCAGTTCTGCTTCCCCAAGCCAGTGGCTTTTATCCCAAGCAGTGCACTGGAATCCCTTGAGGTGATTTTTTTGTGTGTGTGTATGTGCTGGGGATCAAACTGAGGACCTCACACTTTCGAGGCAGGCACAACGCCACTGAGCTATATCCCCTGCCCTAGGCACATGTTATTTAAACACTCATCTCCTGGACCTACTGAAACCTCCAAAGCATAAGCCCTCTAATTGTGGCCCTCATCTCTGATTTTCCCTGATGATTCTGAGAAGCACTATCTCAACTGAGCTGCTTGGTCTTTTTTAGGCCAATATAGCAAGCAGGATGAACTGGGGAAATGAAAGTTATGTCATGAAAGAACTATTTTTTAAATCACTTCTCAGTTTCTATGAGTGCCCTTCCCTGGTACATGTATGTCATTACTTTGGAAAGATGTGCACATCTTTATCAACAGAGGTATGCTTCTTCATCAGCTGTTACATGACCAAAGTCTACCCTAACAGATTCTCTGTGTTTATGAGGCATTGTGTCTCCAGGGTTTGGCAAAGAGCCTAATGCATAGCAGGTTTATCATTTAGGATAGACCAGGTAATGCTGGAGTAAGAAGCAATTCCCAAGTCTTAATGGCTTAAAACAATAAAGCTTTATTTCTTGTTTATGCTTCAGGTCTATATGGTAATAAGCGGGGGACTTCTCTCTATCTATATCCTTTAACAGTTCACGGCTGGGGCCAGGGATTTGGCTCCATGGTGCCTCACAAGTGGGACGTCCCGAGTTCAATCCCCAGTACAAAAAAAAAAAAAAAAAAAAAAAGCTCATGGCTGGCTGACTCCAAGACAGAGGAATGGCTGCTCACTTTGTGGCGACAGGTAAACAGAGAGTGAAGAGTGGAACCAAGGACAAAGATGCACCCTTCCAGGTTACAGCCTACAACTCACCTCTTCTGACCAGACCCCACCTCCTAAAACCAAGCCAACTGTAGGGCCTCCATGATCAATCACCTTCCACAAGCCCTACATCTGAGTATATGAGGTTCTGGGGGATACCCAGATACAAACCATAATAAAGAATAAAATAAATGAAACTTAATTCTTCTATTGGCATCTTGCTGCCAAAGTAATACTTCCATGGGCAAACAAATATATTAAAAACCCTCCATGGTTTCTATAGCCTCCATGATAATAGGATTTATTCATTTCTTTGATTCACTCATTCAGCAAGTATTTATTACTCCCTGTAAGGCACTGTTCTAGAGTCATTAATGGAAATAAACAAATCAGGAGGAGCTTCTACCTTCAAGAAGCTTGTATTCTACTTTGATCAAGACAACAATCCAAGTACAAGCCAGGTGTGGTGGCGCACACCTGTAATCCCAGCACTCGGGAGGCTGAGGCAGGAGGATCACTATGAGTTCAAGACCAGCCTGGGCTACATAGTGAGTTCCAGGTCAATCTCAACTGCATAGTGAGACCCTGTCTCAAAAAACCAAAAAAATCCAAGTACATTCTCTGATGGGTGAAGAACAAGGCATCCTTAGCATAGCACACAGAAATCTTTTGCTAAATTGACCCTACATAATTTTCTAGTCTCATCTTCACATTTAATCCCCTTCCATAAGCCAACCACTTCTTTAGTAAAAGGCGAAAGATTTATATGATCTGAAGAGAAACCAGAGTAAAAGAATCCTAGAAAAGGCTAAGAGTTATGCATGTGAACAATATGCCATAGGAAAAGGTAAGAATCACCCAGGAGTGGTTACTGTCCCAACAGAAGCAAATTGGGACTATACTTTTGTGGATGGACTAAACAGGAGGTCTAAAAATGTTGCAGAAGGCATTTCCAAATGACACAAAGAGAGGCAGCAGAATGGAAGTAAAATAACAAGTTTATTTATCAATGAGGGTCGATCCAGGGACTGCTTATGTAAATTTGTTATTTTACTTCCATTCTGCTGCTTCTCTCTGTATCACTTGCAATTTCCTTCCATAAGAAAATGAAGAGTACTTGCTAGGTGTCACGGTGCACACCCTTACTCCTGGTACTGTGGAAGCCGAGGCAGGAAGATTGCCGAAAGTTTGAGGCTAGTTTGACCTACACAGTTAGTTCAAGGCCAGTCTGAACTGCATAGTGAGACCCTGTCTCAAAAAAGAAAAACAAACAAACAAAAATTTTAAAAAATAAAATAAAATGAAGACTATTCTTATTCATAGGAATTAAAAAATGCATTAAGCATGTAGAGGTACAAGATCCCAACAATGAATGTAACTGTACTGTATCCCTAAAATGTACCAATAAACTCAATTAAAGCTGAAAAAAAATGCATTAAGAAACCTGTTCATTATAAAAAGGTGACAGAGATTATGTAGGGCAAAGTGGAAATCCAACTATCTTTCATAACCAATTAGAAGAAGCTTTCCATAAATATACAAATTTAAATCTATTTCCCTAGAATGGGGAGGCACTAATGGGACAGCACTTCGTTAGTCAATCAGCCTCAGATATTTAGTACAAAGTACAAAAACTTCAGGATGAAATCTCAGACCTGTTTGGCCCAATTGTTGTACACAGCTTTTTGTGTGTTCAATAATGAGGGCCTGGAAGAGGATAAAAAGAAGAGAAATTGAGAACAAAGGCAGTGCTTTAAGTATACTCAGGCTGCCCAAGAGAAAACCCAGGGCCAATCAAGGAAAGAGATCCTGTTTTACATGCAAGGAAATTGGACACTGGGCACACGACTCTACTGTGCCGCCACCCAGACCCTGCTTTGTGTGCCAGGTAGATAATGTGATTGATCTATAGCACTGGGTTTTGACTGTCCTAGCTCCCAGAGAGTAGCTAGGCCAAGCAAAAGTCTCACCTCCCACTCAGACAAAGAGAACTGAAGGGAGCTGGGGTAAGTTGCAATGCCCCTGCCCACATATATCTTCATCTCCTGAAAGGAGCTCTGGGTAATCCTGATCATGGGTGAACAAATTCAACTCCTTATAGTATGAGGGCAACTTCCTGTGTTAAAACTTCCTTTTCTAAAAAAACTCCTTTAGATCTATAGCCATAATTGAGGTCCAAGGGAGCACTGCTCAGAGCTTCTTTATTCCTGCCTGGACATTTAAATTCAAAGATCGATTGTTCAACTATGAGTTTTTAATTATCTTACTCCCTTATTAGGAAGAGATTTAATATTAAAATTGGGATATAGTCTCCAATTCTCCAGAGGCCAAAGTGGATTTTACATGTAGAGATTATATCAGACCTTCCAGGCTTAATTAGCACGTAGATCCTGCTGCTTCATATAATGGAATATCTGGAGGGAAAAATTCAGCAATACTAGTAGTTATAAAACTAAAATATCCCAGCCAATTCCCAACTGAAAATACAATGCTTTCTCCGAAGATGTCTTAAAGACCTCCAGCCTCTCGCAGACAATTTTCTCAAACATGGCCTTCCATGTTAGCAATTGCTAACCAAAATGGCAACAGCCATATCAAGGCAGTTATCTTATACTTACAATACTCCTATTCTCCCTGGAGTAAAACTTCCAGGAGTATATCAGATACTACAAGACCTCCACCTTATTAATTAGGCTACAGTACCAATCTACCCACTAAGTGGCAGATCCATATACAGTTCTCTCCCAAATTCCAGAAGACACAAATTGGTCCTTGGTCTTAACCTCAAAGATGCTTTCTTTTCAGTCAGGCGTGGTAGCACACACCTGTAATCCCAGTGAGACTGAGGCAAGAGGCTCACTGTGAGTTCGAGACCAGCCTGGGCTACAAAGTGAGTTCCAGGTCAATCTCAACTACATAATGAGACCTGTCTCAAAAAAAAAAGATGCTTTCTTATTCTTCTGTTTCTAGACTCCCAATTCCTATTTGCCTTTGAATAGGAAAATTGCATCTGTAAAGAAAAATAACAGTACATCTACATAGTTCTCCCACAGGGCTTTAAAGATAGTCCCCATCTTTCTACTTAGGCATTGGGAAAGGATTTAAGGAACCTAGAGTTTACACAAGGGACCATTTTATAATATATAGATGATATTCTAATATGAAGCCCAACTTGGAAGCTATCCAACCATAATACTATCCAATCTCAATTTTCTAGTTAAAGGGGGATGTAAAATCTCAAAAGAAAATGTTCATATTTTATTTCAGAGAGTTCAATACTTGGGATACTGTCTTACATCTGGAGAATAACAGCTGTCCAGGGATTGGTTTCAGGCTATCTGGGATCTTGGACCTATTGCCACTATGAGACAATTTTATTCTTTCCTGGGAATGGCCAGATTTTACAGAATCTAGATAGCCAATTTTGGACTAATGACAAAGCCTCTGAGGCTGTCAAAGGTCCTGATGTCAACCCTTAGAATGGATAAAAGTGACCTACATGTCCTTTGAGAAATAAAGCATGCCCTCATTCAGGTTCAAGCACTGGAAATATCTGACTTAAGAAAACTCTTCTTCCTATACATACCAAAAAAGAGAGGACTTGCTCCATGTGTCATGACCCAAAAGCAGGGGCAGGAACTCTGGCAAACTTTTCAAAAATGTTAGACAAAGTGGCTGCTGGATGGCCATCCTGCTTGAGGGCAATAGCTGCTCTTGCTATGTTAATAGAGGCCACAAAACTATCTCCATTCTACATGGAGACCTTAGTCCTCTGGAAAGTTCAAAATGGCCAACTAGACCCTAAATAGGACTGTGGCAAACCCTTGCCAAGAGACTTCTGAGTTTTGGCTCCAATTATTGCCAGTAACCCTCATGAGCATTCAAAACATCCTCCAAACCAGGCTAAATATGAGTCCATTTTAATGCTATCTTCTAATATGATGGTAGGCCCAGAAGTCATAAGGCTCTTCTTACAGCACCTTATTTACCTTGGCCAAGTACAACAAACTACAGTATTCACCTATATGGAAGCAAAGTCATGCAGCTCCCAGCCCAGGAGGACCACCTAGAGTATGAAGATCAAGTATTTCTTAAAACTTGGAAAGAAGGAATCCCAGGGCCGGGATTTAGCTCAGTGGTTTCACTGCTTGCCTCATAAATGCAAGTTCCCAAGTTAGATCCCTGGCACCAAAAAAATAAATAAATAGCCAAAAAGCAACAACAACAAAGTCTTGGGCTGGAGGTTTAGCTCAGTGGTGCCAGTGCCTGCTTGGCAAGCACAAGGTCCTGAGTTAGACCTCTGCTTCTGCCAAAAAAAAAGGAATCCCAGCAGACTCAAAAATGGAGGCCTTTTCTGTTGTAACCCTAGAGGAAAATTGACTTTTGCCTCATTACTAAGGCACACAGTTGTGTATATCAGTTCTCTAATTTCTGTATCAGCCAAGGTGAGGCAGGAGATTAGAGTATGGCATGGCCAGCCAGCTGGGCAAGTAGGTATGACTATTAATCACAGAGATCTAGGACATATAGACCTAAACCCTGCACCTGGAACCAATCAGAAAGTGCTGTTGGGCAAGGTGACACATGCCTATAATCCCAACACTAAGGAGGCTGAGGCAGGAGGATCACCATGAGTTCCAGGCAAGCCTGGGCTACATAATGAGTTCAAGGCCAGTCTGAACCTATATAGTGAAACAGTTTCAAAAAACTCAAAATAAAATAAAGTGCTATCTTCAGTTCTTCTGGAACAAGATCACGTAGGTTTTTTATATGGATGACCTAGAACTGATGTCAGCATGAGGAGTGGGAGATACAGAAGACATTAGCCATTAACTTCATGGTCTCAGTGCCTTCTTCTCATCATATGAAGCATATTTCTTTTCCTGCCTTCAATTGGCCTGTACTCACTATGCAGAGCATGTTTTTTTCCTACCCTTAATAAATGTAAAACTTCACTAAACTTTTGTACTCACTAACCTTTTGTCTTATCCAGTTCTTTGTTCATGAAAATAGAACCTGGAAAGAATCTGTAGAAGGACCTACAGCACTTCAGGCCCTGGTAACAAAAGTTCAGCTAGACCTGCAAAATGTTCAAAGGCCCAAACAATAACTTTTGACAAACACGTTGTTCTAGAGATTCCTAGACCCCATGTCAGTCAAAGAAAGTGTATGTATCACCTCTCTGGCTACAGCTCAGATAGGTAGCAATTACCCCATACACACAGATGCTTAGCACAGATTCTATTGAAAGGCTCTTGATCTCTTCCTATCTCAAGCCCACTTCCTAGATGTACTTTCTTTGTGGAACCCAGGGATACCTTTGCCTTCCATCTATTTGGACAAAAAAAAATATACCCTAATATAACTAATAGCAGATTTTAAAATCTCTAATTTCCCAATCCAGAAATCTCTCATTCGACTTTTAAAAGGTAATAAATACATCACCCTCTCCACTGTTCCTAGGGTCAGAAGAGTTGAGCCTGTCTCTGCTCTGACTGTTTTGGGCATCAGGACTGAAATTGGCCTGGGGGGTACCTGCCTAGTACATCACACACAGACAAGAGAACTTTCCTTCTCTTTGATCCAACAAGTGGCAGAACCAGCACGTTCAGTACTGGCAACCCAGCAAAAAATTAATTCTTTACCCAGAGTAGCCTTCCAAAACCAGTGGGCTCTAAGTCAGGTGTGCTGGTCCACATGTGTTATCTAGCACTTGGAAGACTGAGGCAAGAGGGTCACCATGAGTTCAAGGCCAGCCTGGGCTACAGTGAATTGAAGCCCAGCCTGAACTAAATAGTGGGGCCTTGTCTAAAAATCAAACCAAAACAAAACAAAACCATCAGGCTCTAGGCCTAGTTACAGCTTAATCCAGGGGGGAACCTGTTCAATGCTTAAAGAAGATTTCTGGGGTTTTGTAAATGAGTCGAGAATGGCCCTAGATAACCTAGATTTCATAATTCAAAAGGGCAGAAAAAACTATAACTACTAGTAATGATCACTAGATTGATCCAGGTAGAAAATAAATGTCTGGTCCCAGTTCTCATGGTGAGCCCCCTATGCTGGGCCCCAATTGCTGCAATTCTCTTGATTTTTGGCCCATCCTTAATTAATCTCATAACTTCTTTCATGTCTCCCAGGATTCGGCAGTTATATATTAAGCAGATGATTATCTGAGGATTCCAGCCCATTCTCTCAGAGCCCAGCCCAAAGTGCCTGAGGCCTCCCTCCAGCTCCTAGATTAGTTAGGGTGAGAATTCCAAGATTTCCATAGAGGTAGGGGCTACTGCTATGCTCAGCAGAAGTCAGCTTGAGTAGAATCAAGACCATCAGCTTTCAACAACCCATAAAGAATTATGGGAACTCTGTCTCTCAGAAGGCAGTTGAGGCAAAAGTTAGAAGAGAAATCCCTAGAAGGAGGGAAGCTGAAGGCCAGAGGGAAAAAGTAGAAGCTGGCTTTCCAAAAACCACAGAAAGTGCCCAGTTTTGACAGCTTAGCCACAGCCAGGAAGACAAGAGGGTATATGTTCTTCTGGGAAGCCCAAGATAAGCAATCTAAAAACCACAGAAAGCATCAACTTCTAACAATTAAGCCATGCCTGGAGACACATTGCTATAAAACATCCTAAGTAACTGAAAGTGACCTCAACTCAACCATAATTAATCATAATCTCATTTACATTGTTCTCCTCTCACACATCACCTACCATTGGCTTTGGATGCCATGCTAGTTCCTCAGTGGTCCACATAGGGACAAAAGCTCCTTCCCATAATTGAAAGATAGAGATTTTTCCCTGATTGGACTGAATTGCCATGCCAGTTCAAAGAGCTGCTCCCTCCCTGTAAAAGTCACATAGGCTCTGACACCTGGCTTTTATGAGGCTATGAGCAATTTTCAATGTCCCACTACCACCCGGAAGAGTCTATCCTGGATAATAAATCTATGCTTGCACTTCTACTTTTGTGTGTCTTACTCAATTCTTTTTTTTAGGATACCAAGAACCTAGGATAGTCACAACTCCCAACAACTTGAAGACTCAGGAAAGACTTCCCCAAGGAAGGCATTCAGCTAGGATCTAGGAGAGCTCCAGACAAAGGCAATGGGCAAATTTCCTGTGGCAAGAGATATAGTGGTACCTCCAAGGACTGGAAGAAATGGGAGCAGGAACATGAAGAAAAGAAGACTTGAGCAGAGGCTGGAGGAGTGTGTGGGCCAGATTGAGCAGAGCCTGTAGAGTCATGTTAAAGATCTGTCCTTGTTCCCAAATCAAAGGTAATCTTCTTTTTAACAAGCAAATCAGAAATATGGTCAGCTTGCTACCATCCTTTAAATTTCAGGTCAAATGTTCCTCAATGCCCCCTGGCAGTCCCTGAACTGCATACCCTTCTGGTAAAGCATGGTACATCATAAGGCTTAATCATAAGTCCCCTTTGTCAGTGACAAGTCATCAAGCATGGAAAAATGTCCTCTTCACCTTTGTAACCTCAACTGCACAATGCCTGGCATGCAGTAAGTTCTCAGTAAAGGTTTGTTGAATCAGTCAATCTGTCATGTAACACATGCAGATGCCAATCTGTTTTATTATATTCCCTCTTCTATCTTACCCAGGCAGGAAAGTTCTATCCCCTGCTTTAGATCAGACTCTAATCCATAATTTTCCATACAATTTCTCCACGCTCCTTCTCTTTCATATATAGACTATCCTTCCTCCACATAGATTCCTTCCTAAACAAAAGTTAGACCAAGCCACTCTGCTTCCTATACAACCTTTACTGACTCCACATTGTCAGGAGTATCAGATTTAAATTCTTTTGGCTAACTATGCAATGCACTTCATGATCCAACCCCAAACTAATCTCTGGTTTGATGTTTCATTGCATCCTTTCTTCCCTGTACCTTATATTCCAACTACAATTAAAATCCTAGAATATTCCACAAGTAGACTATCTACAACCACAGCTTATTTAAGCTGTACACCTAGAATATTCTTCCCTCTTGTTTCTATTAGAAAACTACTAGTGAGCATTGGTGAATACACGCAGATCCCAGGGAGTAGATCCCAGCCAGGGATCCTCCCTGACTCCAGAGGATGGGGCAAACCTGCCCAGACAAGACCTGCCCAGGAAAGAACTGCAGAGGCACAAAAGCTTCAGAGGCCCACCCAATAGCATCCCTGGTTTGAACCCAGGAATTAGTGTCCTGGTGAGCAGCAGAGAACAGGCCTCTTGGTGGCTGGCCTGCTGAGAATTGAAGACCACTGGGGGAGCAAAAAGTTGTCTCTGTAAAGGCAAATCAGGCTCCATCTGCTAAAATGAGAAAAAATGGAAACAAGTCCCAAAACCAGACTTCCAGATCACCTAAGGCAACCCCCACAGGGAAACGAGATGGAACAATCTGATACTCAATTACCTGTACTCCCTGAACTGGCAACAAAAGAGATCTGGGAAAAAATGAAGTCAGAAATAATTTCTCAGATGACAGCAGAGATTATGCCCATAGTGCAAGACATGATTAATAAATCTAGAATGGATACAGATTTAAAAAATAGAGGAGCTGAGGAACATGATGGAATCCCAACATAGAAAACAAATGGAATCCATAAAACAGATGCAAACAGATTTCCAGGAGATTAAAAACTCTACTGAACGTTTATATAGCAGAATGAGCCAATGAAAAGATAGAATTTCAGGTGTAGAAGATAGGACTGCAATTAGGGAACAGGAAAAGAAAAAATTCTTAAAAATAGTAAGGGACCATGAGAAATCAATCCAACAGCTGTTAGATGATGCAAAAAAAAGAATAACATAAAACTGATCAGTCAATGAAGAAACAGGAGAGAGTGTAAATGACAAAAAACAACAACAACAACAAAAAAACTGTTCAGAGAAGTAATGGCAGAAAACTTTCCAAGAAGGGGAAAACAATTTGACATCCATATAAGTGAGGCATATAGGACTCCAACTAGCCATGATTTAAAAAAAAAATCTATACATAGGCATATAATAGTTCAGATTCCAGAAATCCAACAGAAGAACAAAATTCTACAAACAGAGAAAAGAAACAAATCACATACAAAGGAAAGCCTATCAGAATCACAGCAGACTTCTCAGCACAAACCCTCAAGGCAAGAAGAGCTTGGAGTGATGTATTTCAAGCCCTAAAGGAAAACAGCCTCCAACCCAGATTGACGTGCCCTGCTAAGCTATCTTTCATAACTGATGGAGAAATAAGATACTTCCATGACAAAGAGCAGCTTAAGAACTTCATGAATACCAAACCAGCACTCCAAAAATTTTTAAACAATATCCTAGGAAAAGACAACAAGGATAACAACCCCAGGAAGCCCAGCAAAATTAATCCATCAGGCATGACAAGAAATTAAATACAAAGGGGGAGAATCCAACAAAAAGAAAAAGTCATGGCAAGGATAAGTCAATACATATCAGTTATAACCATCAATGTTAATGTTCTCAACTCACAAATCAAAAGTAATAGATTGGCAGAATGGCCTTATTAGTAGTCTTAAATATACAAGTAGTAAATTTTATCATTGTTTTGGTTATAACCATTTGTAAATCATTTTTAAAATTTATAGGGGCTGTAAACTGAATGCAGTAAAGTCTAACTTATAAGTATACAATCATTAGCAAGTTATCTAATATCTCAGGGCTTAATAATTATAGTTAAATGTATTAACAAAATAAAAGACAGCCGGGCGTGGTGGCGCACACCTGTAATCCCAGCACTCAGGAGGCTGAGGCAGGAGGACTGCTGTGAGTTCCAGACCAGCTTGGGCTACATAGTGAGTTGCAGGTCAGTCTCAACTACATAGTGAGACCCTGTCTCAAAAAACCAAAAATAAAAATAAAAATAAATAAAAGATAAAAATTAGGGTACACAGCTGGCCACCATATGCAAAATCAATCTGCTATTTAACCTTGAAAACCAAATCAATCATGCATATTACCATTAACAGTACAGTAGAGACTGGAATCATGACTCATTCAATTTTTGGAGAAAAGAAAATTTTAGTATTAGTCTTGAAGATATTAAGGCAGTATTATTGGAAGAATGCTAGGTGTGTGCGTGTAAATAACAATAATTGTTCAACATTTAAGAAAAAGATTAAAAAAATAAAAAGATAAAGTTTAATACAGTGCTCTGTGTTTTGAGTACATCAAAAATTTTCAGTCATTACCTTTATGTTACAAACCGTTGCTGGCTGTGCAGCTAATACTCGTTACTTTTGTTATTGTTGAAGCCTGGTTTCCAAAAATCAAATTATAACTCATGAGCTTGCTTTCTGATCTGTTTCTAGCTAAAACCTAATAAAAATTTATTTAAAATAATAATAATAAAATAAAATTGATAAATCCTCAGCCAACCTTATCAAAAAAAGGAAAGAAAAGGCTTCAATCTATGCAATTAGGAATGAAAAAGATCCAGCAGAAATTCAGAGGATCATCACTACCTACTTTGAGAACCTGTACTCTAATAAAATGGAAAACACATAAGAAATAGACAGATTTCTAGATACACAGGAATTACTAAATTTGAACAAAGATATAAAAATTCTAAACTCACAATTACAATCAATGAAATTAAAAACATAACTAAAAGTTTACCAACAAAGAAAAGCATGGGCCCTGATGGCTTCACTGCTGAATTCTACAATACATTTAGAGAGGAACTACTGCCACTCCTGTTTTTTGGTTTTTGGGTGTTTTTTTGTTTGTTTGTTTGTTTTGGGGTTTTTTGTTTTTTTGGTTGGTTGGGTTTTTTTGGGGGGTTGAGATAGGGTCTCACTATGTAGTTGAGTCTGACCTGGAACTCACTAAGTAGCCCAGGCTGGTCTCGAACACACAGTGATCCTCCTGCCTCAGCCTCCTGAGTGCTGGGATTACAGGTATGCACCACCACACCTGGCTGACACTCCTGTTTAAACTCTTCCATGAAATTGAAAGGAGAACAATACTCCCAAATTCATTCCTGGAAGCAAGCATCACCTGATCCCCAAAGCAGAGAAAGACTCAACTGAAAAAGATAACTATAGGCCAATCTCACTAAAGAACACAGATGCAAAAATTCTCAATAAGATACTGGCAAATAGAATGCAGAAGATCATCAAGAAGATCATACACTCTGACCAAGTGGAATTCATCTTAGGGATACAGAGATGGTTCAACATATTCAAATCAATAAATGTAATACACTATATTAATAGATCCAAGGATAAAATATAATCACCTCAATAGATGCAGAAAAAGCATTCAACAAAATCCAACACACATTCATGACAAAAACCCTACAGAAAATTGGGAGAGTCTCTGCCTCAAACTGATAAGACATCTATGAAAAACCAACAGCCAATATCACACTAAATGGTCAAAAACTGAAATCCTTCATGCTAAAATCAGGAACAAGACAAAGATGTCAACTATCACCACCCCTGTTCAATATACTTTTGGAAACATTGGCCACAGCAATTAGACAAGAGAAAGAAATAACAGGAATAAAAATAGGAAAAGAAGTCAAATTGTCATTATTTGCAGATGACATGACACTATATAGAAGACCCCAAGAACTCCACCAAAAGTCTTCTAGACTTAATAACTAAATTCAACAAAGTAGTTGGATACAAGGTTATTGCACAAAAATTAATAGCTTCAAAGAATCAACAACTGGGATCTCATCTTATTAAAAAGCTCCTGCACTGCAAAAGAAACCACCAACAGAGCTAAGAGATGACATACAATATGGGAAAAAATGTTTACCAGCAGCTCCTGAGACAAAGGACTATTATCTAGAATATAAAAAGAGCCTAAATAAATCAGGCCTCCCAAATATAAAGACCCAATTCAAAATTGGGCATCTGAAATGAACAGACATTTCTCAGGCAAAGAAGTAGAAATAGAAAATAAATATATGAAAACATGTTCAACATCACTGGTAATTCAAGAGATGCAGATGAAAACAACACTGAGATTCGACCTCACCCCAGAAAGAATGGCTGCTATCAAGAAATCAACCATGTAAAGGTACAAGATCCCAATAATGAATTTAACTGTACTGCATACCTAAAATGTACCAATAAACTCAATTTTAAAAAAAAGAAATCAACCAATAACAAATGTTGGCAGTGTTGTGGGAAGAAAGGAACCCTTCTCCATTGTTGGTGGGAGTGTAGACTGGTGTAACCATTGTGGAAATCAATATGAAGACACCTCAAAGAACTAGGACTAGAGGTTCCATTTGACCCAGCTATCCCTCTTCTGGGTATCTTTCCAAAAGAATGAAAAGAGTCACACCACAGTGATATGTGTACACCCATGTTTATAGCGGCACAATTTCTAATAGCTAAAACATGGGAACAACTCAATTGCCCAATAGTTGGGGACTGGATAAAGATGTGGTTTTTCTATAAAATGGAGTAGTACTCAGCCAAAAAGAATGAGAAACTAGAGTCACTCATAGGAAAATTGATGCATATTGAGGCCATACTCTTAAGTGAAATAAGTAAGACACACATGTGTAAAGACTGAATAGTTTCTCTGGTGTGAAAAACTAAAAGTGTAAATAAGAATCAAATTGTATGGGGAGGGGAGGAGGGGGTGAAGGGAGGGCAGGGGTAAGGGGAAAAAATAAGAATCAAGACTTGTCATGTAGAGGTACAAGATCTCAACAATGAATGTAACTGTACTGTATCCCTAAAATGTACCAATAAACTCAATTAAAGCTGAAAAAAATTACAGAAAAAAAAAGATCCAAGTTGTATAACTGACAAAGTGAAATAGGAACAAAAGGGCTAAAGGTGTAGGGGAAGTGGGAAGGGTAGGGAAAATAAAATAAGAGAAAAGAAAAAATATGAGAACAGGAAAAAATGGAAACAAAGTCATTGTAAATAGGGAAGGATGGAGGGGATGAAGGGAGCGCAGGGTATGGGGGGTGGGGAATGAGAACCAAGATCTGTCATGTAGAGGTACAAGATCCCAAAGATAAATGTAACTGTACTGCATACTTAAAAAGTACCAATAAACTCAATGAAAAAAATCAATAGTTTTTCTGTACATGGAAAACAGACTCATTGGGAGAGAAATGGGGCAATCAATTCCTTTCACAATAGCATCTAAAAATTTGAAATACTTAGGAATCGACCTAACAAAAGAAATCAAAGACCTCTACTCAAAACTACAGCACTCTGAAAAAACGTATTAATAAGCATATCAGAAAATGGGGAGACCTCCCTTGCTCCTGTGTGGAAGAATCAACATAGTGAAAATGGCCATACTTCCAGAACTTCTATATAGATTCAATGCAATCCCAATTGAAATCCCAGCAGCATACTTCATAGACCTTGAGAAAATGATCCAAAAATTCATTTGAACAAGAAGAGACCTAGAATAACAAAAGCAATATTAGGCAATAAAGAGAAGTTAGGGGGTATCACAATCCCTGACTTGTAATTATACTATAAAACTACTGTGATAAAAACAGCATGGTACTGGCAAAGAAAGAGACCTGAGGACCAATGGAACAGATTAGAAGATGCAGAAACAACTCCAGACACACTCAGCCACCTCATCTTTGAGAAAGGAGACAAACACCCTAACAAGAGGAAAGATAGCCTCTTTAATAAATGGTGCTGGAAAAACTGGGTTTACACTTACCAAAGATTAAAACTAGACCTATATCTCTCACCATGTACTAAACTAACATAAAAATGGATTAAAGATCTAAATATTAAAACAGAAACACTAATCCAGGTGGTAGAGAGGTTAGGTAGACCTCTTAAAGACATTGGTGTACAAAAAGATTTCATGAACAAAACCTCAGTTGCCTGTGAGCTAGGCTAAACAAATGGGATCTTGCACCGGGCATGGTGGTGCACGCCTGTAATCCTAGCACTGGGGATGCTGAGGCAGGAGAGCCTCTGTGAGTTCAAGACCAGCCTGGGCTACACAGTGAGTTCCAGGTCAGTCTCAACTACATAGTGAGACTCTGTCTCAAAAAAACAACAAAAAAACAAAACAACAACAAAAACAAATGGGATCTCTTCTTATTAAAAAGCTTCTGACTCGGCTCTGCAAATGGCAGCACATATTGTATATTATGACAGCAGTGATATAATCTAAAAGAGGCCCTTCAAACTCATTTTTGTTTCTTTTTTCATTCCACTCTGCAAATTTTTTTTTCTTTTTCTGTCTTCTTTTTCCAACTCAGTCTCTTACTCCACTGTAGTAGCCCTTATCTCCCTTTCTGGTTTTGCTCTTGTTCTAACTCAGATTTCTTATTATTTTTTTTTCTTTTCTTTATGTTCTTTTCTTATGTTATTCTACCTCACTCAAGGATTATTGTACTTCTATTTTGTCTGTTCTTTTTGAATTTAACAGTTTCCTGATGATTGTCTGGTCATTCTACATCTTTTGGCTTCATATGAAACCTTCTCTAATTCTTTTACTTATCTACTCTTCTTGTCTTAACTCTGTCTTAAGCCCTCATTCTAAATGGTAAATATCCTGATTAAAAAGTTTATTCGCTGTAAGCATATCTTGGATTGCTTCTTGATTTTAATTTAATTCACATGTTTGAAGGTGATAGATTGATGACTACCATAAGTGGCCAATTTGCAAATTGTGCTTCATTATATTGTGGTGCTTATTTTATCAATTAGGATAAAGGATTGTGATTGATTCTATGACCTATTTTTTTCGGTATTACAAAAATGAGAATGTCTATGAGTCATTAGAGACCCATGGGCTGAAGCCCAACTATATCAGGAAGATTTCAGTAATAACCTAAAGGTTAAACTAAGGACAACCCAACAACAATAGTAAAAATGAGAAAACGCTTAAGCAAGATACAGGGACAGACTTCCAGTTCACCAATGGCAAACAGTGGGGCAAATGAGGATGAAAAGTCTGATAGTGAATCATCAGGACACCCTGAACTCAAAGCACAGGAAGTAACAAAACTGATCAATCAGGCTCTAGAGAAATATAAAACAGAAGTAATTTCCCAGATCATCATAGAAATGATGAGCAAAAATGAAAGTTATAATTCGTGACTCTAGAACAGAAACTGAGAGGAAAATAGATGAGCTCAGGACCATAGTCATCTATTTTCCTCTCAGAATGCCGAGCATAAGAAAGAATTGGAAACAATAAATGCCCAATTTAAGAAATAAATGGAATCCATAGGACAGATTCAAACAGATATTCAGGAAATTAAAAACTCCATTGAGAGTGTTCACAAAAGAATAAAAGAGTCCGAAGATAGAATTGCAGTCAGGGACCGTGAAAAGAGAGGTCTCTTAAAAACAGTAGGGGATCATGAGAAATTGATACAACAACTCTTAGACGATACAAAGAAGAATAACATAAGATTGATAGGAATTCAAGAAGTAGTAGGAGAAAATGAAAATGACTTTAAAAAGCTGTTCACAGAATTAATTATAGAAAACTTCCCAAACAGAGGGGAAGAATTTGACATACAGATAAGTGAGGCATATAGGACTCCAACTAGC
>NW_022900928.1:61958180-61962218 GCF_012274545.1 Fukomys damarensis
GCAGACTTTTCAACACAAACACTTATGGCAAGGAGAGCCTAAAGAGAGACATTTCAAGTACTAAAAGAAAACAACCTCCAACCTAGACTGATGTATCCTGCAAAACTTTCTTTTAAAATGGATGGGGAAATAAGATATTCCCATGATAAAGAACACCTGAGAAACTTTATGAATCCCAAACCAGCACTACAATGAATTCTAAACAATATCCTAGAAAAAGACAACGAAGGTAACAACACAATGAGGCCCAACACAGCAAATCAAATAGGCAAGCCAAGAAACTTAAAGGAGAAGGTGAAAAAAAAAAAACATGATAATAATAAGTTAGTACATATCAGTTATAACCATCAATATTAATGGCCTCAATTCACCAAGCAAGAGAAATAGACCGGCAGAATGGATTAAGAAGCAAAATGCAATAATATGTTGCATACAAGACACATCTAGTGCAAAAAGAAGCCCATAGACTGAAAGTGAAAGGACAGAAAACTTCTTCATGTAACAGGAGCCCCCCCTCAAAAGAAAAAGCAGGGGTAGCAATCTTATTCACAAAGTAAGTTTCAAACCTAAACTGATTGAAAGAGACAAAGCAGGTCACTACATCCTTGTGAAGGGAACAATTCAAGAGGAAGAGGAAGAGATAACAAATAATTTATTTTCAATCTATTGAGTATGTTAGGAAGTATATATGATTTTTTTTCTTTTTTTCTTCTTTTTTTCTTTTTTCTTTTTCTTCCTCTGATGCTGGGGATTAAACGCAGCACATTGCTCTGGCTAGGCAGGTGCAGCATTACTGAGCTAAATCTCAGGCTTTACATTTCATATTTTTAAAATTTATCCACCAAATTGATGAGTTATTTTGGTTCTCACTTTCTGTGCTTTTTTATTTGAGAATTTAGGAAATCTGTATATATGAGTAGTACGAAAAGTATTAAGGTCCATCCGTCATTTTCTTTCATCTCTGCTTTCTACAAACTTCCTTTTCTGTCACTACAGCTTGTTTGGTTGGAAATTTGTTAAGGAAAATGTTGTTGTGTTATCAACATATCTTTGTACCTATTTTCGACTGATGATGAATATTAATTTTTAAATTTTATTATAACTATACTTAAATAATCATTAATATCATTTAGTATCAGGTACATATTACAAATTCTCCAACTCCCTCAAAGATAATATTTGTTTTTTCTCAAATCACCAACATTCCACACATCACTGCACTGTTTTATTATACCAAAGTATATATTGCATTGTAGAAAATATGCATTGTGTATATGTGTGGGGGGTATGTTTTTACACATATGTATGTACTATTAAATGAGAAACATGGTCATGAATGTGGTAGGACTGTGCACATTTGGCATATTGATAGTTTCTCTGGCAACCTTATGATTTCTTTAAATTACATGCTTGACTTAATTCATAGTCATTCATTTGGGAAGAATATTACATATGTATTGGTGTTAAATTCTATCATTATGCTTATAAAAATATAATAAAAATAAGTATGGGATATAAAAAAATAGAAACAGAAAAATCTGATCTTAAAAATGTGAATTTTTTTTTTAGTTGCTTTTGGATTTCAAATATATTTTTTCTGTGGGAAGTTTTGTCAGAAAATGTAAGTGGTACAATCAACAAGTATATCATATTTATCAATTAATAAAACAAAGGAGTTCATAAATAATTTTGAGGACAGTTTCTCAACTACAATATGTAACTTTGGTTTATTTGTAATTACATTATTTTAAAAATATTATAAGAAAATGAGAAAGAACATGTTTGAAGATCATATCAAACTTATAATGTATTTTGATTAGTCTGTTACATAAATTTTTATTTCATATACTTTTTTTGCTGTCATATATATGTATATTTGAGATTTTTATTTAGTATCTTCATTTCTTGTTATCATGTATGTTTGCAATCTTTAACAAAAAAAAAAAAAGCTTCTGCACTGCAAGAGAAACCACCAACAGTGTGAAGAGACAACCCCAATGTGGGAAAAAATGTTCATCCACTGTTCCTCAGACAAAGGTCTACTACCTAGTATATATAAAGAAATTTTAAAAATCAGACCTCCCAAATTTAAAGACCTAACCCAAAAATGGGCATCTGAAATGAACAGACATTTCTCAGACAAAGAAGTAGAAATAAAAAATAAACATAGGAAAAAATGTTCAACATCACTGGTCATTTGAGAGATGCAGATGAAAACAAAGCTGAGCTTCCACCTCACCCCAGAAAGAATGGCCGCTACCATTAAATTAACCAATAACAAATGCTGGCGGGGCCGTGGGAAAAGAACACTGCTCAAGTGCTGGCAAGAGTGTAGACTGGTGCAACCACTGTGGAAAGCAGTGAGACACCTCAAAGAACTAGGATTGGAGGTCCCATTTGACCCAGCCATCCCTCTGCTGGGTATCCTTCCCAAAGAATTCAAAGAATCATACCACAGTGATATATGCCCACCCATGTTCATAGCAGCACAGTTTATAATAGCTAAAATTTGGAAGCAGCCTAAATTCCCATCATCAGCTGGAGACTGGAAAAGAAGATATACAGGTTGTTTTTAAATGGAATATTACTCAGCCATAAAAAATGAGAAATTAGAGACATTTATAGCTACATGGATGCACATTGAGGTGATACTCTTAAGTGATATAAATAGGACATGTGTACAAATACCAAATGGTTTCTCTAGTGTGAGAAACTGAATGTGAAAATAAGGACTAAAAGGTATAATAGATAATGTGAAATAGAAAGAAAAGGGACAAAGAAGAGGAAATGGGAGGAGTAGGAGAAAGGAAAGAAGGAAATGGAATTAATATGAGAAAATGAAAATAATGGAAACAAAGTCTTTGTAGATAGGAAGGGAAGGAGGGATTGAAGGGAGGGCAGGGGAATGGGAAAAAATAAGAACCAAGGTTAAGTAAAGGTACAAATTTCCACCAATGAATGTCATTTTATTGTATGCATTAAATGTACCAATAAAATTAAATAATAAAGAAAAAAAAGGAAAACTACTAGTGCTTCAAGATACAGCTCAACCCATCCCCAAATTTTGCTCCTAATACTCCTGATCCAGAATTTGTGGTTTCTGTTTGTAAAGATATATTTATTCCTAGCACCATGTTTTTTAACATAGCCCCATTTTGTTCCTGTGCTGCAATCTCACTGTACCAGCTACCATGACAGGAGCAAAGCGGGAGGGATGGGAGAGCAGCTCTCTTCTCCCTATACACAAACAGGCATTCCCAGGAGGAAAGAGAGAAGACATCCTTTGTTTCAATTTCAGGCCACAAAATGACCCCAGCTGTACACTAGGAAATTATTTCTAAGCCTGCAAAGAACCATCCACTTTTTCTGCACTGTCTTAACTCAGAGACAAAATATCAAGTTAACAATTTACATACTATAGATTAAAATGCCCTTCCTTCCCAATTGCTAATTTTTTAGAGCAGTTTTTCACTTTGTTTAAAAGCCATTTACTTTGGGAGCCGTTCAAATTTATATCTAAAGACTTAAACTTATGAAATATATACTCAGCTGAACATGAACTATGAGAGCGATTCCCCACACAGGGAGTCAACAGTGTCAACAGTGGACACATACAACAGTTTTCATCTGCTTTAATTAAGACACAAAGGAGCGGCAAGACATATTAATTACATGGCTGATTAAAAATAACTTCAAAACATCTGATGTCAGTCAGTAAAATCTATCTAATACTTTAAAGCAGTGCTTAATGACTGATATGAGTGTAAATCCTTTGTGACTCAAAGAAAATAAGTCACTCTCTCCATGTGCAAACTTCTTTGATATTCACTGATCTTTTTCTTTATTCTCCAGCACTGGCTTTCATCAATCATCCCAAGTCTAGTGATGCCTGATTGTATACAGCACAGGGCTGGACATTGTACAATGTACTCTGTTCTGTTGACATTCAAAGATTAACTCAGACACACACACACACACACACACACACACACACACACACACACACACAGAGAGATAGAGAGCGAGAGAAAAAAGAGA
>NW_022900928.1:61962288-62011633 GCF_012274545.1 Fukomys damarensis
AGAGATTGAGAGACTGAGAGATCAAAATGACCCCAGTTGGTTGTCATATGCTAACTATAACATAAGCAAAAATCAGTTTTGTTTCTACACTAGCTTGTGTGCAAGTGGTTCCTTTGAAGCTTACTCATTGTTCACAACCATCCTGAAAAGTAAGCAAGCTAGACCTTTCTGCCTGTATTTGATTAGTGAGTACATGAAAGCAGAGAGCTAAATGTTTTATCTCGACTGACAAATGTCAGTAAGGACAGTGGCAACTGAGAAATCCAGTGTTCTGCCTTGCAAACAGAGTTTTCTGGCCCTCATCGGCACTGATGGCCACAGACCTGGAAAGAACAGAGATTTAGAGAGTATTCTGAGAATGAGAGGTGAATCTGGGACTGGGAGCTTAGAGCAGGAGGCTGGGACAGGTTTGAAGAACCATGGGAGCTTGGATGGGTGGGTGGCGGAAGCAGGTAGATTGAACAAACCATGAAGGCTTTGTTGTGAAGGAGATTTTAAATTATGGAAGAGCTAAGTTGACAGGTGGCAAAATGAGGAAGAAGAATGAAAGTGCAAGGCCTTGTCTTTTACTCTGGTTCCTTTGATTTCAAAATACACATCCAGGATGGAAAAATCCTAAAGGCCCTTCAGCTCCCCTCTTTTTTTTGCCAGAATGACAGCAAAGTCCCCAGGGCCTGGGGCTACATCAGGGATGCCTGGAATCAACATGAACTCTGCTAGTTTCATCTCTGTACTCAGCCAGTCCATGAATCAGCATTACAAAGCAGCTGCCCCAGTAACTTGGCTAATTAAATTAGAGTCCAATGAATGCTTTATTGACCTGAAGCTCACTCCAGCGAGCAGACCCACCTTGAAGGTGACTATATTCACAGCTGTTGTTAACAGATTAAATAAAATAGACCAAGACAATGGAGGAAAAAGGAAGAGCCCTGCTGGTGTAAATAAAGCACAGCTACTGGATGCTCTAGAAATGATTTGCAGAACTGTTTGGCATTATAAACTGATTTGTGCCCCACTCCCCAATTCATACATTAAAGTCCTAACTCCAGTACCTCCAAATGTGACCTTATTTGGAGATAGGGTCTTTATGGAAGCAATCAAGTTAAGATGAATGCATTGCTACATTTCTATAATCCAGCACTTGGGAGGCCGAGGCAGGACAATCATAAATTACAAGACAGCCTAAACTACCTAGTGACACCTTGTCTCAAAAAACAAACAAAAAAGTTATCTAATTAAAATGTCATTATGATGGGCCCTAATATAGTGTGGCTTATGAAAAGTGAAAAGGTAAGAGTAGAGTGTCAACTTGATTGGCTTTGGGATCTTCCAGGGCGATCCAGGGTACATACTTCTAGATGTGTCTGGGTGGGTCATAGAGCCATAGACTCACAGTCTGTGCCTAGTCCCTTGCCCGTTCCTCTGTGGCACCATTCCCTTGCTCTGCTTTCCAGTTGCCATAAACTAAACTTCTTTGCTCTGCCATGTCCTTGTGCTATGACATTTCTGCTTTGGAGCCACCCAGCCAGGGACTGAATTCCCAGAAACCTCGTGAACCAAATTAAACCTCTTTTGCTTTAAATTGTGAGTGTCTGGGTGTTGAGTCTCAGTGATGAGAAAGCTGACTAATACAGACACACCCAGAGAGAAGACTATGCAGAGACAAAGGGAGCAGACCACTTACATGTACTACATTCCCATACAGATCTTTCCCTCAGAGCCTTCAGAGGGATCCAAACTTACAAACATCTTTATTGTAAATTTGTAGCCTTCAGAACTAAGACAATAGATTTCTGTTTTTAAGCCACACAGTTGGTGATATTCTGTTATAGCAGCTTTAAAAACTAATATATCTGGAGATATGAGAAGCAGAAAGATCCTAGGATGAGAGCGGCTTCTTCTAAGAACAAAAAAACACCAGTTCTGGAGGCAACCAGAGCTGGGTTGAGACCTGTCCTTGCTATTATCTGCTGTGTGTCTCATTTAAGACACTTAGCCTCTCTATGCTATGATTTCTCATCTATAAAACAGGATGGATATCTTCCTAACAGGGATTAAATAAATGTGAAATATAATCTTTGGTTTATGCAGATCCATGTTCCCCAAGGCTCCTCAGCAAGAAGGCACAGTTATCAAAGTAAATTCTGATTGCCTCCCAAATAATTTATGACAATGAACATGAGTGACTTTGCAAAATAAGTATAAAATGCACCTCAGCCTGATATGGCCACACCCTGCGTGGAATTCTATGCATATTATGGTGAAAGCTCCCATTCTCATTTCTTTCTGTCCTATTAATCACACACTTGTCTCTTTCTGACGGAAGACCTCAGCTTTATGCCCAGGAGTTCTTCTCTTCCGTTTCTCCTGCTGGACCAGGCCAGAGCAGAATGTCCTCTCAGCACACCTCCAGCCTGTCTCACACCGTCTCAGTCTCAAGCTCATCCTCGTAGACAGTCACAGACTTTGAGAAAATATTGCTCCTATATCTGCATTGTTCTATCACTTGGTTTTTTTAAAAAAAGCATTTTACTTAAATTCTCCCACATCTACACAAAAGTATTAATCATCATCATAAAAAAACATAAAACCCCCTCCACTAAAAAGTAACAAATTCCTATTTGTCCAGAAATATTGGGAAATTGACTGCTTTGGTTAAATGCCCGCTCCATTTAAAAGACAGGCAATCAATGCCTTTTCCCAGTCAAAACTGAAAAAATAACTTTCAAAACATTAGAATGTAAATTAAATATTCCAATACCAAGTTCCTGGGGCTACTGTTTCAGCAGACTTGCAGATTTGGCAGTGCTTCAGAGTCTGTCAGGGCCTCAGTGATTGCTAAAAGATCCTGGTAATAACAACTGGCCACTATTCACGCCTCCAGGTGGCATGAATTCTAAACAGGATTTTTATACATATAAATAAATACAAAGGTCCATGCAGCCAAAGGAAGAGGGTTGGAACAACAAAATCAAATGCTTCCCATGAAAGAGAACTCACAGGTGCCTTGCAAAGCTACCCTAGCTCACACTGCAAGGGAACCACCTCATTTTCCTTATTAGGACTCTATCATCCACCCTACTTTGTGTGGGGCTGCCTTCTCATTGGCCCTTTGTGCTCAGCCTCTCTGCCCTGCTCCAACCACACAAGAAGTATTAGACACCAATCTTGCCTTCAAAGGAGAAACTCTAGTTAGAAAATTTTCTAATATTATAAAGTCTAAATTGTGTGAATAAAGTTTGAAATGCTGAACACTGAAAAGTGACATTCAATGATCACTACTTTGTGCTGTTTTACATGGATTACCTCACTTAATCCCATATTCCGTCATATTATTATCCCCATTATAGTAATTGAAATTCCGTGTTTTGAGAGAACAAGTAACTGGCCCAGGGCCACTCAGCTAAGTTTACATTCATGTATGAAACCCAGGTCAGGTGACTCACAGTCTACACGGGAACCTTGCCTCTCTAACACTGCCCTTCCACCCGTCCTCTTACCTAGGTCTCTGCAGACCAGCTGACCACAGCACATATCCTACGAAGGATCAGACATGCTCTCTTCCACATTTTACCCTCCCTGCTTTGTTCCACATACTTCACCAACTGCTCCTACCATCTTCCTAGGGTAAAAAGATATTTTTTAAAAACTGAGAATAAAGACTTCTTTGTAGCTCTTTTCTACCATTCTGAAGCAAACTTCAGAACAAATCAAAAAAGGGTGACGTTTGCTAATAACTTTGGTTCACTGGAAGAATAGCACTGTTCTCTCAGTGAGTCTCTGACTCTTTTTTCATAAAAAGAGAGAGTTGCCATATAAACCTGCTTTTCCTCTGACTGAACTTCTTTTTCCTTCTTTTTGCAAGCAGAAATTAATGAAAAGACAAAAGTCAGAAAGTTAAGATGACACTGAGCTCTCAGGGACTCTAGGTTAACTTCTCATAGGTTAATAAAGTAAAAGTTAAACAAACAAGGGCTGGGGATTTAGCTCAGTGGTGCTGCCACCTACCGCACAAGTGCAAGGTCCGGAGTTCAATTCGTGTCGTGGTACCAAAAAATAAATTAAACTCCAGGCACTTGGGGTGAAGAGAAACAGAAAAAGAATTAGAAATAATACTGGCAATATACATGTAGTACAACATTACAGAGCCAAACAAAAATATGGCCCATATTTTCCTAAAATGAACAAAAAGTTGACAAAGGGACATAGGGATTTTAGCATTCTATAATAACCATAATAACTATTCTGCTAAATATCAGAAAATCCAATGTGTTTTTTAAATTTCCTTGCAAGTAACTGCTTTTTAGAAAGTCAAAGAAGCAAAGAGGGAAATTATTTTAATCAATAATATCAGATAGAGAACAACTGGAAATTTCACCAGGAGGCGAAGAAAGACATTGTTGGGCTTAGCCACAGATCCTGGCTTTAGGAAACCATATTCCAAAGAGCACAAAAAAAAAAAAAAAAAAAAAAAAAAAAAAAAAATTGCCAGCAATGATCTCATGGCTATGGACTTTAAAAGAAAGGCATCATGCTATGATTGAAAATGAGGAGGTGCCTTTCAAAATGAAAAATCTGACATTATAAAAAAATACAATAAAAACCAGGAATGCACCTGCAGGTGGAAACCAACAACAAAAATCAAGCAATACTTAAGAATGGCCTCAACATGAGAGAACAGTGTCCTGACAATCATAGAATACACTGAAGCTCATTTAAAAATATTATTATAAGGTATTTCATGGGGAGAGGAGCTCTGACCAGTCTAGGAAAAGAAAAAAAAATGTCATCTTGGAGTTGATTATTCAATGTTTTAAAAACAACAGAAAGTACCCTACCACATTTTGCTCTCATCCCTATCAAGAACTATCTTCAACCTGCAAAGGACAGACAAATGCTGTTAAGCGAAAAACAAAGCCTAAGGTAGGGAAAAGAAAACCTGGGTTTTAAATGAAATCACAATTGTAGACTCAAGTGAATTATAACAACATTGTTACACAGTCCTTGAAATGAGCAAGTGCCCTAATTTTCAAAAAGGAAACAAAAGATCTAGTGCTACCTCAGACCACTGCGGTTAAAATCAATTTTACAAAAGATCCTACAGCTGTTTACTAAATGCTTGATGAGCAAAAGTCCTAATATTTTGTTTTAAAGAACAATAATGTAGACACAGGTATGACAAACTATTTAGACTGTTTAGGAACAAGGTTTAGTATTGAAATTTATAACAGTTAATTATATAACATTATGCATAATTTTTATCATACTGCATAGTAATCAAGCATAAATGGAGCTCTCCGTGCAAATGAAAACAATTAACATTCTTTTAAATCAGCTTTTTAAATGAGAGTATGGAGAAAAGGAGACAGAAGCCAGCCAGGGGCCATGCCACTCCCTGACACTCCACCCAAACAGAATTTAGGAAAAGGGTTACTTGGCCTGAAACCAATACAATCCCAGACTCCAGCCACTATCCAGTCCCAGAACAGACTAGCTGGCTAAGTAACCATGTCTTCTGGGATACCCCGTGAAATCTGCTTCTAAGGTCATGCGGGATATCTTCTGATGAAACAATCAGCAAAAGGAAGTTTCTTATGCAGCTTTTGAACACCTAGCAACTATAGGACCAGGTGTCTGGGGAAGAGAGGAGAACAAAGCGGAAGTGGAAATGCCAGATGCCAATTGCTTTTGAAGTGTGTCTTATTTCAAATCCAGTGATCAGGGAACAGGAGGGGAGCACATATAGGGTGAGCCTGAATGGACAAGTGGAATGAGAGAAAAATAGGGAGATGCAGGCAGCACCCGGAAGCAGAGGTAAGAACAAGGGAAAGCTTCACCTCACAGGAAACAAAATGCAGACTTCCCGAGTCTGAAATATACAGGCTGGCACTTGCTTCAGTGATCCAGCGTGTATTTACAGGGGGAAGAGGGGAAGGGAAGGGTTACAAACGATGCAAGATGAGCCATGAGATCACTACTGAGCTGGGTGAGAGACATACAAGGCCTCACCATACTGTTCCATTTTTATGTGTATTTCCATTTTTTAAAGTTATTTTTAAACTACTCAATGTTTTGACTCAGAATATGGGAAAAACACAGGTTTAAAAGGCTATGCACAATCTTGCCTCTCTCCTATGGTTTCTCCGCCCTCCTCACCTCCTTGCTGTTCTGAGCTCACTGGGCACATGCCCAGCTTAGTCCTCCACCAGAGCTGGTCTTCAGTTGTCTGCACACAGCTTGCTTGCCTTATAAAGGTGGTCCACAGATTCACCACCCTACAGAGCTGCAGCTTGCCCACCCCCTCTCTAGAACTCTTAATACTCATCACTCTACAAGTGCTTTTCCCTAGCACTATCTTCAATCATAGTATTTACTTATTTTATCTTTATCATGTGTTTTTGTCACCAGAACTTAAATTACAAAAGCACAGGGAATTTTTGTTTGGATTTCTTTTAACTCAGTGTTTACAATAATGTTGTTATCCAGTAAACCTAAGTGGAATGAATATAGAAAGTCTTAAGCCTGTGACCAGGAGGTGGTAGATGTCTTTGGCCTAAATGTCAGTCTCTTCCTCAACAGCTGAAGCAACTAAGACTCATTTACTCCTAACCTACTCTTGCATTAAACAAGAACAAAAACAGGATACCTGGTTTCTAAAGTGAGGAACTTACACATAGCTCATCAGAATTAATGTCCTCCTTCCCAACTTCTAAGCAGAAATTTCCCTAACTTAATTTGGAAACATCTAACGCTATTTCCAGTTATAGCTTGTGATACCACAAAATTCTTAACCAAATTCCTCTCAAGTCAGGAACTTCAGTCTTAACTCTAAATCATGTAATTGAAATATTTTTCAAAACTATAGCTCTGTGGTTTTTAGAAAATTTTTAGACTTTGGCAATATTTTAAAGAGGAAATTATCACAAATTTCAGTATCATTTTTGATTGTGAGTATGGAGCTTAGACAAACTACTTTTTTTGGCCAGTATTTTATGATAAAAATACTCTAGGGGTATATATATAGGTATATAGCACTCAGTACTTGCAGAAGACAAAAATCAAAGCTCATAAAAATCTGGGAATTCTTGCTTAAGTGATAAGAATTTGCAACCATGGTAAAGGGATTAACTATCTCTCCTTTAACAATGCTACTAATCAGGGCCAGGGATTTAGCTCAGCCGCTGCCTGCCTTGACCTGAGTTTGATCTCTGGTACAAAAAAAAAATGCTACTAATCAAACAAAATACTGAACCCAGCATAGTGGTATATGTCTATAATCCCAGCTATTCAGAAGGCTGAGGTAAGTAAGTAGGTAAAAGAAAAAATGTAAAAAGGGGAAAAACATGGAAACAATATCTTTTTAAACGGGGAAGGGTGGAGCAAATGAAGGGAGGGCAGGAGAATAGGGAAAAATAAGAACCAAGATATGTCATGTAAAGGTGCAAGATCCCAATGATGAATGTAACTGTACTGTATGCCTAAATTGTAGCAATAAACTTTAAAAAAAAAAAAAGGTGGAGGCAGGAGAATAGCAACATAATGACATCATTTCAAAATAAGGAAATTAAAAGGGCTGAGGTGTAACTCAGTGGGATAGTGCTTGCCTAACATGCATGAGGCCCTAGGTTCAAGCCCCACTATAAAACAAAGGGAAGGAAAGGACAGAAAACAGGGAAGGAGAGAAAGAAAGGGACAAAAATCAATTTACTCACAAGTGATGGTTCAGCAAGACACTCATTTATAGTGTAAGTGCTGTTTAGAGTCTAGACTTTTCCAGAGCTGACTAAGGCCAAAAGATAGGTGCAGGGTAAACAGACAAATTCTGTAGCTTCCATTTCCACAAACCAGGGGGTTTGCGATTCTCAAAGGCCGAGGAAAGAGTGCCATCTGGAGGCTCTCCACTGCGAAGAGAAATTCTTTCACAAAACTCAGCAAGGGTCAGGCTACCAACACACAACCTGATCCATATAGAAACGTGAGACACTCAAATCACCACCCAGATCTAGACTGTTGGCAGACTTGCCTTTTCAACAACTCCTTTTTAGACTTGGGAAACTGTCCATGAATTTCACTTCTCAAAGCATTTGCGTAATTCTGGTTGCTCTTTGGGAAGAGGCTCCTTCTACTTTGCCCATAGATCTCACTCTCAATGAGTAGGCTCTTACTGGTCCCTCATTCCCATAATCATCATGCTCCTTCTCAATGGCTCAAATCCCTTTTCAACTCAGGCTCCCAGTCAGAACAGGAAGTCTCAAGAGCCTAAGAGCTGCCAGACCAATTCCCACATGTTCAATCAGGTGGTTCATCCCCCCACCCAGAATGAACATCTACTTCATCAGCAGCCATCAATTCCTCGGCCAGGTAAGAAGATGAAGTCTTCCTGCTCTGTGCCACAGCTTACAAACTATTCATTAGGAGAAACAGTCCCAGACTAAATCCACCAAGACTAGTCCCAGACTAAGTCACCCAGCCCAGGAACTGTGACAGCTGTTACTGGGAGAAGGGAAGAACATGCTTTTCACTTATGAGATCCCACCCCAAAAGTGCTACACCTGTCAAGCAACAGGAGTAGCTTCTACGAACAAAAGAAATCTACTGCTTTGTGTAACAGCCTTGTAATGCATTTATTTCAATTTTGCCCTTAGTTCCTCAGTCTTTTAATTGCTGAGAAAAGAATGCTACCTGAAACTGTAAATTTTCAAAAAACAAGTATTTGCTTTTTAAATGGCCCCTTCCTCCTAAGAAAGCCTTCCTTGTTCTCAAAAAACTAAAGCTGGTTCAGAACAATTTTTTTTTTCTCTGTGGGTTCTCATGTTAGGACAGGCAGAGTATGACAAACAGTTTGTCATTAACCCAGCTGAATTCTTTCATAAGACAAAAATTAGTCTTGTTTTTCTATGACCTTTACATAGGAGAAGAAAGACTACGCAACCAGAGTGACTTGATTTAAACGGGCTAAATCGGAACTAAGAACAAAAGGCTGAAGGCATGAAGACCAGCTTGTTCTAGGACAAGGGGCTGGGAGGCTGAGGACTAAGCAAGCCCATTACCCTAGGAGTATCCTCTAGTCAGCATCTGCTTCGGGACAAAGATCCCCTCCTTAGACTACTAGATAAGAGGAAGTGATAAGGGTAACAGGGAAAGAAGTATAAGTAATGGGGGGAAGCATGATGTTAAGGTATGTATAAAAATACCACACTGAAACTCATTATTTGGTAAAATTAATACACACCATAAAAATATATTTTAAAAAGAATCAGGGAAAAGAAAAAAATTATTCTCTGCCCTCTTTGCAGAAGGGAAAACTATACCTTAGTAGGAAGAGATACAATCTAAAGTCCTTGAGAGACCCATGATAACCTTCATATAATGTATACCTCCAATGGTTGCAAAGATTAAAAAACACAAAAAGTTGAGCTAAAGGATTACCTATGTTCATCAAATAAAGGAACAGGCTTCAGGGCCAGTATTCAGGGCTCATGGCATAAAATCTTACATGTGACAGAATACAGAAACAGTAAAGTTTCAGAATTACGGGAAAAGCCAACCAAAAAAATTGAATTTCCTTGAAATAGCAAAGAGTGCCAAAAACATATACTTAAAGTTCCAAGAGACCTAGGAATTCTCAGAAAGTATCAGGTAGTGACACAAAGAAAGATGACAAGTCATTGAGTATTCTGTATGGGTCATATATGTCAATAAAAAGAAAAGTATAGAAGACAAGCTGTTGGCCTATTGCAATGCAGGTGGCGGCACCACCCAACCACACTGTTAAAGATACCTTTAACTCTGAAATGCATTAGTCACTGAAAAGAAAGTTTACAGGAATTAGCCCTAATTCTTGCAAGACCAAATATAGTGTTCCTAACCATCACCATCTTCCCCCCTCAAAAAAAAAAAAAAAAAAAAAAAAAAAAAAAAATCTCACAAATAATGTGCCCTGACTCTTAGAATCCCTAGGATTCCTTAATCCAAAGCCAGAGCCTAACATTACAATGTATGTTGTTCCCAGAGGGCTATGGAAGCAGCATAAAATACTGCTGTCCTACAGTTTACTTTTTTCTGTGTGTGTATGCTCTGTTTTTGTTTTAGGAACTGCAGTTTTGTAATTACCAAAGGAGGGTGGCTAGAATCACTGAATTGAGGTTCTTCACTTGATATCATATCCTACTATCCTGTCCTTCAAAAAGGCCTCATACAGGCCAGGAGGTAAAAGTGTTTTTATGTGAAATCAAACTTTCCAAAAGTCTTGAAGAAAATAATTACACTAAAGGAGGAATCCACATAGTCAAGACACAGTTTTTCTCAGGAAAATGGAATTATTTAATCTTAGCAAGGGCAGCCGCTCTTCTTTCTGTGTTCTGGAACAAGGCACGAATTAAAGCTTTTACTTCACTGGAAGAGAATGCACTTGCCAGGGGTCCTTTTCCATCAGCCCATCTGCAAAAAGCAAACAAACACAGAATTCTATTTCCTATTATGTCTCAGAAGTGTAAGAAAGATTTTTAAGTTTCTTCTTTGAACCAAATGCTTACACAGAAACACAGTAAATCTTGGGTATCCTCCCTCCTTTATAAATCTACCTATCAATGTCTTGGATCCCTCAGCTCACTGGCTGCATTTGATATCAGCATAGCCAGACAAAAAGAGCAAGAGAGGAAGGAAAAACTGTTCCTTTGCCCTATACTCATTAAGGTCTCTCTGGTAATTATGACCATATGCTCCCATGTCTTGAGCTGTACAACTTTTTTTTTTTTTTTGAAGAACACAGACAAAATAAGAACCAAGATACATCATGTAAAGGTACAAGATCCCAATGATGAATGTAACTGTACTGTATGCCTAAAAAGTACCAATAAACTTAATGAAAAAAAAAGAAAAGAAAATTTAAAAATAAATAAATAAATAGATAGATAGAACACAGACAATAAATTTTAACTGAAAAAGGATTGGCACTAAAAATATATAAAGTAGAGCCGGGTGTGGTGGCACACGTGTAATCCCAGCACTCGGGAGGCTGAGGCAGTAGGATTGCTGTGAGTTTGAGACCAGCCTGGGCTACATAGTGAGTTCTAGATAAGTCTCAACTACATAGTAAGACCCTGTCTCAAAAAAAAAAAAAAAATACACACACACACACACACACACACAAACACATATGTAAAGTAATATATATGTAAAGTACCATAAATGTAATACAAAAAATAAATAAATATATTTTAAAACTCCCATGAATCAATCTAGCAGGATATAGGAAAAGATATGAACAGCATTTACAACAGAAGAAACATGGATGGCCAAAGAGATGCTCAATCTTAATAAAATTTAGGGAAATACAAATTAAAATGAAAAGCTGTCATTTTATACTAACGAGATTATCAAGTCTGATAATCCCAAACACTGGTGAAAATGTAAAGCAAAGGGACAAACTATGAAATATTTGTACAATGGGATTGATAGAGCAGTGAAAATGAAGTGCAGCACACAAACCACCATGAATGAATTTCAAAAACATACTGTTCAACAAAAGAAGCAAATTACAGAGGACTCCGTTTACAGACAGTGAAGAAAAGGCCAGGTCCAAACTTTGTGTTCAGAATATGTGTACAAAGAGAAAATTAAAAGGTAACAGGAAGAAGGGAGATAGCTCTTTTTCAAAGGAGAAGGGAAACAAGAGATAGAAGAAGGGAGGGAAAGTGGATGAAAAAAGAAATTAAGATGTGTTATGTACATGTGCTGGCACCACAAAGGAATGTAATTATACATTACACACATGTATTAATAAAGAAAAATATCTGAAAAAATAAAAATAGGATAATGCATTAAGTACAAATATATATATATGATATATATTGTATATATAAATACATATGCTATGTATATTGTATTCCTTCATATGTATATTTTGCAATCTTAAAATATTTAAATTACACATGACTAAAGGTAGCTTTTCTGGTAAAGAAAACATTCTCAGTTAGTTATCAGCTTTTTTTCAGTGCTGAGAATCGAACCTAAGGGCACACCATCACTGAGCTACATCCCCACACTGTTTGAGACAGGATCTCACTAGGTTGCCCAGGCAGCATTCAAACATACAACCCCCCTGCCTCAGCCTCCCTCAGTGCTAGGATTATAGACATGTACACCTGGCTATTAGCTTTGCATTCACAATTCTCTAAAACAATACTAAAAGCATAAAAAAAGAAGTTGAGATGTACTAGTGTTGTAATTTTTCTCATTAGCAAGGAAAGAGAGGCTGCAAGAGGCCCCCTATTTTTATCGTCGTGCTGAGGATTGAACCCAGGGGCACTAAATCACTGAGCTACATCCCTAGCCTTTTCTATTTTGAGATAGTCTGGCTAACTTCTCCAAATTGGCCTAAAATTTGTGATCTTCCTCCCTCAGCCTCCTTAGTATCTGGGATCACAGGCATTCACCATCACCTTGATTTACAAGAAGTCTCTTCAACAGCAGATAAAAAATGCCCATGTGCTGATCTCTGAAGCATATTACCTAAAGACACCTTTTTACCTACTAAAGATTTATTTAGAACAAATCAAAACTTTGTATTAACTATAGAGATAGCTTGATGTAATTTTCTTTTCAAGTAGAAGCCTCATTTATATTGGAGTTTTTTGTGGGTCGGGTTTGTTTTTTGTGTGTTTGTTTGGTTTTTCCCATTACCAGGAATTGAACTCAGGACGTTGCACTTGCCAGGCAGATGTGACATTGCTACTTCCCCAGCCCTGGTTGGAACTTTTTTGGAGACAGGGTCTATGTAGTTCAGGATGGCTTTGAACTTACTACATAGCCTCAGCTGGACTCAAACGGTGGCGATCCTCCTGCCTCAGCCTCCTGAGTGCTGGGATTAGAGGTATGTTTATAGTGTTCTAGACTGGACAATATGCACTGCAAACAGCATAGAAACATCTAGGATGACTGATCTCATATAATTGGACACCTGCAGTAAACTAAAGCACAGACAAGTAGCTACACAGATGGAAACAGATCTTAAGGCTTCTACAGGGAATTTCCTATGCAAGGTAGACCTATTCATTAATGATCTACCATGATGGGGCCAGGGATTTAGCTCAGAGGCACAGCACCTGCCTCACAAGCGCAGGGTCCTGAGTTCAATCCCCAGTACCAAAAAACAAAAACAAAAAATAATCTACTATGATGATATAAAAGTATCATTTGATATATAATTAACCACATCTACTCTGTCACGCATATTAGTGACCTCTGCACACTGTGATGTAGCATGCTGGACATGGCAACATTAACTGATTGTGTTAGATGAACATATCACCCACTATATTGAGGAAAAGAACCCTTTCTAGTGCATGGTATTTAGCTTTTCAAGCTATTGTACTCCCTGCAGAAAAACTACCTACAGTCAATCAAAGTCTTGTGGTGCTGAATATTAAAGAAAGAAAAATGTTAATTCTGTTAGGAGACCAACATCATTTTTAAAATGCATCCACTACTGGTTTAAATTAGGAGCGATTACCATCCAGGTATAAGATAATGTACTTACAATACATGCTGGATCATGTGCATTGTGTGCCAAAATTACACGTTCAAGATCAAAATAATATAAATGAGAAGTCTATACTATTCAGTGAGAAAGTAGTAATGAGATTTATACTATGATAGACTACAAAAAGGCCGCAACTACTGCTCTCCAATATGAAACTCTTCCCTGAGTAATATTAACAACTAGCACTGCTACCAATGGCACTATTATCCTTTTGGGCTGTTGAAGAGATATACGCCTCTACGGAAGGGTTACACGCACCGATCTGCAATTTCTTGCAAGCTAGCTTGTAGTATCATCATCAATTCTTTGAAAGGCATCCATTTTGGTACATAGACAGGAACTTCTTCTTGATATGGCTTGTTCTTGTTTTCTTCAGATAGAGGTGCAAATACTTGGGGTCCTTCATCCATCACTGTTTTGCATAAGGAATATAATCTATCACCATCTTCAGTAGAGATGTCCTAGTTTTGCACAAAGGGAACAGAGTAGAATTGGCCCCACTTAGTAGTAGGGAAGGGGTAAGGCAGACTTCTCAGTGCAGGCTGACCAAGCAGATTAGCTACAATATGTTTTCCAATTAATTTAGAATACCTTACTAGACATCAAATTCTATCAGGTCTCTGAAAATATTCCTGAAGCTAGAATGACACAAAATATGTTTCAATAGATAGAAATTTAGTTTGCCTGCGATAAGAGTCCATTTATCCACAATGTGGCGAAACTTGCTGTAAAGGAGATGTTACTACAAATAAGGGTTTTGTCAATCTATGCTTTACAAACTGCACAAATCTGGTTAATTTTCCTTGTAGGATAACATATACATTCTCAACTGCAAAGCTTTGTAGGAAACGTGGTACCTGCCTAAAACTGTATTCACTTTATTAAATGAAATTACTTAGTTTACTTGGAAACCAAATGACTTCATACTGTATAACACAGTATGAAGACTGGGACCACTGTCCAGTTTTCAATTTCCTCATTCATAATTTATAGATTGTAGACAGAGAAGTACAATCCTACTTGCTTATCTAAGAATGAAAAAGATTAACAAGTCTCCAGAAAAACAGAATTAAGACAAAATTGAAAAAATATAACAGTGGTAGACAGGAAACATGTATGATTTCTTCTACCATCTGTGTTGATTAAAAATGAGACTTCAACATTGCTTTCTTAATAAAGTCACAATCTGGGATAAGAATTGCATCTCAATTTTTACTGAGTGAGGCATCATAATGTATGAGGAATCTAGGGCTCTTACCTCAAGGGCAGTGATTCTGCCAATAATTTCAGAAACTGCTGTATTTAGTAAAGTCCCCATAGCCTTGCAATATAAATTCACTGGCAGGACATCCTGCCATACAATTCCAAGTCTCTTTAGTTGGTGTAGCACCTGTTAGGAGAACAGTTATTTACAGAGAAGAAAGACTGCTGCTACTTTCACTTCCAGATTTACCTTATTCATTTTCTATGTATATGGGGAAAGAAGAGTTATGCAAAAGTGAGGTAATCAAGAACATATGCTTTTTAAATATTTAATTCTCAGTAATATCCATGGAAGACAAAGCAGACTCATTTTGAAGATGAGAAAACTGCTGGAAAAGATAATTCATTTAAGAGAGAGGAACATGGCTGAAACTCCACATTTTAAATTTCCCAGGCTAGGGAGAGATGAATAGGAAAAACACAGAGGATTTTTAGAGCAGCGAACTGATACTATACTGGTACTATATGGATACTATAATGGTAGATACATGGCATTTTGCATTTTCTAAATCTATACCAAAAGTGAACCCTGATACATTCTGTGATCTGTAAATGTAAGTTCATTGTTTGTTAACAAATGTATCACTTTGGTAGAGGATTGTTGATAAAGAAGCAGGCCATGCAGATGTAGGAAAAGGGTTTATATGGGAAATATCTTTATCTTCCTTTCACTTTTGCTGTTAATCTAAAACTGCTCTAAAAAAAAAGACAAAAATGCAACTCATAGAATGGAAAAAAAATACTGAAAGCCATATCTGATGATAAAATAAAAATTTATATCCAAATTCAGGAATTCTATTATATCAACCAAAAAAATAATTCAAGTAAATAAAATAAAACCAATAGAACTCAATAAAAATAAATTTCCCAAATACAAATTTGTAAGTCAACTACTTGCTACAACAGATTTACTAGTCACATTATTAGGTCTATGAAATAATAGCTTCCTGGGCCATGGATTTAGCTCAGTGGTTCTGCCACCTGCCTCTCAAGTGCAAGGGCCCAAGTTCGATCCCCAGTATCAAAAACAAACAAAAATATAGCTTCCTACTGTCTTGGTGGGGCAGAACTATAAAAGTATCTAGATTTTCCAATGAGGATTATGGAGAATCAACTGAGCTATTTGTTAGGTATTCTTTGCTGCTTTTTAAACGCCACCAACCAAAAAAGGGCATCTAAGCATAGAGTACAAATTTCAGCACTAGCAACAGCCTCCTACCTGCCGAACTGCTTTACTTGCTGCAGAATAATTCTCTTCATCATCCATGTTTGAAAAGTTCCTAGCACTTGACAATCTTTCCAGAAGTTCACCTTTTTGTACCCGCATTTGGGCCAAAAAACACTCTGTCCCTACGATGGGAAAACAAAATAAAAAATTCTAAAAGCTATTCAGAGCAGAAGAGGAGAGAGATAAATATAAACCATGTATCTGTTCTACCTATATGAAGATAATTGCTAGATAATATAAAGCTGCCTCAAAGACAGGAGAAAAAAAATCACTTCTAATGCATATAGCTGCTTCTTCCAACCACATTCTCAGGATAACAGATAAATCTCTCTCAGTAGTTTGTCTACAGTCTGAGTCAGCTAAGAAAAATCACTTAAATAAAAGAAACTACTGAAGAGAAAAATCAGAATAAAAAAAAATAACTGAACCACAAAGATTCTCTGCTTTTCTCAGGCTATCATTATGGTAAACATATTGATTTACCTCATATTTCTATTCTTTTGACTTTAATAATCCCAAATAAAACTAAAGGAGATGGAATTAGGATAACTGTCTTACAGTTTTGCAAAAGAATAAGCCTGGACATTAATGCATTCTTACCAACAATGGTAACAGCACTGTCCCACTATAAATCTTATTTTGTGTCATTCTACTGATGTAATTCTGATCTGGTGATGTCAATAAATACCAAAAATGAAGTCTGAGATGCTAATATTCTATGAAATTATATCACAAAAAAAGCAATGCTTCCACAGACTAAATTCTCTTTATAAAATTAAATAACTAGGACCAGGGATTTAGCTCAGTGGTTCCGCTGCATGCCTCACAAGTGCAAGATCCCAAGTTCAATCCCTGGTACCAAAAAAATAATAATTTAATTAAATTAAATAACTAGGGACATTTGAAAATTAAATGGCCTTCCACTTTCCAATACAGTTCAGGACCACTACCTAATTTCTAACCATCTCATTTATAAATAAGATAGCTACTAGGCTGAGAAGCTTGCACAGCCATGTTTTCCTAAATTTAAGGTATCAGTTACCAAGTCTTCGGAAGCCAGGTACAAGATCCACAAAGGTAGTAGTGCCATCACAAAGAATGGGTGCAAGATGTAACCTGAACTGATGCCCCAGGGTCAGCAAGTGATGAGCAATGTACATACAGTTGTTATGGTGAATGGCAGCCAACTGCGGAAGTTTCTGAAGATTCTCCCTAGGCCAAGAGAAAGAGTAGAAGTAGAAATCACCTATTACTGAAGTCGAGACTGATGAAAAGTCACTACTCCTCTAATGTGTTCTGATGTCACTAAGCTTAAGTAAGCATTTTATAAACGCTGAACATAACAAGATGAAACCTCATTCCCACATCCAATCAGTTGAGGTCATTCTGCTCAAATATGACCTTACCCTATTAACTACCCCAAGTATTAACAAAAACCGAAGATCAAAGGAATCTACCTGAGTCAACTCTACTAGAAACTTAGCAGGACTATACGTAATACCTTAAAATTTAATTCTGAAAGTCTGTAGAAACACAGGTTTATTTCCCCTTTCTCCAAATTCTTATTTCATTTATATAATGAAGGATTTGCGTATTTTCTAATTCACTAGTTTTTAAAACTAATTACAGATTAGAGTCACATTGGAAATTTTAAAAAATACAGATGTTTAGATTTTACCCCAAGCAAGTTAATCACAACCTCTGAGAATAAAACTTGGGCAATTATACTTCCTTACATATTCCCTAATGATTTTAATTTTCTTCCAGAGTTTAAAAACCACTGCTTTAATTCTTGGATACATATCTGTCTATCTACCCAACCTGGGAAGAAATCTTGTCATGTATTTTTGCTATACACCCATCAGCATCATTCAATGAGCACTTTCTAGCTTGCTGACTACATGTCACACTGGGATATACAAGCCAGAAACCAGCACCCGAAGACAGTTTTCCTCACTTCAGGCTGTTTATCAGAACCATTTGTGGGGATTTTAAAAACACAGATGCCTGGGTCTTACACCAGACCTATATATCAAAGCCTTACGGAAAAAACCTAAGCAAATATGTGTATCTTTGAAGCTCTATATGTGATTCTAAATGCTGCCAAAGCTGAAAATATAAGACAGGGTTTCTCCAAGTGTGGTCCCCTAACAAACAACATCAGCATCTCCTAGAAATTTTTTTAAAAATCCAAGTGGCAGCCTTTCTGCCTCAGCCTATTGAATCTAGGGCTTCCAAGATTCTGATGCCCACTGATGTTTGTGTCCACCACAGAGCTCCAAGGTCATAGAGAAGGGAAAGAGAGGTAAATCTGACGCCACAGCAGTGGGGAAAATATTTCTAAAACACAGAGATAGGATAAAATAAAATTAAAAGAAAAAATGGCTAACACGCCATCTGACTCCTTAAAAACAAGGCCATGAACTTACCCATGTTTTCTTTTGTTTCATTATATATAAATTAAGAACTTTAAGCTACATCAAACATAATACAAATAAAAATAAGCCACAATAAATAAGCTCTTTTATAATGGGAAGAAGTGGGTTTAGTCATAAACATATGAACAGTTCAAAAATCTGAATGAAACAGATACTTCAAATAATAAACTGATTTTTTTCTTTGAAAGCACAGTCTCTTTGGCTATGAAATAGCTTTGTTAAACTATTACTAATTACTATTATTAAAAAGCATCTAAAACATTTAATCTGCATTAAAAAAACAGAAACTTGAGAGTTAAGTAACTTTTCAGAACAACAGTTCAGATAAATACAGTCGGTGGTGTTAGAAGAGTGGCTGATCATACTAAATAGCATTCTCTCTGCAAAACTACAAATGCCAAGGGAAAATGTTAGTATGTTGACCAGACAGCAATATGGAATAATGTCTTTTGTTTTTTTTTTAACCAAGCAGAGTTCTGAAAATGCCTAGCCATTAAAAATAAGTTATGTTGAGTCTTAAAACTTGCTACCCACTATACTGCAAGAATACTGAAAACTGCCCTTATTAATTTAAGAGTAAATGCCCAAGTCTTTTTAAGTGTTTTTAAGTGATTTATTGTTTTTTCTTATGATTTTAATACCCAAAATATTTTCAGTGAGAATATGAAACCACTGGTTTTAATAGTTTAGACATACTATTATTACATAGAAATGAGACACAGTAGTACTTACTTATGGTATGTTGGTACAACATCATGGAACAAATGGAAGATATTCCTCACTGAGTAGAAAAGTTGAACAGCACTAAAAGGAAAACAAAGATTTCAGAGAAATGCATAAGAATATACTGAAGCAGAGAGTTAAAAACATTAAACTAAATATGCTTTTAGTACAGGTCATCAATTAAAACCATGGTTGCAAACAAAACCTGCCTTGGTCACTGCTAGAAAATACCACTAATCTAGATGGAAACACATCTTCAACCAGCATTGACTAACTAAACTGCAGTTCTGAAAAACCTGGATCCATTAGTAATTTTAAGAACAGTAGCATTCAACCTAAAGCCTCTTTTCCATTTATCAATTTGTGTTCCGCCAGGACCCAGAGTATCCTTTCAGTAACAAATGGAGCTAAGCCTCCAGCAAATGTCACCTACTTAGTGATGCACTGTGCAAAGGGCACAGTACCAAGAAAGGCACTCACTGGGTTCTTTTAGAATCAGTCTGACTTTCAGGTTTCACCTTTTCTCGTTCCTTCCAAAGGCAAGGAGATGAATCAACATTTTCTAGCATAGAATCTAGCACTCAAGGTTTTTGCCCTTTAAATCTGTTCTTAAAGCATCTAAAATTTATTATTAAAAAGCATTTTAAAAGAGCAAATCTAAGATTTGCTTATCTCAATGTTTAACCTATATACCTTGAATAACTCAGAGGAATTCCATAAATGCTTACAAAAATAAGGCATGGTTATCCTCAAAAACACCATTGCTACTAGTTACCATAACTGACTGAATTAATTCACTTTATTTTTGCTGAGTATGCTGCTGTTTGACATTTGATAATGTGAGGGGGCACTGTAATGGAGTTATGTTTTTGTTTACCTTGTTGAAAGCCATCTCTTTTAATGGGATGAACATCTATAAATATTTAGTACATAAAAATAGTGTTTGGTATCTCTTTTCTCAGTAAATTTTAAAATACTGCTCTGCATCTCTAATTTCTGATCTGGTATGTTATACAAGAATGCCATGTGAAGAAATAATCACACCTATACTTACTCTGCCAAAAGAGTATATACTTCCGTTATAAGTATGTATTTTTCTTCCTACTTATAATTAAAACTGGATGGACTTATAAATGTGATTCACTAAAGCCATGGAAGTATTTTAGCAAAGTGAAGGGATTGTGAAGATAAAAACTGCAGATCTGACAATATGATATTATTAAGCCAAATCTAATTAAAATTGTTCTTTGGTGATTTTTTTTTTTCTTTGGTACCAGGGATTGAACTCAGGCTCTTGCGCTTGTGAGGTAGGTGGTGGAACCACTGAGCCAAATCCCTGGCCCAAACTTGTTTTCTACTGTAGGGATAAGAAGTAAACTATTAAATACAGAATTTTTAAATTCAAAAAAAATGTTTTTAATAAATAAATGAGTAAATACAGATTCAAACCAAACAGGGTTTTGTAAATTTGCTTTACAATTAACTTGGGCTATAGTCCGCCATTTTCTTTTCAATTTAATCTAGAAGTAAAAGGGACTAAATTAAACAAAAAGAAATTCAGTATAAGATGTAGAATAGTCTGATACGCTAATCAAAATGTAAATTAGAAGAGGTAACCCTGAAAGGCTGACAACAGATCTGTGGTATGTTCTCTTCTTTTCCATCTTAGACTGCCTAACAAATTATTATTGTTTTAAAAATGAACTTTTCTTTTTTTGGTTGAGACAGGGTCTTGCTATGTGTAGTTCAGGCTGGCCTTGAACTCACTATGCAGCTCAGGCTGGCCTCAAATTCACGGACATTCTCCTGCCTCAGCATCCTGCATGCTGAGATTACAGGTGTATACCAGCATGCCTGGCTAAAATAAAAATAAACATTTTAAATGTAAAAATAGGGTCTGGATTTCAATAGGTAAAAAGCTGGAGCGTATAGTGTAATTATTACTATTACCATCACTACCCACCAGTGATAGTTAACATTTGCATACTAATCATTTTCCAGGTGCTTTACATGAACTTTCTTGATTCAAATTTTATAGTCAAAGGCTAAAAAATAAACAAAAATTAGAGAGCGGTTTGTTTAAAAGTGATTAACAATTTTTGACATTAAAGAAACATACATGCCCATTCATTTAGGTACATCTACAGTATTTCTCATACTTTGTTCTAATATCTATATGTTGTTATAAATAAAGAGATCAATAGATATCTCTATGTACTTTCTAGAAAAAAGTATTAACTAGCTAGGGATTTAGCTAGCGCCAGTGCAAGGTCCTGAGTTCAATCCCCAGTACACACACACACACACACACACACACAAAGATATTAACTATAGGACAAGGAAACCTCAAGAATTCCAGACAATTTTCTAAACGTCTAGTCTGATGAAACATTTTAATGAGTCACTGGCATTTTCAGACAACTCAAAATTCATACCACTGATCACTAGTCGTTGTTGCTTCTAGTAAAGTCTGATAGGCAAGCTCCATTAATTTCTTCACTGATTCACTGATGCGGCATGTGGGCAAAGAAAAAGAATGTTGGTCCAACGTATTTTCAGGCTGTAAGTTCACTGCTCCATCGTACTGAACTGCAGACACTTTCTGCACTGCTAGCTTGTCATCTTCACCAGGACTGGGTAAGTCTGGGACTTTTATCTTAGAATCAGGAACAATCTAAGATTCAAACACAGATACAAAATATGCACTGTTTTCAGAATAATTCAAATGCAAGTACACAGCTAAGTATAAGACAATAGCTGTTTTCATGATGATTAAGCTTCAGTTCCAGAGAGCAATTAAGAGAACTGAGGCAATATGGCATTATTTTAATAACAACTCAATCTTGGGTGACAGCTACACCTCTGGCTCTTTTTAAAATTATTTTTATTTTTAGAATGTCTTCCTACATTGCCCAGGCTAACCTCAAACTTAAGATCTTTCTACCCCAGCTTCCAGAGTTGCCAGGATTATAGGCATGTGCCAACATGCCCTGTTAGGGTCACTTCAAAGAGGATAAGACTAATGTTCAGAAGATCAATAACTTGCCTCTGTGAGCTCAGCAACTGTCGCGCTCCCTTCTACTTTACTATATATGTCACAAACATTAGCTGCTTCTTAAATACAGTGTAACATAACCCTGGTACCTTCACAGTATTGTGAATTTCAGAGGTCATTAGGTTTCTGGCCATCACAATCACATCCTGACACTTCTTATTAGCAAAATGAGAATTAATATTACGAGCATATTTCAGCAAATCAGTAGTATCTCCTTTCAAAAACCTCATTTCCTTTAGGGCATTTTCAAATTCTTCAGTGGACTGTATGATCTGAAAGAGAAAAACATTTAAAAAAAATTATATATTGTCATCCTTCAGTGTATGTGGGGGACTGGTACCAGGTCTTCCTTAGATACTAAAATCTATGGATACTCAAATCTCATATTAAAAAGGTATAGGACCAGGGATTTAGCTCAGTGGTACTGTACCTGCCTCAAAAGCACAAGGTCCTGAGTTTGATCCCCAGTACCACAAAAAAAGGAGAAAAAAAGGTATAGCATTGGCATATAATCTCCACACACACCCTCATTTAAATCATTACTTGTAATACTTTATATACTGCAAAAACTATGTAAATTAGTTGTTATGCTATACTGTTTAAGGAATACTAAGATAGAAAAATCTTTACATATTCAATACAGATACAAGTATTTTTCTACATATTTGCAGTCTGCAGCAGGTTGAATCCATAAATGCTGGACCCATAGATACAAAAGGTCAATTGTCCATATATTCAAGTCAATGTTAAAATTTCAAATCCAATGTATAGAAAAGAACAAGAACCAAAAGGGTCACTTAGAACTTAGAATAAATCACCAAATACTAGGTTTAAAAAATTAGTATATATTTTTCCAGGCTTATTTTTATCAGGTAGAATATCTGCAACAGAAATTGCTGGACTCTGGTAAAGATGAAATAATTTTAAAATAAACTTATTTTAGTATGCAAAAAAGTACTAAAAATAAGCCAAAAATTATATAATAGCTATATAGCTGATCAATTATAAAAGAATAAAGAAAATACAGTTAATAATACACTTCGCAGCTGGACATGGTGGTGCATACCTATAATCTCACCACTTGAGAAGCTGAAGCAGGAGGATCACCACAAGTTCAAGGCAAGCCTGGGCTACACAGTGAGTTGAGGGACAGCCTGAACTACAAAGCGAGACATTGTCTCAAAAAAAAAAAAAAAAAAAATTGTGTGTGTGTGTGTGTGTGTGTGTATCTTTTCTAGAAGTTGTAACTAAAGAACAAAAGATCTGCAAGAAAAAAGCAAAAGATAGCAATAGTAATGAACAATATCTACAACCTTCTGTGATACAAGTGCTCTTTACCTCTTCATATTGCTGTAGCTTGCTGCTGTTTGTTGGAATAGAATAAACCAAACAGTGCTTGATAAGGTACTCAGACAAGTCCTCCCAGATCACATCACCAAGCATCTCAGTCAATATGATTGTAGATTTTTTTTCATTTTCTAGGTCAGTGTTAAGAGGCAAATCTGAATTCAAAAGAAAAAGTTTTAAACAAGACCCACTTACAGTTTTGATATATTCTTAAATTCCCTAGTTTTGTAGAATTTTTCAGTTTGGGGATGATGGGAAAGAAAACAGCACAAATAATTCTACAGCTACCCCAACTGACTGCGTGGGACAAGGCATGACACAGAATTATGATTATTTTATTTTCACTACGCAACTGAATTATGTGCACTATATAACTGCCTGTTCTGTATTAAGCCATTTACATTGTAATCATCTACTGTTAATTTATTAATCTATTATACGACAGGCACTCAGAAGATCTGCATTTAATGCTAAAACCAGTTTAGAATAAAATCTCACTTAATAATGAGTAAACAGAGAAAAGGAATAAAATAAAATTTATTTTAAAAAATGAATAAATCTATTTTTTAGAGCCCATCTCTGCATGGCACAAGGGAATTAGCTATGTGGAATTTAGTTCCAATTCATAAAGAAAGGTCCCAGAGTCGAGAGTCTTAGAAAAAGGTGACCACATTATCAAAGACATCTTACATTGTCTAAAGATGAGGTTTGCACTGTCCAATAAAATAATGTGACTGAAATGCTAATATTTTTATTCTAATTAATCTAAATTTACATTTACAAATAGAAGGAGGGATGTATGGTTATAAATGGAAAACACAAGTGGGCTTTGTGGTAATAGAACAGTTGTGTGTCTTAACTGTAGTAATGGGTGCAAATATCTACACTTAATAAAACTACACACACACACGCACACACACACACGTGCATGTGAAACCTGAATAAACTGAATTTTACCAATGTAAGTTTCCTGGTTTTGATACCGCATTAGTTACACAGGATTTTAACACTAGGGAAAACTGGGTGAAGAACACACCCCCTTCGAAAGGTTACTTTAAAATAAAAAAAAATTTTAAATCAAAACAAGGAAACTATAAAATATTTTCTGGTAAACATAACTTCATCGTTTTGGTAGGACAGCTCACTATAACCACTGCATCACTATTACTATTGCTTTGTCAGACATCAGGAACATAAGTCATTTGTATTATTCCACATATCAAAATGCTGATCCAGTCAGTGTACACAGACTAATTTCATTCCAATGACCTTTTTCTCAATATGTTATTTTATCAGTATTATGTATTTGAATATTTTGTGTGTACATCACAATTTACAATGATCTACATATAAATTGTAATCAGTAGTTAAAATGAAATGTTTATGATAAAATTCTTTTTCTAGATTAAGAAAATAACTTGGCAGAATTTTAAAATTTAAGTCAAGGCATACTACTGATAAAAAATCAAGGTTAGATGCAAAAACTAGTAGTAACAATGAAACAGTAAAAGAAAAATATCAGGTTGACTATAGTGGCACACCTCTGTAGTTCCAGTTACTCAGAAGGCTGAGACAGGAGTTGCCTGAAAAGCACAGAAAGACTGTCTCAAATTTAAAAATAAAAAAGGGCTTGGGATATAGCTCAGTGGTTGAGCGTTTGTGGAGCAAGGCCCTGGGTTCAATCTCCAGGGGAAAAGTCTAGAAGAAAGTACGTTACAAATATCAGGATGAATGCAAACTACAATTTGCTGCAACAGAGCTAAAACAAAAGAATTTCTTGCTTACTATAGAAAAGAAGAATTTTAAGACAATAGAGTGGACAATATTAAATATTTTCAGGAAATATACTGGAAATTTGGTATGCTCCCCTTTCCAAAAAATACTGTGAAAATAAGACTTCTGAAATTAAATGTCTAATAAAACTAGGCTTTTAATAGGATCTGACCTTCTTACTTTGGTCAGTTATGACAGGTTTCACCAAAAAAAATTAAAATTAGATGGAAAGATGGCAAAAGAAACTATTATTCCAGTTATTACCAGTAAAATCTTATTAAAAGATTATAAGGAAAAAACATTTTTTAAAATGTGAAAGATCTTTCATTAAGCCATCACAGAATATTTATTATCCATAAAGATCTTTCTCTAACATCTTAGACCAACTGATTCAGTATCTGAAAAATTGCAAATTCAGAAGAATCTCCACTAGATATAAAAAACTTCATCTCTATTACAACAGTGTTCCAGCACTGTTAGGTTGAAAAATGTAGATTTAATGAAATTATAAAACAAAATATTGATGATTCCTTTATTACTTCATTATACTACAAGTTATGTAGGTGCATTTTTTTCTGAAATGGACTCTATTAAAAGTGTAATGAATACTGTTGGTAAATCATTCAGTTTATATACTTGCAAATATTATAAATTTATCTTTGGTTTATGTAACTATTGAAAGAAACAGAAGACAATAAATATAATGATCCTGCGTCCTTTGCCAATGCTCAATAGTGGAATCTGCAAGAGTTCTACAAAGATTTATTACAATGTTATTTTTCAATCAAGATTTTCTTGAAATAAAAAGAATGCCTGTCAAATATTCAGATAATCTAAGATTTTTTAAATGGCAATGTATTTTTTGCTCCATTAATGATACTACATTATACACAAATAGGATGTATGTGATACATATAAACACATAAAGACTTGCCAAAGGCTGAACTGTAATTATCTCCCCATAAAATTCACATTTAAACCCCAAATTCCAATGTGACCATATTTGGAAATGGGGCCTTTCAATGTGGTCATAAGGGTAGAGCCCGGATCCAATATGACTGGATGACTGATGTCCTCATAAGAAGAGAGACACACCAGAGATACAGCAAACTGGGCAAAGGCCTGGTGAGGCACATCGAGGTCATCTGCGAGACAGGGTAAGGCTTCAGAAAAAAACAAACCTGCAGATACCAGAAAAGCAATGAAAATAAGGGGAACTTAAAGCTATGTTACTGAAAAATTAAGGATATTTATATTGGTAGTAAGATGGGAAAAAACTGCTACTATAAAGAATCTGCAAATCTATCAATCAAATGTTATAGAAATTAAGATTTGTGAATTCCAAAAAAAATTAGTTATCAATAAAAAAGACATTACAAGGCAATATATTTTGAACAAAGTTTTAAAATAACTGCTCTTAAAAATTAAATTTGCTGGGAGCTCGGCCAATGCTCTTGACCCTCGGGTAGGCACGCCCCTTCAACCCAGCGCCACAGAGCCCAGCCATGCAGGCGCCAATACAGCTGTGATCGTACACACACACCCCTCCATGAACAAGAGAAGGAAAGCCTCTCTGAGGCTCCTAGATTAAAACTGAAGACCCCTGGGAAAGTGAAGAAAAGCTGTGATAAAGGTGCACCACACCACCATAGTTGGTAAGCCAAAGGGGCCAGCACCTCATATGGAAACCTGGTCTAACTTCAGGGGAAAGACAGCTGGAACCTACAGTAGAACCTTCCAAAGTTCAACCCAGGAGGAGGTCAGAGATCTCAACTTGGGCCTTGCAGCCAGAAATCAGACTGAACCTCAGGGGACAACTGCTGCTGGCTGAGACTAATTAGCTTAGACTTGCACCCTCCTGCCCACACTATCTATTGTGTCAACAGAGGCATGCCCTGAAGGAGGCCCTCTATTTCTATTTGTATTTTTTATTTTCAAAGTAATATTTTTCACTTATCTTTAATCATTTAAAAAGATTTTTTATCTTTTTCTTTTCTCAATTTTTTCCTTTTTTTATCTTCTTTTCTCTCTTCCCCCCACCTAGATCTCCATCACTCTCCCTTTTTTGTTCCTGTTCCTAATTCAAACTTATTTTCTTTCTTTTCCCTTTCTTCTCTTTTTTCTTCTCTCAATTGCCATTAGTTTTAAAAGAAAGTGATTACAGTCTCTAGCTTCCCTATTGCTGTTAGCTTATTCCATTCTTGGGAATATTTTTTTCTCTCTCTTCTCTTCTCTTCAACAGCTCCCTAGAGTTTGTGTGATCTTCCTGTGTCCTCTGACCTAACTTCTAACCTTACTCTATCCTATCTATCTCTCTCCCACCAACTCCTTCTACATCCCCATCCAGAAGAGTAAAGTTGCTATATTGAAGAGTTTATTCACTATAAACATATTTTGGGCTGGTCCTCAATTTTGATTTAATTCATACAGTTAAACGTGACAGATTAATAGCTACCACAAACTGTCATTTTCTAAACTGTGCTTGATGCTATTGTGTTGCTGATTGTATCACTTAGGCTAATGTGTTGTGATTGATCTAATGAGTTGTCCTCCCTGGTGTAATGAAAATGACAGTGTCTCATAGTCATTAGAGACTCAAAACCTAAAGACCAGCTATATCTGGAAGATTGAAGTATTAAACCAGGAATTAAACCAAGGACAGTACCAATGACAAAAACAGAAATGAGAAAACACTTAAACAATACACAGACTTCCACCTCATCAAAGGGAAACTCTGCAGGAAATGAGATGGAAAAATCTGACACTCAACAGTCTGGACACCCTGAACCGATAGCACAGGAAGTAACGAAACAGATACATGAGGATCTAGAAAAATTCAAAACAGAAATAATTTCCCAGATAACTACAGAGATATTGAGAAGAATAAAAGATATGATTAGAGACTCTAGAACAGAAAGAGATAAAAGAATGAGAAACTAAAGTCATTCATAGGAAAATGGATGCATATTAAGGCCATACTCTTAAGTGAAATAAATAAGATACACATATGTAAAGACCAAATAGTTTCTCTGGTGTGAAAAACTAAAAGTGTAAATAAGATCTAAATTGTATAACTGACAGTGTGAAATAGGAAGAAAATGACTAAAGGTGTAGGGTAAGTGGGAAGGGTGGGGAAAAGGAAATAAGGGAAAAGAAAAAAATAGGAGGAAAGGAAAAACTGGAAACAAAGTCTATGTAAATAGGGGGTTCGGAGGGGGTGAAAGGAGGACGGGGTACAGGGAAAAAAATGAGAACCAAGATCTGTCATGTAAAGGTACAAGATCCCAATGATGAATGTAAATGTACTGTATACTTAAAAAGTACCAATAAACTCAATAAATACTGAAAAAAAAAAGATTTCTAGATTTAATAACCAATTTCAGTAGCATAGCTGGATACAAAGTCAATACTCAAAAATCAATAGCATTCCTGCATGTGAATAATAAGCTCACTGAGATAGAAATTAGAGAATCAACACCTTTCACAATAACATCCAAGCCAGGGATTTTACTCAGTGGTGCCACCACCTGCCTTGCAAATTCAACGTCCTGAGTTCGATCCCCATTACAAAAAAAAAAAAAAAAAACCCACACAATTACATCCAAAAATGAAATACTTAGGAATCAATCTAACAAAGGAAGTAAAAAACCTATACATTGAAAACTACAATACTCTAAAAAAAGGAGATCAAAGAGGAAATCAGAAAATGGAAAGATATCTCACGTTCTTGGGTAGGAAGAACCAGTATAGTGAAAATGGCCACACTTCCAAAATTGTTATACAGATTTACTGCAATTCCAATCACAATTCAAACAGCATATGTCACAAAATTAGAGAAAATAACTTTGAAATTCATTTGAAAGTAGACGAGACCTAGAACAGAAAAGGCAATTCTGGGGCCGGGGATTTAGCTCAGTGGTTCAGTGGCCTGCCTTGCAAGTGCAAGGACCCGAGTTCAATCCCCAGTACCAAAAAAAAAAGAAAAAAAGAAAAGGCAATTCTGGGCAACAAAGGTAAGGCAGGGAGAATCACAATCCCTGACTTGAAATTATACTATAAAGCTACCATGGTTAAAACAACATGGTACTGGCAAAAAACAGACCTGAGGATCAGTGGACCACATTACAAAATGCAGAAATACTTCCAGACATACTCAGCCACCTAATCTTTGACAAAGAGGACAAATACTTTCACTAGGAAGAAAGATAGCCTCTTTAATAAATGTGCTGGAACCTTTCTCCACTGTTGGTAGGAGGGCAGGCTGGTATAAGTACTGTGGAAATCAGTGCAGAGATTTCTCAAAAAAATAAACTAGAGGTTCCATTCAACCCAGCTATTCCCCTTCTTGGTCTCTTCCTGACAGCATTAAAAGCATCATACCACAGTGATATACCTGCCCATGTTTATAGAGGCATACTTTGTAATAGCTAAATCTTCGAAACAGCCCATATGCCCATCAATTGATGAATGGATAAAGAAGTTGTGGGTTTTTTTATACAATGAAGTACTAGCCTCCACCAAAAAGGATAAGCTTGAGACATTTCTAGCTAAATGGATGCACCATGAGACCACAGTCTTAAGTGAAATAAATCAGACACATGTTTAAATATCACATTGTTGCTCTCATATGAGAAACCAAAAGTGTAAATAAGAACCTAAATGTGTAACAGATGTTGGAAATGGGAAGAAAATGTTCAAATGAGACAGGGAACAGGAAGGGGAAGGGAGAAAGGAAAGAAAAGACAAGAAAAAAAAGAATAGAAAGAAAAAATAGAAACAAAGTTTTTGTAAATAAGGAGAGGAAGAGGTGTTGGGGAAATAGAAAAAAAAAGAAGCAAGATAAATCACGTACAAATATATCAATATACAAGATATATCAATGTATAAATTCCTTATGATGAATGTTATCAATAGGTATATCTGAAATGTACCAATAAAGGTTTTGCTTCCAAAAAAAGGATGGCTATCTGACCAACTGATGGAGTTGATAGAAAAGAGTCAAGCATCAGAGATATCTGGATTAATCACCTTTCTGATACCTTTTAATCTTTAGGTTCTTCACTTACAACTCGGTTTACATCTAATAAAAATAAAATTCTATTTCTGATTTACAGAAGGATCTAGGAACAAGAAAAACTTCCTTGGATTTCTGCAGTTTATAGAAGGCTTTGCTCCTGTCAAAATAATACAAAGATTTCATTACAGCCAGGGACATAGCTTAGGGTACTGAGCCTATCTGGCAAGTGCAAGGTGCTGAGTTCGATTCCCAGGACCAAAAGAAAACAAAAGAAAAAAAATTTTTTTAAGACAAAGTCTCACTATGTATTCAGACTGGACTTGAACTCATGAGGCTCCTGGCTTAGTCTCCTAAGTGCTGGAATTACAAGGGCAAGAACCACCATGCTCTGATATGTGATTTATTTGTAACAGTATGTAAATAATCAGAAGAAACTTTACTTTTAATAATATAACAATCCAAAAAATTGATTCAAAGCAACACAGAAACTGTTTCTGATATGAATATGTAAAGATCTAATCAATAAGCCAAATTGAAATGTAACTTATTTCCTGTTAAATGCAGTTAGTTAATGGAAATTTTCCTTTGGAAAATGTAAAAGACTGCTGGGTTCATTTTTTCCTTGTCATATAAAAAATACGGGACTCCCAAAATATTATGTTATTAGAAAGTTCAACAAGAGAAGTACATCCCAGAATTCAACTAAAATAACATTACAAATACATAATCTGGGGTAGTTCTCATGACCCAATTTGCCGATACAGAGGAGGGAAGAAATGAAAAGTAGTCAAGAAATACGATGGTCTATTTTATTCCCAGGGCATAACTTTGGATCCTTCCTTCACTCACATTATGAGGATTTCTACCTTAAAATAATATTCACTTTTAAAAATACCCTTCTAAAACATAAAAACACTGTTTTGGGGATACACACCTAGAAGCTGTTTCTGGAGTACTTCCAGTACCAGTCGGATCTTCACAAAAACATCAGATGGTGATGGATGTTCCAGGTCAGTCATGAGAGATTCAAAACGAACAATAACTGCATTAGGTTGGCTTTCTACCACAGCACGCAGGGATGGTGAGGATGCCAGAGGCCTAAGGATATACTTCAGCAACATCTGACCTGAAAAAGCATGTGAACACTCATCAAAAATCACTAGAAAAAGCTGGGAAAAGTGTAGCCTATAATCCCAGCACTCTGGAAGACTAAGGCAGATCGAAAGTTTCAGCTAGGTATAGTAGTACATGCCCAGTAATTCCAGCACTCAGGAAGGCTGAGGCAGGAGGACTGAAAGTTTAAACCCAGTCTGGGGAAACATAGTAACTAAGTCCCTAAGTAGAGCCCTGTATCAAAATAAAAAATAAAAAAAAAGGGCTGGGGATGTAGCTCATTGAAAAATCCCTGGGTTCAGTTCCCGGTGCCACTTTTTTTGGGGGCGGGGGTGTTGACACAAGGTCTCACTATGTAGTTGAGACTGACCTGGAACTCACTGTGTAGCCCAGGCTGGTCTCGAACTCACAGTGATCCTCCTGCCTCAACCTCCTGAGTGCTGGGATTACAGGATTACAGGCGTGTACCACCACACTCAGCTTCCCAGTGCCTTTTTTTAAAAAAAGGATTGCAAGTCTGAGGCCAGTCTGGGCAATTCAAGGAGATCATGTCTCAAAATAAAACATGGAAAAAGTTTAGGAGATGGAGGTTGATGCTCAGGCTCTGGGTTCAATCCTAAATACCACACACACACACACACACACACTCACACACACAAAAAGGACCCCCAAGCTTTATAACCAAAATACTTATACCATGACATAATGCACTGTCGCTTTTCCCACTGAAATTTTCCCATTTACAGATTTATTAAAAATAAATAAAATCACTTCTCAGCCTTTTGGCTAAGATCAAGTGTAGTATCTGCTCATATCAGTTTAATATCTGATACGTCCTCTATCTGAGGACAATACATGAAATGGATTTTTGGAGCTGGAAGATGGAATAGGAGCTTGCTCCGTCCACTCCACGCATTGACCTGGTATTGCAGTACTTCCAGGAACAGTGCACCCCTCTGGGAAACAAGCGTGGTATTCAAAAGTAAAAAAATAAATAAATAGGAACTAGTTGGTTTTTTTAAAGAAACAAAGAAAGGATCAAAGTCCTTAATTAAAGCAATATTTATGACAATTCCCTTGATGAAACATAAGGCCAAACAGCACCATTAATACTTTCTAGAGAATATTTTATAATCTTTTCTGTCATTCCTTTAGCACTAGGACTTCTGAGAATTCATGAGAATTCTTCTGAGAATTCTGAGAATTAATGAAACAAAGCAGCATGCTTTACCAAATGATTTAAACTTAGTATGTAGTTCTCCAAGAATAAAAAATGCCAATAGAACAGAACTGATGGGCGGTATAGGCGTCTTCTCCTCTTTCTGGGATTGCTCAGTACATAAATGAAGTTCTGTTTGCAGGCAAGATTCTAAGCTGCTGGTATCTAAGAAAAAGAGGGAAAAAATCAGCTGCTTCAACAATACAAGATAATCCCACTTCTATCCTTCAGAGCCTATTCACTACTGAGATTCTTAAACATGTGGTTTCATTACTATATACTTCTAATGCACCCAAATATCGTGGCATACATGCCCTTGATAATTTTTTTATTTTTTGGTACCAGGGATCAAACTCAGGACCTTGCGCTTGTGAGGCAGGTGGCAGAACCACTGAGCTAAATCCCCGGCCTGCGCTTGATAAATTTTTAAAAGAAAATGACTTCTTTGATATGTCCAAAGAATCAAATTAAGTACAAAAGAAAGATAGGCCTAAAAGAAAAGCTTACTAAATAAATATGTATTGAATGAATGAAAGCAAGGAATAAAAAATGAGCTCCTACTTTCACAGACCTCTACTTTCTCTTCTATGTCCCTTTTTTTGTGTATGTGTGCATGCGTGTATTTGTGTGCATGCGTGCGCGCGCGGGCGCGTGTGTGTGTGTGTGTGTGTGTGTGTGTGTGTGTGTGTGTTATTAGGGATTGGACCTAGGGTTTACTAGTACATGCTAAACAAGTGCTTAAACTGAGCTATATCTCCATCCCTTCATTTTCTTTTACCAAGAGAACAGCCTGTCCAACAAGTTTAACAGGTAAAACACATTATAATGAAGAGTTCAACATATCTGTCATCTCTATTAATTTATAGTCTATATGGAAACAGAATCTAATATGTTCTAGATTTCCTCCAAAATATTTGATATACATATTTGGAGGTTAAAATGGATATAGGAAAGGAAGCATGGGGAGACCATGAGGTTTCCCTTAAAATACACTAAATTTCAAGATCCAATATTGGACAATATGCCAGATATAATTGCATATCCTTTACATATATCTTCTGAGATTTTATTCTCTAAGTAAACATAACAAGGGAGATCACATCAAAAGGTGGACAGAGATCACAGACAAACAGTGTAAATTAAAGTAAGGGCCAGCATAATACTACTTCTTCATCTTGAAAAGCAACTTCTGTTTCATGATCTTATCACATTCCCCCCAAGAAGTGAAAAATAAAAGTATAATAATTGAGTCAAACCTTTCCTCTACTCACAGGCCCAATGACCCTGCCTTTATTCCTCAGCAAGAGAAAGAATGGCTTAACAGCTTTTTAAAGGTTTCTAGCCAAGACAAGCTGCTAGGATTAGGGTGATAACAGCTACTTTTCAAAAAGAAGGGGAAAGTTAATGTGCTCCCATGTTATTATGGTTTATATCTAAACAGTTCCCCAAATGTCTTTGTGTTTGGAAGCTATGGGATCATGCGGGAACTACAGCTGACTTACCATTAAGAGGTGGGGCCTGGCTGGAGGAAGGTCACTGGGGGTGAGACCTGGAAGGGTATATCCTTATCCCTGGCTTCTCCCATGGCTCCTGCCTGCCATGGTTGAACACCTTTCCTCTGCCAGGCCCCTCTGCCATTCTGCCTCTGCCTTGGTGCCAGCCAACCATGGACTGAAACCTTGAACCAAAATCTCTCTCCTTTAAATTGCAGGTTTGGGTATTTTGTCCCAGTGACAGGAAAGTGACTAAGACACTCCTCCACCATACCCTCACTGCATGGCCCTCAACCATCCAATCATCATTCTTGGGGTAGAGGACAGAAAGAGGAATGTAAGAGAAGTAAAATGGGAACAAATTAGGGACTCAGAACAAAGCATTTTGTTTAACGTGACAACTCAATACAGACTTGGGAGGTTAACAAATCCTTCTCGTCTTCCTATACAAAATATTTAGAATATATTCAGAGGCCAAAATGGTTCAGGCAGATTAAGCAAAGCAGTCCACCTGAGGTCAGCAGCACCTTTTGATGGTGGGAACTTCCAAACAATCAACTTCTGCCACTCTTCTCCAAGATGATAAAGTATGTTCTGTTTCTGTACTGTAAGTTCCATGCTGAGAGATTTCAACATTTTTAAATCAAAACACTTTCTTGATTTTAATAACTTCAAGCATTTCTGTGCCTGGTAGTGAAATAAAATCACTGTTATACATTCCATCTGGACTCAGAGCAATTAAGATATGCTTGTATAATGATAAAGAATACACAGAATACAAAGTATTTTAAAAACAGAAATAGTACTAATTGGTTATGCTTTAGAGAAAGAGTTTAGTACCTCTTCCAGATGCTGAGCAGCAGTGACATACTTCTTCTCTGCTAATGCACAGTTATATTCTTCAATAGCCATAGAAAACTGAAAAGATGAGACTGTTAGTAGATATTTTATTTTATAAGTCTTGTTTCTATTTTTTTTAATTAAAAAAAAAACATCACTCAGTCAGAGAATACAAACTGAATAATGAGACCAACTGGGAAAAAAACTTTCTCACCAGAAACCACTGAACTTCAAGCTGAGTTGACTAACCTCTTGTAGCTGTTTAAGCAAATTCAGGACTACCGAGTCTCTTTCCAACTGTTGCTTCAAGTCTGTAAATTCAGCAGTCGATACATGAAGATCCCGCCGGACCTAATTCACACATCAAAAATAAGCACTATTAAGCTATACAATACCTAAGCACCAAAACATTAATAAACTTTAGTAGATCAATACAATTCATGTTGAAATTTGCATGCTAGTTTGAATGAAATAAAAATCACAGAAGGTAGTAGGAGAGACTTTAGAAGTCTACTTAGTCCAAACCCTTCACCTATGCAAGAACACCCGTTTCCATCTACACAATATCCTCAGGTCACCTTTCTTGCTTTTCTTCTTTTCCATCCTCTTTCTTTTTTTCTTCCTTCTTTCCTTTCTCTTTCCTTCTTTCTTTTCCCTCCTTTCTATCCTTTTTTCCTTCCTTTCCTTCTTTTTGGATTTTTGAGACAGGGTCTCACTATGTATTCCAAACTGGCCTTCAACTCACAGCAACCCTCCCGCCTTAGCCTCCTGAGTGCTAAGATTACAGACATGTACTACCATGCCAGATTTTCATTCTTACTGTTTTCTTTCAATAGACAGTTCCTCTACTTGAATTAATAGTAAAGCATCCTCACTGCCAAGTGATAATTCAGTCTACAGTTTGAACAGTTTTAACTAATAACTATTAAAAACATTTTCCCATGTTGAGGCAGAATCCACCTCCCAATATGCCCCATCTTTTCATCAATTATTTCTTCTCTTCTATACCTTTAATCTCTCCCTACTTGAGTCTTCACTCATGAAATATTAAATGATTGAATACTCACTAGTTCGTGGCTCCTCCCATCAGATTTACACAAATTAAAATTTTCCACCATCTTTAGGAAAAAAATACCCACTATCTCAGTAATCATTCCTATTTTTCAGGGACTGCCTTATTTTTCTCCTCCTCCACACAAATAAGCTTCTCAAAATAGTGATCCACACTTTACTTTCTCACCTCTCCCTCACTCTACAACCCACTCTGGTTGAGACCCACCATTTCACCAACTGTTCTTGGCAAAAATGCCAATCAATTCCTTATTGCTAAATCCAAAGCATACAGTCCTAGTATTTAACTATTTAACAATACTGACTGTTTACTCTCCTTCCTTCTAAAACATTCTTAGTTTCATACTATTCTCTACCGATTTTCCTCCTAGTTCTCTGCCATTTCTTATTATGTTCTTCTTGGGAACCTCACTTTCCTTCTGATCAGTCCATACATACTGCTATTATTACTTTCTCCCTCCCACCTTCTTATTCTGAGGGAAACTCTGCTCTACCTTTTGCCAAGAACATCTGACAGTATCTGAAGACATTTTTTGTTGTCACACTGAGGGAATTCTGGCAGCTAGCAGAGGCCAAGGTTACTGCTAGCATCCTACAATTATATGAGACAGATCTTCCCCACAGAAGGAATTATCCAATCCAAAATAGTGAAGGTGTCAAGGGTGAGATACCCTGCTTCATATATTCTCTAGCAGTCTCATTCATTCCCTTAGCTTCAATTTCTAAATACTATTACTTCAGGTCCACATTATTTTCTTAACCTCCAAAAATGTACATAGGTAGTATGATGTACAAACTATCCACCTGAAGTCATTTTCCTTTTTTTCCACAGTAATGACACTCAACTAGACTGTACATTCCAGGTTCCCTCGTAGGAAGTGTGACTATATATATGTCAATTTAAGCAGAAGTGATGTGCACCTTTTCTCAGTCTTAAAGAAAAAAAAACGAACATGCCTCCTTAATGCCTTCCCTTTGCCCTTAACCTATACCTATAACGTAGTCATGAGGAAAGACCAGCTTCAGCCACGCAAACAAAAACCGTAGAGCAGTGCTTCTTAATTTGTAATGAATATACATTATCACACGGTGAATCTCATTAAAATGCAGAATCTGATTCAGTAGTCCAGGGTGCCAAGATTCCATATTTCTAACAAGCTATCAAATACTGCCAATGCTGCTGTTCTGCAGATCTTTGGAACACAGGTCTCTCTGTGGCTCCCACATTTCTGTACTGTCTTGCAAGCTAGGCAATGACTGTATTTCTGGGCTATCTTTTCAAGGATGTCTATGTAGTAAGTGGCCCCCCTCCAAATCAAAAGGGAGACATGCTTGTTCTCTATCATACAAGATCCCATACTCAGGAGCCCTTTCCTACAATGTAGCCCACTACACATGGTCCAGTAGGATGTGGGACTTGGGATAACAGGGAAAAATGCAAGTATTCTGGCTGTGCTATAAGTATACATTGCACTTCATTTCTCACTCAGGAGACTCATGTCTCTAACCAAAATTCATGAAATTATAGCAGTTTAACTTACTGACTTTCAGATAAGTTACAATAGCAATCCTTCTGTTGTTGACATAGACCATACCAGGGTGGCCACAAATTGTGAATCAACTTGCCAGCTTAGACTACCATTTTTAAAAGTAAATGCAAAAGTTATCTTGTTTGAGCAACTGTACTTTAAGGTCTCTCTTTCTTTTTCTCTGCATTTTTTTTCCACAAAAGTCTAGTACAAGGGCAGGGGATTTAGCTCAGTGGTTCCGCCACCTGGCTTGCAAGCTCAAGGACCCAAGTTCGATCCCTGGTACCAAAAAAAAAAAAAAAAAACCCAAGAAACACCAAAGACCCTCTTGCTCAAGGACCCAAGTTCGATCCCTGGTACCAAAAAAAAAAAAAAAAGCCTAGTACACTCCAACGACCTCTTGAAGTTCACTTGGATATACTACCGGTATCTTAAATTTAACCCCACAAAGCTTCTACAAAAGCCTGCTCTTTCTCTAGATTCTCAATTTCATTGAGCTAGCTCCCTGATTATCCTTTTCTCCTGCAACTTTCACTCTCTCCATCAACATATTCCAAAGATCCTGTCTCATAAATGTTGCCATCTCATTTTTCTTTAATTATTTTAACTGCCTCCTAACACTCTGACTGCCCTCCCATTTCCCTGGCTTATTTCCCTCAAGTTCTTTCTTCAAAATGCAAGCAGAATGAGACTCCTAAAATTCAAATCTGATGTTATTCCCTTACTTAAAATTCCCCACAGCTTCTACAACACTGTCAAGACGATACTCATGATACTAAGTGCTTGCTTCACCTTTCTAGCTCAATCTTATGTCTCTTCCCACTGTACTCCCTAAACATTAGTTATGTGGAAGACCTGTAGCTCCTCAAAAGTGACTTACATCTTCACACTTTTCCTTCACCTGCTGCCTAATCATCAAACACTCAAGTCTTGGTTTGGATTCTATTTCCTACAGGAAGTCATCCCTAGCTACATTTCTTCTCTTTAACTGAATTATTCCTACATAATATTGTATCGCACTTTCACTTATATATAACCATCTTGAGATTCGTACTTTAAGTACTTCATACTTCAGCAATTAGCAAGGCATCTTGTGCCTTGGAGGTGTCAAGATTCCAAATGACTGGTTAAACAAATGTAATTCCTATTCTTGAGCTATAAATTTGAATCCTTCTCCTATATGACAGAATTTCAAATATTCAAAGTATTTTTTGCCAAGGTTAAACATTCTCCATTTTTTGTTTGTTTTCTAATTCAGTGGTACAGTGTTCAGGACCTTCTCATCACAAAGGTAATCAGGCCTGAATAAATTTCACCAGACATAATCCAGCGCACAAAGTACAGAAACCACTACTGCCTTGTTTCAATCACTTCTACCAGCACAGTTAATAATACACTACTAACTCACTAAATAACTAATCAAATAAGTAAGAATACTCTGGAAATAGTTTTTGAACTATGTCAGAGTTGCTGAGTAACATTTATTTTTGGCATTAAAAACTATTAAGAATGACTGATAAATGGGCTGCTAAATAGATATTCTAAGTAACCAATGGTTTCCTCATTTCCCGCTTATTTTTCTTTTTAAAAAATAATGCAGGTTCCCTTCTCCATTGTTGGTGGGAGTGCAGACTGGTGCAACCACTATGAAATCAATATGGAGATACCTGAAAGAGCTGGGACTAGAGGTTCCATTTGACCCAGCCATCCCTCTGCTGGGTATCTTTACAAAATAAGTAAAAGAATCACACCAGAGTGATAGATGCACACCCATGTTTATAGCGACAGTTTGTAATAGCTAAAACTTGGAAACAGCCCATTTGCCCATCAGTTGGATACTGGATAAAGAAGATGTGGTTTTTCTATAAAATGGAATACTACTCAGCCATCAAGAATGAAAAAATAGATTCATTTATAGGAAAATGGATACATATTGAGGATATATGCCTAAGTGAAATAAACAAGTCACACATGTGTAAATACCGAACAGTTTCTCTCGTGTGAATAAACTGTAATAGTACATAAGATCTTAATGAGATAACTGACATTGTGAAATGGGAAGAAAAGGGCTAAAGGTGTAGGGAAAGTTTGAAGGGAGGGGAAAGGTAATAAGGGAAAAAATATGAGAAAAATGAAAAAATGGAAATAAAGTGTTTGTAAATGGGGAGGGGAGGAGGGGGTGAAGGGAGGACAGGGGTAAGGGGAAAAAATGAGAACCAAGATCCGTCATGTAAAGGTACAAGATATCAATAATGAATGTAACTGTACTGTATACCTAAAATGTACCAATAAACTCTGGCAAATATTTTTTAAAAAATACAGGGAAAAATTCTGGTGAGCTAAAATATGCACAAATATTTTTAAAATTATGAAACAGATACTTGATTCCAGACTCACTTATTTTTGTGATGCTAGCACTCCAGCAAATGTGGTGAACATTTCTAAAACCTGCAAGAATCTTTTTAAGTATATCAAGCACTAGCCAATAAAGTGACACTGTGAAAGAAAAGCAAAGACCCATTACACACTCAAGGAAAGTAGCTTTATGACAGAAAGTAGAGCAGTTGTGATGGACAAACCACATTGGCTTTCCAGAAAAAGGAAGAAAATAAAAGATTGTGCTGAAGCTCAAATGTGCTGAGGACAGCTGCATATCTGAGAAGAATATTAAGACTTTAAGAGATGCAAGCAGGGACTATGAGTATAGCTCAGTTGTATAATACCTGCCTAACAAACCCAAGGCTCTGAGTTCAATCCCCAGGATGAAGGAATTGGGGATCATTTCAACTAGAAGACAAAAGGCCAAATGATCTAGCTCTGTGCTTCATCTGTTTTATTTTCTTATGAAAACAATAAAGTCCTAATATTAATTTGTAAAGTGCTATTCAAATGAAAGATTATTATTATCGAAGCTAAGAAATTTTTTACCACAGAAAAGAGTTAATTATAGTTTTGAAAATATTTCTAATTTAGAATTGACATCATCATGCAATCATTTGGTTCAACCTCCACTTACTAATAAGAAAAGTGAGATCTTGAATGTGTTATAGAATTGAATTATCTTAGAAATCAAGAAGCTTGGGCCAGGGATCAGCACCTCCTGCCTGGCAAACACAAGGCCCTGAGTTCAAATGCCAGTACCAAAAAAAGAGAGAGAGAAATCAAGAAACTGAATTGCTTATGTATACATACATACCCAATATAACAAACCTTTCTTACCTCACTCTCTATCCTGGATTTCAACAGGTCAATGTCATCAGATAATTTATCCACCTGTGTAACCAGGTCCTGTGCACTCTGCATGCTTGGAAGGAATTCACTGTATTTCTTGCTGATCATACTGCACACCTCACCCTATGATATAAGACAGATAATTATAATATGAGATAGTGAGATAAGTAGGGAACTTGTCTTCCATAAGACATCTTTTTCAAAAAGATGTATTATGGGGCCAGGGATTTAGCTCAATGGTGCCACCACCTGCCTTGCAAGCGCAAGGTCCCAAGTTCAATCCCCGGTACCAAAAGAAGATATGTTATGCGCATGTACCAACTCCCCCCAATAAATATAATCATTATGTACTATACACATGTACTAATAAAAAGAGAAATTTTAAAAAGAGAGACTAAACAACAACATCCTTTTCATAGTGTAGCTTTCTTAACAGCTACCCACAGCCTTCCCTCAAACTAATGAGTTTTTTCAAAAACATTAATTCATTCTTAAGGGTCCCACCATTATTAGAATGTAAGAAGACAATGATTAAACCTCATGGTACCCAAGGATTTTAAAATGCTGGAAAAGAGAAAGGCAGAGCCAGAAATTTTCATTCAACTATATAAGACTAATCTACTTATTCTAATCACATATCTAATAGAAAAGAGTGTAAGTGGATAAATTAAGTCCATAATCTGTACATTTTGACATTAGTTTCTTTCTTCTTGCCTATAAAATTATAAGGCCTACTTCTAAAACTCTAAAAATAATTTGAATTTCATTACTCCTCTACTTTCAATTAACTAAGGAACAAATTATTGAATAATCTGCATTGAATTATTCAGTGCTCTAGAAGTTACAAGAATTATGTTTGCTCTTCAATTCCTTTTAGATAGGAAAAAAAAAATTATACAATGGAGCAACCAAAACACAGACCCAAAATGTAATACAGCAGAGTTGTCCTCCAGGAACATAAATGAGAAAGACGGCCTCTCTTAAGAGAAAATTGGGGTATATTTTTATACAGAAGATTACACTGAGACAGAAGCTGAAAAATGGGTATAAATACATTGAAAAGTGGTAAAAAGATGAAGGAATGGCAATATAAGCACAATCTAGGAACAAGGGGAAAAAATGGGGTCTACTTGGAGCAAAATACTTCATCAGCTAAGACTAAAGTTGGTAAAAGAAAATAGTGATAGGGAAGGTAAATCGGGTCCAGAACATGTAGCAGCTTTAAAGCCATGCCAAGCAGCTTCACTTGTCCTCTCCCAACATTAAAAAGTGGTGAAACACCTTAAAGCCATGTTACAGAAATGCTAGTGATGTGAAAATTAAAATTTAGGAAACCACTTTTGCATAAGCAAGAGTTGTTAGGAAGAGCTGCATCTTGTGCTTTTGTGCATCTTGTACATGCCAAACTTGCTTCCTTAAATTCAGACTTAATGCAGGTACACACACTTCTACAGAAAAAAAAAACAAAAAAAAAACCTAGAAAACACCGGCACATACTGGCAAAGCCAACCACGTCAGGACAAAGTGACAGTGTGTATGTTTATGTGCAGCAAGTCCATATACGTAACGCTGATACATTTTATGACACTTCGGCATACTCCCAAGGGCTTAAGAATGAAGACAATTTTAAAGCCTATGAGGAGGGGTAAATTTTCGGGAAAGAGAACGGTGCAATCCCAATCCTCCCAGAGCTATTACATTCATTCAACAATAGAGGAGTGGATAGAGATAACACAGATGGAGTGGCTGGCCCCATCTTATTATCCCTCTCAAGACAACTCGAGGATTCCAGCTGCACGTCCCGTTCTGCCTTTCTCTCCAGTCAGTCTTCCTCCTTCACCTAACCCACACAACTCGTCTCAAGCTAACCCTACTCCCAACACTCCTCGCAGCGCCCCGCCCTCCCCAGTACCAGGCCTCCTCAGTCCCCTAGAGTCCCCTGGACTTCCCCCCAAACTCCCTCCTCAATCTACATTTCTCAACCCTCCCACGCTGCAACCCCCATGATCTCCCTGACTGGCTCCATTTGGGGGCTACGCACAGTGTGTCTTTAAATTCCCTTCCCGTCCCCTCAAACACCATCCCGCGTCCTTTTCTAGCCAACCAACAGCTGCACCGCCCTCACCTTGATCTCCTCCACTCGCCGGGTCAGACGACTGATCCGGGTGCCGAGATCCTCCTTCTCCAAGCTCCCTGAGTGAGCCAAAACTTCCGTAACGAAGGAAGCCATCGCCGCAACAGAAACATAAAACCCAGTCGGTCAAGCGGACAGCCAGCTCGGCACTCCCGTCCCGCCCGCGGAGTCCGCGCTCGGGCTGCTGGGAAACAGAGTCTGGCTGGGTCCGGCGCATGCGCAAACGTGAGGCCCGCGCTACAGCTCCCAGCAGATCCCCGCCCGATTGGCTGGGTTCCATGGCGTCCCGGGGCAGGAAAACTGGGGAGGCGCTATTTCCTCCTTGGCTGTTTTCAACTGCGAAGTCGCTTCGCGCTCTTTCTTCACTGAAAGAAATGAAATGTTCTTTACCTAATAACCAGTCCAAACTGAACCTCCCTCAACTTTAGAACACGTGTCTGTGAAATTAGCTAGCCAGCAAAGCGAAGGAACCCATCTGGATCTTTTTCGTTAAGGGCGCAGCAGCCAGGTTGCGGTGGTGCCTGACGTAATTTCATTTCTGCAAAGGAGAAAGCGGGAGGATCGCTGCCAGCCAGTTCAAGACTATCTTGAACTACATAGCAAGACCCTGTCTCAAAATCAAAAAAAAAGAGGGAGGAAGGGAAAGAGGGAGAAAGACAATCGATAATTTAAAAAATAGGTTTTCTTATTTAAATGTATTTCATACTGGAAGGATGTTCACAGTATATCATGTGTAGTCTGATTCCTTTAAAATAGTCTGCTAAAAAAAGTATACATCAAGAAAAGAAAAACTTTGGACCGGGGATTTAGCTCAGTGGTTCGGTGGCCTGCCTTGCAAGCACAAGGACCTGAATTCAATCCCCGGTACCAAAAAAAAAAAAAAAGAAAGATCTTGTACAAATATTTTAATTCTAAATTTATTGAGACATCATGAGATTAATACAAGTTAACTTTGGTCTCTACAATTATGAGTGCTCAAAGTGGTGGCGATTAGCTTCTAGACATTGATTAGTATGGCAAATTGCTGTGTATAAAATTTTTGGAAAGCTCTGTATATATGTTTTTCTATTTTTCTACAGTACACATGCACTGCTTTGCTTAAAACATCTCCCTATTTTTTTGTTTTTGTTTTGTTTTGTTTGTTTTTGAGACAGGGTCTCACTATGTAGAGACTGACCTGGAACTCACTATGTAGCCCGGATTGGTCTCGAACTCACAGTGATCCTCCTGCCTCAGCCTCCCAAATGCTGGGATTACAGGCAAGCACCACCACGCCCGGTAAGAGTAGTGTAAATTTTTATGGTAACTTCAAGGGTATCTAGAAGCATGGCCTAATGTAGTCCTAATAGGTAAAAATCTGCTTTGTCTTTCGCTAGAATTGAAGAATGATCTCCAATTTTGCTAGTAAACCTCTTCCTAGTAAGGGACACTGTGGGATAATTAAAAACTACTGAAATTTGACATTCGAATTGACATGTCAAAACAGGAGTAAAGAAGTCCTGACTAGGACGGGCATGGTGGTACATAACTCTCATACCAGCACTTGGGAGGCTGAAGCATGAGGATTGCTGCAAGTTCAAGGTCAGCCTGTGCTACATAGTGAGTTCAAGGCCAGCCTGAACTATCAGAAAAAAGTAAAAGTCCTGACTAGGGAGAGCCCTCACCCTCAATTATGTATATAGATCGAGAAAGCATTTTTTATAAAAGAAAGTTAAAACAGAATTATTGCATTTGTTTACCCATGATGTCTAAGGTCATCTGTGGTTCTTTTTAGAAGAGATGAAAATGTCAGACTACTTCTGTCACTGTAGCCGACTCTTTCTGTACAGTGTACTTATTTTCCTATTTTTACTTTGCCCAAACTCACTCTGCAGAGCCTATTTCTTTCCTACTTTTAATAAATGCATAATTTGGTACTGTTTGCACTTGTTTTGACCAGTTCTTTGTTCAGGACAGAAAGAACCTAAAAACCACCTCTAGCAGGAGACTCCAGCATCTGGTAATATGTTTGACATAGCCAGCCAGAAGCAGATATAGCCCTTTAGGGCACGTTTTTGGTTTCTTGCTGTCTAAAATCTATAGCTGAGAAGATGTTTTTTCTTTCCCTCTGTCTCTCCTGGGAAAGTGCCAATCTCCTTCTCAACCCTTCTCCCCGCAGGACAGGCTTTCATCCTTTAGAAGGCTTCAATCTTTTTTGGTTATCAGAGGGAAGCAGACAACTAGAGGATGGTAAAAATTAATGGAAGCTGGGGAACTCAGGAAGCTTTCTCACACCAGGAACAGCTTCCTAGTGTGTCCCACCATGTGGAATGGGGGAGGGGAGCACATGGCCTCCTTATTTTTCCCACCCAGTAAGAGGCCCATAGGTCTGTCTCACATTTATCTCCTCTTTTCTTTCTTCTCTTTCCCATTTCAGTCTCACTGTAGTAAAGAACAGCCAGACAGCTAGTTATTAATTCAGTAGCAGAACGGATCATTCAGGTTCCATGTGTGCAAGCTAGCACTGAGTATGCCTTTTTGTCCTCATGTTTCTGTACTTTATGATAGTTTATTCCGCGTTCTCTCTCTTTTGGGAAAAAGAGATTTTTGGTGACTTGGTCTTCTGCCTGAGTAGCCACCTACCCTAGTTATTCCTCTTTGTGTGCAACATCTCATCTGAGCTTTTCCCCTACATGCCTTTTATCTCTAGGTATTATCTTTAGTGAATTGCTTTCTCAGAACCTTGTTTCACCCTAGTCTACCTTTCACCCATGATTGGCAGCCATTTTGTTTCTTCTGGTAACACGTGGGTTGGTCATATGGTTGCATCGTGTTTGTTCATAATTTTCTTTTCAAATAACCTCATCATCACCAGGAAATTTCACTCTTGTAAATAGGATCTAAGCTTCCAATTTTAGGAAATACATTTGCTTTCTCAGAACCTTGTTTCACCCTAGTCTACCTTTCACCCATGATTGGCAGCCATTTTGTTTCTTCTGGTAACACGTGGGTTGGTCATATGGGCGCATCGTGTTTGTTCATAATTTTCTTTTCAAATAACCTCATCATCACCAGGAAATTTCACTCTTGTAAATAGGATCTAAGCTTCCAATTTTAGGAAATACATGGGCTTCTTCCCCTTCTCTCTCTCTCTCTCTCTCTCTCTCTCTTTTGGGGGGCAGGGTGGGTACCGGACATAGAACTCAGGTCCTTATGCTTTCGAGGTAGGCAGTGGAACCACTGAACTAAATCTCCAGCCACCCTTATCGATTTTGAACTAGGGCAGGACCCTTCCTTGTTTCTACTAACAGAAATTCAGGTAATTTAGAAATATATTTCTGATGGCCTGAGAACAAAGAGACAGCCAGTAAAGATCAATTCAAGTAGCTGTGAGTATGCAAAAGTACAGCCATGCTTATACTATTAGGGTAAATGCAAGGGATATTGTTCTCAAGTGGCAAAGGGAGTCCCTGGGCAGGAGGCTATAACCTGATTCCCAGATGGGGGAGCTCTGCCCCTATTTCAAGTGACTAAGAGAGTCCCCAGGCAGGAGGTTCCACTCTGATCTTACAGGAGTTTCTAAAGGAGCCCCTGAGTAGGCTCCACACTTCTCTCTAAGGACACAGTGGGCCAGTGCACCATGGGGAACATCCTGAAGATTCCAACCACCTCACCATCAGGCTGTATCCTTAAAAACTGGGAACAATTTGACCCTGGAGGAGTTATAGAGGGCCACAAGATATGGAAAGTTCTAAGGAAAAAAGGCACTAGTGACACTTGCTTTATCAGAGCTGACTGGTCGTACAATTGAGTCTCACAGAGGATGCTCCAGGGACTCATAGGTTTGCACACTTCTGCAGGGGATGCCCTCTGAAGGACACCAGACCTCGTCTTCTGTCTCTTTCCATTACCCTCATACAGATAACTAGTATTATAATACCGTATTATAATACCGTTTTGGTCCAGTAAATAGGGAATGGCAGTCTAAATTCTTTAGTTAGACTTTTTATTTTTTCAAAAGTCAAGGAAAGTGGTAGGAAATCCCTTATGTTCGGGCTTTTATGGCTCTATATCTCTGTAAAGGCCCAAGAACCACAGTACTTAAAGAGGCCTCCAGCAGAAAAAGTGCCTGTCCTCAGATGTCTGCCTGTCTTTCAGAGTGATATAGGTTTCTCCTACACATTTCTACCAGAGGCTAGTGCACCAGAGACCCAGTGTTTTCAAAACATCTTAGTATGTTTGCAGATGGGGCCTCGAGACCCTATAACCCAATTGCTGCACATAACCTTTTCTGTGTTCAACAACTAGAATCAAGATGAGGAGAAAAGGAGAAAAGTTTAGGGAAGAAAAGCAGGCGACAATTATGGCCATCACAACTGGCAATGCGTGAAGTACACCCAAGTCATTCAAGGAAAAACTCATAACCAATCAAGGACTGCAAGAAAACAGGACACGACACTGTGCTAAAGAGTTGGGTCAGTGGTACAGTGCTTTGGTAGCATGTACAAGGCCCTGGATTGCATTCTTGGCACTGCCAGAAGGGTGGGGGGGAGAAAGAGAGAGACTGACAGACAGAGACAGAGAGAGAGAGAGAGAGAGACAGAGAGAGAGGGAGGGAGGGAGGGAGAAGGAAGGCAGGCACTGAGTATAGAACTGTACAAATCCACTGCCTGACTCATGGCACTGGAGGATTGAATGTCCCTGCTCCCAGAGAGAGGATAGGCCAGCCAAAATCTTCACTCCCAGCTTGGCTAAAGAGGACTGAAGAGGCCTGGGACAACTTGTAATGCCTTTGTCCACAGACATCTTCCTCTAGTGAGAGAAACCCTGGGTGGTCCTTGATTGTGGATAAGCAATTTCGATTTCTTTGACTTATGTTTTATCATCTTTCTCTGGAAAATCCAGTTGAGAGCCAATTCTACATAAATACTGGTGAAAAGTTATTTCATAATTAAACTATGACTACAACTGTCTAAGGCTTAATGTCACTTTGCCCATGAGCCAGCTATGGCATGTGAAAACATAACTCCATTTTCCTTCTAGTCGCAAGTTGAGGCCTGTGGTCCAGTGATACGGTGATGCTCAAAGAGAAGACTGCATTAGCTGAAGACATCCTGGTTCTTTGAGAACCACAGATAGTAATAAAAAAGAGAAAGGTTTTATCTGGGGGAAGGACAAATTCTTCATTAGAATCTCATCTCAGCTACTATTGTAAGAATGCACTCCCTACAGTCTTCATCAACATAAGATCCTCATCCCACCTAAGATCCTCATCAGCACAAGATCTGCAACAACATAGGATTGCTATTGCTCCCTAAATCACCTGATACTCCCTCCAGTTAATGTGCGTAGCCAGTAAATAATGGCAAGCTTGGAGTGTCTTTGTCTTTGCCTACTCTGAGGCACTGATCTCCCAGCCCACCATATACTTCACAATTACACAAGCCTCTATTGTCTTTTTTTCTTTAGCCCTCACCGCCCCACTTTCTAGGCAGTCTGAGGACTGCTCACCATCCAATAACACCTTCCCCAGATCTATAGCCATAATTGAGGTCAAGGAGGGCCCTAGTCAGCAACCTGCCCCTCCAAGATTCTGAGGAGGTGTGGTTCACTAGTGGAAGCAGCTTCGTCCAAGAAGGACATCAAAAGGCAGGTTGCACAGCTGTCAATTCACAACAGATCACTGAGGCTGAACTCCTTTTCCCAGGAACCTCTGCCCCAAAATCAGAGGCCATAGCTCTTACTTGGGCATTGAATTGATATTAGGAAAAGACAAAAAGCTAAATATCTATACAGACTCAAAATATGCCTTTCTGATGCTACATGCCCATACAGTAATCTGCAGCGGGGACATTTGCTAAATAATAAGCAGTCATCTATAAAACAGGAAATTCTACAGCCCTTACAGTAGTCTATCTTCCCAAGCAGGTCACTGTCATTCATTGCAAGGAACCCCAAAGAGACATGTCTAAGGTCTTTTAGGAAATCAAAAGGCTGGTAGAGAGGAAGAAGAACAGCCTTACAGCCCCTCAAGATCCTAGCCTTACTCCCAGTTCATGAAGAACCATTCTGGACACAGTGAAAAGTTATAAAAATGCTAGATGAGTAATAGTTACTTAAATTTTCACAGACCTAGTAAGAAAGATACTCCTGTGAACATCTGGAAGATATGAGGTTCTTCTTCAAAAAGCAAGACCTAGCCAGACGTGGTGGCGCATGCCTATAATCCCAGCACTCAGGAGGCTGAGGCAGGAGGATTGCTGTGAGTTCAAGACCAGCCTGGGATACCTAATGAGTTCCAGGTCAGTCTCAACTACATAATGAGACCCTGTCTCAAAAAAAACCAAAT
>NW_022900928.1:62011787-62042539 GCF_012274545.1 Fukomys damarensis
CAAAAAAAAAAAAAAAAAAAAAAAAAAAAAAAAAAAAAAGCAAGACCCAGTACTGCACTCTGGGTACAGATAAGTAAATGGGCATCCATAATGCATATTGAGCCTACTGTTTTTAATTATATCCATAATGTGAGCAATCTTGCTAAGGCTGGCTCTGAGGATCTTGGTAATTCATCTAAAATCTTTCTTTGCTATACTTTCTCCCTCCACAGGAAGCCTGAAAATCTGACCTGTTCCTTCTCATATTTGGGCTCTACATTCCCAATTTAATAGTAAAGTTACTTTCTCACATCAAAGACAGCTTAACAGTTATTATCCCTTTTCTTGTTGTTGTTTAATAGTTTTTTTTTTCTTCAGCTCAGCAAGTGAGCCACAACACCCCAAGGTAGTTGGAGAGCAAATAATCCCCAAGAGGTAAGGCCTTTAGCCCCGCCCAGCAGGAAGTAGCTGTCTTAGGATGACTACCTTCACTCTCTCAGCACCCCATAAAGAATCAGAGGATATGTATCACTTGGGGAAATGAAGTAGAAGATCAGGGTATGGCAAAGCTGGCTAGGAAAGTAGGCATCACCAGTTAATTACAAAATCCCAGGACACATGCATAGAACAGTTCCCCAAGCCCTGCATGTGGACTTCTCATGAGAACTCAAGCAGGTTTTTGATAGGATAGTCCAGATATGATGTCAGCCTGAGGAGCAGATGATACAAAAAGGACAGTCATCATTGAGTTCTCTGCTACTGTGTTCTTTCACTCTAGCCCACTCTTTCTGTACAGTGTACTTCTTTTCCTACTTCCCTACCTGCCACAAACTTGCTCTGAGAGACTATTTCTTTTCTTATTTTTAATAAATGTAAAGTTTTGCTATTTAAAAAAATGATGCATATACCCATGGGCATGCATTGCAGATTGCCTTGGTCCTCTTTAGTCCTCTTTATCAGGGCAGGAAGTGTGGGTCTTAGCTGGCCTAGCCTCTCTCTGGGTGTGGGAACAGTAAATCCTCCAGAGCCATGAGTCAGGTACATTGGCTACCTGACACCAGAGCAGAGTCCAGGTGATGTTTGGTATAGTCACGTTCCAGGTAGCCAGTTTTAAGCAGGCACTGTTTCACCTTGGGTTTTCCCTTGGACAACTTGGATATGCTTAAAGTATTGCCAATTGTGACAGTTGTGATTTTTGGTCTGTATTTTTTTTCTCAGCCCTTCTTCTTTCATCCTCAACTATATTGTAATTTTTGGACACAGAAAAGGCCATGTTCAACAGTTGGGTCATATTTGATTGTTTTTTTGTTTTTTGTTTTTTTTGGTACCAGCGATTGAACTCGGGTCCTTGTGCTTGCAAGGCAGGCCACCGAACCGCTGAACTAAATCCCCGGCCTGGGTCATATTTGAAAATACTGTGCCTCCCTGGGGCAGTAGCCTCTGGTGGAAACAAGTGGGAGAGACCCACATCCCTCTGAGACAGACAGTTGTAGAAAACAGTATTGTCATTGGTTTTTTATTTGTTTTTGTACCAGGAATCAAACTAAGTGCCTCATGCTTGCCAGACAGGTGCTATGCCACTGAGTTACCTCCCAGCCTGACAGTATTATTACTGGAATCACCTGGCTTTTGATTTTCCTGGATAACTACACCAAAATGCTATCATGTAGCTCCTTCTAAAAGTGGCTTACAAAATAGACATTACTGGGTTCCGGGTTACTCACTGCTCCTTCTGGAGTTAGATCCAGGTTCTTCTTGTCTCAAACAAAGAATTGAGTGAAACAAGCAAAAAGGCAGTGGCAAAGTTTATTTGAACAAGTGAGAGTGAAGAATGAAAGGCCAGGGATTTAGCTCAGTGGTTCTGCCACCTGCTTCACAAGTGCAAGGGCTTGATTTCAATCCCTAGTACCCCCCCCCAAAAAAAAGTGAAGAATGAGAGAAAAATTGGCTCTGCAGAGCAAGCTTGGGCCAACACCCTGGAGGATGCAGTGCAGGCCATCATGAGGAAAGCCACAAGAGCAAACGCTTCTTGGAATCTGTCCTTTTAAGCTGTCCAAATCTCAAGGAAACTCAGGAGAAATTCTATATATGGGTCAATGCTGGGACCCCATATTTCTGGCTACGTCAGTTCTAGGCCATCCTATTAAAAACCTGCTCATGAGAAGTCCATGTGCAGGGATTTGGGAACTGTTCTGTGCATGTGTTCTGGGATCTTGTAATCAACAGATCAGGTCTACTTCCCCAGCCAACTCTGCCACAACCTAACCTCCTCCTCTTTCAGTATCATCAATGATATCAACTTTTTCCTTTGGAGGCCTCTTTCTTTCTTTCTTTCTTTCTTTGCTACCAGGGATTGAACTCCGGACCTTGCACTTGTGAGGCAGGTGCTGGCAACATTGAACTAAATCCCCAGCCCTAAGCATCTTTAAGTACCATATTTCTTGGGCCTTCACAGAGATAAAGAACCATAAAACAGATGGGATTTTATACCACTGAACACATGGGATTTCATACCACTTTCCTCACCCTTTGCAAAAACAATCTGACTAAAAATACTCTAAAACCTAACGGTGAAGTCACTGGATTCTCATGGTGCACTGGTCTAATGATTTTTACAGAGAGATGGGTAGAGCTCCTCAGGGTCTGCACTAGACACTCCCAAAAGCCACTCGAGAAACATTAAACTCCTAAGAGTTTTCAGAGAGGAAACCCCACAACTCCCTTAGCTCCTTGAAAAACACTTAAGAGACCAGCATGGAAGCCCACCTGGGGGCGCCCTTGTATCAGGGTAGAGCCATCCCACAGTCCATAGCTACCAGAGAAACAATATCTCTTATATTTATCACAATAATGCATCAGAATCCCTGATCTGAAGCCATATTACAAAACTACTGTGATAAAAACAGCATAGTATTGTCCAAAAAATAAAACTCAAGATCAATGGAACAGAGTAGAAGGGGCAGAAACAACTGATTCACTCTCCACTACCTTATCTTTGATAAAGGGGCCAACTCCTTCAATGGAATAAAGATATACAAATGCAAATTAAAATAACACTGAGATTCCATCCACTCCAGAAAGAATGACTATCACCAAGAAATCAACAAATAATAAATGCTGGCGAAACTGTGTGGAAAAAGGAATAATTCTCCACTGTTATTGGGAGTATAAACTGGTACAACTGATGGGGAAATCAGTATGGTGATTCCTCAAAAAACTAAAATTAGAGATTCAATTTAACCCAGCTATTTCTCTTCTTAGTATCTTCCTGAAAATATTAAGAGCATCATACCAAAAGGATATATTCATACCCATGTTTATAGCAGCACAATTTGTAACAGATGAATCTTGGAAACAGCCTAGATGCTCATCAATGGATGAATGGATAAAGAAAATGTGGTTTTTATATGCAGTAGAATACTACTCTCTCACAAGGAAGAATAAAATTGAGTAATTTGTAGGCAAATGATGTACCTAGAGACCATGCTTTTAAGTGAATTAAATCAGACACATATGTTGAAATATCACATTGTTGTCCTTGTGTGACAAACAAAAAGTGTAAATAAGGACCCAAATGGATGATAGATATTGAGAAGTATGACGAATATGTTCAAATGGGAAGGAGAAAAAGGAAGGGAGGAGAGGGTAGGGAAGGAAGGGAAAGAATAAGGGGAAAAAAAGAAAATAGAAGAAAAAAATAGAAACAAAACTTTAGTAAATAAGGAGGGGGAGAAGAGTTGAAGGGGGAAGGGGAATGGGGAAAAAGAATCAAGATACATCAGGTACAGGCATGAATTCTTTATGATGAATGTGATCATTACACATATCAAAAGTATACCGATATAATTAATTAATAAAAGTAGACTTTTTCCCCTGAAAAAAGAGTTGGTACTTTTTTTAAGGCAGTAAAGATAGAGGCCTCTTTTTAGCATTTAAGAGGGGGAAAAAAACCCTTTAAAAGTTATAAATACAGTGCTAGTGATTTAGCTCAGTGGTGCCTCTGCCTGCCTTGCAAGCACAAGGACCCAAGTTCAATCCCTGGTACCCCCCCCAAAAAAAAGTTCTAAGTATAAGGTTAGCACGACTTTTGCATACTCATAGCCTCTTGAGTTGACTTTTACTGGCTGTTCCTTTGTTCTGCTCAGGGACCCAAATATATGTTTCTAAACTACTTGAATTTCTGTTAGAAAAAAAAGAGAAAGAGAAGGGATCTAACCCAATTCAGAAAAGAAGTGGGGAGGAGGCCCGTATCATCCCTAAAAGTTGAAGCTTTAGCTCTTATCTATAAGAGTGAGATTTCGTTTTGTCCATGATTTCAGTTCAAAAAAAGAAAATGGCAAACAACATGAGGCAACCATATGACCAACCCATGCAACCAACCAAAATAGCTGAGAAACATGGCAGAGCCATCCATGTAACTGACTCGCATGATGAAACAAAATGCCCGCCAAACATAACAGAAACATGTGACTAACATTAGGAACCAGAATGACCAAATATGGCAGCAGGGAGGACTAGGATGAAAAAAAAAGGCCCCAAGTAAGTGACTCACTAAGGATATTCAGAGATAAAAGGCCATCAAGGGGAAAAGCACAAATCAGACGTTGAGCACAATCAGGTTCTCAAAAGAGTGAACATAGTATCAGGGAAAACAAAAACATGAGGGCAAAAAAAGCATACTAAGCACAAGGTTGTACACATGAAACCTGAACAATCTATTCTGCACTGGGTTAACAGGCTCTCAGGTAGCTCGTAAGTGACTTGCACCCACAATGAGCAACCAAAATGAGAAACAGAAGGAAGAAAAGGAATGATAAACTGAGGTATACCTGTGGTCCTCTCTTGCCAGAAGGAAAAAGCACAGAGGCCATGTGCTTCCCCTCCCCGCTTTCACATGATGGGACACAGTAGGAAACTGTCCCTCAAGCCATGAAACAACTTCCCTTTGTTCACCAGCTTCCATTAATTTTTACAACCCTCTACCTCCCTGCTTCCCCCTTACAACCAACATTAGAAAAAAGATAAAAGATTTGAGCCCTCCAACACATATAATCCTGTCCTGGGACGGAATGGACAAGAAGAGGACTGAGGTTCTCCTAGAGGAAAGAGAAAGGGAAAGAACAAAATCTAAGCCACTCCTTCTTGGCTTGAGTCCATAGAAACAAAACTGTCCAAAGGGCCTCACCTCCTCCTGGCTAGCTTCACCAAAATGTTACCAGGTTCCAGGGTTCTGGGGTCTCCTAGAGATGTTTTCTAGGTTCTTCTTATCCTGAACAAAGAACTAGACAAAACAAGCACCTAAGGTAGCAATCTTTTACATTTATTAAAGGTAGGAAAAGAAACACATTCTGCAGAATAGGTGAAGGCCAGTTAAAAGTAGGAATAGAAGCATGCTCCAGCGAGCGAGAGCAGGAAAAGCCTCACAACTGCCACAGATGGTTAATGGCCACTATCTTTTGTATTTCCCACTCCTCAGGCTGAGATCAGGTCTTGAAAACGTGCTTGAGTTCTCATGAAAAGAACTGAATGCTGGAAACCTTGGCAGTAGGCTCCAGTCTCCTGCTCAGTATGCAACACAAGGCTGAGAACAGGAATAAAAGAACTAAAAGAGACAGAGAAACTGGAAATCCAGGATGGCCAATGCTGCTTAATTAGCAAAAGGCATTCATCAGTTTGAGCCACTCATTTTTATTAGTAATCAATTGGGGTAAAGGGAAGCTATGTGCAAGGGTGGGACCACCTGTGAGGATATGTAATTGCGTAATTTGTATGGATACTAATGGAGGCAAGGCTTGTAAAGGAAAAAGACAAAGCATTCTCAAATTAGGAACAGAACAGACAAAATATATGGTTGTAATCAGAACACTGTCCTTCTAGTTAAGAAGGTTTTAATTGTGGGAACGGAAATTTAGGTGCAGGTTACTCTGACCTCAGCACATAGGCTTCAGCCAGACTCACTTCTATAAACAAGCCAATTGTGGGGTTAATTTTACACCCTGCCCTGCTTACTGCCTGCTTTGGGCACAATCAATATTGCACTTCCTCACAACTGAAGATTGATTCAGGTATAGGGATTGGGTATGGGTCTCCCGAATCTCTGTGATTGACACCAACTTTCCCAGTCAGTTTGCCATGCCTTAATCTCCTACTTCAGTACTACTTTGAAGTTGAGGTCCTGAGATCTTCCTCCAGGAAACCAGTCCATATGTACCCACAAACACAACTGCTTTTTCCTACTCTTAGGCAGAGCAGCAGCCACTTGAAGAGGTGAAGATTGTTCCTTAGGATCCAAGGAAAAGACAAGGAAGAGCCAGAATATGGCTAAAGAAGGTGAATGAAAAAAAAAACATACAGAATAGACCATGTCTACTATGCACAGTCAATGCATCAAGAAATGAATGCCTGAATAAGTAAAAAAAAAATCAATAAATTAATGGGTTTTGTTGTCCCTTAGGAACCTGACTTTTTTCTTAGTTCACCTTTAGCATAGTTTCTATGTCTCTCTGTTCACAAATTTTCACAAACCATCAGGAAGATGCAAACAAATCAGAAGCAACGTCTGACCTTTAAAGGTTGATACGTAAGTGGCACAGCAGTATTCTGAAAGCAAACTACCAAACATCCATTCTGGGCCCATACAGTGGAAGTGGAAAGCATCTCCAAGTTGGCATAGTATTTTGCCATCATGTTTATTACCATGTGTAGTTGTCCTAAAAGCAGCAGCAGGGTCCTCACTGTGCCCCCATAGGAAGGAAGAGACCTGCCCACTTGTCCTGTTGCCACTGAGATCAAAATACCAACTCCTAACCAGATCTGTTCCTTGGTTCCCCTCACACCTGGCTTTTAAAAAAGTTATTATGTGTGGCATTTCTTGCTTATAAAATTATTAAATTCTAAATTTATAAACTATATAAATAAGCACAAATAAAAAGGTGAAAGCTACTCATAGTCTTGTCATCAGTATAACCATGGTTAACATTTTATATGAAAATAACACTTTTTATGAAAATAAAATTGCATCCCATAGACTATATTTTTGGGTTGTTGTTGTTGTTGTTGTTTTGGTACCAGGGATGGAACTCAGGACTTTGCACTTGCGAGGCAGGTGTGGTGCCACTGAGCTAAATCCCTGGCCCATATACTATATATAGAAGAATTTGATTACCCTTGGAGTTTGGGATTAGCCTGGGCTGGATCTGTATTATGTGACGATTCTTAGTTCTTGGATCCTCCCCTTAGAAGAAGGGAACTTACTTATATCAGAAATAGAATTTTGATATGCACTTTGTGGAGTAACAAGTGAGTAGCTTTGTTGGAAACGTAGTACACTGGGGAAAGATCCAAGTGGCAGAGCCTACAGGTGGCAACTTCCAGTAATGAAAGTACACCCTCAAGAAGGGAGGGCTGGCAAGGCCAGAAATGGCAACTGCTATGTGGAGGGTTTTCTCCTATAAGGTATAGTGATCAGGCACTACAGAATGAATGGGAATCACAGCCTCATTTATTGTCCTAAGGATCAACACCAGTGGTGGCAAAACTATGGCACATGTGCCACATTGAGCACACAGAGCCTTCTCTGTCAGCCCACAAGCCAAGTCACTTCAGCAGTGGAGCACTGGATAACAGTTTTTTTCTTTTTTCTTTTCTTTTTTTTTTTTTAACAGTTGGGTTTGTTTTTGTTTTTTTGTTTTTTTTTCTAAACTAAAACCTCATTATTCAGGTTTAACAGTGGCACTTGGTGATAAATAAATGGGTTAGGGGTTGCACTTTGGGCACTTGATCTCTAAAAGGTTTGCCATCACTATCCTATACTAATTGGTATTCTCTACTACCTTTTCGATAGCTCAAATGGATACTTTATAGGGGGAATTACAGGGCCTGAGAATTTGATGGTCCAGAAACTTGGAGATTAGAGACTGAAGACCTGTTTTGGCTCCTGGCTTCATAGTATAGTTAGTGTCTCTGATTAGAAACGTGGGTTGGGTCTTTGAGCTGGATTATGATGGGACTAGCAGTAAGTGCCCTTTTGAGGACTCCTTCAGCCCATACTTCGGGGTCTGTTCCATTGAAATGGGGCCAGGGTCAATGCCCTGGACCTCTCCTGGCAGAGCCAGAAAAGATCCCATATTTTCTATCAGGGACTTAAAGGTCAAGCTGAACTGAGATTGGGCATCATGAAGAAATGGTGGCTGATTATCATTTTATTCTAGGCAGAGCACAGAGGTAGGGAGGATCCAAGAACTGAGACACCAACACAACACAGATCATCTCCCAGCCCAGGCCAATCCCCAAGTTCCTGTGAATTTTCTCACATAACACTATATCAAAAACATTTTTCATGTCATCACAATTTCTTTTACGTCACCTCAAAATACTACCCAATATTAAGCAATATTTACAATTATTAAAAACATTTTAATGGACAATTTATAAGTCTTTGAAAACTACTATTCACAAAAAAATAAATTCCTGGAGACAAGGTGTTGCATCAGAGTCTGCAAGACTCTGAACATGAAGTCATACTGCCCTCCAGAAAGATTATATCAATGTTGTGTTCTCAGAGCATTATCCTTGTGATCTCAGAGCTGGGGAGTGATTTTAACTCTATGAATGTATTTACCAAATACATATTGATGACTTACCAGATGCCTTTTTGCCTCTCATGGGACCTTCTTCCAGAATCCACCCCCACGTCCAATCTTGAATACACTTCCTAAACCTAAATATTGTCAAATTCCTGACACCTGCCTCAGCTGCTGCCCAGAAAACTAAGGCAGACATCCTCTCTACACGTGAAAGGCTTCCAACCCCGCCTCCAGAAAAGTAGTCCCTGCTAACCATTCCCTGAGTCACTTGTCCTCTTTATTCTTCTCCCTCTGAGGCCAGAGCAACTATGGCCTGGAGTTTCCGTGGGAAACTACAGCTTGCAGGACTGTTCCTCTCTCTCCTTGGTTGGGTCTGCTCCTGTGTCACCATTGTCCTGCCCCAGTGGAAGACTTTCAATACGGAATTGAATGAAATGGATACCTGGATGATGGGGCTTTGGGAGGCCTGCATAAATCGTGAGGAAGTTGGCGTTGTGTGCAAGACCTTCAACTCCTTCTTGTCTCTTCCCCGGGAGCTACAGGTAGCACGCGTATTGATGTTAGTTTCCCAAGGCCTGGGATTATTGGGGCTTCTGTTGTCTGTCTGTGGATCTGAATGTTGCCAGTTTCACAAGACCACGAAGGTACTCAAGAGACGCCTTTGCCTCCTGGGAGGAACTTTGGAGACATTAGCTTCAACCACTACCCTCTTTCCAGTCTCCTCGGTGGCTCATGCCATAGTCCAGGAGTTCTGGGACGACGGAATCCCTGAGATTGTACCACGGTGGGAGTTTGGAGACGCCCTTTTTCTGGGCTGGGCTGCTGGTCTTTTCCTGGCTGTTGGTGGACTGCTCCTTATTGTTTCTACCTGCCTGGGAAAAGAAAACGGGCCTTCTCCCCGGATGGCTGATTCCACAGCCTCACCATCCTGGGCTCCAGCGGAGGAATCAAATGACGCCTCCCACCTCATGCAAAAACCTGTAAACCTGGATGTGTAGGAAGGGCTTCTGCCAAGGAATCACTGCGATTAAAGGAATGCCAGTAGAATTCTCTTTCTTGTCCTTTATCAATCTCTATTTGATTGCATCATTTTGGGGAGAGCAGTCGCGGTTCCATTTCTCAAGGATTTAATTATCTTGATGAGAAAGTGACCTTCACTTCAGAATGCAAAGTCAGGACACAGTGTCTAACAAACATGTTTATTTGTTTGCTTTGAAACAGGCTCTCACTTTGTCATTCAGGCTGGCCTTGAACTTGCTATGTAGCCCATGCTTGCCTCAAACTTGCAGGGATCCTCCTACTTTAGCCTGGGATTGCAGAAATGCACCACTATGCCCAAACATGTTTATCCCATTTGTGATTTTATTTATATACAAATGCTTTCAACTTCAGAGTATTATATCTTTGATCTTTGTGCCATATATAAGAAAAACACTTAACAAAGTTGGGTCCATCGGAGAAAATCTAGTGTTAAGAGGCACTGTGTTACGTGTAGCCAGAAGAGCTGGTGAAGGTGCCTCAGCAAAAGAAAATGAGGTTCTGACCCAGAATAGCACCTCAGGGCAGAGAGCTTCCTGTAATCCATTTTTCAGTCGCACATGTGGTTTGAAACAGAGGCTCTAGCCAGGTTTAGCAGGGCACACCTGTAATCCCAGCACTCTGGGAGGCTGAGGCAGAAATAGTAAGTTTGAGCTTTGCCAGGGCAACTTGGGGATTAAGCAAGACCCTGTCTCAAAATAAAAATACAAACAAATCAAAAAGAGCTAAGGGTTGTTGGGGCTGGCAGGCTGAAAGGGTGTCCAGTCAGGTGAGATTCCTAAAGAAAAGAACATACATGGAACAGACATCACCAGAAAGCAGGAACCAAACTTTAATTTTACAACATAAGGGCAGCATCAGAGCGTGAGAGTTGGAAATGCAGCTGCAGAGTTTGAGAGCTGTGAGTCCTTTTTTATCAGCTTTTCTTAGGCACACTTAGGCCACACAGCCGTGCAACCTTGCATAGCCATGTGGTCGTCCATGCTAACTTATTGTAACAAAGTCAGTCATGCACTTGTGCTAAACGACTTTCTATCCTTAGACGCCTAGGCTTTCACACATCTGCCAGTGGCCCCTTAAGGGGTATAGCTCAGTGTGAAGGCCCTGCATTCAATCTCCAGAACTGAAAGAAAAAATAAAAAGCAGCCTCTGAATTGACCTTTGCTGTTTTGTAGTTTCTTAGTATCCCAAAGGGAAGACCTGTTCTTACTACTGCTATGTTACGAGGTTATGTGTGATCTGCTGTCTTCTCACTGAAGGTAAAGTAACAGAGTAAGTGTTAAGGTGACCAACCCTTATGATTTGCCCAGGACTTAGTATTCCCATTACTGTAATTTACCAGTCTCAGGCACTCTGGGACAATCTGATTATCTCAGGGCAGCTGTGCCCATCACTACCCAAGAATGATCGAGTCTTCAGAAATGTTTTTACCATGTGTGAAACCACATTACAAACCCCCTAAAGTCTCAGCTGGGCATGGTGCACACACCTGTAATCGCAGCACAGAAACCCTCAAAAGCACCCCTTAAACTTTAACCTGAATGTTAACTGACCTGCCCAAACTGTGGCTACAAATGCAGCCCCTTCTGTCAAATTAACATCTTTGCTTTCCCTACATGCACCAATAGGCTCTCTGCCTAACTACCCACCCAGGGCTTCCTCAGGAATTTCCGCAATTCCACTGTGATCACACTGCATACACCCCTGCTCCCCTCATACCTCCTGTCCCCACTCCTATAACCAGTTGAAGAAGCATCACCACTGACCCTGATAACAATTCCCACAGCACAGCGGTGCCCGGGGTCTTCAAATAGGCCACTTCTCCAGGCTCAGAGTTACGCTGGAGTCCTCAAAGAACTGAGGAGGTGTTTAGCTTTGCTAGGCAAAGGTATTGGGAGCCATGCTACATAATTTTGGGGGAAAAATAATTTCATAATTAAAGTATGACTATAACCATCTAAGGCCCAAGGTCACCTTGCCCAAGAGCTGGCCATGGCATGCGGAAACAGAACTCTATTTTGCTTCCTGTCACAAGTTGAGACCTCAATGGTGTGGTGATACTGTGCTGCTCAAGGAGAAGAGTACATCAGCAGAAGTCATCTCGGTTCTTTGAGAACCACCGAGTAGTAATAAAAAAAGAGAGAAAAGTTTGACCTTGGGGAAGGACAGATTCCTTATTAGCCTGCAATCTCATCCCACCTACTATTGTAAGAACGGCTTACTCCTTACTGCCCTCATCAACATAGGATCCTCATCAACACAGAATTACTGCTGCCCACTAAGTCACCTGGATGCTCCCTCCAGTTATTGTGTGTACCCAATAAATAGTAGCTAGCTAGAAGGGTTTTTGTCTCTGCCCACTCTGAGGCACTGACCTCCCAGTGAAAAGTACCACTTTCTGCTCAGGTACTATTCCATCTTCAACAAATTCCTTGGGATTTATAGTTTCTCCAGCAAGTTCCTTTTCATTTTATGTTTATTCATTAGCATATATCCACTTGATACAAACAAACCAGAATACTCCTAGGGAAATGCATGCCTAAGTACAAAGGGGCAGTCTGAATCAAGGTTTATCTGGCGCTCTCTGTTAAGTAGAAAACTGCTTCCAAAGCAAGTTTTTTTGGCCATTCCTCAACAGTTTCAATGTTCTTTGAGCCAAGTTCCAATGAGGGTTAAGGCTGGAATAGCCAAGCAGTTTCTTGTGCCTACAGTATCTGTAAAAAGAAACCATTATTCCCCATCTGATCATTTAGTCTCTCATTTAACAAATATATACTGAGCCCCTGCTATGTACAAGAATCTGTGCTGGGAACCAAGGATGAAATGGTGAACAAGACCAAATTTTTGCCGTTCCTCATTAAGGCAAATAGTGGGGGCAGATCTGAATGTACAATCACGCAAATAAATTGTAACTATGACAAACTTTACAAATTAGGAAAGTTACGTGTTCTATAAGATCACAGAATAGGAGAAATTTGACCTAGTCAGGCTGTCATTGGTGGATAAACTAAGGAAGTGGTAACTGTTAAAAAGGTACAGGGTGGAGAGCAGCTCTAGATCAAGAGCAAAGGACATTAGGAGGAGGAAGAAGCCAGACTTTGCAGCACTCAATGAGACTATGGGAAGAATATCGCCATCTCTGTTCTCTAATGAACTGGCAACGTGGAGCTCTGCTAGTGGCTCTGGGCTCTGAAAACCAACTCAACCTGCTACACCTCTGGGCCCTGATGCCACTGGTCAACACCATTTAATGGCAGACACCATTAGTCAACCCTGCCAGCTCTCTGTCAAACCCCATCATTGAAGTGAGGCTTTATTTTAAAAGGGCCTGACCTGCAGCATGGGTGGAGGACTCACTACAGGAGAGGGAAACCTCCTAGTGCAGTGACGGTAAACCTTGTAGAGCTTTCAGTAACAGCCTGCTGTGACGCGCATGCCATAGGTTTGCCACCACTGTCCTAGTCATCCTGAGAAGTGTGATGGGAGTGCTGCTTGTATAGCAACCACAGGCCAGTGATGGCTTCAAATTTGAGCTTGGTGATTGGTCCAATCGGGTAAAAACTCAAACCTGCTGATCCAACCCACTTATGGGTACAAATTAAATTCTGCTGCTTAGTTCAAATTCAAGCCTACTGTAGTAAGGGAAGACACCTCCCTAGATGGGATTGCAGGGCTACCAGGACAGTCACAGTTATCCAGTGGCTGTTCAGCAGCTATTTGATTGACAGCTATTGTGTCTCTGAAAAAATGGTAAGGCTAAAACCAGGGACTCTTCAGGAGGTTTAGCTGTGTTAATCATAGCTTTTTAGAGATTGGAGATCTTAATAATTGTCTCAGCTCCCTCCGTGATCTCTGCAACCATAGAGGCAGTTTCTTCATTGATTCCTCAGAGCCAACAGCCATCTCTGGAGTGGCAGGAGTGGGAGACAGATACTATGTCCTGGCAGCTGAGATGCACCTCCTGTCAGAGAGACCCAGAGATTGGTGCAAAATAACCTGGATGCACACTGAGGCAAGCTGTCCCAGTCCATCAATGAAGGGGCAGTGAAGGAAGAGAGGGAGAGAAGAGGACATTTATCAGTTAAACCACACCCTGCTCTGGTCATGATAAGGGAAAAAGGGAGCGTCAGGAGTTTCTGTCTCAGTGGGAAGCCACACAGGGAGCCTGGGAATGGGGACGCATCCCCAGTGACAGTGATAGTAACTTGCTCCTCCTTTTCTAATGTTTTGTACTTGTGCGGTTTTCCTATTGCACGACTTTGTATGGTTTAAGAGCTTTCAAATCACTTTCAAGTATCTTATTTAATGTACTTTCAAAGGGATTTTTCTGTCCAAAGAGCAAAATTACTACATTTGTTTTGATAATGTGGAAATTGAGATTTGGAGGATTTAGGCAATGCATCCGTGGCAATAATGAACTGAATCTGAACCTGAACACAGGGTTCTGAGGCTATAGCCATCTTTTTTCACTTATCCCTTTGCTTCACCAGATGGGCTGCCTGGAAAACCCACCATACCAAAAGAAAAACTAACACTGGAGCAGAAAAAACAGAAACAAAAACAAAAAACAAAGAAAACCACACAGGCTTAAAGAGAAAAACCTTGTTTGTGTGTATGTTTAGGTCCAACTAGGGCTTTTGTTGCCACATGGCCCACCTGCTCCTGCTGGTGGCTTGCATGCCTCATCCTAATCCTGCATGTGCAGGTGCTGATGACATTTTTCATCAGTATCTGATTACAGCTTTCTCTGTGAAGACATGGACACAAACTAAAGATTTTTGCAGAAAATATTCATCTTCCCCTCTCTCCTTCTACAGGACAAAGGTTTTTCTTTCTTCTCTAAATGACCACATGGCAAGACTCTTAATTCACAAATATCCAACAGGAGATCATCTTTACCCCAGGAGGGAATGTGATTTCCATTCTAGTGAGAATGCACTCCGACCAAGAGTCTGAGGAAGGCAATACTGTTCACCTAAAAATGCTTTGAAGGAGAAAATGTTGAGAAAAAAATAGAACTAATTAAATCTTTAACAATCCTTTTCTCATATAGATTTGTAGCAAATTATTTTAACATTTCTTTACTGTGATTACACACAGAAAGATGTATGGTCATATGTATTAGAAAGATAAAGGGACACAAATCAATCAGCATTCCAAGTCAAGAGCTTTTATTATGAGCAAGGAATTGTAATACCTTAGAGACTCATCAAATTTGTTGCAACTCAGCACTATCTTCTCCACCAGACTGTCTTTAGATCTGAAAATTTCATTGTTAGTAGTTAAAGAATTCCAGGAGGTCCCTATTAAAATATTCATCTGTTATCCTTCTGAGCCTATGAGACCAGTTCCAGGGAAAACTCCCTAAGAACTTTATGTGAGACAGATTCATATGGGATGGGAGAAAAATTTTTTAAAAAATGGTTTTGCAGGTTTCTGGATAGGAAGTGCTATAATGCCCAGAGTTAGAACAATGCAAAACTCACTATGGGGCCGGGGATTTAGCTCAGTGGTTCTGCCACCTGCTTTGCAAGCACAAGGTCCAGAGTTCGATCCCCAGTACCAAAAAAAAAGAAAGAAATTTCATTTGTGAAAAATTCAGTAGGAAAATGTTGGCAGGTGTGGGTTTCTAATAGAGATGTGAAGGAGGTAGAATTCACTTATTTCTCCAACAAATTTTTTCAGACCAGTTGTTTTTCTCATATCCCCATATACATTTATAAGATGTGGAGTAGGATTTTAAGTTGCCTAGAATTTCGAGCAAAGCCTCAGAGCCATGTGCTACAGGTGGTACAGTATGTGTTTTAAGGGAGAGAGAGGCTCAGCTCTGCTCCTCAGAGGTACCTTCATAGCCAACAGCCTGTAAGAAAGACAAATCCAGTTTCATTGGGGGGAATTTCTGAAAAGGGATTCCTAAGAGTTGAAAGCATGATGTTATTATGTACCCTCCCTTTCAAGGAATGCGATGGACCCAGGCCTCAGAGCTGTTTCCAGGAGAAAATCCTGGTACCTGAAGTACATCCTATCCCACCCCTACTGAGCAAGAGAAACTTCATGCTCACACTCATACTACCACTAACTTGGGTGGGGTGGGGTGTTGTGCTTTCAGTCAGAAGAATCTGAAGCACCATGGCATAGGAACAAGCCTATTTTTTTTTCCACTTTATTTTTATATATATATATATATTAGTACATGTTAGCAGTACATAATGATTACACTCATCATGGGGAGTTGGTACAGGTACATAACACATTTTAATTCTTGTTTTCATCCCCTTGCCCTCTGCCCACGCCCCCCATCTCTTGGTCCTCTTCCCTTTTGCAAAAGATCTACCTCCCAAGGCTTTTTATTCTTATACTCAAGCACAAAGAAGAAAGTCACAGGGATGGACATGACAGAAATCCTATGCTGATACAAAGTGTTACCAAGTTTTGGGGGTTCTGGGGACCCTTTAGACATTCTTTCTAGGTTCTTCTTATCCTAAACAATGAATCAGACAAAACAAAAGTAGCAAGGTTTCACATTTATTACAGGTAGGAAAAGAAACACGCTCTGCAGAGCAAGTGCGGGAAAAGCAGCACACTGCAGAGTGAGAGGAGACCACTGTGAAACAGAGAACACAGTGATCAGGAGCTTAATGGTGCTGTTTGTGTATCTCCCACTCCTCAGGCTGACATCTAAGATATCCTATCAAAAACCTGCTTGAGTTCTCAGGAGAAGAATTGAAGATAGCAATTTCTGATTTGTTCCAGGGATAGGGCTTGGGTGCCTGTCTCCTGTAACTTCATGATTGACTGTTGATATCCACTTGCCCAACCAGCTGGCTACACACTAATCTCCTGCTAAGTTTCCCCTGAAAGACATAAATCCTCATAAGTCTTTTTGGAGTGCTGAGGGTATAGAGGTCTCTGTCTTCATATAGCTACTTTCAGATGAAAGGAGCTGTAGACCCTACCTACTGGGAATTACGTTCTCTCCAACTACTTTACAATTTTGTAGCTCACCAACTGGGTTGAAAAGAAAACCTATCAGAAGACAAGGAGAAAAGAGTTAATGTCTCTTTGTGAAAAACTGTTGAGCTCAGAAAGTTTGGTGAATTTTTCAGGAGAATTATGGGGTGTGGTCTGAAGACAATCTGAAGCCTGGAATGGATAAATTTTATTAGATTGGGGATGCAGAGCTCAGATATGAAGAAGGAACAGGTTAGAATGATTTCTTGGTCTGTCTTAAAAGGTAGACTGACAAATCCAGGAATTAGAGACATTAAGCATTATTTCCACATTTCTTGTGAAGGAGAGAGGAGGCAAAGAGGTATATTAGATAAATTACCAAGAGCATTTTATAGTGACTCTATTTATCTACACTCAGAGCAGAATAGGAGTCTTGCTTTTTGAAGAGGAGGCTGAGGTCTTCTAGAGGTGCACAGGAGTAGCTCTCTTCTACTGGGTGGTCTTTTTCCTCAGATAGCTCAAGTGGAGCTGGCTCTATAATTGCCAGTTGTCCCTATGCTATGCCCAATCATCTGTACAGGTTCTGACAAAGGAGGTGGTCTGAGTTTGGTAGGGTTACTTGCAACAGAGTAGCCACATTTTGTAGCCATCACGTGCTTGCTGTTAGTCTTAGCCCTATGAAAAATTCAAGTGACTACTTCTCATGTAGGGTTTTTATAACTTTTCACTGTATTCCCTGAGGAAAGACCAGTTTTGTTTTTTGTTCATTGGTTGATGTACATATTTTTATTGGTATGAGGAAGAATACCAAAGAAATTCAGATTTTAAAATTACCTATGGAAGGACTACTTGGAATGGTTCCTCAGGAACAGAGAATAAAGCTAGGATCTTGAGGGGCTGTAAAGCTGCTTCTCTTCTCTACCTAGTAAGCCTTCTGATTTTCCAACGAGATTTTGACATATTTCTTTGGTGTTCCTTGGAACGAATGACAGCAACCTGCCTGGGAAGATAGACTATCACCAGTTTTACTAGTAAATCTCTTAGTAAGGGAGTAGGACAATTAAAAACTCAAGGCTAGAGCCAGGGATTTAGCTCAGTGGTTCCAGCGCCTGCCTCGCAAGCACAAGGACCCAAGTTCAATCCCCGGTACAAAAAAAAAAAAAATTTGTCCTTCAGATTGACATGTCAAAGCAGATGTAAAGAAACTAACTAGGGTTCCAGTTGACCCTAATTATGGCTATACATAGATCTAGGACAGCGTTTTCCAGAGAAGGGAGTTTTTTTGTTTTGTTTTCTTATTGAGTTTATTGGTACTTTTTAAGTATACAGTACAGTTACATTAATGATTGGGATCTTGTACCTTTACATGACAGATCTTGGTTCTCATCTTTTCCCCATACCCCCTGCCCTCCCTTCACCCCCTCCAACCTCCCCTATTTAAAAAGACTTTGCTTCCATTTTTTCCTTTTCTCATATTTTTTCTTGTCCCTTATCTCCTTTCCCCTACCCTTCCCCCTTCTGAGAAGGGAGATTTAAAAAGTCTAAAAGGAACTGAATTTTCTTACCCATAATATCCAGAGTCACCCATGGTTTCTTGCAGGAGATGGAGAAGTCCATGGACACGGGCATTACACATTGCCCCAGGCCACTTCTGCAGTGGGAGAAGTTTTGGCTGGCCTAGCCCTTCTCTGGGAGTGAGGAGAGTCAATCCTCCAGTGCTATAAGTCAGGCACACCAGCCACCTGACACACGGAGCAGGTCCCAGGCAGTGGCTTGGTATAGTCCCATCCCAATGTCATTTTCAATTAATAATAAGCCTCGGATAAACCTCTTTGGCTACAATATTGCCACTATGCAAAGATGCCAAATGTCATTTAACCAGGCTTTGTTTGGCCTTGGACTTGCCCTTGGATGACTTGAGTATGCTTATAAAGCATTGCCAATTGCAATAGCCATCATCTTGGTCCATCTTTCCTCAGCTTTTCTCTTTTCATCCCCATCTAAATTCCAGTTGTTGAACACAGACAAGGTCATGTCTGGCAGTTGGATCATAGGCATCTGGGGGCCCATATGCAATGCTACCAGGATCTTTCAAAAACACTGGGTCTCCCAGGGCAGTAGCCTCTGGTGGAAATACGTGGGAGAGACCTATAGTCCTTGGACAGACAGGTGGGCATCTGAGGACATGATCCATATTAATTTCCTCTTCCTCAGAGGCCTCATTAACACATTCACAATGGGGCCATGATTCATATGTCTCACGGCTGACTGGCTCTAACTTAATTAGTATACCTCACTGCCAGGCAGCTCTGATTTGAATTTGATCACCTGATGTTATATAGCTAACCTGTGCACACTATGATGTTTTGCTTACTCTGCACAAATCACTTGCCTGCATGTATAAGATGGGTTTTGTTTTTGTTTTTTGAGACAAGGTCTCACTATGTAGTTGAGACTGAACTGGAACTCACTATGTAGCCCAGGCTGGTCTCAGACTCACAGTGATCCTCCTGCCTCAGCCTCCCGAGTGCTGGGATTACAAGCGTGCGCCACCATGCTCAGTTTATAAAATGTTTTAAAGACATTTATGAATATAATTTTTTAATCTAATGACATGAATAAATTTGTTGTAATTTTAATTGGTGTGAATAGGATATTTTTATTTGGGTATTAATTATTCAAATTCAAGCAACTAATTAGATTCAGTCTATTTATATTTTAATTAATTTTATTAGTAAAAAGACTGCAATGGAATAGCCCATGCATGTACCACTGGTGGTTCAAACCAGTGGAAACATGTTAAGTACCATGGGCCTTTCCAGTAATAAAAAAACAGAGGCTTGGACAAAACAAGCATAAAAGTTAGTGAGGTTTTACCTTTATTAAAGGTAGGAGAAGGAACAGGCTCTGCAGAGTGCGAGCAGACCACTGTGAGAGTGCAGTGAGCAAGAACTTAATGGTGCTCTTCTGTATCCCTCACTCCTCAGGCTGAGGTCAGGTCTGGGCTGTCCTATCACAAATCTGCTTGAGTTCTAGAATTAAAGATAGCAATTTCTGATCAGTTCCAGGTGCAGGGCTTGGGTTCCTATCTCTTGGTCTTTATGATTGACAATTCACACCAACTTGCCCAACTGGCTGGCCGCACCTGAATCTCCTGCTTCAAAAGATCAAGAAGGCAAATTTTTCTAGCAATCCTAAAGTAGGCAGGGACCAGTCTCTTGATGCCATCACATGTAGAGATGGAATTCCAGTTGCACGTGTACTTTCCTATCATGCCTCTCCTTCAATGATGCTTGTCTCATTATGTTGAGTCTCCAACCATGGTTTTTACTATGAAAGGCAAAGGTAACTGTAGGTTATTTTAATGACTCTTTACATATGTGTTTGTCCTTCACCATGGGAGAATCCCTAGTATTGTGTTTTTGTGTGTGTGGGGTTTTTTTTTTTTTGGTACCGGGGATCGAACTCAGGTCCTTGCACTTGCGAGGCAGGCCACAGTACAGCTGAGCTAAATCCCCAGCCCCCTAGTATTGTTTTAAATAAGGTAGGTTATTGTCTTAATAGGACTTTATTTTTCATGATCCTAACTTCCAGGAATGCCTGGTGACTACACAACCATTGATCATTAATCTCAAACTCCTCAGCCCCTCATCCCTTCGTGCTTTTAACGTACCTCAGAGCCTTAAAGATGTTAACAATTCCCTCAGTATTACTACTAAGGTGGAACCCACAAAGGTTCTTGGGAATATCCAACTTTGTTGAGGGCCATTCTACATAATTTGTGGGGAAAAATCATTTCATAATTAAAGTATGACTATAACTAAGGCCCAATGTCTTTTTTTTTTTTTTTTTTTTGAGACAGGGTCTACGTAGTTCAGACTGCCCTACAACTATGTAGCCCAGGCTGGTCTCCAACTCACAGCAATCCTCCTGTCTCAGCCTCCCAAGTGCTAGGATTACAGGCGTGCACCACCACGCCCGGCATTAGGACCAACGTCATCCTGATCAGAAGCCAGCTATGGCATGCGGAAACATAACTCCATTTTGCCTCTAGTCATAAATTGAGACCTCAATGGTCTGGTGATACTGTGCCACTCAAGGACAAGAATATGTCAGCAGAAGTCATCTTGGTTCTTTGAGAACCATTAAGTAGTAATAAAAAAAAGAGAAAGGTTTCACCTGGGGAAGGACAAATTCTTTATTAGCCTCCTATCTCATCCCACCTATTATAAGAATACTCTCCTTACCGCCCTCATAAACATAGGATACTGCTGCCCTGTAAGTCACCTGATACTCCAATTAGTGTGTACCCAATAAATAATGGCTAGCTCAGAGTGTCTTCTTTGCCCACTCTGAGGTACTGACCTCCCAGCCAATTATTATGAAAGTACGGATCTATCTCTATCGTCTTTCTTTAGCTCTCATCATCCACCTTTCTAGACAGATCAGAGGATTGATCACCCTCCAATACAACTTGATGTGTAGAGGCTGAGAAATGGTCTGAGTATCACCAGAGCAGCATGAAGGCAGAAGGCTTCTTGGGGCTGGAGAGCAGCAGTGTATGTACTTTTGCCTTTTACTGGAATGAGGGGTTCATTATTCCACAGCCCGTTTACATGCTGGGACAGTCCTGGTGTTACCAATCAGTTGAGAGTTCTTTTGCTTGACTCAGATGCAAAGGAGTCAACAAAGTGCAGCTGTTCTAGCAACCCCTGGGTTCTGTGTGCCAAGTGGCTCTCGGCCCATAGTGTTATAGCTATGGGCTTTAATTGAAGACACTGGTTGACAATAGTTAATGCCAGACACAGTAAGTCAATACTGTCAGTTGTCAGTCTGTTACTGCAAGGCACCACTGGCCACTGCCAGTCAATACCCAGCCAGCTTATGCCCTCAGTTGAGCCTGTTACTGGTCTGTCCCTGATCTTCCCAGGCTGCTGGTTTCTGTGAAAGGAGTACTCCTTACAAAGCAGCAGCTGTTGGATTGAGTGCAAGGCATCTCAGTCACAGCTGTAATGGCAACAGTTCCTCAGCAGAACAATGGGAGACTTGGCTGTTTTACAGTTGTTGTGTCTCCATAAAAAATGGCAGGGTCAAACTACAGGAATCTTCAGGAGGGCTGGCTGTATTTATTAATCAGTTTTAGGGAGTTTGGGGCAGTTAGGGATGCTAATAATGCCAGTAGGTCCTTCTCTAATCTTCACTATGTTAGAGGTGGCTTACCCACTGCTTCTTCAGAGGCAACAGCAGCATTTGGAACAGAGGAGAGAAGGAGCAGCATCAGCTGCTGAGCTGTGCTTGCTGTCAGAGGGCCCAGAGAGCAACTGTGAAGTAATCTTAAGTGGTGGCAGGACATTGAGGAACATGGTTTCCATCCATTCTCAGAGGATCGAGGGCAAGCAAAGGGAAGCGAAAGGGAAGGATGTAACAGCTGTTGGCCAAACCACACTCCCTGTAGCCATCACACAAAAATGGGTAGAGGCAGGCTGTTTGTCTGTCTCACAGGCAAACTTGTCCCAGAGCACCACTGAAGGAGAGGACTAGAGCTGAGAGGGACATTACGAGGTCTTGCAGGAAACCCCAAAGCCAGCACGGCATGTAATATAGAAATTTTCTATAGGGTTCTCTGAATCAGAGTCCACAAAATGTCCCATATGAGATAATCATTAAATTCTGCTGTAACAAAGAACACTAGATCCTACAAATACTTGGTATTTATAAAATTTTAAAAAGTCCTTTGTTTCCCATAAAATTTCTTCCCCCAAGCTCTAAAGGAACCCAGTGTATGTAAAAGAAGGAATGAAGGAGAATAGGAGAATTCTGATAGCTCCTTCGTTACTGCTGGTGTATGAAGTTCAGGGTGGCCCTGAACTAGGCAGCAGAGAACCTCTGAAATAAACGCAAAGGAGTAAGCTGTGGATACATACTCACCTGAACCCTACAGTACACAGAAATCATTCTATTGCATGCTCATACAAGAAAACAAAGTTATGAGATCTTCTTGAGATGTTGTCAAGGGGCAAAGAAGGAAAAAAAATCATGTTTTAAGTAGCAGTGACACCATATCCTATCACGGTCAGGCCATTCAATAAAGTGATTAAAGTAATATCTAAAAACATGAGTCAGGTATGAGATACTGTAATTTTGGTGGGGGGGTAGTTTGAGACAAGGTTTCGCTGTAGTTGAGACTGACCTTGAACTCACTACATAGCCCAGGCTGATCTCGAACTCACAGTGATCCTCCTGCCTCAGCCTCCCGAGTGTTGGGATTACAGGCATGCGCCACCAAACCCAACAGAGATAATGTGACTTTTTATATCCAGCATAAGCTCTTAACCTTTTGATGACACCATCTTTTAGTCAGGTTGCCTAACACGCACATATCCATTTACTAGAGATCCTTAACTCCTGGGTATCTATATTATATCCTAATTATTTAAGTATAATGCCCTACACAATACAGGACAACCCTTAAAATTCTAGACCCATGAAAAATTTCCCTATAAGGACTTCATCTGGAGCTCTACTTTACACTGAGTCATTGTGACATCTACTTTAACCCTTAAAACACAACTAGGGGTATTTTCCTACTTGACAGATCAGGAAAACAAGTTCAGCCAGTATGTGAAACCAGATTTGTCAGATTCTAATGTAATTCTTTCCATAAAACCCATCTTATAAGAGACATACTGATCCAATAGAGATTTATAAGCTAGGAAAGCTGTAGAATTGTTTAACTCATCCATGAGCACTACTCTTTAGACAGGCAAGATGACTTCCATGGATGGATGTGGCAGCATGTACCTAGGGGCCCAGCTATTTAGAGGCTGAGAAAGGAGAATGCTTGAGACCAAGAGTTCAGGGCCAGAAAGAAACTGCCAAAAAAAAAAAAAAAAAAAGATTTTTGTGAATATTTTCAGGTTTTCACTGGGATTTTATCCTTACTAAAATCCGCTAATTTGAGAAGATTGTCTTTGGCAAGCAGTGGTACCTCTAGCTTACTTACCATCAGGATACTAGATAGAAAACTGGTCACCTGAGAAATGCAAATCAAAACTATATTGAGATTCTATCTCACCCCTGTCAGAATAGCTACCATCAAGAACACAAAACAAATTACCACCACCAACAAAAGACTACCAAAACAACAGATACCAATGAGAACAATGGTGGGGGGGACACCTCTACATTGTTGGGGTAATATAAATTAGTAGAGCCACTATGGGAATCAGCATTGAGGTTCCTCAAAAAATTAAAAATAAAACTTTGATGTAGCCAAGCTATAGCACTCATTGACTAGCTATACCACTCCTTGGTATATACAAGAAACAATTAGTCAGAATACTCTAAGGATACCTGCATACCCATGTTCATTTTACTGTGGCACAATTCACAACAGCTGAGACATGGAATTAGCCTAGACATTCAACATATTAATGGATAAAGAAAATGTGGAGTAAGTACACAATGGGGAATTTTTCAGTCACAAAGAAGAATGAACTTCAGTCATTTGAAAAAAAAAAAAAAAAAAAAAAAAAAGCAAAAACAAAAACAAAAACAAAAAAAACCCAAAGTGGATAGAGGGGCCAGGGATTTAGCTCAGGGGTTTCATGACCTGCCTCACAAGCGCAGGGTCCTGAGTTCAATCCCCAGTACCAAAACAACAACAACAAAAAATGGAAGGATCTGGAGACTATGCTGTTGAACAAAATAAACTAGACTCAGAAAGACAAATCTGGCATGTTTTGCCTTATATGGAGAATTTTTTAGAACATGAGAAAAAAAGAATATTGTTAGGGCCCGGGATTTAGCTCAGTGGTGCTGCTGCCTGCCTCACAAGCACAGGGTCCTGAGTTTGATCCCTGGTACCAAAAAAGAAGAACAGTATTGTTTGACAAGAGAAAGGAAACAAGAGGAAGTGGGTAAAAACATAAGGGGCAAGGTGGGGTGGATATGAGCAAAATATACATAAGCTCCCCTCCCCAAATGTGAAACCAGATGAGGAAGGGCAAAGATGGTGAAGGGGTGAAAATGATCAGAGTACGTTATGTGCATATATGATGCTGCCCAAATGAAACCCATTAATCTGTATAACCAATAAAAGTGTGTGGGGTGGGACTGGTCATTCACGAACCTTAAAACCAGTATCGGCACACTTTTACCTTTCAGAGTTCACTGTTGGTAGCTCATGGATACCACCTTTGTGCCAGCCTATCAATTCCAACTCATCTAAAGATTGTAGACAGTTTCTATCTTTATGCTGACTGTACTCAAATTCCATATTCCTGTTCATTATCACAATTTCTTGTGCTGCTGGCGAAACAGAAGCAACTGTGGGAGGGTTTTCTTATTGTGAAATGGGAAGAGATCAGGTTTCTTTCCTGCTGGATCCACTGCTTGAATAGAATCTATTTGTGCATTTATCAGAGGCCAATCAACTAACCCAGCAAGGTGGTTTAAGGGTTATCACAGGCAATGCAGCAATCAAGCGTGCTGAGAAAAAAAGAGACCTAAGTGTCCTTAAAACAGCACTCAAGCCACTTCCCTCCAATTTGTAGATTACTATGTTTATTGCTCAACAACTTAAAAAGAATGTGAAGAATTCTTTTACAGGCTCAAGAAAAAGTAATGCAATAACTCAATAGCTCCGAATTTCAATTTGTGAGAAAACCTTGAAAAACTGATGTCTTTGGTTATTAAAATCAAAAATTACAAAACCTAGCTGAAGAGCTGGTATATAGTTCAGTGGTGCCACGCCTGCCTAGCAAGCGCAAGGTCCTGAGTTCGATCCCTAGTACTGAAAAAATAAAAAAGTCATAGAAATCAGTTAAATTCAAGACAAGAGGCTCAACAACAAAAAAACTGAGAACAGCCGGGCATGGTGGCGCACTCCTGTAATCCCAGCACTTGGGAGGCTGAGGCAGGAGGATCGCTGTGAGTTGGAGACCAGCCTAGGCTACATAGTGAGCTCCAGGTCAGTCTCAACTACATAGTGAGACCCTGTCTCAAAAAACCAAACAAAACAAAACAAAAAAATTGACAACAGGCTTAAGTATGAATTTCACACAAGACAATGGCCAAAGTTCACTTAAGTAAATGAAGAGATGCTCATAGTTTGGAGGGAAGTACAAGTTAGAACCAGGAGAAATCAATGACATACCTATGAGGATGGCTAAGATTAAAAATACTAACAAAACAAATGTTGACAGGGATATAGAGCAACGACTTAATAAACTGTTGGTGGGAGCTTAAATTTGTACAACCATTTTGGAAGCTGTTTGGTAATATCTAATTAAGATATATCTACCTATATCTATATCCACATATTATTACCATGACCCCGTAATTATATACCAATCGCTACATATACCCATCTGTACCTCTTTCAAGAAATGTGCAGGGTAAAAATGAGTTTAAATGGATTCTGGTTTTTTTGTTTTGTTTTGATTGGTATCAGGGATTGAACTCAGGACCATGCACACAGGAGGCAGGCACGGCACCACCAAGCTACATCCCCAGCCCTTATTTCATTTTGGTGGTACTGAGGAACCTAAGTCCTTTGCACTGACCTATATACCCAGCACCCCTCCCCACATTCCTTTAAAATTCTGCACAGGATCTCAATAAGTTGCTAAATTGTCCAGGCTGGGCTCAAACTTGCAGCCCTCTGCTTCATCCTCTCAAAAGTGTTATGATTACAGGCACATGCCACCATACCTGGCTTTTTAGTTCTTAAAGGTCTTTAAAATTCAAACAAGAGGTTCCAACTCTAGTTAACCATGAAAAGCCTAAAACCAATCTCAACGAGATTTAGGTTGAGGTCAAATATCCCACTCACTCTTAAATCATTTACCTAAGGGCACATAAACTTCTTCCTCCTCGTTTCCCTTTCCCTCATTCTTTTTCCCAGCTTTTAAAAATATAAAAAAATCAGTCTTAGCCTGAGGACTATAAAAAAATAGTCTGAGATCTTAGTTTGTAGAGCCTTCTAAGAAACATGGTGCTAAGTACAGGCAGCCAGCTATGGGGGAAAAAGAAAATAGTTCTCAGCACTCCACCTGGTGGTCTGAGTGGATCTAAACGATACAGGCTACGGAGCAACACAATCTGCAGGTGTTCACCTGATCCTTTCTTGGCCAGTGTAGATTCCTAATAGGTAATGGGGAAATAACTACTGAGGAGAACAAGTGAGGGGTAGAGGGACAGATGGAAGCAACCAAACCAACAAACTATAAAAGATAATTGAGAGGTCATTAAAGGATAAGCTATGAAGACAGCCTAAACCAGTTCCAGTGATCACCATCTCAGGGTTATCACATGAAGTGAAACAATATAACCAAAGTGTAGTGAACACTGACTCAATAAGGACAGGAATTAAAGGCAAATGGTGATTATACAGAACTTCAAACAGTAAAATGGGTAAGAAAATTGATCAACTTCTCTTAAAATGAATCTTTGCAATGGACTTTGAAAACAAAACCACCACTGAATATCTGTAAAAGATGACCTGCCAGTTAAGAAAAATAAAAGAAATTCAGTTTTTTTTTTTTTTGAGGGGGTGCTGGAAATTAAACTCAGGGCTTCACACCTTCCCAGGCAAGTACTGTGCTGCTGAGCTACAACTCCAGCCATAGAAATACAGTTTTAAGAGGGAAAAAAAAATTTTTTTTGTTTTTTTGCATTCTAAAACTGCACAAATTCCAATGTGGATACACCTCATGAATGCAAATAATAAATGAGATGAGAAGGTTATCTGGCAACACCAGCCTCTGTCCAGGAATTGACTACAACTTACTCTTTCAAATGCTGGCACCTTCAGTCTCATCAAGTTTCTCAAGCCTTTAACCTGCCTTTTTCTTCTAAAGAAGAAAAGTTGAAACAAGACAAATGCTTATCAGTCCATCCATTTCCAAAGTGAAAAATACACATTTAAATGAGGGCCACAGTGTACACCAAAGGTAAAACAAATACTTTTATTGCACATTATAAAATCTGCATAGTTGTATCAAGTTTTTTTTCCTCCCATGTTTCTATTAATCTTTAAATTTTGGTTAAAACATAATTCCCTGTTAGGAGTAGTTTAAAAATGGTTTTCTCTCTAAATATACATACATATATATTTTTTTTTTACAACTCTATATTCCTTATTTTTTAAAAGCAAAAAAAGAAAGGAATCAAAATGTTTTATTGGGCAAGCAGTAGCCTCAGACACCTATTTCTGACTATTTTCAGATAGAGAATTTTGCCTAAATGGTTAATAACTATTAAAATTCCATTTTTAGTCAAGATGCATATGCTATTTTTCCAAAGTCCTTAACTGCTTTCTTTTTACTCAGGACTGTGGATGAGGTCTTTTGGCTTATTTAAAAATATAAAAGAGAAGAAAGGAGGTACAGCTTTCTGACTTTTCAGCATCTCCTGTCATGCAACCTTATGTTCTACCCACATGGAAAGGGGGTAGGCTCATTAGCAACCCATTTTTGTCTCCTCTTGTCAAGAGCAAGGCAGGGTTTATATTATTAATCTCTTATAGTTTAGAATTTTAAAATGTCATCTGTACTTGATAAAGTAACTAGTAGCTGTTCATCTGGTTTAGGTTGTGATGAATCACTCTTCTATTCTGATGTCAAAAATATTTATGCCTGAAGAATAATTTAAAAAGTGGTGAGAGGCTTAGAAAAGCCCAAGTGTTGTGGTTTCAAGGCATTTCGGGTCTTCAGGCATAATTTAATACCTTAATACACAGTTTCCTGCCTTTTCTAGTGAAATAACTCTGTACCTAAAAAGTGCAACTTCATCTTTAATCCTTCTTTAAACACGCAGCATACGTGGGTTGTGGATGTGAATCTTACTTATCCACCTAATCCCTTTCCCCCGTGAACACTGTCAACAGACTGCTGTGTGACAAGTAGGCAACCAGAGAATACGGTGGGCCTTGAACGTAAGGTGCTTATTTCACTGTTACAGTTGAAACTCCTTGAATTGACTCCATGACAGCTGCAAATCGGCTACAAAGGTCATAGGGAGAATTAGGTCGAATAGTTGGCGGTTCCTTCAAGACAATGATTTCTGCAGAAGGATCCAGAAGCCTGGGTAGAAACTCCCCTAAGCACAGCTGCAAATTTTCTGTACAGGGAAAAGGGACGGTTACATATACAGTTAAACAGATCCCTATGTAAAACTAGGAAGCCTGCAACTATATCGGAAGAATTCAAATGGCTCATTACTCAACCTCAAAGGTCAAACGAAGCATTATACTACAGCTAACTACAAATGATGCATTTATGCCAACCAGAACCAGGAGCTAAATGCCAAATAGAGCAAAGCTTTAGATCACTGCTTTAAGCTGTCTGACGATGAGAGCAACACTACATATTCACGTTTTCATGGACATGTCTTGTGATCATTTGTCTTTTTGTTTTAATACTTGAGAAGGTAGATATGATACTCTGTACGTACATATAATAATGCTATATTCTTTCAAAGGCTTAAAATACACCAATGTTTACACATGGCATTAAACAAAGCTATCGATCACTCATGGTCTAATAACTGAAGATATTAAAAGGAAATATGCAAAAAAGGAAATATGTAGAAACTATATATAATTTATCAATAAATACTATAAACATGAACACGAACAAATCACTGAAATATCTTTACATGAGTGAGAAAGTAAAAAGGGGGTTATACAGCAGAATATAAACCAACCTTCCAAATCTACTGAACTCATTTAGCAAATAGTTTTGGGCCCCCACCTCATGATACTTTGGAAGCAAGTATACTTCATATACTAATTTATTAATCTTGAAGTTGTCATATTTAATAATGTATCTTACAACTTCAAGCCATAGGCAAATTTAGTTAAGGCCATTGGGTAATCATCAGACTTTGCATAAACAGATTTTGGCAGATGAGAAAATAATGGAAGTCTGGTATTCCTGGAGAGAACTAATTATTTTCAAACAGGTTGTTAGCTATCCATGGAAGTGACTGCTTGCCTCAGAAGAAGTAAATGTGAGTTAAGACACAAAATCTAAGGGCTGGGGACTTAGCTCAGCGGTTCGGTGGCTTGCCTTGCAAACACAAGGACCCAATTTCAATTCCCGGTACAAAAAAAAAAAAGACACAAAGTCAAGGCTTGTACCCCTCGTTTCCACAGACCCATTTAATTCACTTATCTTCTAGGGACTTCCAATGCTCTAAAATGCTTTGACAACTAGTGCTAAAAAGAAAGACCATTGTAATCTCTAAGATTCATAAAACCTTAGCAATTAATGGAGGTAAAAACAACATACCCAGGTTGGGGATTTGGTTCAGTGGTTCTGGTACCTGCCTTACAAGTGCAAGGACCCAAGTTCGATCCCTGGTACCCCCCCCCCAAAAAAGTTTAAAAACAACATACCTGCAATATCCTGCCCAAGGTAAGAGCACCAATGGTTTCTCATGACTTCAATGGCATCCAGGTCATCCTTGGAGATGTCATTATTAATGATAAGGTGAATGCATGGAATGATCAATTCATTCATCACATTAATGCCTTCTGTTACAGAGTGGTCATCATTTGTTTCAAAGAGTGAAGCTGCTCTGGCATTTAGCTCCTACAGACAAAAGGCAGAATGGGGGGAGAAAATGTCTGAAAAAGATAAATATCTATTTAACAAGAATCTAAATATATGGGTCCCTTACTCTACTGCACAGTGGAGTCACCAGGAAATCTTGAAAAACCACCAATGCCCGGTTTCCAGCCCAAATATGCAGATATTATTAGCATACTGATGACTTGGGAATCAGAATTCATAAAAGCTTGCAAAATTATTTTAATGCAAGCAAGTCTGATCCACTGGCCTAAACTTACAAGTCAAGGTCATGTTAACATCTCCTTCCATCGAAAAACATCAATGGTTCTTACTTCCACTGAGCATCAGAATCTCCTGCCCTAAGCTAAGTGCAGTAGCACATATCTGTAATCACAGCACTCTAGGAGGCCAAAGCAAGAAGACTGCAGTTCAAGCCCAGGATGGGAAATCTGGCAACTTAGCTAGTCTGTCTCAAGTTTTAAAAAAATAAAGTAATAAAACATTAAAAAAACATAAGGGCTGGTGATATTCCTCAGTGCATATTACTGGGTACCCCCAGTACCAGGGACAAAAAAAAAAAAAAAAAAAAAAAAAAAATTTTCAATTAAACAATAAACCCAGA
>NW_022900928.1:62042588-62100292 GCF_012274545.1 Fukomys damarensis
GAAAAAAAAAAAAAAAAAAAAAAAAAAGAATTCTGCATTAGACATACTGATACCCAGATTCTTATCTAGAACATCTGGCTTAACTCTGGGGAGGTGTTTGGAAGTAACTACTTTTTGAACACTCACTATATGATTCTGAAACACACTGAGGGGTTGAAATCCAGTAATGGAAACACTGAATCTCTATTACCGCATTACTGTGGAAGCTGAGCAGGATTTTAAAAGGTCAATATGCATTTAGTGATTTAAAATATAAAAGCATGACTCTAATGATAAAATTTAGTTCTGAAAAATCTATGTAATGCCTTTTTAGCTTCAAAGTTAGTTCTGCCACATTTTTAATTGGTACAAAAATCAAAGTATAAATCAGGAAATGAAAGTTGAGATAAAATATGTCATGACTTAGTGTCCTGTGTTAACAAGACCAAGGCAGTGGTAGAACTGATGGCCTGACTTCTGTGAAGGGTGAATCTGCAGAGTAGGGGAAATAAATATACAAGCACACAACCCAAAGGAAGTCGTATTTGAAGTTCTCTAAAGGACAAGCACGTGTAAACCCTGGGCAGGCAGTGGAGTTAGGTCTGCTTTTCCACCTTCCTGTCAAATGTAAAAAAGGCCAGGTTAGGCTTAGTCTTCAGCAGTTTGTGATAATGAGTCAGTAGAACAGTAGGATCACTACCTTTTTAAAAAACTGGAGTCTCTTAAAAGCCCTTAAAACTTTCATCTACTAGCTTAATAGGGAACAATGGAAAAATATCAACAGCCATTTATTACGTCTACTATGTGCCAGGCTCAAGAAACTGCTAAGAGGATCTGTGCTCAATGAACTCACAATCCAGTAAGAAATACTGTGATCAAAGTTATAGTGCAGGCAAACAAGAACAGCACAGAGAGTGAGATGGCTGACTCATCTCTAGCGGGTTAAAGAAAAATGACATTCAATTAAGTACCTTTTTTTGGGTACCAGGAATCGAACTCAGGGCCTCAAGCTTGCCAGTGAGCTATCTCTCTGGTCCCAAATTCAATTAAGGCAACATGAAAAAAACCCCACTGTAATGTAAGACTGCTCATTAAAGTTTTTTGGGGAAAAAAATCTAAAATCTGTTAAGGATAATTATTTTCAATTATATTTCATCATGGTTTCAAGGAGCAGAAATATACACATATACACAAATCAAAATTTCCAGGCTTTACAAATAGTACAAACCAGAAGGCATTTTCTTCGGTATAGAGCAATCACGGATTCCTTCACCCCCCGGCGGGGCCCCTTCATTAGGAGAGCGGCGTTGCTCTGGTAGGCATATACCAGGTAGGACAGAGCTTCTTGATACCTTAGAAAATAGGAAATAAAATGCAGCTGACTTCTCTATTGCCAAAATCTAGAGTTTAGGTTACATTGTTCCCCAATACAAAAATCTATTTGGCTGCAATTATAGAAAAGCCTTAAAAATGGAGTCAGCATGGTGTACTGGGAGAAGTCTGAGGGCCAATAGCCAGTCTCAAACTGCCAAGAAACTCAAAACAAATCATCAAACTTCTTTGGGCCTCAGTTTTCCCCATCTCTAAAACTAAAAAAGAAGACTAGACGCTCATTGGCATCCATGACAACTGGAAAATTCATTTCCCAAGTTCTTGATTTCTCACAAGGAATACATCTCTTCACTAATAAACATACATTTGCTGAAGGATGAAAACAAAATATAATGTTCAGAGCAAAACTGAAGTGAAACACTGGGAAGAACAGAGGCAAACTAGTAGTATACATGACAAGGGAGGGGCTGCATGGCTGTAACTCCAGTGTCCCGGGGTGGGCATCAGTACCTATCTTGACCAAGTCTAAGTGAAATAAAAAGGCCAACATACTTTCCTTTTTGATAGAGCTCCAGGCCTGTTAGGAGATACACGGACACCTTTCGAAACAAACTATAATCTTCATGCCACTTCTGAAAAAGAAGAATTATGTTTTTGCTTTGTAGATTTAAAAAATGGACAAACAAAAAGCCAGGAATATTAGTGGATACTTGTAATCTCAGCATGCAGAAGGCTGAGGCAGGAGGATCACAAATTTGATCCCAGTCTGGGCAACTAAAGTAACCTGTCTCAAGAAAGAAAAAAGTTCTAATAATGTAGCTCAGTGCAAAGTCCCTGAATTCAATCTCCCTGTAGGGAGCAAGAGCAGGGGAGGCCTTACCTTGTATTCCTCCATATTCATGTCATCTGGACCAATTTCCTTCAGTTTAGCCCGAGCCACCTTCATAATGCTGATTGATCTGAGTAGAACAAAGTTCAGAAGATAATGAAAAGATGCAGGGCAAAACTTCCCTACCAGAAGCATCAGCCAGGCCCAGGTGGAAGGTGGGCCGCCTGAGCATTCCCCTCTCACCTTTCATCATAGCTCAGATTTTTATCTGCAAACTGTTCCAGAAGGGTCCGCTCTATTACCCGTTTGGGTGCTTCATTTTGGAAAAAGTAAACAAGAACATGCTGAAGTCGGGGATCACTGTGAGATGTGGGTATCTCCTCAGCAAGCTGATAGAGCCTGGAGTATTCTTCATGGAATGCCTATGAGAGACCTGAGAGTTAGAAAAGGGTGCACTATGAACTTGTGCACAGGGAAATGGATACCTAAGGGAAGAAAGTCTCCTAACCCCACGGTAATTCCAAAGGATTTTTATTGAGTAACTACAAAAGCAATTATGGAATCTTTGAGTTGTCCGCATATCCTAAAGAATCAATTTCCTCGTGCCAAGGGTTTAGCTCAGTGGTGCTGCCACTTGTCTCACAAGCGCAAGGATCTGAGTTCAATCTCTGGTACCCCTCCCCGCAAAGAAACAAACTCCTCTACAATTCTAGCACCAAAACCACACTGTATTCAAAACAATTTTCTCATGAGGTTCATGAAAAAATAAGTAGTTTTTTGGTCAGGCATGGAGCTACATACCTGTACTCTCAGTACTCTGGAAGGGTGAGGCAGGAAGACTAGAAGTTCAAGCCCAGCCTGGGTAACCTAGCAATTTAGCAAACTGTTTCAAAATTTAAAAATGGCTGGAAGCTGTGTATGGTGGTGTACACCTGTAATCCTAGCATTCCAGAGACTGAGGCAGCAGGATCACTGTGAGTTCAAGCCCAGCCCGGGCTACATAGTGAGTTCCAGGTCAGTCTCAACTACATAGTGAGACCCTGTCTCAAAAAAACAAAACAAAACAAAACAAAACAAGAAAATATGGCTGGAGACATACCTCAGGAAAAAGGGGCTTTCAATCTTCAGTACTTAGAAAAAAGTATTTCATTTTAATTATTACAGCATATCCTTGCAACCAATGACATGATTTTTAAAAACCCATGTAAATAAATGGATTCAAGTGTCTTAAATTTTATTCAATACCTTAAAAAGCAAGACCTACTTTCTTGTAGTTAGGCCTCCAAAGTTATAAAGGTGCAATCTTATTAACAGCTTAATTAATGGATGTCTCCTAAAAACAACAAAAACCCCTATAGGCTAGGTATAACACAGGAGAGCAATGCTAACCAAGGCTGAGGAGAAGCCCAGAGTATTGTGGGACAGCTTGTTCATTAGCTGGACAGGAAAGTAGATTTTACTTTTTACTTCAATGAAGGACATTTTGATACCCCTCCCTTCCCAGTCCATACAATTATTGCCCCAATATGACATTTGGGCTAGATAAGGATTGAAATTTTTAAAAACAGAGATACCTTAATTAGCCCTGCTTCAGACCCATCTCGGTCAAAGGTCTGACGGGCTTTAGCTATGGCCAGGATGACCCCTTGCATGGCAGGGCTCAGCATCACCTACCACAAGAGGGCATAAAACACAGAGAGAAAAAAAGAGAGAAGAAAGGTTCACAAGAAGACTGAGAGCAAGAATGTGGAAGGGAAGCGGAACAGTGTGCTCCATGGCCAGCATCAATTGCAAGTCAAATTTCACACCTCTATTCCTACGTGCATGCACAGCCTCTGTCCCTCTACACAATGCCAACACCCTGCCCAATATACTGTACATTCTCTCTCATTTAGCAAGATAAAGAAAAAATTGTTGCAAAAATATCTCCTATCTGGCACTGCTGAAAAATTAAATTACAGCTCTCAGAAAGGAAGTGTCTGAAGTCAGAATGATAATTTAGTTCTATAACTTTTGGTGTATAACTTAAATGTATTTAGACTTTTACTAGGATGAACAGTATACTTAGAGTAGTCTGAAAATAGGAGCCATACAAATGATTCTTATAAAATATTTCAAACATTAAAATTACTACTCCACAGAAAAGAATAAAAGTCTGAAAGAGGATTTATAATTGTTTATGTGCAGTGCAAATGAAAAGGAGATAGATAATGAATAACTTAGTCTTCTATAGCTTCTTGCTAAAGCTTTAGGATTAAAAGAAAAAAACTTTAATCCACATCTATTTTGCCCACTGGACAACTGAAAAATTTCTATCTGGAGGGAAAACAATGGACTAATACCAAAAACAAAGATACCCTTGAAGGCAATCTTTTGTCCATAGCAGCAAAAAAGGAACTAAATTCTACCTTTCTGAAGCCCCCTACATATGAGCCTGAATGCGTGAGCAGCACACAGCAGAACAAAATTATCGTTAAAAAAATGCTAACATATCAGCTACTGACAGACACCTTAAAAAAGTATATTCAGACACATGAGCAGAAATGTAAGACTGACTGCACTCATCGCTGTACCTCCTCATCATATCCATCTGCATCAGATCTAACCAGAATCCTTCCCACACTGGGAATCTCGACTTCAGAGACCTCAGAATTAGGCTGGGCAGCAGACTCTGCGACATTAGGCTTTGGGGGCTGTTCTGACTGCTCTGCAGGGTTTGTTTCCTGGGGCCTGGGCTTCTTGGGTTCAGCTTCCTTAAGCTGTGGTAGCAGAATGGAGAGAAAGAGTATGAAAAAAAAAGAGGAGAAATAAAAAGGGGTCGGTTAAATGAGCAGACACAGAGTAATTGAAAAGTGAGAAATCTATATACTACTGCTGAAAGCCAGACCCTCCTGCAACTGGGTCTCCAAGTCAGCTCACCTCACTCAGTGCTGCTTCTACACCACTGTTCTCATAGGCATGTGCTGTATTTGCAATAGCCTGGGCAGTCTGTTCCTTCACAATCACAGCATGCTCAGATGACAAACAGCGAACCCCATGAGAAGAGGCTACTGCAGGCTCTGACAAAGAATCACAAGAAGGCATTTAGCATCTGATGATAATATCCAGAACACACTGGTAACAAGCAAATGAGACAAACATACAATTTCATACATAACCCTTCTAACACACCTTTCCAAAAAGCCTATGCAAATTTCTCCTAGAAACTAGTGACTCTAAGAAATGGAATACTTCGTTAAAACCCCACTGAAGAGTCTGTAAACTTTAGTGTACTCCCAACTTTGTTGTATTGCTTTGTGCCAAGGAAGCTTCCTAAAAACAAACATCTGTTAGGAAGCACTCCTTTGGAAATACTTAATCCTATTATAAGTAGTATTTCATGCATCATTTCTGCTAATAAAAAATCACATTCTAATTTATTCTACTAGGTTGTGCAATGCCTGCTATAAATGAAACAAATGGTGAAAACTTATGATATCACTTATGGTATCACTTCAGTTTACTGAGGTGTACAGGGTTGGCTGGGGGAGTACAGGAAAAATGTTACTAGGTCACTGGCACAATATCCTTCTTAGATACCTTGTGATGGAGAGAATTCCTGTGATACTGAGCTTGAAGATGCTTCCATTTGAGGGATTTTACAAGACTGCTCTTCTTCCCACTCCTCTATTTCCTGTTCAAACCGCCAGTTGTCTTCCTGAATGTAATGTTTGAGTTCAACAGATAGAGCTTCCAGTTCTCCTATCATTTGATCAGATTCATTCGGGGCTGTCTCTGAGGAAAAACAAGACAGAGTTTAACTAGAAAAAGATCTTTAAGATCCAAAAAGTCCTCTCCAGAAAGAATGCAGAACATCTCAACTTTTTTCTTGCCATAAACAACAGCAACAACAAACACACACATATCAGAAATAATGGCACTAAAAGGCCAGGAAATCTGCAGAGCACATCAGTAACAGTGCCTGGCATATTGGTGAAGTAGTCACTTATTTATCTGTTAAATGAATGAATGATAAGAGAGCAAGGGTCTAGAGTCATGGCCAACCACTGCATATATCAAACATTTCTTGAAAATTTAGAAAATCATCAGATCCAATGATAATAGTTGGATCAACTTAACTACTGTATGTACTGACAATAATGAGCTCTATCTCAACAGGGTCAGACATAAATTTCAAGCCAGTGAACCAGGGATTTAGCTCAGTGTTTTTTTTGGTACTGGGAATTAAATTTGGGTCCTTGCGCTTGCCAGGCAGGCCACCGAACCACTGAGCTAAATCCCCAGCCCTTAGCTCAGTGGTTTTGCTTCCTGTCTTCGCAAGGGCCAAGGACCTGAGTTTGATCCCCGGCACAAAAATAAACAAATAAATAAATAAATTTTCAAGAATGTATACTTGCTCAAGTTTCACACAATCAAGTGCTACCAGAAAACAATACGAAACAATGGCTAAATAGTCCATTATACCTGCTTATTAAAAGCTATGATGAAAATAGCAAGTGTATCAAAAAGGACATTTTAAATTTCACTTCTAACTCTATGACAAAAAAAAGAACCTGCAATAGAATAAGGCATTCAATTATTTACTGGATGTCATTAACTGACTTGAAACTAAGCAAGTGTCAGTTTCTACTTGTTTCTATAAAAATGAACAATGTGGGCAAAGGCAAGATTCCAATATACTATCACAACAGTCATATGTACATTAATATATAGGCTACAATCCCAGCCCTTTTTTGAGGCAGGGTCACGTTAAATTGCCCAGCCTGGGACTGAACTTGTGATTCTTCTGCTTTAGTATCTCAGAGTGCTGAGATTATATGCATGTGCCACCATGCCTCATACAAATATGCAAGTTTGAACATCAATTATTAAATAATTATTTCCATCCCCTATTCCCCAACTGCACCAGCAGCAAGAAAGATAATGTGCTACCTGAATAAATGCCTTACATGTTTCCTTATGTAATAATGATAAAGTTTGAGAACTACAAGAAAACAATCCTATTTATCTTACATGTAAAATGCTGGTCATAAGACTTTTCACTGAAGAGAGAGAGAAAGAATAATGTAAATGTAAGCAGCACAGAATCAGGAGTCAGAAGTAGATTTGAATCTTAGGCCTGGTATTTACGTACTAACTGCATGACTCTAGACAACTATGGAACCCCTTAAAGCCTTTACCAGCTTGAAAATGAGAATAATATGAATTTTTATCCTCTTTTAGAATTATCAATTATTAGACAAATACTTTCAAAGCATACATTAAGGAATAAAATACCAACATAAATTATATGCTCTTGGCCGGGGATTTAGCTTAGTGGTGCTGCCACCTGCCTCGCAAGCACAAGGTCCCAAGTTCAATCCCTGTTACAAAAAAAAAAAAAAAAAAAAAAAAAATTCACCGTTCTTGGCATTATTAGAAGTATGAAACTGCTCAGACTAATATACTTTTGAAATTTAGCTCCTCTCAAGGCTGGGGATTTAACTCAGTGGCACCATACCTGCCTTGAAAGTGCAAGGTCCTGAGTCTGATTCCCAGCACTGAAAAAAAAAAAAAAAATAATAAAAGAAAATTTAGCTCTTCTCCACAGGGTGCAAAGACGTGTACAGCTGGGCATGGTGGTGCATGCCTGTAATCCCAGCACTCTTGAAGGCTGAGGCAAGAGGATCACTGCAAGTTCAAGGCCAGCTTAAACTATATAGTGAGACCCTGTTTCAAAAAACAATAAATTGAAACAAAGTGTGTACAAAGACGTTACTAAAAAAAGAGGAAAAAAAATGTAAAGACAATTTAAAACTCTATCAATGGGAAACTGGTCAAATAAGTTACAGTCCATGTGATAAAATTACTACAGTTTTTAAAAAGAGTGAGGAGGCCAGGCAAGGTGGCACATGCCTATAATCTCAGTGCTTGAGAGGCTGAGGCAGGAAGACGGTCATAATTTCAAGAGCAGCTTGAATTACAAAGCCAGACATTCTTTCAACAAATAAAACAAAACTCCCCAAGCTATATTCAGAAATAGGAAAAAAAGACTCATTTTTCTTTTTCTTTTTTGTTTTTTTCTTGAGACAGGGTCTCACTATGTAGATGAGACTGAACTGGAACTCACTATGTAGCCCAGGCTGGTCTCCAACTCACCGTGATCCTCCTGCCTCAGCCTCCCGAGTGTTGGGATTACAGGTGTGCGCCACCACACCCGGCTTCATTTTTCCTTTTTATTCCATTTTATATGGTTTATATGTTCAAAAATGCATTATTACCTAATGATAAATTATACTTTAAATGTTTTCAAAAGAAGTGTAAAACTGTTACCCTCCCTGGACAGTATATATTTTCCCAATCTCTGGGTCTGTTAAGATATTTTTACCTGCATTAAAGTGGGGTAGCTTGTCATTAATATACATCAGACAGTAAGCACTAACATTTCTCAGGCCCCCATATGAATCTCTTTCAAGTTCTTCCCAGGAAGATTCAGTAACAGAAATATCATTGTACTTGAGCCAGATCTGCCGGGGTTGATTATATATATAGGCCCAGTAGTGTCCAGCATTTGCTTGTCCTTCATGAACAAGAACTGCATGTAGGTGGTAAGGAACCTGCAAATCAGAAATGAAACCGCTCAGTTAGATTAAGCAAACTAATCTGATAATGTTTAGGTCATTAAAATTCAACATTGTTTGCAGTTAATTCAAAGAGGGAAAATGGCTACGTATACAGTACATGGTGTTTGATATGGGGCTCAGATGAAACATCTTGTTAATTTAAGGTGAACTAATAAAAACTCAGCCTTGGAATTTATCAATTATTTTTCAGTTCTAAAATTTAAAAACAGTTAACTAGATGACCGTTCTGAAGGACCTTCTAACTCCTATGATAATAGATCAAAAACAAAGACAACATACATGCATCCTTCCAACTCAAAAGTTAGTCTAAAAATAAAATAGCCTTTAAATGTTCATATTTGCAACCTAGAAACAAGCTTAGCAGCTATCTTATTTTATGCCTATTTGACTTGGTACCAAAATTTAATTTACCATGCTTCATTAGTAATCAGTCACATGCTCCTTATAATTCTTCTTGTGACTAACCATCACCTATCTGGAGTGAAGACCCTTTATACACTTGTTTCAACAATTAAAAAAGGAAGTCTTTTTTTTCCAATATGGACAAAATACAGCAATGCTTACAATGCTAATAAGCACTGGTGAAAGAAAGAAAAGGCAGTTATAGAATCAAATCAAACTTATACTCAATCAGTACCTTGACATGTTTCCACTGATGGCAAAGATTTTTGAAGTAACACAGAAAAGACTATGGGGAAACCTTACAATGCACATGGTGCAATGAAGCAATGCCCATTATGACTGTGGAAGTGCAGCTCTGCTCCTGCAGTCACTGTGCCTGTGGTCTATGATGGCCATTTTCCCAATGCTTTCTTTCTTTCTTTTTTTTTTTTTTTGTGGTACTAGGGATCAAATTCAGGTCCTTGTGCTTGAGAAGCAGGCGGCGGAACCACTGAGCTAAATCTCCAGCCCACCTAGGTCCTTTTTGAAGGACTATTAGAGAAACAAAACTTGAAAGGATGATACAATACCATGGTACTCTGGAAAGGGTGGATAACCAGTTCCTGAGTCAGCTTTCCCCACTGCACTACTTACATTCCCATTTGGTGAGAAATTTTTATTAAAATTTGAGAACCTTTCTGCTATATGAAAAAATATCACACAGCAGAATCAAAACAAGGATGTTTTAGAGTCTACTGCAGGTAAACATACATTGCTATTTTTAACCCAGAATAAAGGAACAATGAACTCCTTAAGTTTATTAGAGATTTTGTGCTTATTCTTATATATCAAGGAAACTCTCACTTGGTTACAAAGAAAACTATTACATTTTCTTGCTATATCTTCCATTAGCATGTCTTGACTATCTCCCCATCAATTTTTATTCTACCTGACGAAGGAGAGGATCACAGTACATCTGCTCAATAGTCTCAGTGGTGCTTGCAATACAATCCTTTAAGTCTGTCAAAAGAGAACACTTCATTAAAATGATCTTATTCCATGTCACACAAGACACTCAACTAAGCAAAGAGTATCACTTATCTACACACACAGTTCTAATGATTCCAACTTCCCACTATGGACCACAAAGCAGTATAGTTTTAAACTTACTAGTGCCTTCAGCTATGAAGGCTTATTAAAACATTACATTAAGCTTTTAAAAAACATGTTTTAGAATCAGTATCAAAATTTTCTTTTGATCTTTTGAGACAAGGTCTTGCTATGTAGCTCAGGCGGACCTCAAACTCATGATGATACTCCTTCCTTGGCCTCCTGAGTGCTGGGATTATAGGCATGTGCCACCATACCTGGCTAGTATCAAAATTTCTGAAAGAAGCAACTGCTTCCATTTAAGAAAATTTGTAATGCATTGCTTAGATTTATAGTAATATCTCTCAGCAATAGGACCTAAAATGAGATGGCAGGCTGGACATGATGGTGCACACAAACTCAGGAGAGGTAGGAGGGTCATCATGAGTTTGAGGCCAGCCTGGGCCGCACAGTGAGTTCAAGGACACTATATAGACAGAAAGAAAACAAATACAGAAAAGGGAAGGGAGGAAAGGCAACAAGGCAGGTCTGGTGATGTACGCCTGTAATCCCAGCACTTGGCAGGCTGAGGCAGGAGGATCACTGTGAGTTCGCAGCCAGCATGGGCTACACAATGAGTTCAAGGCCAGGCTAGGATATACAGCGAGACCCTGTCTCAAAAAACAAAAACAAAAAGAAAGCACTTAAGCAACAAGAGAAGGGGAAAGGAGGTGGGAACAGAGGAGGGGGAAGAAGAAGGGGCAGAGGGAAGGAAAAGGGGGGAGGGAGAAAGGAGAAGGGAAGGGAAGTCAGGAGAGTAATGGAAAGGTAGGAGAGAGAGGGGATAGAGGAAGGAAGATTGATTAATCTCAGTAAAGGTGATCATGAATGTCTATGGTTCTATAAATTTCCAAGGATTTTGAGAGGGAAACCTAGAAGGGATCTTTCCATAGCTGTATGGGTATGAACCATTGTACAGTGCACGAAAGGTGCAAAAATGTCACAATTACTAGGCCAAAATTCATGTATGGCAATGTGGAAAGTACCCAAAACGCCTAGCTTCTAAAGAAAAGACAGAGTTACTGACAAGATTCAAGAGCACCAACCTTGTATATCTTGTTCAATTTCACTTCTCCACCTCTGAAGACAGGTCTTAACAAAGATCATCTCCTCAGGCGTGACTGTCCGAGGAGCTGGGTGTGCAGGCATTCCCAGGGGAGACCGGGGAGAGGTCAGTGGCCTGTTCATCACCTCAGACTTATGCAGATGATCTTCACAAGTAGAAAAGATACAGTCAACATCCTCAGAAGAGCTTTCTGGCCTTGTACTACAGGAAGACAAAAAAATATGCTCATAGACTATTTCCAAAATATATGTTGGCCTAAATTAACACGTCCAGAAAAACAAGCTACTTTATTAAAAAAGTACAACTATTATTTAGTATTACCTCTGTAATTAAGCCAAAGTTTCTCAGATGAATTATCTCACTTAACACAACTTATACTACAGTATTACTATCCTTATTTTATGAATTATAAACCTAACATTTAAAAAGTTAAGCAAGTTACTGAAATTTACTCAGGCAGTAGATGCCACAGACCAAAGCCCAGATATGCCCAAGTCTTTGGTTCACATCCTTTCTTCACTAATTACAATGTTTCCTCATGAAGGACCAGGAGGAACACAGAAAAGGCTGGAACTGGAAGAATGAGAGAACTGACTACTGTGAGTAAGATATCACTGTCTAAATGAGACTCCATCCAGGAATGAACTACATAGAAGCAAGGAAAATGAAGTATTGGCGAACATCCAACCCACAGGAATGACAGCAGTGCCCCTTGGGAGAGTCAGAAAGCAAGCCTCAAGTCAGGCAATTTCAGCTCTCTCACTCCTGAGCTAAGGACATAGGGCCAGTCTCAGTAACTTACTCTTTCTACAAAATGTACATCTTTAAAATCCTAACCTCATCTTTGTATAAAATCCCATCTATCAGATGTAAATATTAACTTCTTTACATTAATGCTATAAACAGAGAAAAAGAACATAGCATAAAAGTCTAATTAACTGTCAGAGTAAAAATGCACATAGACAAACATATGGGGATACAAAATAAGTTTCCTATTATATTTAGGCATCTGTTTCACCCCAAAACTAGATAATGTAAACTTCCTCTAGCTTGACTTAAAAGAAACTCTCATTCCCCCAACACTCCATTTAGAAAGAAAAGTTGGCTTTTCTTTAAACATAAAAGTCTTGTTATTCATGAGTACTAGCATTTTCTGGCCAGGATATACACAAACACACAACTGTGACCTGGGCTGACCCTCCTGACTCCTCTACGCTATACGACTGTCACACCTGACTCAGCTAGAACAGAATCAGAAGCCAAAGTGACCTGGCTTCCCATTTCTTTACTAGGCAAGCCCCTCTAGGTAGCCTCTGTAATTTCTCATGTTTTAACTCTGTACTCATGAGTAAGTCTTTCCTTAACGTTTACTTAGCTGTACACATATCAAGGCAAAGGGGCGAAGGAGAGGTCTAGGAAGAACAGGGCTTGATTTTCCTCTGAAGAAAATGTTAGTGCAGCCGGCTCAAAGCAAGGAGGCAAAGTACAAACACTACCTGAACACAAAAAAGCCTCTGCACAATTCCCAGCAATGCTGGAGGGAATTACGAGCATTGTGACCTGAGTAACAGTAGGCAGAATCCTTCCCTTCAGACAAAGAGCTCAGCCAGACATGGTGACACACACCTGTGCCTCTAGCACTTGGGAAAGCAAAGGCAGGAAAGCAAGTATGAGCCCCGCACAGGCAGTTGAGCGACTTTCATGAGACGGTCTCAAAATAAAATACTGAGTGGAGCATGGTAGTGCATGCACACCTATGATGCCAGCACTCGGGAGGCTAAGGCAGGCAGAGCACTACAAGTTCGAGCCCAGCCTGGGCTACATAGTATGCTCAAGGTGAGCTTGAACTAGGTAGCAAGACCTTGTCTCAAAAAAATAAAGAGAAGAGAGAGAGGAGAGAGAGGAGACAGAGAGGGAGAGAGGGAGAGGGAGGGAGGGAGAGAGAGCCCTGAGTTCAATACTCAATACCAAAATAAAATAAAATAAAAGGAACTCAAAGCTCCATGAATTGAGTGTTAATCAGAAGAAAGAGGATACATCATTCAAATTAAACCTGAAAATCAATCTGTTTTTCATTACCTTTTCTTGGATGTCAGGTCAGAAACTTGGCAGTGCACTGAAGAAATTGGCAATGTCACGTGTGTGTCATTTTGAGACAGAGAGCTTTCTGAGACAGGCTTTGTACTGGCAAATTCAATAACATATTTCAACATGTCCGGGAGTGGGAACCGAGCTGGACCAGAGCCATATTTCACATACCTAAGGGCCAAAGACAACGGTAGTCTATTATGCATTTTAAGATACGCTGACAAAAGGGCTGGGGATTTAGCTTAGTGGTGCCGCTGGTTGGCCCAAGGACCCACCAAGTTCGATCCCCAGTACCAAACAAACAAGCAAAGATATGCTAACAAAAGATCTATGGTGTGAAGTCAATGGATAGGTTTAATCTAAAGGCATATAATACTTCATAGGTTACTCATCTATAGGGTAAAAATTCTCCAACTAAAAGTTGTAAAATTTAACTATAAGAAGTAAAAATTTGTGCCCGGTGGCATGGTGACACATACCTATAATCTTAGTACTTGGGAGTCTAAAGTAGGAAGATTGCTGCGAGTTCAAGGCCAATCTGAGTTCAAGGCCAGCTTGAAATACCAGTGAGATCCTGTCTCAAAAAAAAGTAAAAATTGCTAACAAGCTAATATTTGGCAGGAAATACTTTAAATAGCTTGTCATCAGTCATGAAAGGCATCCTTTCTCTTAGCGTCATGTCATATTTAGGATTTGGTCATAAAAATAAACTGTTTCTTAAAAGAAAAATATAAATGATGCTGGTACTCAAATCTGAAAATAATTCTAGTGAACTAGTACTTGATGTTTTTTTTTCTTTGCTGTCTTGCAGAGCAACTACTTTACAACTGAGAAAGTCATAGAAGAATGGAAATAGAAAGCAGGTGCTGATGAAGGTCAGAGTGCAGCATGGTGATGCACACCTGTGATCCCAGCTACTGGGAGACAGAGGCAGAAACATCACAAGTTCAAAGTTGGTTTCGACAATTTAGTGAGACCTTGTCTCCAAAACTAAAATAAGGCCTCAGGGGTGTAGCTCATTGGTAGGAGTTCCTCTGGGTTCAATCCCCAGTACCACAAATAAAACAAAGAGAACTGGCAGATCTTTCTTCTTCAGGGTCCTACAAACACTAATTTTTTTTTTTTGGACAAATTCTTTTGTTTTTTAATAGTACAAAACTGTTATTTGCCTACTCAATGGTGTAGAGCAGGCATAAATTACTGAAGGTTTCTGCAGGATGGGTAAATAGAAAATATCATCAAGTATGTGACCAAAATAATAAACAATATCATAATAAAATGTAATATTCTGCCACTACTAACACTTTAGACTCACTAAAGAGATTTAGTTTAATGAATTTTAGAGTTTACTAAAACAGACAGTTTAAATGGTACAATAATTAACCTGACTGGTTCATACAGGTAACCCCATAATTCTGAGATTCCATTTTATATAACAGTCATTTCACATTTTTTTCTTTTCTCGTTTTTTGTTTAAGAAAAGTCCTTGCTATGTAGTTCAGGCTGGCCTTGAACTCACTGTGTAGCCCAGGATGGCCTTGAATTTGCAGGGATCCTCCTGCCTCAGCCTTCTGAGTGCTGGGATCATAGGTGTGTGCCACCGAGCCCAGTTCTACATTTTTCTTCTCTGAATACAGTGGAAGAGAGAAACAAGTACAAAACTTGGAAGAAAAAAATAACTTGTTTTATATTAAAAAGAACATTATAAAATAAAAATACTAGTGGAAAATAAAGAACAATGCAACTCAAAGTCAACCACACATTTAGGGTAGATAACAAGGGAGCCATCTACCTCTTCACCCCAGGGCTGGGGATTTAGCTCAGTGGTGCCAACGCCTGCCTCGCAAGTGCAAGGTCCAAAAAAAAAACAAAAAAACCTACCTCTTCATCCCCTCATATTTATTTATTTATGGTTTTTTGAGACAGGGTCTCACTATATAGTTGAGACTGACCTGGAACTCACTATGTAGGCCAGGCTGGTCTCGAACTCACAGCAATCCTCCTGCCTCAACCTCCCACATGCTGGGATTACAGGAGTAAGCCACGACATCTGGCCATCCCCTCAAATTTAAGAGAGGTAGAACCTGCCTGCTACAGAGGTACAACTTTTACTGAAGAGAGTCTCAAACTATGTCCAGATGGAAAAACTCTGGAGAACTGTCCCATTTCTTAGATGTATTTCCTTGCTTTTCTCTCTGCTACTACTGGCTTATTTGAATTTTCTCTTGTGTATGCAATGCAGCATTGATATCTGTCATAGGACTGCAAGCTATCATTTTAAAACTGTTAACTTTTCCCATATTGGTTGCATTTTAAATAACACTTATCTAACATTTTAGAAAAAATTTCTCTAAGAAACTTGTCTTCAATTTTATGCTAATTATTTTGTGCTCAACTGAATTCCTTTAGAAAACTTTTAGGGCCAAATACTTCATACAATAAAACACCTGTTTTGGTTAGAAGAATCAGAGCTAAAGAGGATTAAAAAATGTTGTCTAGAATGTACACAAGAAGTCTTATTTTCAGTATTAAATCAAGGTTATCTTACAGAAGAAATGCTGAAATTTTTTTTTCCACTAAACAAGAGCTCACTATGTATCCAGGCTGGTCTTGGACTTACTATATAGTCGTGGTTAACCTCAAATTTGCAATCCACCTGCCTCAGCTTTCTGAGTGCTGGGATTATAAGTCTGTGCCATTTTTATTCTTAAAAGTAATGCATGTGATTGGTAAGAAAATTCAAATACATAAAAGTCACCTACTTCCATCACAGTTTTACTATTTTATAGTAACCATTAATAGATGTTTGTACATCTTCCTAGAAGTGTGTCATAGATACAGATACATTGTATAACCTTTAAAAAATTAGTTGAAATTTAAAGTCTATTCTAAAACAAAAACAGTACTATACAAAAGAAAATGGTCCTACACTTTTAAAATCTAGAAAAACCAGAATGCTTTGTTGGTTCCTGCTTCCTTCTGAGCTACAAAACATTATTGGATCTGTAAAAATAATTTAAATTCCAGCCTTGCAGAGTTTTATTAAAATCTTTAAAGTATAATACTGCAGCCCTCAAGAGTCCTGTAAATCATTTCCAGGACAGTATCTGAGTAGACAATCCTCATGTTAAGTCTCTATTCAGACAATGGATGACTAGTCACAATATACATGGAGAAGTTGCTCTTGAGTGAGAAGAAAGGGAAAGGGGGAAGCTACAGTGCAGGGTCCACTTTGGGCTAGGAATGGGAAGTGCTGCCTCTTAGGGTAACTAATGACCTAGCAATAGAGTAAGTACAGGAAGGATGGTGGTAGAAGGGAAACTGCTAAGTACATGATTGGGGAAAAAAGCCATGGACAGTGCATGAGATCTCCTTCATAAATGCTGAGTCAGTGGGATCCACCTGGACAAGAAACAAATCACACTGAATCCTGAGGAAATCAGGGCGACTGCATAGAAGCATTACAAAACAAACAAACAAACAAAAAGCAAAGATTCCTCTATGAGAGAAAGGATTTTGCATATGTCCAAAAAATTAGCCCTTTTAACTAGCACCATTCTATGCAGAGCAGCATTATTTTTACTTTTTCTGGACACTTCAGAAACTTTTCCAAGACACACAAAAATGGAGCGCTTTCACAGTTTTCTCTCTCATGTTTATGAAGACAGCAAGGACAATTGGAACAGTGAAAAGCTATATATATTAGCTGGTTTTGAAGGTCACTTCACAATTAGAAAAAGACTTTCATATCTACTTCATAAAGTGCCCTCGTTATTAAACTCTGAATATAAACTACCTGATCTTAATATTCTATTTATTTTTTACATTTCTAAGCAGAAAAGTACCCACGAACTCACCTTTCCAATTTTTGCTGCAGAACTTGTACTTCCTCCTTCAACTTTCGAATACACTCTCTCTTATTTCGAATAAGCTCTTTGCTCCTGTACATGTACCTAAGCAAATGATAATCACACAAACACATTTATATTTAAAAACATTAATGGTAGAGAATATCAGCAAAGCAGACACACAAGGAAACTATGTCAATTAGGGAAGGAGCATCTATGAAAAACCCACAGATAATACTGTACTTAATAGTGCAAGGCTGATGGACTCCTCTAAGATTAGGAACAAGGCAAGATGACCACTTCCTCTACTTCTACTTAAATGTTTTATTAAAGGCACAGCCAGGGCAATAAAGTAAGAAACAAATAAAAGGCATGCAGATGGCAAAGGAAGAAGCAAAGCTGCCTTTTTTGTTTTTTTGATAATGGGGATCAAATTCGGGACTTTACATTTGTGAGCTCTTAGATGTAGATGACATGACTATGTAGAAAGTCTTCAGAGAGAATAAGTGAACAAGTAGTAAAGCTGAGGGACGCAATGCCAACCTAAGGGAAAAATATCAGCTGCATTTCTATGTATTCATAAAGAACAAATGGACAGAAATTTTATTTTTTATTTCTGTCAGTATGGGCATTGAATTTGCGATCTTCCTGCTTCAGCCTCCCAGAATGTTGGGATTACAGGTGTGCGTCATCATACCCAGCTGGACAATGATGCAAAGCATAATTCCTTTAGGGATAAATTTAATCAAATATGTGCAATATTTATACACCAAATATTACAAAGCACCGTTAAGAAATCAATAATGACTTGGAAAAACAGACACATCATGTTCCTGGACTGAAGGGTTCGATATTATTAAGATGTCATTTCTCCCTGAATTGATCTATAGGTGCAACACAATTCAAATCCCAATAGTCATTTGGTAAAAACCAACAAGTTCAAAATATTTATACAGAAATGCAAAAAGCTAGAATCAGCCAAAACAATTTTGACACTATCTGATATTAAGACATATAATAAAGCCACCGTATTCAAGGCAATATGGTACAAGCTAAGATTAGACCAGAGACAAAATATAGACTTCAAAAATAGGCCCAAAAGAATAAAGGAAATAAAGTTCAGTGGTGCTGCCACCTGCCTTGCAAATGCAAGGTCCTAAATCCAATCTCTGGTAACAAAAAAAAAAAAAAAAAAAGTCCACAAATATTATTTTCAATTAATTTTTGACAAAAGTGTTAAGGTAAATCAAAGGGAGAAAGGGTAGTTTTTCAACTATGGTGCCTTTACTTTAACTGGACATGCCTCCCTTTTGCTCCAAAACCCTTCATCTCATACCACAGACCTAATATAAAAGCTAGAACTCTTACAATACAGGATTAGACTAGCAGTTAAAAAGCGGACACAATGTGAACTGACACTTTGCCCAAGAAAACATACAAATAACTCTCAAGCATTCAAAAAGATGTGCAACACCATCTGTGTTCAGGAAAATGTAAATTCAAAGAAAAATACAGTATTTCTCCACACCCACAGAATGGCTAGAATTAAAAAGACATATAATTTAAAGCGATGTCAAGGATTTGGAGCAAATGGAGCTCTCGCATTCTACTGATTGCAATGCAAAATTATACAACTACTTTAGAAAACAGTACAAAAATATCTTGTCAAGGGAAATATACATTTTTCATACAACCCAGCAATTTTAGTCCTCTGCATTTTACACAAGAAATGTCTGTGAAAGTTCATGGCAGCTTTATAGATAATAGTCCCAAACTGGATATATCTGAACTATATATAGAAAAATATCATGGCACATACATACAAAAGAATACTATTCAACAGAGCCTAGGGTACAGGTCCCAGCTACAGTAGTAGAGGGAATTCTTAGTATATACAAGGCTGTGGGTTAAATCCCCAACACCAAAATACAAAACAAAACAACAAAGTGTACTACTCCGCAATAAAGTGAAATAAAGTAATGATATATGCAGCAATGTAAGTGAATACCAAAAATATTTTTTCTAAGGAAAGAACAGCTATAACAGGGTAGATATTAATGTCACTAATACAACAACATTCTAGGATGACAAAAGGACAGTGGGGTCAGAATGTTGTTCAGTGGATCCCAGAGCCTGGAGTGTGGAAGAAAGCGATCGACTACAAAGGGCCTAAGAGAATCTTCTGGAAAAGTTCTCTATTGCAGCTGTGATGGTGGTTGCTTGACTTTCTACATCTGACAAAATTCACTGTTTATTCATCTAAAAATAGTGGCCTTTTTTAAAGATGTAAACTGTTCCTCAGTAAACAAGACTCTAATAAAATGATTAAAATATTGTGAAGTCAGTCTCTCTAGGACTCCAAGAACATTGATAGTATTCAGAATAGAAAAAACTACACTGTAGCTATTCCACATACAATCCTTACCCAGAAAGAAACAAGGTTTTTTCACCTAAACCCCAACTATTCAACTAGCAGTCAGAGATCAGAAGCATCATTTGCTTTACCCCAGGTACAGGGATGGTAATTCTATGGCACTGTACTACAGTGAGCACACAGAGACTTCTGTCTGCACATAAGCCACAACGCCTTAGCATCCTTCCAGCAACAAGCATCGGGTTTAATTGTAGTGTTGGCACTCTGCAATAAATAAGTGGGTTATGAGTTATAGTGTGGGCACTCACTGCCCTACGAGCTTCATAGAAATGCAGATTTGTTTGTTTGTTTTTTGAGACAGGGTCTCCCTATGTAGCTCAGGCTGGCCTCAAACTTGCAGCGATTTTCCCACTTCAGGCTGACTGCTAGGATTACAGGCATGTGCCACCATGCCCAGCTCAACAAACTCTTGGGTTGCAACCCAGGTCTACTGAATCTAAAATTTTATATTATTAAGACCTCCAAGTGATTCCTATACACAATATACTTACTACATGCTCATTTCTATTGTTGCACCACATCACGAAAACAATCAACCCAGAACTCACCTGTCCATATAAATAATCTGAGGAAATTCAAGCTTATTATGAATTTTTTCTGGTTGCCCAAGGGACTGATTGAACTCGAATCTTGACAGCTCAAAGGTCAACACTGGAGGTAGCTTGGTAAACCAACGCTTTGTCCAGGGTGGAGATATGGGGAAAAAGAAATTAACTTTAGGAAATACCAACAGCCACATTTGAAACATCCCTCATTAAAAAATGTATTGTTTCTCATTTTTAAAAAAATTTATTGTTTCTGTATGGAATTTATATTCAAGTCAAACACTAAAACATTTTTACCCCAATAAAAAATAAAATGTTTATACTTGAAATCATGCTTTTAGAAAATGAATAAACATTCTTCAAGACTCCAAATTTACTAGCTAGTCAATAAATAGCATTTTATTCACTCATCATCCTTAGCACTAATCACCCTTGAATACGTGAACTGACCCAGTATCTATGCCACTCATTTGTTAAATGAGTCATCAGTATTCAAGAGAGGGTCAAACCCTGTAGAAAACAGCCTAACTAAAGAATTGGGAATTATGATCTAAACAACATATAACTAAGGAGAAACTCTCCAAGAATCATCTAAAAAGACTAACACTATATATATAAAACACTATTTACACACCATTAACCATAACTTGACTCTCTTTTATGTCTAAAAAGGAAAATTGAAATAGCTTCAGGATTTCATCATTCTTCAAGTTTCTGAGAAAAAAAAAAAATCTGAGTTCCAATAAACAGATGCATCATAAGAACACCAGTCCTACTAACTAGTTTCAAGAAAACACTGACAAAGATTTCAACTGTCACTGATTCTAGGTGAGGAAAGGCTGCAACAATAATGGCATTTCTGTTCAATTCACTTATATGCCAGAGGTTCTTATGAACCCTTTTCCGAAGGTACAAATAGTTCTGTTGGATGCCCTGTTGAGACAAGGTGAGTCCAAGCGCTTGCTTGTCTCAGGGCTAAATCTAAATAAACATGCATAATGACTTGTTTTGTTTTGCTTTTTAAATTTTCAGAGTTCCCATCCTTGAATACTGAAGTCTGAGTAGCTAGTGACCTTTCCTTCTCTTTCATAAGACAATACAGTAAGTTTGCACAGGTCCTATGCCTTCTATCAAAATTAGCTCTTTCCTTGAAAAGCTGGGAGGAAGCAGCTTTCTCCAAGTGCCAACACTTTCTACAAGGCTCATTTTAGGCTATTTTAATTCAACAAAGTTCTTTTTTCTCCTATATTAATTCCTGTGGATTATACAAGGCCCCAATTTGGTTGAAAATGTATAGTGAAAGAAAAACAAACAAGCCAAAATCTATAGTGTTAGCAAGTATGCTACAAACACTACTCACTATTGGGGGGGGGTGGTACCGGGATCGAACTCATGACTTTCGACTTGGGAAGCAGGCGGTGGAACCACTGAGATAAATCCCCAGTCCACTACTCACTATTTCTTACACAGCTGGAATTTTAAGATATTAATTACCCTTGCTCTCCCTTTAATTTCCTCCCTTTCCAACCCACTAAAACAATAACAAAAATCCCACATAAATAAAAATTAAATTTAAAAAACTGTAAAAGCAAAGGCAGACTTTACAATTGGAAACAATAAATAGTGTAATAGGGAAAATATTCTAAATGGCATACCATAGGAGTTAATCACTGTACTTTTACCCTCCGAAAATATGGAGGCAGTGGGTTCTCCCTACTCAGGTACAGGTAGGCTTCAACAGAAAGAGAGAAACTTGATCATACTTAAAACATCAGAAGCAGCATACAACCTTTACATGATTAACTCAAATTCATAGTTTCAGTAAAGAATTTATTTTTCAAAGCACTAAGATTCAATGACTCGTGTGAACTGATGAGAAATTTAAGACAAATAAATTTCTGTTCAACATTAAATTACCTAACATGATGGGAAATTAGTTTGCCTGCAAGTTCAGCTCTATTTAAATGGCTTTGTCACTGGCATAGCAAGTAAAAATATCCACCTTACCTCTTGTCCATACTTCATTGAATGATCAGAAGGAAGAAGCTCAATGTCACCCTCCACCATGGCCCCTTCCAAACATTCGTCTAAGTTGCGATAACCGTTTACCTGGAGGGGATACTGGCCAAAGGTCTCGTTGTTACAAAAGGGCTTTCCTGGGCAAAAAGAGAGATTGATTTTCAAAGGCATCACTACAACTACTGAAAGCCTACATTCTGGCTCTCCACAGACAACATTTTAAATTCAGCTACATCCTGAGACCTGGGCAGAAATGTGCATAATAAACCTGAACAGCATCCTCCAACATGCCAGTGGACCCAGGCGTGGACCATTCACAACTGTGGATGCTGTAAAAATTAGACATCATGTGTCTCTTGGTCAATCAAGGACTTTCCCACCCCCTGGATACTCGTCTTGCCTTATCTAATGGGGTCAAACATCCAGATACAACTACCAATTTACTGAGTGGAAGAGACTATTAAAATACATTAAATATGTTTCACAGGAACACAAGCAGTGAAATTCAGACTCTGGGAAATATTACAAATAAACCAGTTTCTCCAAAGAATTTATTTCAAGGAAAAAACGGTAGAGGTAAAGCTTACAGATATGGAAGAGGCTTAAAAGATATATCAACCAATCATAAATGTATAACATCTGACTCTTGATTAAAATTAATTCTTTTTTTTTTTTTTTTTAATTAACTATACAAATCAGGATATTTGAGGCCAGGCAGATTTCTGGTATTTCCAAATGCTATTTTTTGGATTAGTAGTGCTACACTGTTTTTAAAAGATTATTAGGCTGAACGTGGTGGCGCATGCCTGTGATCCCAGCACTTGTGAGGCTGAGGCAGGGCATGAGGATTGCTGAGTTCAGGGACAGCCTCTGCTACATGGTGAGATCAAGGCTAAAAAAAAAAAAAAAAAAAAAAAAAAAAAAAAAGATTATTAGAGCCTGGGAGTATAGCTCAGTGGCAGAGCACAGGCTTAGTAAGCACAAGAGTCTAGGTTAAACCGCAATATAAAAACTAAATAATAAATTTTATAACTAAACAGAAAAAAAAATATTGCGGTAAGAATTGGACTTGGAATGGAAATGATTAGCTGTGAGGTTCAGTTTATGTCCCCCACCCCCAGTACTGGGAATTGAATCTAGGACCCTGTGCATGCTAGACAAGTGCTCTACCACTGAGCTACCGTCCCAGCACTTTAAAAAACTTATTTTGAGATAAGGTCTACATTGTTCAGGCTGGTGACCTCTAACTTGTAATACCCTGTCTCAGCCTCCTTAGTAGCTGGGATTATATTTATGTGCAGCGATGTTGGGCTTCACGAAGGTTTTAATAATCATTCTATTTGTACATATTAAAAATTCTCTGTAGTTAAAAAAAAAAAGGTGTGTCCATCATGCAGCTTAAGAGTAGATAAGCAATTCTGGCACCTCACCTCGATAAAATCTTTTGAAGTTAGATATTATTTCAGAAAAACTACATAGAGAAAACTGAATAATGTCACTGTGTATTTGACATTAATGCTAGAACTGTGCTAATGTTACATAATCTAACAACTCTGAAACAAAGACTATCCATTTTATAGATGAGAGAGACTGAGAACCCAGGAGCTCACAATCTGTCCACAATAACCCAGATACTAAAAGAACCAATACTCAGACCTAGGTCTGTCTGACTCTCAAATTTATTCATTATACTGTCCCCCAAAAGGACACAATAAGAACGGTATGACTGTAAGCTAAGAATTAGGAGCACGGAATTTACCTTCACGAATCCCTTCAGTTAAGAAAGTACCGTAGAATAGCTGCACCATGGGATTTTCAGATTTATTCCTGGGATTGCTGCTTTTAAAAAAAGGAAGATATTTCTGTATCATTTGGATCAAATATGTAGTACACAAAGCCCATACATCATTTAAAAACAAAAATAATTCATTTTCTTTCTTTTTTTTGTATGGGGGGATCAAACTCGGGACCTTGGGCTTGCAAAAAAGCAGGAGGCAGAACTACTGAGCTAAATTCCCGGCCCTAAAAATAACTCATTTTCATCAATCACAAAGAGCCAAGTATAGTTAAAGTAAGTAAGGGATTAGTTAACATTTAGGGTCTTTTCAGCAAAACAGCTGTATGTTCAGTGGATCATCTACATCCATAAACAGGGAAAGCCAAACATAATAAAGACTAGTTCATGGTTACCCCATGAAATTTGATAAGAATCAGTAATTTCTACTTGAGCAGAGGGACTCTTCCCTGTATTGTAATTCCCAGAGCCACTGGGAATTAGAAGGATGAATAAACCAACCCTCAACACTCACTTAACATTGACAGCTAGCTGGAATGCGTCCTCCAGCCAATCCAGGAGCTTATGTGTGAATTCACTCACATCTTGCTATAAGAGAGGCACAAATTGCATAAGAGTCAGATGCCACACTATACACAGGGAAATTAAAAGTTTTCCCTTAATCACATCAAGGATTGAGCTCTATTACTATGAAAGCACTTCTTTCTTAGGGCCAAATATCACAGATACAAGAATAATGGAACCTAGCTTCTAGAGACAAAACAAAGTATGTTAGGTACTTCTAAGTTTTGCCTAAAAGAAACTGAAACTATACCACTTTCAGTCATTATTGTCTGTGAGGGAAAACCAAACATAATATTCCAATTAATTAAAGTTCAAAGAACAGACTATAGTCTTCTAGAGCAATGTGAGATTTGAACGGAGAAAGGAAACTTGAAGAAGCAGATCCAATTGTGACAACTTTAATTTTTAGGTGGAAGTAGGGAAAAGCAAATATTAATGTCAAAAAGAAAAAAATGTGCTCAGAAAAGCTGCTGGACTCAGATTTAGGTGGTTTTACAGAAATGCAAAAAAAAATTTTTTTAATGTGGAAATGAGGAAGAAACCCAATGACTCACTCGTGTTAGGCAAGTGATCTACCACCAAGCTATATCCTAGATCAGTGGTGACAAACTTAGGGTACGCATACCACAGCAGGATGTTTGTATTACTGAAAGCTCTAAAAGATTTGCCATCACTGTCTTAGATGGTATTAAAAATAAGATTTCTACTTGCATCATCCCAAAACAAAGGGACAAGGACTTGACTTTTCTTGGCAACCCTTTAATATGTCTCACTAAGGTATTTTCTGTGCTCTTCCTTTATGTTTCAACAGCCTCTGTGTGTAAGTCTACTATTCTACTACCATTTCTTCTTCCATTCTGGACTGTCAGCCCTCTGCATGACACTCTTTTCTTACACATGCTTGCTCTCTTACCACCTGCTAAGTAAAATGAAGGGCAAAAATAGGCACCTACAGTCCTACTTAGTCATGTTCACAGCTTGTTATTTGAATAAGCAACATCACAGTAACATTTATATCACAGTAACATTAATAAGGCATGTCTCGAAACCTGAGAGTACCTGCTGTTCCTCAGATGATCGGAATGCTCCCTTTAACAGATCCAGGGCTGCAGAAGGGTCTACAAACTTTCGATTTGATCCCATCATAAGAGCAAACAAATACTGAAGCTCTTGCATAAACACGATATTTCTCTTTTCCTACAGAAAACACAGCCATGTGTACTCATATATAACATCTTATTTCGAAGATCAATATATAAAGAGAGAAGTTGTGAATCTCTAACTCATTTTTTACCTAGGTCTAAGAGTTAAGACCTCAAAGTACATCACAGGGACACAGACAAGAACAGAGAATTACTCAAAACTCAAAAATTACACAGAAGTCGAAGAGAAATATTGTTGGAAAGACAGAAACACCTTAAAGCTGAGCCCCCTCTTCTGTTAGGAGAACACATTACACTAATTAAAATCCAGGGAAGGAAGAGAAAACAGGAAGGAAGCTGCCTCCTGAAGCAAGTGCAGACTAGAATCTCTTCTGAGAAGATGTAGGTTTACCAGGTCACCTATTCTGCATCCTTGGCCTGAGCAGCCAATGCAGAGGGAAGGATAACTCACACACAGCAACACACAGGTATTCTGAGTGTCCCTACCCAGGGCAGCACAGCTGACACAGGCGGGCTGGCTCACCACATTCTTAGAATTGTTTTTCTAATTTTATACCTACTTAAATTTTTTTTTGCAAACTTTTAATTTTATCACAAAGAAGGAAAAAGAGCCATTTAGAAATTAAAATAAAAGATCTGGAGATGTAGCTCAGTGGTAGAGCACTTTGCCTAACATGCACAAAGCCCTGGGTTAGGAAACCAGCATTGCAAACAAAAAAAGAAGAGAAGTAAAAACAAATATTAGCAAAAGCCAAAGTTTTCAACTTTAGTCAAAAATTTAATGCTCGGCATGGCAGTGCACACCTGTAATCCCAGCACTAGGGAGGCTGAGGCAGGAGGATCACCATTAGTTCAAGGCCAGCCTGGACTATATAATGAGCTCAAGGCTAGCCTGAACTACATAGCAAGATCCTCCCTAACAAACAAACAAACAAATAAATATGAGGCTCAGCCAGGCTGGTGGTGAAGGCCTGTCATCCTTTCTAGGCAAAAGGGTCACAAGCTTGAGCTCAGCCTGGGGAACAGTGACTTAGTAAGGCTCTGTCTCAAACTAAAAAATAGAAAAGGGTTTGCAGTACAGCCCAGTAAAAAGGCCTTTGGTTTGGGATGAAAGAAACTAAGTGACAGAAAAGAAATGCCTAAGCACCAACTTACCGTGTGACTCCGACAATTTTCAAGGATATTTTGTGGCAGACTATAGCTGAGAACAAGTCTGCGAAATTCAGGCAACTGAAAGAGAGACTGAAAGAAAGAAAATTAACTTATCTTTTCTTTCAATATAATGCAGAAAAAAACTGCTTTCACTGTATTTTCATTCATATTTAAAAGCACGAGTAACTGTCAACCTAACAATTCTACTATTATTTCCAAGGAAATAATACCAGTTATACAAAAATTAACAAAACTGTTAACCCTTTAGGTAAAACAATAGAAATAAACTAAAGCCTTGAAAGATGAATACATTAAATTATACCACATTTATATTATAGATGATTACGTAGTCATTAAAAATAACATTGCAGGGCTGGTGATTTAGCTCAGCAGTTTGGTGGCCTGCCTTGCAAGCACAAGGACCTGAGTTCAATCCCCGGTACCAAAAAATAAAATAAAATAAAATAACATTGCAGAAAAATGTTTCTATAAAATATTGAGTACAGGGCCAGCCTGAACTACAAAGGAAGGCCATGTCTCAAAAAATAAATGAATGAATAAATGAATTAAAAAAAACAGTACTATACCACAGTGAAACTGAATTTACAAGAACTATGTATCAATGTGGATAAATCTCAGAAATACATTTTGTTCAAACAAGGGTTACAGAAAAATAGAATACTGTGTATACTACATTTAATAACATCTAAAACAATACCCTATATATTGTTTGGGGCTACACACGTGTGGTTATGTCTGTGGGAGGAAGAATGGGCTCATCAGCAGAGATTTATATCATAAACAGGGTGGCGAGAACAGCAGAATCCTCAACTCTATCATAAACATTGTTTTAAGTTTAGCTGTACAAAGTAAGAGATGCCTGTAATCCCATCTATTCTAAGGCTGATGTAGAAGATCCCAAGTTTGATGCTGGACAACCTAGTGGAGATCTGTCTTAACTAAACATAGAAGGGCTGGGAGTGCAGCCCTGGAGCCAGGACCTGGGTCCAACCCCTAGGGCAGGGAGTGCAGGAGGGGTGGAGCTAACATCAGGAATCTCTAGGGACACCCTACAGCTGAATGAGAAGGATTCCTTTTATTCGTAAATTATACTTTTTCTACTATATCTTTTAAAGTTAATTTTTAAAACTCCCTTGCATGAATGTAACTCATCCCAAAATATTCCTCAAATGAAAACCTCTCTAGGCTGCACACTGGACTTCTCAAAGCAGTATCCTGGTAGAAAACAGGCAAAACTTTGCAATCAGAACTAAAAAACATACCCCCCACCCCAAAAAAAACCATACTTTCCCATATTCTAAAACCCCAGGTCTGCTTCCTGACGTCAGAGTCAAAATGGCAGCATCTGCCTTGGCACCAATACCCTTCTCTCTCACATCAGCCAACAGGGCATGGACACCAGGGCTGTGCTGCCACCACACTTTCCTGGGTTGTGAGGTGGCCAGCTCCAGCCTCAGATGATCTCTCCTTTTCCCATATACTTGTTGATATCAGTGTACCTCCATTTCTACTTTGCTAGCCACTCAAGATTCCAGAGTTTCTGTTCTACGTGGGAAAAGCAGCTTTACAGTCTGGTGACCTCATTCTACTTCTTACCCTGCCAGAATCTTTCCTCAAAGATGCCATTATTCGTTTTGTTTTGTTTTGTTTTTTGTTGTTTTTTGAGACAGGGTCTCACTATGTAGCTGAGACTGACCTGGAACTCACTATGTAGCCCAGGCTGGTCTCGAACTCACAGCGATCCTCCTGTCTCAGTCTCCCGAGTGCTGGGATTACAGGAGTGTGCCACCACACCCGGCTAAAATGCCATTATTCTTAAAAATCAAAACATGCAAGCTCTAACCCATTATGAATATGGTTCTTTCTCTAACACCAGCTGCTTCCCCTGTGTTCTCTGTATCATTTACTTATCTCCTCCCAGTCACCAAAGTTTAGAATGTCAGAATAGTATGTCTTTTCCCTTTCTTAAGCATTCATACACAGTAAACCTCAAGGCCCCTGGACTACAGCCCTGGTGATACTTACAACCTCCTGCCCACCTGCTCCCCAGCTGCTCTACCCTTAAACCCACCACTGCTCACCTAGACCACTGTGTGTGGCCTCCCTGCTTCCAGAACATTCCCTCACCAACTCAAATGTGTACCTAACATGAACCAAAATTGAGCTTAAGAGTCACTGAAGACTCGCATCTGGTAAAAACTTATTACTCCAAGTCCTGTCATCCTTCTGGGTGACTTCAGTCAACAGCCAACCTATGGGATTCTCTGAAGCCGTGCCTTTACAATATATCAAGAATCTAACTACTTTTATAGTTACCAGCCTGGCTCAAGCCACACTCCCAGGATGAATGCAGCAGGTCCTGCTCTTCATCCTGCTTTCCCCAGTGGCCAAATGGAACCTTTTCATGCTTGGGTCAGGGATGGCCACTCCTGCCCATCTGACCTCAACTTCAGCTTCTCTGCTCTTAGCATCCAGCCACATGGGAACCCTTGATTACCCCTGAACACACCTAGCCCCTTTCTGCCTTAGCGGCATGGCTGTGTTCCTTCCCCTGAAATATTTTTATTCCAATCACATTAGCTCCAGGATTATCCCCTCAAAGAGACCTACTTAACATCACCATTACTATTATGACTGGCTTCCACTTCTCCTGAAGCAATTTCAGTCTCTCTTATTCTGCTCTTTTTCTATGGGACCAATCACAGCCTAACATATTACATATATTTACTTGGAAAGTTAATCATTCAGTTAGTTTTGTTTCTTTTTTTTGGTACTGGGGATTGAACTCGGGATCTTGCACTTGCAGGGCAGCCGGCGGCACCACTGAGGTAAATCTCTCTGCCCATCATTCAGTTAGGTTTTAGTTTATTGTCCATCACCCTTCATGAGAATTTAAATTCCCTAAGGTCACAGCTGTGTGTGTTCTGTTCACTCCTATATCTCAAAAGCCTAGAACAGTGCTAGACATAAAGCAGGTGTCCATTATCGTGGAAGGACTCATGCACATCCTCCAGCCCAGACATCTCTAGGTTTCCTGACAGTGACACAGTCATTCATTCCAGCTGTACTCCATATCCAGGATATATCAACACCTGAAATATGTAATCCTCAGGTCACATGTTTGGAAAATCTCTCTCAGACCACAATGAATTTTCCAACATATTAGTTCAATCATCCTCAAAGACACCTGTTGCTTGCCTTCAGCAGGGACCCATACAAGATGATCTTATTCCTTTCTCCTTAATCATCAGTTCCTTCCTGTCTTTTTTTTTTTTTTGGTTTTTTGAGACAGGGTCTCACTATGTAGTTGAAACTGACCTGGAACTCACTATGTAGCTCAGCTGGTCTCGAACTCACAGCGATCTTCCTGCCTCAGCCTCTCAAGTGCTGGGATTACAAGCATGAGCCACCACGCCTGGCCTCCTTCCTGTCTTTTTTTTTTTTTTGGTTTTTTGAGACAGGGTCTCACTATGTAGTTGAAACTGACCTGGAACTCACTATGTAGCTCAGCTGGTCTCGAACTCACAGCGATCTTCCTGCCTCAGCCTCTCAAGTGCTGGGATTACAGGCATGAGCCACCACGCCTGGCCTCCTTCCTGTCTTTTTTTTCTCCCTCCATCTAACTTTGAACTTATGGTCATTAACTACCCTCATTAAATTCTCAGACTGGCCTTTTGTCCTTTTATCATGTACTCAATAAATCTTCCAACCTAAATGAATTAAATATCTTCTTGAAAGTTTTCTTCTTAGAGTTGTGCTAAGACATAATCTTCATAGAAATAGGACATGGAGCAAGAGGATCTATAACTCCAGCTGTCAGGAGGCTGAGGCAGGAGGATCGCTGTCAGTTCTAGGCCAGCCTGGGCTATACAGTGAGCTCAAGGCCAGTGTGAACTACAATTTGAGACCCTGTCTCAAAAAAAAAAAAAAGAAAAAAAAAGAAAAAGCAAACACAAATTTCTAGAAATCCTACTACTGACTGGCTGAGTATCAAATATCTGAAATATCTGAACTAGAGAAGTTTCATATTTTGGAGTTTTCTGGACTTTGGTATATTTAGAGATTTTACCAGCGGAGCATTCCTAATCTAAAAATCTGAAATCAAATGGCACTGTAATCCACATGGTTACTTGGGCCAGAAACACTGGTGTTTCTCAACTCTCTCTTGCATAGACTGCTTGACAAATCCTATAGATCTGATCTCAACAGTTTTTGCTGGGCCGGGGATTTAGCTCAGTTGTGCTGCCACCTGCCTCGTAAGTGCAAGGTCCCTGAGTTCAATCTCCAGTACCAAAAAAAAAAAAGTTTTTGCTGTTGTTTGTTTGGTTTTGCAGTACTGGGGACTGAAGGTGGGGCCTTTACACTTAGCTACATACTAGCCCATATTTTATTTTGAGACAGGGTCTTACTAAGTCACTAAATTGACCATGCTGGGCTCAAACATGGGATCCTCCCAGAGTGCTGAGATTACAGGCATGTGCCACTAAGCCTGGATCTCAAGAATGTCTTTACTTCTTTCCTCCCACAATTTTGGCTACATCTTTCCCACAGGCTTTTATCTTTTGCCTAGGTGTGTATGGTAGCACCTTCTCAATAACTGATCTCTCCTTGCTCACTCTAGCACCGCCTTAAAGTAGTGGTCACTAAATGCTTACCTTAAACATTTAATATACTACAACAGCAGATGTCATTTCAAGTACTAATGTAGACATCAGAACATCTAAATCTAAAACACATAAAACAGCCAACATTCAATAATGCTACAGGAAATACTACCTGGATTTTACCTGTTTTACCCCCCCCATCCTGGGTATGGACTACAGGGAACACTCTACCACTGAGCTACAAATTCATTTTATTTTTATGCTGAGATACGTCTAAGTTGCCCAGGGTGGCCTTGACCATACAATCTTCCTGCCTCAGCCTTCTGAGCAGCTGGGATTACAGGCATGCACCTCAGTGCCTAGAAGTTTTAACTTTTTTCATACCATACAGGTAATATGCCAATAGTAACAAGATTTGAGGGGTGCCACTTCATACACATGGTGTGAAACAGAAATTCATGAACCAAAGGATCAAATTTAATGTTTTTGAAGTTATGTTTTCTTATTTCAGTTTTAAAAAATAAATTATTTTCAGAAGAAAAGGCTCTTTAAAATATCATACCTGAATAACAGCACTGAACCAACATGTATTGCCAACATTTTTCAGCCCAACTGGCCAGCCATCTACTCTCCTCCAGTCACTGGGATTGGGATTTTCTCCCCAGACTTCGTAGCGTTTTCTCTTTGAGCGTTTAGTTTCTGCAGAGGTTGCCTCATGCATCCTATACAGTATTTGTGCCAACATGTAACACATCCAAAAAAAAAAAAGTTAAAGGACAACAATAGTATATGCAGGATATTGGTAATCTTTCATAGAAAATTCAAAATTCCCCAAAACTGTTTATTGGGTAACCACTGGATATGCAGTAGCTATAAGATTATTATGTAAATAAAAAGCAAGGCTTAAACAGAAACTTTAACCCTCCCATAACAGACAGTAAGTGGTCCATAATGGAACTGAGTTGAGATTTAAGACTAGTAATGACTATAATACTGTATTCAAATTTTTCTGTTAACCACACAATGCCCTAAGTCCTTGCTAAAGAAAAGGGCAAGAGAGCCACTGTGCCAAAGCATAGAGCCTCCAAATAGTCTAGCAAAAAATATCCCCACACCCTCCATGTTCCTTAAAAGAAACAACTCAGCAGTGAAAGAGCAACAGGACAGAAACTGACCACCATTGAAAATGGATGTTTCTGAATAGCACCAGATAATCACCAAATCAGTAACAATTCAAATAATATACTCTCTGGCTCCTCCTGAGACAGGGAGTTGAATGATAACTTCCATTTAAAAATATCCAACAGCACACACTTAAAGTTGATAAGAGGAATGAATGTTTACCAGATACATGGAAAACTAGGTTCTTGTTTTCCGCTAGCAAATGAACTACAAAAACTGTAGACGTCTACTCTCAGACTTCCTCCTGTTTGGTTATTCCAAAAATAAGCCAAAAAGGAAAGCAAACCAATGTGCATTGCCTCTCCTAAAAGAAATTTCATGCAGGTGCTACTAAAGATACTTAGCAGAATTATTCCTGAGTGGCACTCATAAAGCTATTGCCTTTGACCTACACAAAAATGTGAGGAACAAACATTATTTATTAACACAATAACCTGTTAAGATCTCTTCCATCAGCTTGAACTTTGGGAGACTCCAATAGACTCAAAGCAATGGCAGCCTGAAGATCATCTTTGTTATCATGAGTAAGATCTATCACTTCTGTAAGATAAATAACAATTTAATTAGCCTACACACTGGAAATTGCCCTGTTTGCAGTACAGAAGGAAAAAAAATCAAAACATTCCTGAAACCAGATATACTCTCTAGCTGTCACTATGATGGCTTATCTGTAGCAGAACAACTTTATTTCTCTGTCCCAGAGTCAAAAGAATAGCCTTACAGCTAGCTAGCTATCCTATAACATTATACTAGCCAAGAGCATAACAAAAGCTACTGAAATGGAATGAACTCTTCTATAAAAGTCAAAAATATATTCTACACCTGTAGGTTAAATAGTCTCTATCATTGCAAGGCATCAGCTAAGTATGAAACATTTTAGAAGAGATACTCAATCTTATACAAACTCTTCCAGAAAACGGAGGATAGATTCAATTCATATCTATGAAGTCAGCATAGCAGTAAACATATACCAAACCAGTCAAAAATAAGAATCTAGGCATAGTGGCACACACCTATATGCCAGCACTCAGGAGGTTGAGGCAGGAGGATGGCCACAGGTTCAGTGCAAGCCTGTGCCACATAGTAAGTTCAACTACTATGCCCGAACTACATAGGAAGACCATGTCCCAAAAAAACAACAAAAACCAAAATGAATAAGGAAAAATGATAATATACACATGATCACAGAAACACCCAAAGAACCCTAAATATTAGCAAAGAGAATCTAGTAATATACAAAAAATTACACATTCAGACCAAATTAAATTCATTATAGGAAAAAATACTCAGTTAATATTAGAAAATTGTGTTTTCTTAACAACTAAAGGAAAAAAAAATGATCTCAACAGAAACAGAAGAAATATCTGATAACATTTAACTTGCTTTCAGGATAAACTTGCCAAGCCTATCAGGAAGAGAGAAGTACATTTTTAGCTGAGAAAAATATCCATAAGTTCACAGCATACTGTCTACTTAGCTGTAAAGTGTTAAACACATTTCCTTTCAAACCAATTAAAAAGACAAACATGTCTGTTTTTACTCATCATAGCTCTAGAAGTTCCAACTAATGCAATGGAAACAAAGATTAGAGGCTGGGTATTTGGCTCAGCAGCATGGCTGCCTGCCTTGCAAGTGAAAGTTCCCAAGTTCGATCCCCGGGACAAAAAAAAAAAAGAAAGAAAGGAGTAGGAATATAGCTCAGTGCAAAAGCCCTGGGTTCAATTCCTAGTACCATAAGAAAAAAAATTAATTTAAAAAGGAAAAAAAAAAAGGGCAAGAGATTTAGCTCAGTGGCACCTTGCCTGCCTTACAAGTACAAGGTCCTGAGTCTGATCCCCAGTACAAAAAAAGAAAAGAAAACCCGTAGGTACTGTAAAACTTCAGTAATTAAGTCTGCAGACTCTGTTCTACTGGCACAGACCAGGCACAAAGATCAATGGAACAGAATTCAGAGTCCAGAAATAAACCTTCATGTTTATCAACGAGTAATTTTCAATGGAAATACCAAGACAACTCAATAGGAAAAGAAAATCTTTTCAATAAGTTGTACTCAGGATACTCACATGTAAATGAAGCTGAACTTTTACCTAAGACCATCGACAAAAATTAACTTAAAATGGATCAAGCTCTGAAAATAAGATCTAAAACTTCCAAAAGAAGACAAAGGTATAAATCTTAACTCTGAACTGCACAATGGCATCTTAGATCTAACATCCAAAATGTAAGTGACTAAAAGAGATAACTAGATAAATTTGACATTAAAATAAAATCTTTGGGCTTCAAAAGACAACATCAAGAAAAGTAAAGACAACTACAGAATGGGAGAGAGTTTTTGCAAAATGTATCTGATAAGGGACCTACACAGAATGTAAAAAGAATTCCCACAACTGGGCACGGTGGTGCACAATTTTAATCTTAGCACTCCAGGAGGCTGAGGCAGAGGGTAACAAGTTCAAGGCCAGCCTGGGCAAATTAGCAAGACCCTGTCTCAAAATACAGTCAGCAGCAAATTCCAAAGTATATTCAATTTTAAAGAACAAAAGGTCTTTATTTCTTTGAACATTAAATTGCAATACTATAAACACTGGTATGGATGGTGGCATATGCCTGTAATCCTAACATTCAGGAGGCTGGGGCAGGAGAATCAGGAGTTTGAGGCAGATTTGGGCCTACATGATGAATTTAATTGCACCACAGTTGGGCCCAGTGGCAGTGGCAGGACAGGTGGGCAGCCAGGCAGGCAGGCATTCAAAGTCAACACATAGTAACTACACAGTGAGATCCTGCCTCAAAAAAATTGGAAGAAAAAGGAGAAATTTACAGATAAGAGGGCTTTAAACGGTACTTCAAACGTATTTAATATTCTAATTTATCTGTATCATTATTCCTACCAACCAATTATAAATAGTGTTAAAGAAATAACCAGGGAAGGGCCAGGGATTTAGCTCAGTGGCACTGCACATGCCTTGCAAATGTAAGGTCCAGAGTTCGATCTCTAGTACCATAAACAAAACAAACAGCAACAACAAAAAAGAAAGAAAGAAAAAGAAATAACCAGGGAAATTTCTTAGTATTTGATCAGATTAAAGTATACTAATATTATTTGTTGTGAAAACTAGAGTCCTCTCTTAGAAATATTACCCCAAAAGTTGATCTAACCCAACAATTCCACTACTAGGTATACACGCAAAAGAAATGAAAACAAATATGCTGAGAGATAAGAGCAAATACTGAAGAACAGTGGGTAAGTATAGTCTACTCAATAAAAGGCACTGGGAAAACTGAATAGCTATCTATAGGGAAAAAAATGTAATTGTATCCCTGCTTTATTTCATACCAAAAATAACTGACTTCAGATAAAAATAAAGATTTAAATGCGAAGGGCAGAGCACAGAATGTTAAAATAAATTATTATTCTGATTTCAGGGTATAATGAATTCTTAAACAAAAAACCAGCTGGGCGTGGTGGCACATGCCTGTAATTCCAGCCTTCAGGAGGCTGAGGCAGAAGGAGAGTTCAAGGCCAACTTGGAATACATAGCAAGACCTTATCTCAAAAAAACAAAAACCACACAAAAAACAAAACAAACAAACAAAAAAGCAAAAACTAACCAAAAAGGACAGAAAAAGAATGATAAATACAACTGTAGTAAAATTCAGCTCTTTGGTTCATCACTATAATGTAAAAACACAAGTTACCAAAAGGAAGAAAATACCTACAACATATAAATTCAGAAAAATGGATTAGAATTACTAATACAGTAGATCAATATCTGTAAGATAATATTAAGAATTACTGAGAAGCAAACAAAACTGCCAGCAGAAGCCAGCCACTGTGGTACATGCCTGTAATTACAGCACTCAGAAGGCAGAGGCAGGAGGATTGCCATGTGTTGGAGACCAGCCTGGCCTACACAGTGAGTTCAAAGCTAGCCTAAACTACATAGTGAGTCCTTGTCTCAAAAAACAAAACAAAAAAAGAAAGAAAGGAAGGGGGCAAAAAAAGCCAGCAGAAGATAGAGAAAAATTTCACAGGAGAGGAAATGCAATGGCCAAAAACAGAACGATGCTCAATCTCAATACTAATTTTTAAAATTCTAATTATAAAGAAAATATTTCACATTAAAAGGAGGGGCAACAATTGCACAATCTGACATAACAAGCTTGAGCACTACTGGTATTCTCAAACCCTATTAATGGTAGTATAAATAGATAAAAACATCATTTTCGAAAATATTCTCTACCTATAAAGCTGATGCTATGGTTTCTATCTGAATGTCACCCTAAAGTCTCAGGAGCTCATAGGCAGGACTTCTGAAAGAGGACTAGACTATGATGGCTTATAGCTGACTTGCTGTTAAGAGGCAGGTTCTGGTTGGAAGAGGTGGGCCACACTGGGCATGTATCTCCCTTCCCAGTTCCTCCCTTGATCTCTTACTGCTTTCAGACTCCTGTGCTCCCCCCAGGCCCGTCCACCATGCTGTTCAGCCTTTGAGCTGGCTGACTATGGACTGAAACCTCTATAATCTGTGAGCCGATAAACCTCTCCTCCTTTAGCATGTGGATATCAAATATTGGGTCTCAGCAATAATTAAGTGACAAAGGCAGTTGAAAATGAGCATATCTTAATACACACTAACTTTACCAGTAGCTGTATATACTGAACTCTTGCATATATCCATAAGAAATATGAACCCAAACAACTGACAGTAGCTTGTTATAACAGCAAAAACTTCTGAACAACTTAAATACTGTATCATCAGTGAAAATAAACTCATAAGAATATAATTATTATCTTTAACATGGGTGAATCTCAAAAAGAAAAATGCTGACTGAAAAAAGTCACAATGTGCACTAAAAGACATAAGAACACTCTGGCACCATTATTCAGGATAGCTTACTACTGCAAACATCCACTAGCACCATGTGACCCTGCTTGTGGCTCTGTCCTCCCAGAAGCCTCCTTGACTTCCACAGGACCACCTTTCTAGTATTCCCTAATGCTCATCCCCTCCTCAGACCTCTCAACACTGGGAACATCCAGTGCTCAGCCACTGAACCTTTTCCCTAAACCCACTCCTCCAGTCTGGATCACTTCCCTCAACTGTGCCCCTGGGTGTCCACAGCCCTTCTGACACCTCTACCTGAATGTCTAATGCATTTCAAACTTACTATTATCAAAACTGATCTCTTTGTTCTCCATCCTAAACCTGTTCCACCTGCAGTTATTCCTATCTCGGCTAAATGGAACTCCATTCTTTCAGGTGCTTTTAGGAAAGTAGAGTCATCTTTAACTTCCCTCTTTCTGTAACAATACTGCTCTCTAAGCACATTCTACTGCCTTTATCCAAAGCAGGCTATACAGTGAGATGCGAGCACTTCTTAGCCCTCCCCGTGTCGCTGGCCCATGCCTCCATCATGTGCAATAGTCTCCTACTAGTCCTGGGCTCCGAGGCCCAACACATGCTATTTACTATCCTTCCTCCATATTCTGTTTTCAACATAGCAGTCAACATGGTCTTTAGAAAATGGGCACCACTTTACATCATTTCTCTGCTCCAAACTCGCCAATGCTAACTCAACTTGGAATAAAGCCAACACTCATAAAGGCACTGAGTGATTCGTCTCCTGCTCCCACCATGACTCTTAGTACCCTTCTCACTCAGCCTCAGCTCTGGTCTCCTTAAGCAAGCTAGGTACACTCCCATCTTAGGTCCTCTGGTGACTTCCTACCCAGCCTGGTGCCTCCTCAAAAGGCCCAATCTACTTGAAATTTCAGATCTCCCTTTTCCATTTCTTTCATTCAGCCTTTATCTTTTTCTATGCTATTTTTCATGTTCTAATATACTATATAATTTATATGCTGATTTGCCTCAACTAAACCATAAGCTACAAAAAGGTAGGGATTGAAAAGTGCCTGACACAGTTGGCACACAGTTGGTGTTCACTGAACGAGTACCACAAAATGAATGAATGAAGGAATGAATGAGAAAAAACATTTAAGAGATTGGAATTGTGCCTGGCATACAGTAATGGCTCAATATTCACTATTCAAAGGGTTGATGTGATTGACAGGAAACTCATATACACTAATTCTTGTTATTTTGCTACTTTCAAGAAGGACCAAGACAAGAGATACCTACTTGCTAACACTTCTTTGTTGGCAGCACTTCCTTCTACTTCAGATGGTTCGGTGGCAACAGTGTCTTGACCCGGCTCCTTAACTCTTTCATCAGTGAGAAGGCTGACAGCCTGGGTGATGTCACCATTACTGGCCTAAGGACAGAAAAAAACCCCAGGAATTTCAAAAGTAGAGCACCACAGAATTTAAGTAAGAAGACAGTTTTTTGGTTATACCTCCCTACTATTTTGATGGCATACTAAATAAATGAAGGGTCAAAAGTAGGAAAAGAAAAGTATAATAAGGGACAGTAAGTCTAATTTGCTCGAAGGTATAAGAAACACCTCGTTACAGGAAGCAAGTTGCCATACCTTGATTTCCCATAACAAACAAAAATGAAATTTGCTGCACACTTGTAATTATTGTTTCAGATACTATTACTACTGATTTCACAAACTAGCTAAGGTACAATATGTCAAAAAGGGAGATGACAATTAACAGAGATTCCAAATGAAATCAAGCTCTACAATAAAAATATCAAGTTAATTACTATGTTGTAGGGATGATATCTGTTTTGAACTTTTTATTAGGAAAAATGTCCAAAACATACAAGAGAAGAATGAATAAATGAACTTCATGTAGCTATTGATTGGTTTTAACGATTAGCAAGACATGGCCAATCTTGTTTTATCTGTACATCTTCCAGATATTCTGAGGCAAATCCTAAGCGCTTTATCATTTCATTAACATTTCAAAGTGTTTTATTTTCAAATAAAACCCACAATGCTTACAGAAACAATACTTATTTAAAATATCAAACTACCAATTCAAACTTTGTTACTTCAAATACTGTTCAGTTTATTGATTTTTCTTTTCTTTTCTTTTTTTTTGAGACAGGGCCTCACTATGTAGTTGAGATTGCCCGGGAACTCACTATGCAGCCCAGGCTGGTCTTGAACTCACAGTGATCCTCCTACCTCAGCCTCCCGAGTGCTGGGATTACAGGCGTGTGCCACCATGCCTGGCTAGTTTACTGATTTCAATCAGGATCCATATATGCTCTACATAGTACAATTATTTGATTCTTAAAATTAAATCTCTTTACTCTGTGCTGTTTTTCCCACAAGTTTCCCCCAGCTTTCCACAGTACATGTTGAAGAAACCAGGCTACCTGATGTGTAGAGTTCCTGTCCCTATGATTTTTTGGGGGGGTATGGGAGATTGAACTCAGGCCCTTGCACTTGCGAGGCAGGCAGCGGAACCACTGAGCCAAATCCCCGGCCCTACCCCTACATGAATTTTAATGTTGGCATAAAAATAGCTTGAACAAACACAACTAGGATATGGATAATTGTTTTAAAGCCTCTTGACTAAGAGGGTACTGAAAACCAACCTTTAAAGCTTCATGAAGGAAGGATGGATCTTGAATGCCTGTTATTTCTCTCAGTTGATTTAACAGCATTTGGCAACTCTATATTTGAGAAACAAACAAAAATGTACACACATCAGTCAGAAAGTAAACCTAATGGGCCAGGGATTTAGCTCAGTGGCACCAGGCCTGCCTGCCTCACAAGTATAAGGTCCTGGGTTCAATCCCTGGTACTGAAAAGAAAAAGAAAAAAAAAAAATTGGGGCCAGGGATGTGGCTCAGTGGCACCATGCTTGCCCGGCTGAGAAGGGGGAGATGGAGAGAGAGAGAGAGAGAGAGAGAGAGAGAGAGAGAGAGAGAGAAAGGAAAAAGGGAAAGAAAGAGAAAGAGAGGAAGGAAGGAAGGCAGGCAAGCAAACAAACCTAGGCACATTTTAGATAGACCTGAGACTTACATGTTTTACTCTATAGAACTGTAAACTCCATCTAACAAGATAATGACTGCCAGGTGCGTTTTGAAACTTCCAACCAATTACTCTTTTAAAAGTCTAAGCATAGAAAATACTTTGGGCACTTATGAAAGAAATACAAGTATGTAATCAGTAAAACTACAAATAAATATATGTTAGCTGTACTACCTTAGCCTCAACAGACACTTAAAGTGCGTCTGGTTTCCCTTTCTGTAAGCAATAGGTCATATAAGGAGTCCAGAGAATTTGCATGGATGTGAAGACACTCTATTTTAAGCTTTATTGCACATGCCATTTGTGTGTGTGTGTCATTTTTCACTGACAATGTTTCCAATCACATAATTAGCAAACAAGTGGTACTACCAACATCATATTTAAACTTTACGTTTGATAACTTAAACAGAAATATAGCTAAAGCTAGTTTTCTGAATGATTACATAAAGTGAACTATGGAATGTTTTCATAAATCTGAACCATGGAAAAACCTAACTCATTAATTTATAGCCACTCAAGATCAGTTTAAAACCCCTTTTCAGCTTTAAAGTCTTCACCCTAGATTTTAATGTTTTGTACAAAGTCAAAAGCTGACACAAAACACCTATTTACAAACACAGTTTAATTTAAACTATTTTAACTGGCTCAACTTAAGATGATGATCTTTTACAATACTGAAAACAAAACAATTCAAAATTACTTCAGGGAATAGAAATTCAATGTATGCCACTGCCAAGCTTTTGCCAGAATTAAGTCCTAATTCATACCTGAGGCTTCCCCATTAACTTCAATTAGAATATGCCGCAGAAAAACAGTCTACATTTACTGCCAGCTGTAACAGAAACAGTATCCTATGTTCTTCAACAGCTGAGGGTCCAATAACACACTTAAGGATCACACAACTAGAAATAACTAACTGCAACATCCCTCCGCAGACCTCAAAAAAGCATCAACAGCCTTTCTGTTCCAGTCATAGGTTATAGTCAGAGGCTAGAAATGGAACCCTACCCTATTGAGACCTGAGCAGTCCTTGAGGCCATGGGTCTTGTCAAAGCAGTCACTGACTATGTACTGGAACAGTGATTATCAGTCTACAAGGTGTAGACTTGAAGTTTTGTGCTGGCCAAAGTTGAAAGCATAAGCATGTGATTTTTAGAAAAACAAGGTATTATGAAAAGTTCCCAAACTAATTCTAATTTCAGTTTTTATTTTACTACATAAAACTGCATGAATCTCTGTATGTGAATAATACATAATTTTCTAAAACACCAATATCAACGTATCCCAAAAAGAATAGATTAAGAGTAGAAAGGAGTAGCATAAACAATCACATCTTTTCCTGGAATAACTCTTTACCAGTACTTATGATTCACAATTATCAGTAAAAATAACACAGAGACTGTACTACTTACTAGCTAGGAGTTGGTCTGAACACTTTGCATAATTAACTCATTTAACTCTCACAACAGAACTGTGAGACATGTATTATGCCCATTTGACAAAACACTGAGGCACTGAGGTTAAGTAACTTGCACAAGGTCACTGCTAGCAAGGGGTCAGCCTGGAATCTGAACTCAAACTGCCTGATTCCAAAGCTGGCAATCTAACCACTAATCCATGTTGTATCTAAGAAGACAAAGAAATAGGCAAGATTACTCTTTCAGTCAAAATAATGCAAATACTTTATTCTTATACTTTGACCTTGATCTTTAAATCTTGACAAATCTTTTTTTAATTTCACCTGCTTTATACAATCACAAGTTGACTACTTAGTAATACTATCTGTTCTGAACAAACTATCATCAAACTATCAGGAAGTACGGAGCTAAATACTGTATTTGACTGAATCTAAGCTGCTATCAGTCATACAGAAAGAAAAATTAAAAAGAAAGGCAGACAGAAAAGAAAGAAAGAAAGATAGATACATAGATAGATACATAGATAGATAGATTATACTCTGCTATTCTACTTCCATACCTTTCTTCATATACAGGTTTGTTTTTTCCTGTCTTTGGGGTTTGTTTTTGTTTTGTTTGTTCAATGCTCAATTACAGTGTAATCTTTTAAAGACATTTTAAATGGTAGGTAAACTGTGGTGAAACAGTGCGAATAACTCAACTGTTTTCATGACAGGAGGAACAGACAGCCATGATTAAATATATCTGCAGATAGGGACAACCACAGCATATCTGCTTGCTTTAATGATGATGAATGTAAGGAACATCTTAATTTCAAAGATCTTACAGTGACAAGTAAATATGAGTTGATGAAATATGGTATTCAAGTATCAATTTACTTTTGGCCTTGACTTAAAATCAGTTACACTCTAGAATTTCCAGCCCCCTTTCTCTACTTGTAACAGGCAGAGGCACACAGTAACACTTCTAGAATAATATTAGGAAAGGAAAATAAACTAACTGTTCAGGTCCCTTTTTAAGAAGCTCTTGAGTAGAGATGACAACTATGTAAAATTATACTGTAATGCTCCCAAGACAATGTTCCACTTGTAATTCAAATCCAAATTCCTTACCTTGCCATCCAAAGACTATTATCTGATCCTACCCTCAACTTGTTTAACCTTTTCTCCTACTCAATTCTGTACCTCACAAACTCATTCTCCCATGCTGTGCTAGTCAGCTGTCACTGTGACAAAGTACAGTACATGAGATAATCAGCTTATAAGGAGCAAAGGCTCACTTTTGGCTCAGGTTCCAAAGCTTTCCTCCATGGTCAGTTGGCCCCATTGCCTTGAGCATGTGGCTACACAGTACTTCATGGCAGAAGCCCAAGACAGAGAACTTTGCTTACACAGAGACAGGAAGGGGCAAGGATTCCAATATCGCCTTCAAGGGCACACCCCCAAAGACCTAATTTCTTTCCATAACTTACAGGTTCTACCACCTTTCAACAATACCATGAGCTGTAACCAAGCCTTCACCACTCATACTTTTGGGCAACAGGCAAACCATAACACATGTCTGGGGTGCCATGCTAATGCATGCCTGGAATCCCAGCACTCAGGGTATCTGTGGCAAGAGGATAATGTCTGAAGCCAGCCTGGACAACTCAACAAGACCCTGTCTCAAAATTAAAGAAAAGAAAAAAAAAAATGCTGGGAATATAGTGAGTTCATTATTCGGTACAAAAACAAAACAAACAAAAACTTGGTCCACTTTACTCTCTCCTCTTACGAATAAAGAGGGTTTGCTGTCATTACCTATTGTTTCTCTTTCTATGGTTCTTCAACTGTTTTAAGTATAAAACACTTGCCTCCTTTAAATCAAGAGTCATACAACATAATGCCTAATTTGAATTATCCATAGGGTGGTGGTGACAATGACTGTAATTAACATTTATTTTTATTATTATTCTTTGAAAGGGTTCAGGCTGGTCTTCAACTCACTATGTAGCCCAGATTGGCCCCAAACTCAGTGGTCTCCCTGTTTCAATCTCTCTGGTACTGGGATTACAGGTGTGCTCCACCACAACCAGCTCTGTAGCTAACATTTATTCAGCACCTACTTTATGTCAGAAAACTTTGTACTTTACATATAATTCTTATAACAACACTAGAAGGTAGGAATTGTGCAAATATTAGGAAATTATGATTTACACAATCTAGCTGGGTGTGGTGCACAGCAGTGTAATACCAGCACCCTGGGAAGCTGACGCAGGAAAATCCAAAGTTTGAGCTTAAGCAAATTAGTAACTTAGCAAACTGTTTCAAAATAAAAAATAAGAATAGGGGTAGGAATGTAACTCAGTGGCAAGACCCTGCGTTCAATATCTAGTACTGAAAAAAATTTTGTTTAAAAAAAAGGGATTTAGAGAACTTATTTATCATCAGAAGTTTTAAATTAAAAAATTAAATCAAGGAAAGCTATTGAGTATAAATAGCAATTTCACTATGCTATTGTACACTATGCTATTGTACATATGCACAACTGCTATATGACTCAATTTCATATTTAGATAAATCTAAATTCTCAACAGTACCCATACCCCAAATCCTAACAAGCACTACATGCTAAATGCTAATTTTACAGTGATGGAAACAACTCATCAGGATACCTCTGTATTACTAATTTAATTTCTCCAGATCTTCACAGGAAATGAATTTAAGTATTACCTTTGCTCTAAGTACCCCCCTCTCTATATATAAAGTCACCCAACAGGAGACAAGACAAAGCCTGTGCTCCTGTCACAATGAAGTCAAATAACTGGCAAGAACCAACAGGTATGCATTTCTTTGGCTAAATTTACACTCTTTTCACAAAACAAAAAGTATTCTCTTTTCCTGCCCAGAGGCAGTGAATAAAGACAGGCACAGCCAGCTCCCAGGGAAAGGAACTTTATTTATTTAATTATTTGTTTGTTTATTTATTGAGACGGACTCACTAGGCAATTCAGACTCTCACTAGGTAGTTCAGGCTGACCTTGAACTAGCTCTGTAACCCAGGCAAGTCTCAAACTCCAGTGATCTTCCTGCCTCAGCCTCCAGGATTGCTGGGATTACAGTCATGACTCACTGTCTTAAATGCAATCCAGTTCACCTACTAGAATGAGATTTTCTTAAAGCAAACATAGTAAGTCACTTTACAACAAAAAACAAACCTGATTATGGGGACAATAAAAGACAAGACTGTCTGTAACAGTGATTGCCCCAATCCTACTGCAACAAAATGTAAACCATCTCTGATAGAACAATTTCTTAGAACGCTTTAGTTAGCACCGTGGTGAGGCACTTTCTAGATTATTCCATTCCTTCAAACAGGGAATGCTACTTTCATCATTCTTACATACATTTCCTGATCTTAGTTGTCTAGTCTTCACAAAGACTATGCCACATTTAAAACTAAATAACAAAGGCCAGGGATTTAGCTCAGTGGTTCTGCCATCTGCCTCGAAAGCACAAGGACCTGAGTTCGAGCCCTGGTACCAAAAAAACAAACAAACAAACAAACAAAAAACAACAACCAAAAACTAAATAATAAATGTTCGTGGGCCTGGGATGTAGCTCAGTGGCACCACGATGGCCTGGCAAGCGCAAGGTACTAAGTTCAATCGCCAGTACTGCAATAAAATAAAATATAAACATCCCTTTACTGCAAAGAAATGCCAAATTACCTAATAAAAATCCCCTCAAGGTTAAAGATCTGGCTTTCCAATTTTACAATTTTGTACATAAGGAAAGGGAGGGGGCTACGTAGGAGTCTAAGAAAATATTCAGCATCAGCTCCAGAAGCTCTGTCTTGACAACAGTTTCTTAACAATGCACTCCAAGAATGCTAACTTCTCCAACCTCTAAAAAGAAGGAACAAGCAACAAAATTTTGCCCAGACTATTTTTTCAGTTTTTCTCCCAGTAACAACTCCACATTAGAACAATTTATTCATAGGAAAGAAACCTAATGTGGTCATAATAACATGACTTGTTAAAAATGACAAATAGCTGTTTTTTAGACATACAAGGATCCCCTCACATGGCCACTTAACAATTTGTGTGAATGATGCAGAGGTCAGTACACGATAAAAATATTTTAGAATTGAGCTGCTCTTATACAATATAGAGGGGTTTAAACTGGAACTTAAAGCAAAAAATGAACTAATCGTTATTTACTTTTAAAAAATTATTATTAGTACATGTTTGCAGTACATAATGATTACATTCTGCTTGGCGTGGTGGCATACATCTGTGATCTGAGCCCAACTTGGGCTATATAGTAAGTTCAAGGCCAGCCTGAATTACTTAGCAAGATCCCATCTCAAAACAAAACAAAACAAAATTACATTACATTCCTTGTGTGGAGTTGGTATATGTACACAACACATCTTAATTTCTTTTTCATCCCTTTTCCCTCTGTACCTTCTCTATCCCTCCATCTCTGTTTTTTTTTCTTTTGGTACCAGGGATCGAACTCGGGTCCTTGCACTTGCAAGGCAGGCAGCAGAACCACTGAGCTATATCCCTGGCCCTCCCTCCATCCATCTCTTCATCCCCTTCGCATTTGAGAAAGATCCATCTCCCTACTTCCTATCTTTTATTTTGCTCTTTATTTTTATGTTGGGTTTCTCATAAGAGGAACAATGTAATATTCAGGCTTGTGTCTGATTTCAATTTTTTTAAATTTTTACCTCTTTTTATCATATTCAGTAAGAAAGTCCAACATTACTGAAGGATATAACAATTGAAAAGGAAATCTCCCTCTTTTTTGCTCCCCAGTTTTAAGAGTACCACTATTAATAGTTTCTGATACACCTTTCCAGAGATTATCTATGCTCATGAGTATATTGTCTTATACTACTATACATAATGCCCTAGACCTTGCTTCTTTGTTACTTAAGAATACATTAAGACTGTTTTTTCCACTTTTTTTACTACATGCCTCAAACAAATATGAGAAATGAGGGTAGGATCCCACTACACTGTTACATGGAATGCATCTCCAAAAATTAAGGAAAATACACCATTTTTAGCAATATATTGCTAGAGCTAATTGAGAAGCTAGGAACATACGAAAGATGAGAAATAAAATTTACATGCTCAGAAATGGGCATCTGAAATGAATAGATGCTTCTCAGATGAAGAAGCAGAATGACAAATAAATGTATGAAAAAAATGTTCAACATCACTAGTCAGTTGAGAGATTCAAATTAAAACATCACTGAGCCTATCTCACTCCAGAAAGAATGGCTGTTATCAGAAGAAATCAACCCAAAACAAATGCTGGTAGGGATGTGAGGAAAAAGGAACCCTCCTCCACTGCTGGTTGGTGTATAGACTGGAACAACCACTGTGGAAAGCAGTGTGGAGAGTCCTCAAAAAAACTAAAACTAGAGGTTCCATTTGACCTAGCTATTCCCCTTCTTGGTCTCTTCCTGATAGAATTAAAAGCATCATACTGCAGCAATATATACACACCCATATGTTTACAGTGACACTCATTCTAACAGCTAAATCTTGGAAATAGTTTAGATGCCCATCAATGGATGAAGGGGATAAGGAATATGTGATTTTAATATATAAATAGAATACTACCCTGCCATGAGGAAGAATAAGTTTGAGACATTCCTAGCTAAATGGATGAACCTTGAGACCATACTTTTCAGTGAGATAAATCGGACACACATATTTAAACAACTGACTGCTTCTCTGGTGTGAGAAACCAAAAGTGGAAATAAGGACCAAAATGTATAACAGACATTGGGAAATGGGAAGAAAATGTTCAAATGGGAGGGGGAAAAAAAGGAGGGAGGAGTGGGAAAGGAATGAAGGGACAAGAGGGAAAAGAAAAAAGAAAAAAATGGAAACAAAACTTTTGTAAATAAGGGAAGAGAGGCTGAAGGAAGGGGAGGGGAATGGGAAAAAAACAAGATATATCATGTACAGGTACAAGATATATCATGTACAAATTCTCTATGATGAATGCTATCATTATGTACATCTAAAATGTACCAATAAATTACCAAAAAAAATTTAGATGCTTTTAGTTTTAGAAATTTAACAAATTTTTGGTATTAATGGGTGGGTCTTGGTATATAACTTCTATTTTTGACAAATAACACTGACCAGAGAAGTGACACAGCACTGCATGATGGAAGGATCTAAAGGTCAGCTGATTTCAGACCTAATCTGATGAACAATGAATAATCATGATAGGTCCCTCAGCAGGGAAGAGATATAAAGGGGATGGGTGTGTTTAAGCAGACTAAATGTGAACACTGGTTCAAAATGGAATGCTACTAGAGGAAAATGCTTAACTATGAATTACAGGGCTACTGAATAAATCAGTTGTGATGAGAGCTGCAAGATGCTAGGAGGGAAAATGGAAAGATAAGAGTAAACTCTGAATAGCTCAAAGAATGAAGAGATAAAGCTTAGTCAAATATTTGCCAATGACATAAGAGAAAACCAGCAATAAAAGCAAACAATATAATATACTACACTAACAAAATGAGGAAAAACAAAAATCACCTTGATTGATGCAAAAAAAAATTCACAATATCCCACAACCATTCGTGATTAAAAAAAAAAAATCAGAAAACTAGGAATAGAAGGGAATCGTCGTCTAACATAATATAGGGCATTTAAAAACTCGGTGAGCTGGGCATAGTGGCTCATGTCTGTAATCCCAGCATTCTAGGAGGCTGAAGCAAGTAGAATCTCAAGTTTGAAACCACCCTGGGCAATTTGGTGACTTAGTGACACTCTGTTTCAAAATTTTTAAAAAGGGCTGGCGATCCCTAGCTTGAGTTAAGTTTTGCATGTTGTGTGAGATAGTTCAGTACCCTTCTTTGCTTGTAGATTGCCAGCTGCTCTGGCAGTTTGTCGAAGAGTCTGTGTTTTCCTCATCGAATAATATTATTTGAAGTTAGGGATGGAGCTTAGAAGTACAGAGCTTTCCTAGCACATGCAAGGCCTTGGGTTTAAGTCCCAGCAATGGGGGATGAAAAAGCCGACTAAGGGCTACGGATTAAGCTCAGTCATTCCACTGCCTGCCTCACAAGAACAAGGTCCAGAGTTTGATACCAAGTGCAAAAAAAAAGGCAACTAACTTCAGAATTAAACAATTGTGTACAAAGACAGTGTCAAGAAAGCAAAATGAAAACCTATAAGACAGAATAAATATTTTTAAATCATGTATTAAGAAGTGTTAGTATCTAGGTTATGTAGAGTTCTTACATCTTGGCTCAGTGGTGCATACCTGTAATTCCAGCATTCCTGGGAGGCTGAGGCAGGAGGACTGAAATTTCAAGCTCAACCTGGACAACTAAGTGAGACCATGTTTCAAAAATGACTGGAGTGGGGTCAGGGATTTAGCTCAGTGGTGCTGCTGCCGGCCTCACAAGCACAAGGACCCAACCTTGATCCCCAGTGCAAAAAAAAAAAAATGAAAAAAAAAAAAAAAAAAAAAAAAAAAAAAAAAAGCATGATGTTTTAAAGTCAAAAAGGTCTGGAGCTGTAGTTCAGTACAAAGGCCCTGGCTTCAATCCCCAGAAGGGCAGGCAGGAGGGGGCACACTCTTACAGCTCAACAATTACAAAACAATTCAGAAATGAGAAAACAATGTGAATATTTCTCCAAAGATAAACAAACTGTTAATTTATGAAAAGCCACTTTGCTGGGCATAACTGTAATCCAAGCACCCAGAAGGCTGAGGCAGGAAGACTGCCACAAGTGCAAGGCCAGCCTGCAATACATAAGTGAGTTCAAGGCTAGCCTGGGCTAATAGCAAGACCCTGTCTCAAACAAACAAAAAAAAAACTTGAAAAGATGCTTAAAAAACAGTCAAAAGGAAAAGGCAAATCAAAATCACTTCACACTCTAGAGGATGGCTATTGTCAAACAAAACAGAAACGTAAAATATTAATAAATTTTGGTAAGGATGTACAGAAACTAGATCCTCATGCTCTGCTGGTAAGAATGTAAAATGGTGCAGCTGCTGTGGAAAACAATTTGGCAGTTCCTCCAAAAGTTAAACATAGAATTATCATATGTCTTAGAAATTCCACTTTAGCCAAAAGGTTTGAAATAACTCAAATGCCTATCAGAGAAAGAATGAAAAAAAAATATGATAGTTATTTCTCTGTATCTGAAGACCACTGGTTTCAACGCTTCTGTAGATACTAAAATCCGATGATAGCTTCACAAGCACAGCCCCGAGGTTTTTTAAAAAAAAAAAAAAAAAAAAAAAAAAAAAAACCAACAATAAAATCTAGTGATCTTCAAGTCTCTCTTATAGCATTACCTATAACCTATGTACACCTTCTGTATACTCTTAAATCACTACCAGATTATAATACCTAATGCAATGTAAAGGTCATGTGAATAGTTAAGACTGTACTGTTTCAGGAACAACAAGATGAAAGTCTAACATATTCAGCATAGGTTTAATACATATATATTTTTTTCCAATGGATGTGGAAATCCATGTATATGAATGGCTGCCTATACACCTATAGGTGGAATAGTATATTCAGTACTAATACATGCTATGAACTGAAGAAACCTCAAAAATAATAAAATGAAAGACTCCATACACAAAATGTCATTACTGTGATTCCACTGATATATCCAAAATAGTAAATTTAGAGACAGAAAGCAGATTGTTATTGCCAGAGATTGAGGGGAGGGAAGAACAGGAAGTGCCTGCTTAATGGATAAGGACCTTTCTTTTATGGCAATGAAAGTGTTTTACAAGTAGATAGAGATGGTGACTGCACAATATTGTGACTGTACTAATTGCTAATGAATTTGTATACTTTAAAATAGTTGATTTTGGGGGGCCAGGGATTTAGTTCAGTGGTTCCGCCACCTGCCTCACAAGCGCAAGGAGCCGAGTTCAATACCAGGTACCCTAAAAAAAAATTTTGTAATTGACTTTGTGTTGCATGAATTTTGCCACAAAAAAAAAAAAAAAAAAAAAAGCAGTAGAACCATGCACATACATCCTCTCTCCACAAGAAGAAAGGACATGAGTAAAGCACTGAAAAGGGCAGGAAGATTGGGGGGAAAAGTGCTGCTTTAGGACTTCTTAAATGTAAACTGACTACCAGCCACCATGTAGCAAGCTGCTGACACTATTTCTAAGCCTGATATTTTGACCTTCCTTTTTATGTACAAAGCCAGATGATGGAAACTGCACAATGTAGTCCAGACACCAGCACACATCAGTCTCCTGGCAAATCTCAACCCTCCTAAGCATCAGTTTCCACATCTGGAAAGTAAACTATCCTATCATCTTTCAGGTACTTGGACAGTTACTAAACGAAGTAGTAATGCACACAGGCAATGTTAGTAAAATGAAAAAAAATGCTATAAAAATGTAAAATATGATGACCTGCCTGTCCAAATAAAATAAGCTAGAGATTTGTAAAATTATTGATATCCTAGGAGAAAAATACCCATGCTAGTTTTGGTTTTATTACTTTGTGGTCATACTAAATTTTGCTTCATAGAGTTGCTGTGAGGGTTTGATGAGAATATAAGTTCAAGTGTTTCACAATTATGTAGCAGTCAGAAAGTTTGGTTTTAGAAAGGCTTATATTCCAGTGAGGGAAACATTATGTTCAAGACAGAATACTTTCAAGTTAAGGTTCTTCTTGTCAGCCATATTTTTATCTAGAATATGAAGGCAAAGACTTGGATTAAAATGTCCTATGAATGCATAAGTAAATAAAATTTCAGGAGACTCTTGTAAGCTGTATTAATGGGTCTCCGTTTCCTTATCTGTAATCATAACTTGCAGGGTACTACCTATGGTTTGGGTAAGTGCCCTCCAAAGATCCATCCATGAGTTAAGCCTTGATCATCAATCCACATTGGAGGTAGCAGATCCTCAATTCCACTATGGGGAGGTAAGTGGAATATTCAAGAAGTAGGATCTGGGGGAGGTCTGCTGGTAACACAGGGATACATCCTTGAAGGGGATTTTGGGACCCTGAACCTGAAAATCCAAGTGAGCGGACAAGAACTAAACCAGCTACAGCAATGCACAGCACCAACAGGACCCTAAATGAAAGGCAGGAACCAAGGTTCTGCCAGACTGCAGCTAGGAGTAAATCAACTCCCTAAATCTACTACTGTACTTCTATAAGATGAAAGCAATGATATACTAGTTGTTCAAGTATATATAATTTTGTTTGTTTTTGAGACAGGGTCTTGCTGTGTAGTCCTTGTTGGTTTTGAAATCACTATGTAGCCCAGACTGGCTTTGAACTTACAACAATCCACCTGCTCAGCCTCCTCAGTGCTGGGATTACAGGGCTGTGCTACCACTCCCAGATTTATTTTTTAAAGTTGTAAAGTGACGTAGCTAATACAGACCTGAAAGACTACTATGGTACTTCTGTCTGTAAAGAGACTATGAAAAGTAATTTTAAAATACACTTTGGTAGCCGGGCATAGTGGTGCACGCCTGTAATCCTAGCACTTGGGAGGCTGAGGCAGGAGGATCACTGTGAGTTCGAGACCAGCCTGGGCTACCCAGTGAGTTCCAGGTCAGTCTCAACTGCATAGTGAGACCCTATCTCAAAAAACCAAAAAAATAAAAAATAAAAAAAATATACTTTGGTGATTTTCAGCCAGGCATGGTGGAATATGTCTAATATCCGAGCACTCAGGAGGAGGCTGAACCCACAGAATTACTTTAAGTCCAAAGCCAGCCCAAGAACACAGTTACTTCAAGGCTAGCCTGAACTACACAGAAAGACCCTGTCTCAAAAAACAAAACTATATGATCTTTGGAACACACATACATGCACACGCACACACACACACATATACATATATATGAATATAATACATACACTGGTAATTTTTAGGAAAAAGCATAATAATGGATGAGGATAATAAAATCAAATTCCAAACCATGTATCAATAAAAAATAGTAATGAGGGATCATAAAAACATAAAATAATATAAAGCAACAAATAAGTAATTAAATCTTGAGAATGAGACTTTGAAGTGGCTATTTGAATAACCAAGGGAGAATGGTCAAAAGAATTACTACTGAAAGGCTACTGACTTGACTAACGTGGTCAGTAATTAGTCACCTCTGAGAGGAGGTGTTTCATGCATTAACAAATTCTTATTAAAATCTTCTTTTGGCAACTTAACAGATGCTGATTACATAAAACCAGTGACTGCCCTACAACCTAGCAAGCCTGCCAGTGTCTAGTCAGCTTGCCTGCAGGCCTCTGGGTGATCAGTCCCCCTCTTGCTGGCGCCCAGTGTGGTCTCCACAGCCTTCTCTACCTGAACCTTTGCAGAAGTTATTGGTGGCACCTCAATCTCTGCTGAATCTAGGAACCAATGTGCCTTACCTCCTATCAGCTAAGAGTTAATCCTACTCAGATTTGTTATTTTCCAAATTTTCTATATTAAACTAGAATTATATTGTCACTGAGAATATTTCAGAAGAAATAGGTGGAGAAGGGGATTAGAAATTTTGTTCCAAAGGTAATAAAATGTTGTGAAATGAAGTGAACAAGACAACAGTTGGAGAGGGCAGCGAAGAGCTGTATTGTCATTGATGTTTCAGGAATGAACAGCAATACGTGCACAGAATGGGAACTCTAGACACAAGCTTCTCAAATTTAGTGTGCAAGTGAATCAACTAGGGATCTTGTCAAAGGCAGAGTCAGACTCAATGGGACTAGGGTGCACATCCAAGTGATCACTGGTGTTCTGGATTTGCAGCACATGCTTATTTCCTTAGAATCAATAGTTCTACCCTGGTGGCTTCAAACTCAACATAAGATCACTCGAAACAGAACTGGGAAGCAGTGGACACAATTAGCTGGAGGAGCTCTGTGGAATTCTAAATCTTAGGTGATATATGGTACAGATGGTGCTGGTCCATGTATATGATATATGGTCCATGAGAGTAGCAAGAGTGATCGCCAGAGAAGGTTTTGCAGAGTAGACAAAGATAGAAGCGAGGTAACCTAAGGGATTGAGCAGCAACATCATCTAGAACAGGGTTTCTCAAGCTCAATATATTTACATGGGGCCACATAAAACTTCACTGGGGGATGGAGGGTGGCTATGGCTTTTCACTGCAGTTATTTAACAGCATTCCTAACATTTACCCTCTAGATGCCAGTAGTGCCCTCCCCCATAATCACAATCTAAACCATGTCCAAAAATTTTTTTAAGGGGCCGAGGATTTAGCTCAGTGGTATTGTGCCTGCCTAGCAAGTGCAAGGTCCAGAGTTCAATCGCCGGTACCAAAAACAAAACAAAAGCAACAATAAAAAAATTTTTTTTCAGTCCCAAATATTGCCATATGAGGCCCAGAGTGTAAAACCTCTCACCATAGATAGGCTTGGTGGCACCTACCTATAATCCCAGTACTCAAGAGGCTGAGGCAGGAGGACTAACACAAATTCAAAGATAGCCTTGACTACATAGTTGAGTTCAAAGCCAGTCTGAATTACATAGCAGATTTGTCTCAAAACAACAAAATCTCTCACATGTAAAAATCACTGATCTAGTTTTATCTCCAAAAAATGAAGGAAAACAAGCAAATACAATTCTTCCACTGAAATAAGAGAAAAGAGAGGAGATGCTGGAGAGCAGGACTGAACTGAACAGGAAACAGGGACCTCTCTACAGACATCAAGGAGCTCAGTTAAGGGGCAAAGAAGGTCCTGTATGGGGCTGGAGGCAGAAGTTTAAAACACTAAAAGAAGAGTTCCAGAAAAGACATTAAGAGAGTAATAGAAAGGTTCTGGCCCAGAACAATGGGTCTATCAACTAAGGCTGTAATGGCGGACCTGTGAGAGCTTTCAGCGATACAGGCAACACCATTGTGACACATGTGCCATTGCCTCATAAATTCTGTACAGGCACGGTGGTGCACGTCTGTAATCCCAGCAATCCAGGGGGCTGACACAGGGTTATCACAGCAAGTTCAAGGTCAGCCTGGGCTACCAAGTAGGTTGAAGGCCAGCCTGAACTACATAGTGAGAAGCTGTCTCAAAAAATAAATAAATTCTACATATCATACTAAATTTGTCAACCAGCAACTGTCACTAAGGGAATGTAAGAGTTACACAGCCATCCAATCCTTGACTTACTGAAGACAGAAGTAAAAGTAAATGAACCTAATAAATAAATTTTTAAAAATCATTAAAATTTTACTGAAATTGGTAGGTTTTTACAGCTTGCATAAAGAATGTGTCATATGTTCTCCACAATGAATGTAAAACATGTACTGCAAATGTGTATTAAAATTTTTTAAAAATTATCTGGGGAAAAAATAAAAACTTGCATATCTATTTAACAACAACAAAAAAAGCCAAGCATGGGGCTGGGGATTTAGCTCAATGGCACCACACCTGCCTTGCAAGTGTAGGGACCTGAGTTTGATCCCTGGTATCCCCCACCAAAGCCAATCATGATGGTGCATGCCTATAATCCCATCATTCAGAGGTGGAGGCCAGTCTGAACTACTACACTAAAAAAGCGAATATATGATGTGAACCTTTGATATTGCTAGCAAGAACAATAGGCTTACAAAAACCAGAAAGTCTTCAAGTTATTTATCTTACAGTTAACATAAAACTTTCCTACTTTTATCTAAGCCAAGAATTGATTAAACTACAGGAACCTGGCAGCAAGTGAGCATTAGAAGTAATCAGTCTGCAGTCTGGGGGATTTAGTGGTATCACAACATGTCCACTCTTGGATTCTAATACACACTGCAAGCATATTTCAAGGGTACTACATTTTTCTCTCACTAAAATTCTTGGGAGGCTATAGAGGATTTTGTCTGTCCTGTACAACTAACCAATAGGAGGAGGGAAGCATTATAGGTTTTAGATAGCTTCCGTGTCAAGAGAGACAGCTCTTCTCAACGAGAATAATTAAAACTCCTTTAAGGAAAAGATAGAATGACTCAAGAATTCAAAATAAAGAATTAATTCTAACATGTGAGAGGAAGAAGCTATTAAATTCTTCCAAGATGTAAGGGGGTACTTTCCCCATGTTGAATTCCTTAAATCTAACCTGCTAACTTCAAACATTTTACATTAGCAAAAATGAAAAGGGCAAACATTAGCAAGCATTCCAAGCTTATCAACTGTCAATGTAGGGCAAATCACTGGGAAGAACAGTAAATGTCATCACTCTGCAGGTTGCCAGGAATCAAGAGTACTACTGCAGCCAGCCACAGCGGCTGAAGTGGTCAGTTTTCCTAAAATAGCTATGACTTACACACAAGCGCTCATCACACACCTCACATACAAATTCTCAAACAGAGAGCACTGAAATTGGGTCACTATTCAAACTGAGGCAGAGGTGAATGGAAATGCACTGATTAACAGGCAACTAATCTTAAACGACAACCTTCCTACAAATTTAAATATAACTTGCTCACCCTTAAAATAGTCTCTTCTATAAATCAACAGGACTGTCTCAAAACTAAAAATTTCCCACCTGTTTTTGAGTCACTGTCCTAAGAGCAAATAGAACTGATCTCTGAAACCAAACAAAAGAAAAATCCTGATTCAAATTCCAAAAGACACTGAACATCTAACAATAACATTTCCATTAGAAATCAGCACAGGAAACACCATCGGCATACTTTCATTTTGGCGGCCAGGACCTGCAAGTATTTTTTCAATGTGAATTTTTATTCTTTTTCTTATTTTTATTCTACCTGTTGTTGTTGTTTTAACGTATCCGTCTTGGTCTTGTAAGTGTATAAAAAAAAAAGACATTAACAGGTTTCTCATTTGGAGTATCTAACAGTTTCTCAATTCCAAACTCGTATTTGAACATTTTGACACAGATTTCCCATTCTGTCTTGGAAAAGTGCAGTACTTTAAGGGGTGTAGTGTTGTTATAACATTCCAAAGTAACATTATAAGACATTCTCAAATTGCTCACTTCCCCAAATTCTTCACACGAGACATCAGCCTTTTGATTTTCTCCAAACTAGTGTTCTCTTACTTTCACCCAGAAATCCTTGCATAGATTTCAATCATCTTAGATATCAGGAACAGTGGAGGATAATGAGTATACCTTCTACTCAATGCGCTGCCCCCACCCCAATCTAGTGATGAATGCAATATTTGGGGCGGTTGCTCAAGTTTAAAAAGAATTAAAGGGGGTGGGGAGGTCCAGGAGCAAAAAAGGAGGTAGTAACTAGAACCAAGTCTTTCATACTTTGTTGATAAACCTCAGCTTTACATGAGATTACTTCCGTTTGCTTTAGACTTTTTAAAACAACAGCGCCATATATTTGATTTAAGAGTCAAACAATGAACGCTGCCGCTTTCGGAAGTTTGCCTCCTGGTCGTGGCCGAGGTATACTTTTAGTGACCCCTGATGCAGGCATCCCCACGTGCAACCCTTTATATCGGGGTCCCCCAAAACCCTAGTCTCCTCCAACTTCAGCTCGCCAGCCGCCGGGATCATAAATCCCGCAATCTGTGCGACTCAGCCATGCAGCCCGCAGGCTCCCCGGAG
>NW_022900928.1:62100727-62106764 GCF_012274545.1 Fukomys damarensis
CGCTCACGCCGGGCCCTGACCCGGCGCCGGCCACGTGACTCTGCCCCCCCCACCCCGCTAACGGTCGGTGTTCTGCGCTCGGTCGTTGCGGTACGCGCTTGTAGGTCTGCGGAGGTGGGTTGGGGTACCCGGGACGCCAGGATCATAAGTCTGGTCCTCTGCCCCTTGGGCCTCAAGACCTGATTTGTAGTGCAGACTTCCGGCTCCAGCTTTCCACAAACGAGTTTAAGTTGTTGCCCAATGTGGGCAGCTGCCGAGGAACGCCTGAAGGCGTTCTTTCCTACCCTAGTGACACGGAAATTTTTGTTCTGTGGTACTGGCGATAGAATCCAGGGCCATTTCATTGAGCTACATCCATGCCCCTCTTATATGTTTGAGATAGTTGGTAAATTGCCCAGGTTCGGGACTTGAATTTGTGATCCTCCTGCCTCAGCCTCCTAGGGTGCTAGGATTACAGGCGTGCGCCACCATATTGAGCTTCGCCGCCTGTAAGAAAAAGCGAGGCAGAGGCTGATGGGGCGGTTTGTCTTAAAACGGGACTGACCCTGAAAGCCCCATATAGGATACCCAGCATGGTGTCCTTAATGCTGACCTGGGCGTGAAGAGTAAGAAATTGTTTTAAGTGTTCCCATTTCGGATTTTCAGGTGTTCAAACTAAAATTTTGTTAAATTTGAGCCAGATACTTAACGATATTATGCTAAAAACTCAGGTGCCTTAGGGCCGGGGATTCAGCACAGACATACTGCACCCGAGTTCGAGTTCTGATACAAAAAAAACCCAGGTGCCTCATTTGAATTGTATTTTCCAACTATTAAACCATGTTCCATGTTTCAGATACAAATGTATCATGCGGCAGGTGTGGCAGCTCACATCTGTAATCGCAGACTGGGGAGGTTGAGGCAAGAAGATCCTGAGTTGGAGGCCATCCTGGGTTACATAGCCAGACCCTTCCTCAAAAAAATAAATGAACGTATCAGAAGAACAATCCACTTGCCACACATGTTGGCTGTCCCAAATCTGTGTGGAAGGGCCTCTTTGAAGAGTACTGCGAATTCTATTTCTTTGGTGTGCCCCTCAAGAGGCACCTTCTGTGTGAGTCCCATATAGATGGTGGCCTTTGCTGAGCTCCTGGCATCGCTTTCCCTGCGGTTGTGATGTTTCGCCTGAGGCCTGCAGTCTGCATTTGAACATAGTTTGTGGCTTAAGTGAGGTGCAGCCCTTGAAGAGTCAGTCTTGGACCTGGGCTAGGACTGCTGCGACTTCCTCAGGCAGAGACACAGGGAGCCCCTTTCCCCTGCAGGTTAACAGCAAGGATTGCAGTGATACTGCCATAGACTTTTCCACATGCAACAAGCTAACTCTGTGGTTACGTCTGTAATGATTGTAGAACTTTCCATACTTGTGATTTTGTCTTTTTTGCTCCTCTCACAAGTAGTCAAAACCTGTGTTTAGTGGGGCATGACTCCTAATCTCAGCATTCAGGAGGCTCAGGCAGGAGGATCACTGGGAGTTCTAGAAATGCTTTGGCCTCAAGAGTTCAAATTCAGTCTGAATTTCAAAGCAAGACTTTGCCTCCAAAAAAGAAAGAAAAAAGCCTGTGTTCATGGCTTCATTGTGGCGTCACCACAGAGCAAGTTCATTTCTCAATCCAGTTTGTTTGCAACATTACATATTTGTACACTATTAGAAAGTTTTATTTCTGTGTCCTTTGTCACTGTAGTGACAATTATTTGTCTTTCCACATTCCTTTTAAGATTGCTTGTTTAATTGTGTATAAATTATGTCAAAACTAATACCTCTTATTCATGAAAATTTCCTTAAAAGACCATCGGAGATGACCCGTACAAATATGCCTGAAAGAGGTCTCTGATGTTTGGTAACTATAGACCTTGAGTTGTTTGTTTGTTGGTACTGGAGATCAAATTCGGGACCTTGTGCTTTCAAGGCAGGTGGTGGAACCACTGAGCTAAATCTCTGGCCCTATGGGCCTTGAATTTTTATTACACCTTTTTCTGCTATATGGTTCTAAATAGAACTCCAGAGTTAACAAATTTGTTTTTTTTTCTTCTCAGAACTGGGGATCAAACTCAGTATCTTGTGCTTGCCACGCTGCTCAGTGCCACTGAGCTACATCCCCAGCCGGAGTTAACAAATTTGATCTAATCAACTTGAGGACACAAGGCATGGTAAGCCCTTTTAGCCCTTTCATTTTTACATGGTAATCAGCTATAGTCACCCTGCCAACTGTAGATTTAGTTAGGGCTGGGGATTTAGCTCAGTGGACCTGCCTTGCAAGCTCAAGGTCCTGAGTTCAATCCCCAGTACCCCCCAAAACAAAAACAATTATAGATTTAGTGAACAAGTCTACATGGGTGCTTAGCAGATCTCACAGTGATCAGTTATCACAAGTGGAGGGATATGGAGCACATGATGTCACCATAAAAAAATCCCTCATTCCTCTTAAAGACCTATACATGAAGGCTCCAGAATAATTACCTTGTTATTAAATAATCATCTCAAAAGCATTCAGGGAAAACTAAAATAATAAGGAGGACTAGCAGGTAACTGACACCTTTAAACAGTCTCCAGAACCTTTTCCCAGGGAAGAAATTGAATTTTTTTTTTCCTTTTCCTGGAAATTTTTTTTTCCAGTGTGAAGTTGTTTTATTTTTTTGAAGTTGTTTTATTTATTTTGCAGTACTAGGGATGGAGCCCAGGGCTTTCTCACTGAACTACATTCCCAGTTCTTTTTAAAATGTTTGCCTTCAAATGGCTACTTTCAAGAAATCAACTAATACAAGGACCTAAGTTCAATCCCTGGTACCAAAAAAAAAAGAAAGAAAGAAAGAAATCAATAACAAATGCTGGCAGGGATATGGGGAAAAAGGGACCCTTCTCCACTGCTGGTGGGAGTGTAGACTGGTGCAACCTCTGTGGAAATCAGTTTGGAGATTTCTCAAAGAACTAATAGTAGAGGTTCCATTTGTCCCAGCTATACCTCTTCTTGGTGTCTTCCCAAAAGAATTAAAAGCATCATACCACAGTGATACATGCATACCCATGTTTATAGCAGCACAGTGTGTAATAGTTAAATCTTTTTTTTTTTTTTTGGTACTGGGCATCAAACTCAGGACCTTGTGCTTGCACAGCAGGTGCTGTACCACTGAACTGAATCCCTGACCCATTGTAATAGCTAAATTTTAAAAGCCCAAATGCCCATCAACTGATAAGTCAATAAAGAAGATGTGGTGTGTGTGTTTTAATACAATGGAGTACTACTCTGCCATAAAAAAGGATGAGCTTCAGACATTTCTAGCTGAGTGGATGAATCTTGAGACCAAACTCATAAGTGAAATAAATTGGAAACACTTGTTTACCATATTGTTTCTCTGGTGTGAGAAAGTGGAAATAAGAACTGGATTGCACAATGGATGTTGGGAAATGGGAAGAAAATATTCAAATGAGAAGAGGAATGAGGAGGGAGAAAGGAAGGAAGGGACAAGAAAAAAAGTGAAAATAGAAGGAGAAAAATGGAGGAAAAAAAAAGCTTTGTACATAGGGAGTAGAGGGGCCTTGAAGGGGGAATGGGATAAAATAAAATTTATTTAAAAAAACTAAAAAGTATTTTTTAAAAGACTTCATTATCTTGAAACAGTTTCACTAAATTGCCAATGCCTCAGCCTCAGAGTTCTGGGATTATAGGTGTACACCACTACACCTGGCTAAATTGTTTTCTGAGTCAATGAATTTATCTTTTTTCTACAAATTTACCTCAAAATAAAAATTTAACTTTATAAGAATACCATTTAACTCTGAAACATTTTAAAAATATGATCTTTTCCCATAATAAAGAACAGGAAAATTATTCTGTAGCAAGAACAGAAACATTAAATTATGTGGTAGAATTAAAAAAAAAACAAACATCATTGAAATGTTTCTGAATGCTTGTATGGACAGACAAAACAAAGAAAGTTTTAGGAAAAAAATTGAGAAAAAAGGAAAGAAATGTGTACTTACATTTGTTCATCTCTTCTCTTTGTAAAAAGTTTTGTCACTGGCTTCCAAGCAACTGGATTTGAAAGCTGAAGGCTGCAGCTCATTGACAAGTGTGACTGGTGTTTGAGCTATGAATTTCTTTCCAGGAATGATCTAGTCAAATGTTTTAAGGACCTTTTTCTTGAGAGCCAAGAAAAATGGGCACTGTTATTGTCTAACAGAATGTAGGTAATTCTATTGTAAGTCTTTGGTTAATGTATTAGTTCATGTATAAGATGAAACAGGTGTTAAGAACATACTTCAGAAAAGTCTTTCTCTGCTAGTTAAAAAAAACACTGCTTTCAGCCTTTCTGGGAAGTGCACATTGTGAATAGAAATAGCTTCCAATAAAGTCAATGATTTCATTTAGAATTATTTGGTTTTGAAAATCAAAATAACCTCATGTCCTTATTTTCTCTCTTTCTTGAAAGTATAAAGACAGTAAAAGCTTTTAAGTCATGAGTTAAAATTCACAAAAGCCTTCAGTTCAGGGATCTGATTTTCCTTTTATAAAAAGGCAAAGGTAATTATAGTCTCCTGATAAAGACATAATATTAAAATAGAGAGGGCCAGGGATGCAGCTCAGTGTTGCTTCACCTGCCTGGTAAGCACAAGGTCCTGAGTTCAATCTCCAGTAGTACAAAAACAAAAACAATTAAAAATAAACCCATACATTTCTGCAAACTTCATTTTTGACAGACAGAATTGACCATCAGAGAGAAGATAGACCTTTAATGAGTCGTGTTACCAGGCCTAGTGCCATGATGCCTGTCTATAAACCCAACCCTCACACCCGGGAGGCTGAGACAGACAGACAGGGCCTCCAGGCCTACATAGTGAATTCAAGGACAACATTGGCTACATCTGGAGATCTTGTCTCTCAAACAAAACAAGTCAATAATTTCAATTATTTTAAAACTAAGAAATTTTCTTTTTTCAAAAAAAGTACTGTGAAGCTGGGTGTGGTAGCACCTGCCTGTAATCCCAGCACTCTGGAAGGCTGAGGCAGGAGAATAATATACTCAAACCCAATCACTCACAAACACACACACACACACAATGCAAAAGATGAAAATATCCACAGACTGGAGAAAACACAGTATATAATAGAATGTAATAGAACAAAGTTTCTTGATCTTCGTGCTGTAACATGTTGAGCCCAGTAATTTTTGTTATAGGAGGATTGCCCTCAGCCTTATAGGACCCCTTGCCTCTACCTTCTTGACACCAATTATGACCACCAAAAAAGTCTCAAAACATTGTCAATGTAGTTTAATATGCAGATTATTCTTTGGTTGAGAACTATGTGAAAAACTCCTAAAATTAAAAGATAGTAAAATAGGAAAAGAAAGCCAGCTACTTCACAGAAAAAGAATTCCTATCACACAAAGGTGCCAAATTCTTTGGCAATAGGGGACACATGAATGAAAACATAAAACAACACCATTTTATGTTTAGAATTGGCAAAAATTGAAAAGTACCACAGTAAATGGTGTTAGATGTGGAGCCATGGGAGAACTCTTACACAATGGGAGTTATTCTGAAAGACAATTTGACATTGACTACTGTACTAATTTGAAATTATGCGTATCTATGGCCAGCAATTTGTCTAAGTGTCTTAAGAAAAAAGTGCACATTTGTGCCAGAATGCACATGCAAAAATGCTCATAGCACTTTTTTACAGGCATTAGAAGATTTATTAGGCAGAAAAAAAGTACACATTCAGAAGGGAATGTGTTCATTCACAGAGACAGTTGTAGCACTTTTAACAAACAAAACAGAAGCCCAGTGCAGTGTTGCCCGGCTGAGGCCGAGGCAGGAAAATCGTAAATTTGAGCCCAACTTGGGCAACTTAGGGACTTGGTGAGACCCTGTCTCAAAAAAAAGAGAGAGGGCCGGGGATTTAGCTCAGTGGTTCTGCTGCCTGCCTTTAAAGCATAAAGTCCCATATTCAATGCCCGGTACTAAAACAAAAAACCAAAAAAAAAAAAAAAAAAAAAA
>NW_022900928.1:62107305-62144059 GCF_012274545.1 Fukomys damarensis
AAAAAAAAAAAAAAAAAAAAAAACCAGAGACAGAGAAGAGACATACATATTAACATATATCAATAGTGAAACTGGTAAATTAGTCATTTGACAGAATATTATATAGTAGTAAAAATTAATTACAGCTATGCAATTGGAAGAACCTCAGGAACATAGTGTTGTGTGGCAAAAAACAAGTCACGTAAGATGACATAAAATATGATTCTACTTATACTAACTGTCAGCCCCTAAACAAGACAGTACCTTTAGCTAATGCAGACAAATTCATATACTTATGGAGGAGAAATTTGCCACTTTCTTTTTTCAGTACTGGGGATTGAACTAGAGCCTTCACACTAAGTTATGTGCCCAGACCTTTTTATCGATTATTTTCAGACAGGTTTTCACTAAGTGGCTAAGTTGCCTAGGCAGAGCTTGAAATTGTAATCCTCCTGCCTCAGCCTTCTGGCGTGGTGGCATTATTGCTGTGTGCTGGACTAGCTTCCACTCTTTTAAAAAGATTTTCAAAGTTCTTCCTAAAACCTTTTGTTGAAACTTAAGAGGACCTGTCACAGAAGAGCAGATGGGGACATCAACTTGCCCTCAGGTCATCAATTTGAGGCAGGAGACTATAGGGCACAGCAAAACTGGCTGGGGACATAGGTGTAGGTATGACTTGTTAATTACAAAATCCAAGAACATGTACACAGAACAATTCCCAAATCCCTGCACATGGACTCTCAGAGAACTTGAGCAGGTTTTTGATAGGATGGCCTAGACCTGAAGTCAGCCCGAGGAGAGGGAGATAAAAAGCCTCCACTGAGGTTTTTGTGTGCACTCTTGCATGGTGGCCACCCTTATGCTGTACAGTGTACTTCTTTTTCTGCTTTTACTTGGCCCACATTCACTCTGCAGTACTTGTTTCTTTTCCTACCTTTAATAAATGTAAAACTTGGCTACCATTTATGCTTGTTTTGACCATTTCTTTGTTTGGGACAGAAAGAACCTAGAAACCACCTCTAGAAGACTCTAGCTTCAAAACCCTCTCTCATTACCTCAAAACAATCTCTCATTACAGAAAAACATTTCAGAATGCATCATTGTGAGGGAGGCATAGGCAGATTTATTAGAGTATAAAGTAAGAAAAAATAGGGAAAGGACTTTAGCTGAGGAGGTGGTGATCTGGTTGACTATGATCTCAGCTGAGATGAGGATGGATCCAGGACAGGTCCTTATTGCTTGAGAACAATTTGGTCTGAGATAACAGTCTGCTTGTTTTTTTGAGACAAGGTCTCTCTATGTAGCTCAGGTCATTATTGGCAACTAGAAGCAGGACAATGCTTGACGTAAAACTTTGTACCCTAAAACTTTGGGCCAGATCCTTGGTGAGTTCTTAAAGGGGAAGGAGATAGATTATGTAGATTTAGGGCTAATCAACCTTGTTTTACAACTTTTAGCCAGACTCCTAGTAAATGATTAACATGCCTGTCTGCAGCACTGAGCAGGGGTCTGGCTCAGCAGTTTTAAAGTGATAAATGAAGATCAAGCATTGTGCTACTTTTAGTTACCAACTGGGCACCTGTAGGCCTAACTGAAGTTTACTGCATGTGTGTGTGTGTGTGTGTGTGTGTGTGTGTGTGTGTGTGCAGAAAATACATTATGCTTTTAATGAGTAACAGGTCGAGGGCTCAGGAGTTTGTTTGTCTTCTGTCCCTGTGGTGGTCTCTGACGGTGCCAGTACCAGGGAAGGTCACTGGGTCACTCTGACTCATTGTTTTAGGCAATTGAGGGTAAACTTTGCTTGTTATAATGCTGAACTGAGAGGATACCCAGAAACATTCATGTCTATCATCTTTCCTTTTTTTTTTCTTTTGTTTTTTTTTTTTTTTTTTGAGAGGGTCTTGCTTTGTAGTTTAGGCTGGCTGTGAACTGACTGTGTTACCCAAGCTGGCCTTAAATTCTCAGTGATCCTCCTGCCTCAGCCTGTCCAATGCTGGGATCACAGACATGTACCACCGCACCCAGCTAATCTTTCCTTTTTGAACATGTGATCTATAACCTTGAACTGAACATTCTCAGAAATGTGCATACCCCTACTTGTGCTTTCCCATATGTGTGTGCTCCCCAAATTGAAGCTCCGTGCTTCTTTTGTTCCAAGAGTACACTGCTTTGCACAGAACCCCAGTGCTTTCCTTACCTGCTAAAGGTAATAAAACTTGCTCCACTCATCTCCCAGTAGCATTTTTGGCTTTGTACTCGCAAACCCACAGTGTTTGGTTACAAAATTACAAAAACATAACATAATGTCCAGGGAGGGAGATAAACACATGACTAAACTACAAATACAAGCAAGAACATTATAAACACAAAATTCAGAATACCAGCTCTGAGGAAAGGGCAGGAATGGAAGGAGAAGGGGCACATCCAGGACTTCACAGGGGTTGCACTAATCCATCCATCTTCATAAGCAGGTGGTAGATTCTCGGGTATTCTATCACTTTACACACAATTTACAACTAATCATAAATACACAAGACCAGAAGAACATTCTTCTAATATAAAAACACCATTCTCATTTCCCTAATAAGTTTCTCTATGTCCTCACAGATTCTGAGAAACAAAAGTGATTTTAGGTTACAGAAGAAAACTCATGCTGGCTGATGCATGAGGCAAGGATTTAACATTTTCTCCTAGTCAGTAGAAATTATAATTTGATTATCTACTAGGTAAAAAAAATGAAAATATTGCCATGTTATTATATATAGTGTGCCAAAAATCTAGATTTTTTCATGTCCAAGGGGTTAGCAAATCTGTTTTGTGAAATAGCTTCCCTTTTAGCTCCCAGCTTTTGAGGAATGATGTCTGTATCAAAGTGGAAGCCTTCTCAGCGGGGCATAGTGATACATGCTTATAATCCCAGCACTCAGGAGACTGAAGCAGGAGGAGTTCTAGCAGCTTGGGTCTAGCCTGAGCTACATAGTAAGTGCAAGGCCAGTCTGAACTATAAAGCAAGATCCTGTCTCAAAAATAAATAAATAAATAAAAATTAAAAAAATATATATATACACATATATATGACTGAAAATAGTTTTGTTCTCACAAAAGAAATTGTATTTTATTAATTTATTGTTTCTTTTTTTTTTTTTTTTTTTTTTTTTTTTTTTTTTTTTTTTTTTTTTTTTTTTTTTTTGGTACCGGGGATCAAACTTGGGTCACTTACGCTTGTGAGGCAGGTGGCAGAACCACTGAGCTGCACCCCCGGCCCCTGAATTTATTGTTTCTAATACTGTGTTATTTTACCTTCAATTTAGAAAAAATTACTAATGATTTTATGATTATGTTCAGTCCATAGCAAGAGATATTCATTATTCTATGATTGAAATGATGTTGCCTTTTAAAATAAGTTAAAGTTTTAAAAGTAAATCAAACAATAGTATTGCTTTTGTTATAGAGAATCAAGATTTTTTTTAATTGAATTTATTGATACATTCTAGGTAGACAGTGCAGTTACATTCATTACTGGGATCTTGTACCTTTACATGGAGAATCAAGATTTAATGAACCTGTTCTTCAATAAAAAAATCATAAACTAAACACAGGGGAAAAAAGAATTTAAAGAGTTTGGAGATTGGCAGAGTTTTTAAAAGGAAAGGAAAATATGGATCACAGTTCTGGCAAAGGCTGTGCGCCCATTTTTGCAACTTCGTTCACCCAGCAGATTGGGGTCATAGAAAACCAGCCAGGCTGTGGCCTTAGGACCCAGTACAGAACATGGAACACAAGCGAACACCAAACATGAGTGAAGGGTCGTGACCAGGAGAGAGGTGAAGAGGACCCCCAGGTTCTTGAGTCAAGTCTGCCTGGTCTCAGGCTGATCCTTCTACTACAGCTACAAAACAGAAAAAGACCAAAGAAATAAACTGAGCTATAAACTATTATCAGTTTTCCATTTGAGTCTAACTAAATTAATTCACTGCTGTAACAAAAGCACCAACACTCTGAAGGATTTGTCTCCTCATGGTGCTTAGGTAGAATAGAAGAAATGAAGGTAGATAGAAGGAGACAAAGAAATCATAGCTAACAGTTGTACTTCTTGAGAAGAATGCAGCTTCTAAGACACAGCTGAAGTTACCGGAGGTCATAAATTGACTCACTCAAGGAAGTAAGATAAAGACAGTACCAGAACCAACAGTTGAGAAACAAGAGGCTCACTGCCTTCCACAGGCATTGCGGAGTTTAGGTTCTGTTTTCTAAGGTCTGGGTAGCACATCCTAACCTAACCAGACTCCCAATAGAAATCTTAACAATCAGTTTGTACATGTGTTGAGATGACCAGAGTCCTGGCAAAGGAAGTTAAAGGCAGCCAGCACAAGGCCAAACCAAAGAGGGAGTCAGAAAGATTCAGTGAAGGGTGCCAGATGACCAAAGCAATGGCACCTAGAGACGCAACAAAGATCTCATGAGAGTGGGGGGGATTTTCTTGACCAGGAACAAGATATTCATTCCCCTCCAAAGAATGTCTTTGGTGGATTTATACTGATAATTTTGGCAATGTAGTCATTTTTTGAGTATAAAATCCCTGAAGCAGTAGTCCCTGTGATGACCCTTAGGGGCCCCTCCCAGGTTCAAAGACCTGGGGATATTTGCTTTCTCTTTTGTTTTCCAACAAAGGCTGCTTTCTGCTTTTGCTCTATAATAGATACTTTTGCCCAGTGTGGACTGTACTTTCTGTCTTTGCCTAATAAATCCTACTTATGTCTCTGGTATATCCTGAAAAATCCTTTTTCTGTAACAGGAGTCAACAAGCCTGCTACAGCAGGGTGGGTTAAGTTTGGGAAACTCAGAGACCCAGCCAGGTGACAGTAGCAGGGAATGAGCCCAGGATGTTGCACATGGTAGATAAGTGCTTTACCACAGAGCTAAATCCTCGGCCTTTCTAAATTTTACTTTGTGATGGGTTCTCACCAAGTGGCCCAGACTGGTCTCTCTCTCTCTCTCTCTCTCTCTCTCTCTCTCTCTCTCTCTCTCTGTCTGGGAAAGTATCCAGAGTCTCAGAAATCCAGGAACCTGGGCATAATGGCACACATCTGTAATAGCACTCTGGAGGCTCAGGCAAGAGGGCTGCTGTGAATTCCAGGCCAGCTTGCACTACCTAGTGAGTTCAAGGCCAGCCTGGAATACATAGCAAGACTGTCTCAAAAAGAAGTTCAAGATACCATTCAAAGTCACTTGATATATAAAGAACCAGGGAAATGGTACCTAATTTCAAGGGAAAAAACAATCAACAGGCTACATCCAACACAGGATGTAGACTTACTACCTAAAAGCATTAAATTACCCATGACAACTATGCTTAATAAAGTAAAATAAAATATAAGTGAAAAAACAGAAAACCTCAACAGATAGAAAACATAAACAAGAACAAAATGAAAAATTGGGAACCTAAAATATTTATTATCTGAAATAAAAATCAATTTAATTAGTTTAATATAAGGCTACATATTACTACAAAAAAACTTTATGACATCCTACAGACTGTACAATATATGAAGGTTTAATTTGTCTGACAGCTAAAATATAAAGGATGGCAGGGGCTGGTAAATGAAACTAAATGATTGCAAGATCATTACATTTTATGGGAAAGTGTATTCTACCTAGACTGTGAAAAGTTAAGAATATATATTGTATGAGCCAGGAATTTAGCTCAGTGGTGCCACTGCCTGCCTCACAAGCTCAAGGTCCTGAGTTCAATCCCTGCCCCCCCAAAAAGAAAGAATATATATTGAAATCCTTAAAGTAACCACTAAGAGTGAAATGCCAAAGTTATAACTAAAAAGCCAATCAGTAATTTAAAATAGTTTAATGAAATTTTTAAAAGCAGAAAAGGATGAACAAGAACAAAACCAAGAAAACACAGAACAAATAAAACAGAAAAGCTAAGTCTAGTCCTATCAGTAATTACTCCAAAAATATATTTTTGGTAATGCATGGTATGCAAGCACTCTACCACAGAACTGCTCCTTCAGCCCCAATTTTAAATATTAATGGATCAAATATTCCAGTTAAAATACAAGGATTAACAAAATAGTATCAAAATGTAAGAATTTAGCATAGTAAACCTGTTTTTCTGAAAATTTCATCTTTGCAGCTCAGCTACTCTGTTGACTAAGTCCTAAGCCTTGTTCTCAACTTTATTTACCTTTCTTCGTCAGGAGAAAGTAGTGCTTTTTTACGCACTACTACAGAGGCTCTCTGGCTATCATCACTAACTTTTTTTTTTTTTTTTCTAACAGTCATACTCTGTAGCCCAGGCTGCCCTTGAACTCAGAGCAACCCTTCTGCCTCAGTCCCCGGAGTGCTGAGATTACAGGCATGTGCTATGTCAGGAATGAGCCTTCCAACTGGCACCAGGAGGGGTCCAGTATCCTGTGAGGGTCCCTGGAAAGCAATCAGAGTTGAGATCCATGAAAGCAGCAGGAGCAGGTGAGCCAGATCTGAAGAGCTCAAGAACTGCTCATCTTTATTCATTCAACCCTTTCCTTATCAGACGTACCAGACATTACATCGTGGTGTCCTGACATGACCATGTTTTACATGCATAGTTGTCTATGTTAAGTCATTCTTACATAACAGTCTCCCATTGTGTGCATGCCCCTAACAGCAGGGTTGTGTCCTTAGGTATCCTCAGGTGCCCTCAGGCTTTGAGTCCATTAGCAGTGGTTCCCCACTTCCCACACCCTCAAAGATCAGGGGCATATCATTTTTATTAGTGGCCCATAGTGCTGACCCTATGTAACATGTAATCACTCATTGACTAAAGTCTTTTCCCTCTGTGTTTGCAGAGGAGGTCAACTAGACCGTAATCTTCCTCTGGTCTATGTATTCTTGTCTAATTGTACCAATTTAGTTGTTCCCTCTAAGGAAGCACCCTCCAACTGCCGTAAAGGGTGATGTGCAAAGATTGATCGGGCTTCTTTCTGTTGAAGGGTCATAGTTGCTATTGACAATTAAAGACCTTTCTTAAAAGGCCTAGCTAAAGTCCTCTGCCAGGCAGGGCTCCACAATAGTGGAGTTTTCTGCCTCCTGGATAGTTTTCTCCAGTTGCTATCTGGGAGAAAGCTGTCATTGTCAAGGGAAAACTCTCATGTCATGTCCCTTCACTAGTATCTAAATCATCTGTTTATTTCTTGTAACCACACAAACAAGTTTGGTACGCATCTAACATGTGTGCCCAGGAGATAATGCTGTCCATGTGACTCCATTATAGGGAGATCCCATCCTTCTGAGAGGATGCATTTTATCTCAAGTTTCCTTTTATTATTTCAGGACCTTGTTCTGTGAGTCAGGTATGTGAACTGGTCAGCTGTGCTTTTAAGAGGGATCTAATGGGCTGTTACCCATACTCTGGGGTCAGTGTCCTATCTGTTACTTTTGGGTCACCCAAGCCAGTAACCAAAGTGTCACCCTTGGTATACAGCCCAACTGTCCATGTAAACACATACAGGTTCATCCTCATGCCTGTAACTCTGCCCATTGGCTCAACTTGTCTGTCCTGGTTTTAAACCAGAGTACTTTTATACTAAGCTGGACAGCAACTGTTGTCCATTGTAGAGTTGTGCCATGGCTATGGCCATCAGTATACTAGGCCTCAGCCAGAGGTGTCTATTTCCCTTCTGCATAGGAGCTAGGTGTCATAACCTGTAGTCTCTCATCTTGTACAGTTTCCTGAGTCATACATATATCATGGGTGCCAGGACCTAGCCCTTTACTGGGTATCTAGTCTGTACTTCCACAATCTATTGTAGCATGATTCCTTCACAGGCATGTAGAACAGTATACATCACTGCTAATGGTTTCCTAATCAGGGTGCAGAGCAGAGTCCATCACCATTTCTCATTCAGAGAATACCAACTATTAGCTTTTTTCTACAGTTGTGACCAAAAGAATATAGAGTGCTTCCTCTTCCCTTGCTTTTATCACAAACACCAGCCAAACCTATCCTCATCTACATTTACAGTAAAGGTAAGAGGCAGGGTTGGATCAATAATTTAGAGGGCTTGTACTCATGCAATTGCCCGGTTTTGAGTCCTGAAAGCAGCTTCTGCTGCATCTGTCTAGTCTCATGTTGCCCCCTTCTGGGTTGTCTGGTATTACTTTTGTTTCACTCAACCAGGCAATACTTAAGAATTGGACAAGCCAGCTCCCTGCATTGTAGATAAGTAAATTAATTTGACAACATGTAGGCAATTAGACAGGGCCAGCCCTGGAGGAGCCAATACGGAGGGCAGTGGAGATACATTCACTGAAAGCCAGCACTGTAAAAGAAGAGAAACCACCACACCCACATAGCATGAATAGCAGTGATTTATATTCTAAATAGGTATCAATCACCTTAGTGGAGGACCAAGATCTTCCAAGAAAGATCCCTGACTCACCCCTTACCACTGAAAATCCTTGCTCCTTCCTTGTATACTTGCTACATGACTTGCTTCCCTATTGGATTCTCCACTTAAACAATATTACATAAGTGATTATATTTGTCATAGTCTTATTGGTTGTTCATAGTTTTGTCCACTTTTTGATTTCTCGCTGGATCAATATTACCTGTGACTGTATTTGTAAGCTTACTAGTTGACTCTAGTTTTGTCCCACCTTGAACCTGCCTTGCCTCACAGCTTTGTCCCATAAAACACCTTTGAGAAATTGGGTGAGTGGGCAAGCCACTTTCTGGACCCTCTTCTGTCTCTTGTAGACAGAAACTGTCTTTCTCTCAATAAATTTTTCTTACTCTTAACCTCTATTGTTCCTAGAATTCATTCTTTGATTTTAGAGAACACGAACTCACACTTTGGATATCTAGCTGATTTGGGAGTTAGTTACATCTCTTCCCCCTGTATCACCTGGACCTTGTTGTTTAATGGCCCACCCCCAGGCCAGCAAAGATTCTTTCACACTGTGCAGTGGCTTTCAGATCTGTAAGGCAATCAGAGGTTAACATAATATCAACAGCAACACAGAGCAAGGCTCCATCCAGGTGGCCAAGTCCTGGGCCACCAAGCTATGACACAGAGTTGGGCTATATATATAGCCTGTGGTAACACCTAGAAGTTTACAGTCTGCCCTCCAAGCAATGGAAGAGTCACTTTGTTTAGTTCCCGGTAGTCAACAGTCATTTGCCAAGTTCCTTCTGGCTTCCATATGGGCCAAACAGGTGAATTGAAAGTGGTTTGTCTTATCTCCATATGGCCTCCAGGTAACCATGTAAATTTGTAAATGGAATTGTCCCACACAGTATCAACCTAAGCATCAATCAGAGCCCAAGGGCAAGGCTGATGTTCAAAGTCACTTTGGCCTTCCTGCTGGGCGCTTGGCCAAGAGTAAATCTTTTATCCGCCCTATGATCATTTCCTGGGTCTGTCCATCTATGTTATCTGTGGCTAGGCCAGCAGCTATCAGACCTGTCCAAATCTGGCATCTGCTTACCTTTAGCATCCGCACCTGTCCCTGAGGGGCTGTTTCCATCAGCCAGAAGCTGCCCACCCACCCCTTTTTTCTAAATGACTGAGTTCCCGTAGGTTTTGCCTTACCTGGCATTTTAGTTTTATGTCATCAAGCCATGAAACTTCCTTGTTTCTGGGCTTGGCCTCTATGTGGGATTTAATGCTGCCTCCAAAAGACTTGGGCAGCCCTGCCCCTTCAGCACTGCTAGCTCAGAGCTTCAGTCTTGGACTGGCTTTGGTCATTCCTTACAGCTTTCTTCAGATTGTCCATGCTCCTGGCTTTTCCAACCAGGAAATGTAAACTGGGATCATCACTAAACTTTCAGCTTCACTGTCTGTCTGAGTTATTTTATTATTGCTTGAACAAAACACTGGACATCCACAAGTTAAAAGAGGAAAAGTTTATTCTAGTTCACAGTTTGTGGAGGTTTCAATCCGTAGTCAGCTGGCTTTAATGTAGGATAGCACAGTGAAGAGGCAGAGGAGAACATGGTATAGCAGGCCAGAAGCAGCAACTTTCCTTCAGCTTTTCCTTTTATTCCATCCAGACTCCAAGACTATTGGATGGTATCACTTATACTGTAGGTGGGTCTTCCCTTGTCTGTAAATCCATCACCCACACCTAGAACTGTGCTAAACCAATCACTGGACTAATTCTCCTCCAACCAGGCTTTACCTTCCAAGTCACATTTAGCTGCAAACTCATCAGTGAATTAATCCACTGTTGAATATCACATCCCATGATCTAGTCATCTCTCCAAAGTCCTACCTATGAACACATGTGGTTTTAGGGGGATATCTGGATATAAACCATAACAAGAGGTATTAATTTGAAAATAGTGAATTATATTTCTGAATGATTGGGTCCTGAGAAAGTTGATCATAAGGTTCCTTGGAATTTAACTGTCTTCTGGAGAAATTAGAAACTGAATTCCTCTCAGTCTCGCAATGGGATCCTTTTGTACCTCCCCATATCTTTTCAGATCCCTAGTACTGTTTCTGTGCTTCCCTCTGGGATTCTGTGTGCTGTTGCTTCCAAGGCCCACATAGAAGACCTTTGTAAGAAACTCCCCTTGGGCCACTGTAATTTCATATGCCCAGGAAAAGAGCAAGAAACACCCAGGTCCCACTCCCTCCCTGGACTTCTACTCTCACCATTTCGAGTAGCAGATGTGCTGAGAGTGTGGAAGCCAGGCTCCCTTCACTGTCACTGATTCCTGGAGTTCAGGCTAATCCACCCTTTCCCCTTCCCAGTTTTGGTACCGGGAATTGAACTCCTCGGGTGTTTGCACTTGCGAGGCAGGCAATGGAACTGCTGAGCTAAATCCCTGGCTTCTCTTCCCACTTTCTATTGTGAATGCTGCTAATGTAAATCACCAGTATATGAATCCTATTGATAGCAAGTATGCATTAGAGAATCTAAGACAATGAACTTTTTAGAATTTTATTCCTTCTGTTTATGTTAAAATTTTGATATGACTTTTAATAATACTTTCAGGAGTGGAGAACCAAGATTTTATTCTTGCTCTTAGGAGGAGAATAGAAAAGTTATCCCTTAAGAAGTCACTGAGTCAGTTTCCCATGAAATTTGGGAGCCTGTAATGAGTGAAAATTTGAAGGAGCACAAGTGAAGAAGGGAGGGCAACCCAGTGATAGATGTAAGTTAAATGGGAGCATAATGAGAACAGATTGTAAGTTTGGTATGGGCTGGTGCTGGAGAAACTAAAGAGGGAGTGAAGGGCAAAGAAAGTGATGACATGAATAGGGGAGTGACATGACCTTCACATCACCTAAAATTGCCTGGTATCATCAAATTTTAAATGGCTTGCACCTAGTTTCTGGCTGCACCAAATTTATGAATGCATAACACTTGCCACAAGGTGGTGCTCTGACCACATTTGCTGTCACAAACTGCTTTTCTGGGAGCTTTGCAGTTCCCCCTGCTTTCAGGCTTCCAGGGCTCTAACTAGAGGTCTGTCACACTCCAGCCATCCTCAGCCAGCCTATCATTAGTGCCAAGCCTTCCTCCTGGAGCAATGACAGTGTAAATTTCAGCAGTGGCAGAAAGGGGACAAATACAGCTGTTGTGCATTTTAGAATAATTGCAACAGGCCATTTGGAGACAGCTTTATAATCACATCACTTATACAGACTTATACAATATTTCCCTTTCCTATTTTAAACCCCCTTAACACTCTGTGTGGTGAGCTTGTGAATCTATTCAACCCAAATGAGTCCGGAATTATCTGCACCCAGGTTTGCAGCCTCCTGGGAGGCACTGAGCTCTCTCACCACCCTACCATTCCTTCACTGGGGGTTTCATTTTCCTGTCCTCCTCACCCAGCCAACTGTACTCAGAACAAATGCCCTTTGTGAAAAGGCTCTCCCTACTCCACCCTGAGTTTGGGCTTCTTTATTGGCCTTTTTTGTTTCTAAATCATCCACCTGTTTTCTCATATATTGTTTATTCTTCTTCTTCTTCTTCTTCTTCTTCTTCTTCTTCTTCTTCTTCTTCTTCTTCTTCTTCTTCTTCTTCTTCTTCTTCTTCTCCTTCTCCTTCTCCTTCTCCTTCTCCTTCTCCTCCTCCTCCACCTCCTCCACCTCCTCCTCCTCCTTCTTCTTCTTTCTTCTTCTTTTTTAAATACTGGGAATTGATTGAACCCAGGTTGTTACACTAAGGTACAACCTCAGTCCTTTTGTTTTATTTTGAGACAAGGTCTTGCTAAATTGTCCAGTCTGGTCTTGAACTTGCAATCCTCATGCCCCTGTCTCCAGAGTAGCTAGGCATATAGATGTGCTCCATCACACCTGCCTTCTATGTTTTTCTTTTCTTTTCTTTTTTTTTTTTTTTTTTTTTTTTTTTTGGTTCTGGGGATTGAACTCAGGTCCTTGCGCTTGCAGGGCAGGCCACCAAACCGCTGAGCTAAATCCGGAGCCCTCTTCTATGTTTTTCTTATCTGTTACCTCCACCCCAATTCCCTTAAGCTTGCTTCTTTATTTTTGTATTTATTTACTTGGAGACAATGTCTCACTATCTATCCCAAGATGGCCTTGAATTTGTAGTCTTTGTGACTCAGTCTCCTTAGAGCTGAGACTATAGGTGTGTGCCACCACACCTGAACGAGCTTTTCTTTCATTATATCTCCAATGTGTACCATATTTCCTTACATAGTGAGTAGATGAATGAATCAATAAAAAAAACAAACTCTAAAAAATGAAGACCTTTCTCTCTCTTGAGTCTACCAGCAGAGATGGAAATACCCAGAAACTGAGACCCAAACCAGAATATTTTACTGGCTATTGTAATAGACCACATCCAGACCTCTCCACAGAAAACTCCTAAATGGGCCTAAATGATAAATTCCAGGGCCATAGAGTGAGCCCCAGATCAGGCGAGAGCCTCAGTGTTTATATAGAAAGGTGTCACACTCTCAGTCTGTGCAGAAGACGTGAACAACATGGCTTACTGGGTGAGACCACCTGCCACAGTGTGATCTCAGTTGTTTCTTGGAACTGATATAATTGGGAGCAAAAACAAACCACAAACCACATTCCTTCTATTTCCTTCTCTTTTTTTTTTTTATTGGTACCAGTGATTGAACTTAGGTCCTCGTGCTTGCAAGGCAGGCAGCGGAACCACTGAGCTAAGTCCCCAGCCCCCTTCTATTTCCTTCTGCGTTCTAGCTTCCTCAGGCTTTTAGAGGGCATCTTACTTCCAGAGACTACAAAATCCCTGAACTTTGGGTAGCTCCTAAGACAAACAAAGGGAAGCAGTGCCCACTGGCCTCTGTGCTTCATGATTATCCTTGTTTTATTCACTGTTTGCTCACTGGTCAGGAGCCAACTGACAGAGACAACATTTCTCTAGCCCAATCCTGCATTCTCAGCAATTCTCAGCGGTGAGCTTGCTATCCAAGAGGGTAGCATCTTCAGTTTGGTTGTGAGAAAGCTGGTCCCTGTTGAGTTTCTTCTTGCATGAGCCAAAGTTCATTTCTATTCATTTGTCAACTCTTCCTTCCATCCTTCTGACACATTTAATGAGAATTCAATAGGTGCCAAGCTCTGTGCTAGAGTTGAAGAAATGAGCAATATAACAGCTCTCTACCTTCATGGTAGTCACAAATTCTAGAAAAGACATTCAAAGTACACTTTAATAAGTGTGGTAATAGAGGTATATATGAGGCCCCATAAGACCAAGGGACTGGATATGTAGCGTTTAGTAACAAACTGGTGGGAGTCAACCTGATTTATAGTGTTTGCTGATTTGTATGTAGTATATTCTCCCATCATGGTTAACCTTTTGTTGTTTATTTATTTTGAGACAAAGTCTCACTATGTAACTCAGGCTGGGCTTGAACTCATGATCGAGTGGCAAGATTGGGCTTGAATTTGTGATTCTCCTATCTTAGCTTTCCCATAGTGCCAGAATTACAGACATGTGCCACTATGTGAGCAGTGAGTTTTGTTGTTGTTGTTGTTGTTTTTGTACTGGAGATTGAACTTGGGACCTTGCACTTGCAAGGCAGGTCGTGGCACCACTGAGCTAAATCCCTAGCCCTAGTGAGTTCTTTTTTTAAAACACTTAAGTTTGTGGTAATGTTACATAGCCATCAAAAACTAATTCCATGATAATTAAACTCTTTGTTTTTTTGGTATGAGGGATAGAAATCAGGGCCTTACACTTGCCAAGAAGTTGCAGTACCACTGAGCTACACCCCAAGCCCCAAAACTCTTTTTACAGATGTGAAAACTAAAGCTTAGAAACTGAAAGCAATTTGGTCAAGGCCATGGGCACAAGTGATAGAGGTGAGAGATGACACAGAGAGAATGATTCTAAGTCCTGGGACTTTGGCTCCTTGGTCCATGACTTCTCTTAGTAAGCCAAGAGATACAAATCATAAAGGGTCAGGGCAACGGGAGGCTTCATATGTGCTTTATTTATGACTATAAAATATTTATTATTATTAAACATGAAATTCTGATCTAGAGGAATATCAAATACTGAGTGTGGATTTGGGCTTGAAATGCTGCCTCAGTGGTTAGACTGATATTTATTTTAAAAAACGACACTATGGAGTACCAGAAATTACATATGGGACTCTCTTCATTAAACATTTGAATTTGGCTAGAGTGTCCATTTCTGCTTTTCTCCTCCAGCCTGACCAGATGTGCTCAGAAAATTTGATTCTCCCTGAATATGTACATCTGTCAAAATTCCTGTCAATTTTAGCACGAGTGCAAAGGAGACGAACAAAGAGAGTTAGCGATTAACTTCAAAGAACTTTGTTGGAGAGGAATAAAGATATTTAAGGCCTATTTTGTGAACTAATTGCATTTGCATATTTATGGGATTTACTGATATAGCAGTAATTAAAAACTATTTAGTAGTCTTAAAGGACACATAACTCAGTTGCTGTTTGCATAATAAACACTTCCTTATTATGTTTGCATAATAACCCTGCTTCTGAAAGACATTGGTCCATCTAAGAGGTGCCATATCTTCTTGGAAATAATGGAGACACAGAGTGCAAGGGCTCACGAGGCTGTGGAGAGAGGGCTTCTGGTAGAAACACACTTCTAGGTACTCTCACAATGATGGGCCTGGCCTGAGCTGCTGTCAGAGGGTGGCCGATTGAAATCCCAGGTGAAGTCTTTGTTTTGCTCAAACAATATTACTTAAGTGGCCTGAATGCCTATCAACGAACGCATGGCTCCAAGTTTTGTCTTAAATATATGGATCTGCTTGAAAGGCCTGAATGTGTAAAGGGAATAATTGGATACAATGTGAATAAAAAGCTTTCTTGACATGAGAAGTGCTATTAAGAAGAGAGAAGAGACCATTTTCATGAAAAATTGAAGGCTGAGGCATTGGTTAATACCAAATCTAAAAGTATTGAATGAGCAAACTAAACTCCCATAGGACAGTAAAGTTAGAAAAGGAAGATTTTAGTCCCCAGACAGTACACAGCAGGGCCATCAAGGAAAGACCAGTGAATATTTGAAGAAGTCACTCACATAAAATCTCTCCCACCTTGGCAGGATTCATCAGCCAAGAGCTATAATGGACAGGATCATCAGACTTGTTAAATTAGCTAATGAAGGTCATAATGCACCTGTATTACACATCATTAGCGTTAGCCTTCCAGTAACAACAGATGGGCATATGAGTGAGTGCAGAGAAAAGGGAGGGGAAGCATGTCCCAGAAGGATTAACTTAGAGTCATGGCTTACTAAAATGCGTGGCAAGAATATGTCGATCATCATCTCAATTATATCTTTGCAAAAAGGGCAGCTTCTGCATTCTCTTCCATAGAAGTGCTACCTACATAGCTGCACTGCGAGAGGCTTGTAGAATCAGGCTCTTGTCCTGATTCTTCTTGGGTAGAATGTGACAATTCAGAGAACTTATACAAAGTGCCAGGACTTTTTGAAGGTCAGATGAACCCCTTGGTGAGCTCATCTCTTTTTTTTTGTTATTGTTGCTTATTCACTTTTTGATATAATAAATGATACAGATTGAGCAAGATGAAGACAGAGAAGAAGATGGGGGAAATATGGGAAAGAGCATGGCTTTTGCTGGATTGCTCCGGGACAAGCTCATCTCTGATAAAGCCCCATTTATCTGTCCACTGTCTCTAAACGGTAGTTCTCAAATACACTTCCCATAACTTTGAATCAGGGTTCCTCCACCAGCTTAAATTTAATTTTTTTCTTCTGAAATATTTTCAAATGAGCAGCAAAATTTACAGGAAAGTAGAAAGAACTCCTCGCCTCTCATGCAACTATCTGCAAATAAGTACCTTCACAGCTTGCCTCCACCCTTGAGTACTGTTATGATTTTTATAAACAAGGACACTCCTCTATATAAGCTCAACCCAATCAAAATTAGAAAATCAGCCAGGGATTTAGCTCAGTGGTTCTGCCATCTGCCTTGCAAGTGCGGGGACCTGAGGTCAATCCCCCGAATCAAAAAAAAAAAATTTAGGAAATCAACATTGTCATATTATACTACCTAATCCACACACTCCATTATTCCTTCTACATTTATTAGTTGGGTTTCTAATTTAAGAAAACACTTTCCTTTGTCCCATTCATGTGTTTATTTAAATCAATGTAAATTTTTGAGTCACAGTTTTATTTAGTGGGTTATAATTTGTTACTATCATTATTGATTTTATGCTCAAATTGTCCCAGATTTGGTTCCTTTAAGTGGATTTCTATATCCTTTTATCATGTACCTATCCTACTTTTAGTGCTGATTTGCTTTCTGGAACAAGATGTTCTAGGCTCTTATACTTTCCCTGCATCAGCTCCGGCATCAGTCAATTCTCCATTTCTTGCTGTTAGATGACTCTGACGTTTAGAAACTAAGATCTGGGTGCCAGGTGAGCCCATTCTTGTTGATCCTGGCCCTCTGAAGAACAACACTAAGGTATATATCTGTATGTATGAACATGTGCATATACACACATTTCCACACACAAATATACTGAAAATCATGAATTCATTCTGATACCTCCAAAACTAGTTCCACACTATATGAGTCAGCCATCCTCATTTTCTCCTCTTCATATTTGCAACTCCCTTCACCATCAATAGGAAACAATCAGGCTGTGTTTTATTGGTAGATGAAAATTAGATAGAGATCTTCTTAGACTGTAAACAAATGGACTAAGTAATTAGTAGAACAAAAATCCAGTATGTACTTCCCCTATCCTCATTTTGCCATGCAGAATTTTAGTCCAAGCCTGTGCCTCTACACTTCCACTTATAATAAAAAGGCAGATGTTGGGAATGGTACGAAATTTGGGTTTTGTTTCTAGAGCACCTAGGGCAGTGGAGGCAAATCTATGGCACACATGCCGCAGCAGGTTGTTTGTTATCATTTAAAGCTCTAAAAGTTTCACCGTCACCGACTTAGGGAGTCTACCAATGGAAGAGTTTTTTGTTTTGTTTTGTTTGAGACAGAGTCTCACTATGTAGTTGAGACTGACCTGGAACTCACTATGTAGCCCAGGCTGGTCTTGAACTCACAGCGATCCTCCAGCCTCATCCTCCTGAGTGCTGGGATTACAGGTGTGTGCCACCATACCCGGCGGCTGAAAGAGTTCTTATGTATGCTCTTTTCCTTAAGAATGAAGAGCAAATGGGTATTCAATCACACAGCCAAAAAAATGTATTGAGTGATGTCAATCATTAATACTTATCTTCAATGGGCCTAGAAACATTCTCTTAGGTAGTTGTTTTCTGAACTGTGGTCAGTGAATATTTAAAAAGCACTCTTATTTATCAAAAATCAATATTTCTTTTAATTAAAGAGGCTTAGGAAATACAAAAAGCACTTTTCCCATTGTATTGTTTGCAGTTGTTCCTAATTAGACAATACCAAGTTACCATTAGCTTTGTGTAATTCAAGAGTCCCATTTCAAATGCTGAAGATGTTACTGCATAGGTCTGATTTAGGAAAGCTATTTGGACTTCAATTATTAATGAAATTAGTGTCCTAAATGTCAGCAAGAGCATTGCCTTAGGTAAAGGCTGTAAAGGAAATCATATTAGTGTGGAATTTCCTCTCCTCAGGGGCTCCTCTTATATTACATTATTCACTTAGCTATCTCCTGTCAGGAAGATGGAACTGTTGGCCATCATCTGATGCTGGGGCAGGACCAAGTGGAGAAGTTAAGAGGGTTCATGATGGCATCAATTCCAAAACCTTTGTGTAGTGCTGGTATTGTCTTGGTCCAATTCAGTGTTCACAAAACAGCACAAACTAGCCAACGGAACAGAGTGGAGAGGAACTCTGTAATGAAAAATTGAGTGACATTCCATCCAGTCGGCAAGTTTGCATTTCTCCTCTTTGGGACCTGCCCAAGAACATTGGCAAGTGTGATGGCTCTTCTGTGGCCCTGCATCCTGGTGGCTGCCACAGGTGAGTCCTGTTAATCTTTTTACGAGGCATCAAGTGGAAGCTAGAGACAATATATCAGTTGTTCACTTTTATTCATTGTCTGTGAAATGTGAATTCTGTGAAGCCACACAAAAATCAATGATTTGTTTCTGACTTTGTTCCTATAATTACAGATGTGTATAGTATCCCATGGTGAGGATTTTTGGGTACAGCTGAATTGGCTCTAAAATGTTGTAATTGTTTGATGACTCTGCTTCTCTAGAAATCATATTCTCTGCAGCAGTTTGCAAGATTTTGGGCATTCTTTTTCAGATTTGCTTTTATGTATAGCAAATATATTTTTATTATCCGAAATAGTCTTGGATTCATTATAAGCTTTTAGCAGCCTAGAGAAAGAGTTCTTTGAATTTCTCATGGATATAGACATGTGTATATATTTTGGTATTACGGAGTTTATACCCAGCCTTACAAAATCTATATGGGTGATAAGTGTATGTCTAAGGACAAGTACTAAAAACTTGCAGGTGTTGAGTTTACAACTCCTCTTTAAAATACCCTAGAAACTTTCTAAATTTCTGGAACTATTCTTCCATGGTGCTGTTATTAACTCTTCTTTGTTGAACTGTTTTATTTAGTAAATAATTTATTCTTTACAAATGTGGACACATCATGGCTTTGTAATTGTGCGGGTGTTTCCCAACGCCCTACTTTCTTGGGGGGTCTCCTAGATCTTTTGTCTGAATTCTCAAGTTTTAAAATGTGACTGGAAGTGAAATGACTCAGTTACAGAGATGAGTAAGGTAGCCAAGAAACTGAAAACATTTTTAAAAAAGAAACTGGAAATTATTTTACTTTTGGATATAGAAGAAAATATTATTATTTTCTTATACTCCTTATTATAAGTAGAAGAATCCTGGATGTTTACATTAAAGGATAAAAGGCATACCTTAATTAGAAAAATAAAATAGAGGAAATTTCATTAAATGCCAAATAAATTTCTTTTTTGTGTGTGAGGATTGAACTCAGGACCTTGCACTTGTAAGTCTGGTGCAGTGCCACTGAGCTAAATCCCACCCCCTCAAAATGAATTTCTTAGCAGAAAATAAGTGTCAACATTAAGCTAAGATAAAATAGAAAAATAAAGATAGAAAACAGAAGAAATTCTTCTTACTGATATATCTTTTCTAGTGTTTTTTATTTATGCTTGCTTTTTCCTCTAAACATATCATAGAAGGGTTTTAATCATGTCTAATAACAAGTACTTTACCATAAATCATACTGAGGACACTTGAGGCAAGGAAATCTGTCCTGGGTTACTATTGAGATGATTGGTAAATGTAAGAACATTGAGTCAATCACTAATACGTGGCTGCTGATTGTATACTGGGTTAGAAGAAGGTCTAGCTCCAGTTTCAGTGTCACTGGCCACCTGAGTAAGTCAATGAATATTTTCAGCTTTCAGTTTCCATATGATAGCTTATTTTTTGGATATTCACAAAGATCAAGTAAGACTGTGAAGTTTCAAGGTACAATGCAAATATGTTATTGACCTGAAACCACACATATAAAAAATAGCCCTGGCCCAAAAAAGAAAAAAAGGAAGGAAGTGGGGGATAACCTTGCTGTTTCTACCTAGTCACCTACAGTCAGCCTTCCTTTCTGAAGGTTTCCTCACTGCTGTTCCTAATAATCTCCAGAAGGCAGGTCAGTGCAGTGCCCTGCTGAAGAGCTTAGGCTTTGGATCCAGACTACCTGCACTTAAGTTTCAGCCCCTTTGTTTGCAAGCTGTGTGGCCTTGGTCAGTACTGACCTCACTAAGCCTGTGGGCCCTCACCTTCAGTAATTATACACTTCTGATAGGGCTGTAAAATACTAGCTAATAAGATTATTGTAACTGTTACCAGATCATTCATACAAAGGGGTTAGCCTTCTGCCAGCATACAGTATGCATTCAGGTAGTACTAGGGATTCAGTAGAACCATTCAGCTAAATTGCATATTTCCTTGTAACCTCTCAGATATATGTCTAACTCTCTTATAAAGATACATACGAAGCCAAGAATATCTCTTTTCATTAAAGCGCCCTAAACACTTTAAGATAAGTGTATGTGAGAGAGTAACTCATTAGAAGAAGGAAAACAAAGGAATAATTCTATTGTACTATTATGTTCTTTTTTACCTTTTATTTTTATTAGTACATTAGTACATGTGTGCAGTACAGAATAATCGCATGATTCATGGCGAGTTGATACATGTATGGAAGACATCTTAATTCCTTTTTCATCCCCTTCCCCTTGTATTCTTATCTTCTTCTGTTTAAATTTCTCTTCGTCTACAAGTGCTTCACAACTCAGTCCCTAATACATTCTACTTTCCAGAGATTGTACAAGTGAACTATTTGAAGCTGATTATTAGCATTCAGGAAGGCAGTGTTAGCCTGGGTCTGTTGATAGCTTCCATCAGTGTCTGTTGAAACATCATTGAACTGTGAGTCATTTAGTGCTTGTGTGAATGTCACATTAGCTTTCAAGGGGCATCATTTACTGTTAATTAATGGTCACTTAAATCCTTAATCTTTCTCCTATAATTGATCTTTCTCCTCAGGCAAATTTGCATTCATAGTAGAAATGTAATTTATTATTTCTTCCCATCTTAAACAAAGAACTCTTTCTCCTTTTGGTTTTAAGTACACTTCCATTTGCTTATAATTTTTCTCTTTTCATTACTTGTTTCTCTTTTGTTCCCGGTCCTAGCTTCCAGAACTTTCTCTTTTTACCTAAGGCTTTGATTCTAGAAAATATGTGTTTATCCACAGGAGACCTAGGGACCGATTCTTAGAAAAGGTAGCAGAGGGGAATTAGAATCTTTTTTGAGGCACCACACATTTATTTCTCAGAATTATGTTTAATGCTGCTTTGGATAGTTTCCTGTATTGAATCACGCACATTTCAGCATTTCCCCAACTGAGACTCGAATTGGGAGCTTCCAAGCGAGGTAAAAATGAGGCTGCCCAAAGCGAAATTTGTAGGAAGAACATTGGGCCAACTTTGCTTTATGTTCCTGACCCCCCCTCCCCCGCTTGGAGTGCTCCATTGAGAAATGGTCTCAGATGGAGAGATTCACAGCACACTTTTTGACAATAACAGTTCACAAAACCCCTAAAAATGATACCTGATGTGAGCCACTCACCTTAGTCCTGCACGCCTGAATACCTGATGCCATTTTAGGCATCTTCTTGGGTGAATAGTTAGGGAGTTACAATGCTCATTAGATTCTCAGTTCTAATGGTAATGAAAGTGGATATTCCACTGCCTGCAATGAGTCTGGGATTGCACCTCCAGCACTGTTGTTAGTATTTTGGTCACATTGACATTGATAAATCATAGAAATTGCTGCCTGTGGTGGCAAGTGACACGACATCATTCATAAAGAAATGGGCATAAACAGGATTGTCGCACAGGGAGAAGCGATCTCATTTACAGTTTCCTGCTGGACCCCTCATGCTTTCAGCAGCTCATCAAAATAACCATCAAAACCAGTGAGAGCCCAGGCAAATTCACAGGCGGACACTACAGATAGAGCTCATCACGCACCATGTCAGGAGGTGTGCAATTTGCTTCAGTCCAATGACTTAGCGAAGCTTTGAATCCCCTAAGGGCTGGCAAAGCTTGTGAACAAAATATCTTTTTGCAATTCAGAGAGAGCCCTCACAAATTTGTCACTTCCAATTGTTGGTGCTCATTTCTCTTGCCTTTTGTCCCCTGGCCTCCTGTGCCTTAGCACCAATCACTGCTCCTCTACAAATCAAGATTCCTGGGTCAGAGGAAATAGTTGTTCCCTGGAACTGGATAGAATTTTCCCAAAATAAAGATCTCATTTTCTGACAAGTGAATTTTACTTAAAGGTAGACAGTGTGAGAAAAGAGACTTTTGAGAAGAAAAGTATGTATTGGAATTCATTAATTTTATTTTTTTTCCTTTTTTTTTTTTTTTTGAGACAGGGTCTCACTATGTAGTTGAGACTGACCTGGAATTCACTATGTAGCCCAGGCTGGTCTCGAACTCACAGCAATCCTCCTGCCTCAGCCTCCCAAGTGCTGGAATTATAGGCATGAGCCACAACGCCTGGCTTCATTAATTTTATTATTTAGAAATGCATGCAGATTTCTTTGGGTTCAGTAGTTTGCCCATTACAAATAGAAAAGTTAAAAGGAAAAATAAAGTGGGAATTAAGATTTGGCTAAGTGTACAGGTGGGTTTCTTCCCTGTGCCAGGAGGAGGGTAATACAGGAATAATGAAAGAATTCTGTTCCCAAGATGCATGATTGCTGTTAGATGGAATTGTAGGTGTAGTATGCACTTTTGGAGATGGGTTGATTTACCTGTCTTTACAATGAGATTTCCATATTGGACACTTAGGCCACTCACTTACTTTAAATAAGTGTCTGCCAAAGAGCCCAGTAGCTAGCTGTGAATGTGTGCAGACTATATTCTGTGAAGTGCTAGCACATTCTGAACTATCTAAAATCTCCTAAAGATGCTTTATATTTTCATCTTCACAGTGAAAGTTTTCTTTTCCAGGAATTCTAGCCACAGATATGCCTCATCCCAGGAATTCTGCCCTGCGTCACCTCACCAAGCAGTTATTACAGCAATATCACAAGGAAGTGAGACCAGTTCACAACTGGGGTGAGCCCACCACAGTCTACCTGGACTTGTTTGTCCATGCTGTGCTGGATGTGGTAAGGACCGCCTTGTCCTTTCTTATTCTTATTCCCCTTGGTTAAAGCTACCTGCAGTTTATGCAGAAACCTGGAAGAGATTTTATTCTTAAGACTAGTTGAACTTCTGGAGAAGTCGTGCTAGATTCATTTTAGCAGTTGGCATGGGGTAAAATATTTATTTGGCAAATCATGCTTTCTTGCCTCCTACTTACAGGGATAAGACATAGTATAGAAATATCATGTAATTAAGATGTTTTAGGAATCGTGGTTATAGATCATAGTACATATTTTATGAATATTGCTGAAATCCAGGATGGTAGTAGGTGTGTTTTCCTGTGTCACATTTATTAGTGGAAATAGTAGATATAAGAAAAGATCTCTTGTTTATTGCCTGAAATTTGAAAGAGAAAAATGCCCTAGTACCATGAGTTTATAAAAGGGCTTTTATGTCTAAAGTGTTTGCCAAGAATGGCAGGGAGTACTTGTTTATTAAAGCAGCCCTTTCTGTTATTTCTGAAAGATAGGTCATAGGAAGAAAATGAGAAAACTTCTGTAAAGCTGTTAGCAGAGTTATTAGTAAGCCTTCTATAAATGATAGCCTTGAAGATTATTATTGCCTTTTCCTTCTTCTTCCTCCTGTTTCCTAATTACAAATTTTCAATATCAGTAGATCCCAGATTTGTCTTGATTTCTGTTAAAAACAGACTTTGAATTTTGTTAAAGTAGTTTAATAATTGTTTTACAATTTAATTCACAAAACTTTCTTTTTCTGTGTTGGGAATTGAACCAAGAACTTCTCATATGGTTAGCAGATATTCTATGACTGAGCTACAGCCCCATTTCATTTTTTGAAATTAAGATATATATATGTATATATATATGTATATATATACATATATATATGCATTGAAGTATAGAGGTTTTAAGAATACAGTTTGATCAATGATTTTGATCATTGCACACCTTTATAATTTGTGCTTCTGTCAAGGTATTAAAGATTTCCATCATTTCCAGAAAGACCCCTTATTCCATTCCTAGTCTGTTCTCATCCCCTCCATCCATAGACAAATACAATTCTGATTTCATCCATCAGTGATTAGTTTTTTTAAGTTCTAAAGCTTCATATGAGATGTGTTTGGGTTTAAGTTTTTCCTTGTCTTGACTTTTTTTGGGGGTGGGTGTGCTTTACTAGGGACCAAACCTAGGGCCCCTTTTATGATAGATAAGCACTGTACCATTGAGCTACATTTCTAGCCCAGTAATTTGTGTTAGTGAAAGGCATTTGACTATTTCATTGAAGTTGCCAAATTTATTGTCTTCAAATTGTTCATAGTTTCCCTTTTTATTAATTCAATATCTATAGTATTTCTAGTGATATATATGGCCACCTTTATGCTTCACATTGTTTTTGTTTTGTTTTTATTTGTTTATTTGTGGTAGTGTGGATTGAACATCACACTGAGCTACAATTCCAGCCCTGGGTTTTTTTTGTTTGTTTGTTTTTTGTTTTTGTTTTTGTTTTTTCCGGTACCAGGGATCGAACTCTGGTCCTTGCACTTGCGAGGCAGGCCACCGAACTGCTGAGCTAAATCACCGGCTCCAGCCCTGTTTTGAGGCAGGATTTCTTGCTAAATTACCCAGGTTGAGCTCAAACCTGCTGTACTGCCTCAGCCTCCCAGAGTGCTGGGATTACAGGAGTGCATCACCATGTCTGACTTATGCCTCATGTTGGTAATTTTTTGTTTCTCATATTTTTTCCTTGACCAATGTTGCCAAGCATTTAGCAATTTTATTTGCTTTTTCAAAGAGTCAAATCTGGGCTTTGTAATTTTCTATATTATTTGTTTTCTCTTTCACTGATATCTGCTTCTATTTTTATTATTTCTTTTACTTACTTTGTGTTTAATTTGGCTTCACCTCCCCTTTTTATTCCTTCCTTTTTCTTTTTTTTTTTCTTGTTTGTTATTTTCTTTGTTTGTTTTTTGGTGCTGGGGATCAAACTCAGGAACTTGTGTTTGCCAGGCAGGTGTGACCACATCCCAGCCCTTTTGTTTGTTTCTTTAAGAAAATGGACTCCATATATAGTTCAGGCTTGCCTTGAATTCATGTAGCACAAGTTAGCCTCCAACTCAGCCATCCTCCTGCCTCAGAGTGCTGGGAATCCAGGCATGCACCTGGCTGTCTCTCTCTTTTTTTTTCCCCCAAATTAATTTCTTAATGTAGACACGTAATTTTAAAACTTTTTCTGTTCTAATATAAGCATTTACTGCCCCATTAACACAATTTTAGTTGTATCCTACAGATTTTGATGCATTTAAAACATTGAAGTATAAATTGCATAGAATGAAATTCATCTTTATTTATTTATTTATTTATTTATTTATTTATTTATTTATTTATTTATTTATTTTGGTACCAAGGATCAAACTCGGGTCCTTGCACTTGCAAGGCAGGCATCGAAACCACTGAGCTAAATCACCAGCCCTGAAATTCATATTTTAAAGCCATTTATTTCTCTCTAACTATAGTCCCTGGCACCTACTGACCTGATTTTCACCTATCGCTTTGACTTCCCCTGAATGTCATATAAATGTAGTTTTACAGTATTTTCCCTTCTGCATCTGACTCCTTTCACTTAGCATAATGCCTTTCAGATTCATCCATGTTGTTGCATATTTCAGTAGTAGGAGTCCACTGTTCATGTGTACTACATTTTCTTTGTCTGTTTACCAGTTGTTGGACATGAGAATTGTTCCCATTTGGGGGCAATTATTAATAAAGCCATATTAAACATTTACATACATTTTTATTTCTTTTGGATACTTAGATGTGGTATTGCTGAATTATGTGATAAATTTGTGTATAATTTTATAAGAAACCATCAAGCTGTTTTTCTGAAGTGGCTGTTGTCATTTTTCATTCCATTTAAAATGGATGAATTGCTGGGGATTTAGCTCAGTGGTTCTGCCACCTGCCTTGAAGATGCAAGGACCCAAGTTTGATCTCCAGTTCCCAAAAAAAGGATGAATGTTCCAGTCTCTCCATATCATCACCAGCACTTGATGTAGTCAATCTTTTTTTTTCTTATTTTGGTAGCAGGGATTGAACTCAGGTCCTTGCTTCTTTCAAGCTAAATCCTCCACCCTGATATAGTCAATCTTTTTAATGTTCACTATTCCAGTAGATTTGTAGTATCTCGATTTTTAAAACTTTTTATTTGCCTAAATACTAATGTTACTAAACATCTTTTATTTGCCAATTATATATTTTTATTAAGTATTTGCTTAAATATTTATTCCTCTTTTTACAGTGGATTATTATTTTATTGCCAAGTTGTGAGAGTTCTTTATATATTTTGAGCCTATTTCTGGACTATTTTCTAAACCAGCTTATCCATATATCTACTCAATCCAATACCACACGGTTTCAAGTCCTGTAGCATTACAGAAATCTTGAAATCAGATAGTGTAAGCCTTCCAATTTCATTCTTCTTTTCCAAAACTGTTAGGACTTTCTAGATCCTTTACACTTACATATAAACTTTAGAATTAATTTACTAATCTCTAAAAAATATTTTGGAAATTTGATTGGCATTGCATTGAAATCCATAGATCAGTTTGAAAAGAATTGCCTAACAATATTGAGTCATCTGATTCATGGCTTTATTGTTTATCACCATTGTTTAGTTTTTAAACTTCCCTTAATGTTTTCTAGCTTTTGATGTGCTGCACATATTCAGTTAAATTTATCCTTAAGTATTTCCTGTTTTTGTTGCTGTTGTAAATATAGTATTTATTTACTTTTAAAAATATTTATTAGTACATATTTGCAGTACATAATGATTACATTCACCATAGCGGGGGGGGGTGATATATGTATATAACACATCTCAATTCTTACTTTCTATTCCCAATTCCTCTTTCACTTTTATAAATAATATTTTAAATTTGAATTTAGTTGTTTGTTGCTAGCCTACAAAAGTGCAGTTAATTTGTATATATTGGCCTTAGATCCTGTGATACTGACATCTCTTTTCCTGACTTTTCTATATATTCTTTCAGATTTTCTATGCAGGAGATCATGTTGTCAATGAGCAAAGATAGTTTTACTTTTTCCTTTTCTATCTTGATACCTTTGTTTCTTTTTATTGCCTGTCGTACTGCCTAGGAACTCCAGTATAATACTGAATAAAAGGGTGTACTGCTTTACAAATATTGATTCAATAAATGGTTGATAGTGCTACTAAAATCTTCTATCACTATGTGGCCCAGGCTGGCCTTGAACATGCAATCTTCCTGCCTCAGCCTCCCCACTTATAGGATCATAAGTGTGTGCCACCTAGTTGAGATCAAGTATTTTACTTGTAGTATTTTTGTAGTATTTAATCTACTTGCCAACATAATCTCATAATTTTTTACTATTCATGTAGAATAACTCATTTTGGTTTTTTTCCTCATTGAGTTTATTGGTACATTTTAGGTATACAGTACAGTTACATTCATCATTGGGATCTTGTACTTTTACATGACAGGTCTTGGTTCTCATATTTTCCCCTTACCCCTGACCTCCCTTTGCCCCCTCCTCCTGTCCCTATTTACAAATACTTTATTTCCATTTCTCATTTTGTTCTTTTGTTTCTCATATTCTGCCTTATTTTAGACAGTTTTACATTTTTAGCAATTATTTTTAAAAATTTTTTTGCACTTTACTAGAGATTGAACCCAGAGTCTTTGCCCTGACCTATATCCCTAGCTCTTTGTATTTTTATATTTTGAAACAGAGTCTCATTGAGTGGTTCAGGCTGGACTTGAAGTTGTAATCCTCCTATCTCAGTCTTTCAGAGTGGTGGGATTATATAGGTACATGCCACCACTCCTAGTTTTAAAATAAAAATTTTTTAAATGTTTTAAATATTTTATCTTAGTTCTTCTCTTAGCTTTCTTACTGTCCATTTTATATTATTTTTAGAAAGTCTTCAGGATTTTCATATTCATTATTAACTTATTCCAGTATAATTATAATTAATCTATAACACTTCACATAAAATATATAAAATTTAAAAGAGTAATCCATTTACCTGCTCCCCATTTTTTTGCTACTTTTATCTTCAATTTTTACCTTTATGTATATAAAATATTTCACAACAGAAGGTTATCAGTTTAATGTGTTTTTAAAAAATGATTTGCGAAAAAAAAAATTTGCCAGGCATGGCATATGGACCTGTAAGCTCAGCACTTGGTTGGCTGAGGTAGGAAGATTGCCATGAGTTGGAGGCCAACCTCAAATACATAACAAAACCCAACCCCCAAAAAACCAAAAAGAAAAAAAAACAAACAAAAAAAATCAAAAGATAAAAAATAATTTAGTAACTTTTCTTTAACTTATTGTAATGGAGTTTAAATGTTAATATCTTAGTGGGTGTGCAATGAATCATAAAATTTCTAAGTTTTTTATTGATAATTATGCATTGAAATTGATGAAAAACTAAATTTGAGACTTAGAGCATAGGGTTTTGATTCTTTATGTGTTTAATCAGGTACAGGTTACTTTATGTAATTTTCTTCCAGTTCACATAAACCCTTAATCAATTGTTTCTTGGTAAATGGGAATATTTAAATGGTACTAAAAAATTACCCCTTTTAAAAAACAAATTGTAAATGGTACTAAAAAAATTAATCCCTTTTAAAAACAAATTTGAAATATTTTCCAATTTTATTTTCCCACTAATACTAGTAAAAGTACTAGTCCTGAAACAGAAAATATGAGGTGACTATTATATATGGTGAATGTTTACATTAAAAAATTTTAAACTATTACAATAAAGACACATTGCCATTAATTCTCCTCAAACTACTCCCTCTCTTCTCTTCAAACATACTAGTCCCATCATTCTTGCCACTTTTTAAGGAGTTCTGGTAGTCCTCTTTGATGAGTGTCTTTTTGTGGCTTCCTTGATGTCTTAAATCAATTCAAAACATTTCACCACACAAAGAATGGCTGCCATCAAGAAATCACACAATAACAAATATTGGTGGGATTGTGGGGAGAAAGGAGCCCTTTTCCATTGCTGGTGGGAGTGCAGAATTGTGCAACCACTGTGGAAATCAATATGGAGATACCTCAAAGAGCTGGGACTAGAGGTTTCATTTGAACCAGCCATTCCTCTGCTGGATATCTTTCCAAAAGAATTAAAAGAATCATACCACAGTGATATACGCGCACCAATGTTTATAGCAGCACAGTTTGTAATAGCTAAAACATGGAAACAGCCCATTTGCCCATCTGTTGGAAACTTGATAAAGAAGATGTTGTTTTTCTATAAAATGGAATACTACTCAGCCATAAAGAATGAGAAATTAGAGTCATTCATAGGAAAATGGATACATATCGAGGATATACTCTTTTTTTCAGCTTTAATTGAGTTTATTGGTACATTTTAGGGATACAGTACAGTTACATTCATCATTGGGATCTTGTACCTTTACATGACAGGTCTTGGTTCTCATTTTTTCCCCTTGTCCCTGCCCTCCCTTCACCCCCTTTGAGGATATATGCGTAAGTGAAATAAATAAGTCACACATGTATAAATACCGAATAGTTTCTCTGGTGTGAAAAACTATAATAGTACACAAGATCCTAAGGGGATAATTAATAGTATGAAATAGGAAGAAAAGGGCTAAAGGTGTAGGGAAAGTGGGAAGGGTAGGGGAAAGGGAATAAGGGAAAAGAAGAAAATATGAGAAAATGAAAAAATGGAAATAAAGCATTTGTAAATGGGGAGGGGAGGAGGGGCTGAAGGGAGGGCAGGGACAAGGGAAAAAAATGAAAACCAAGACCTGTCATGTGAAGGTACAGGATCCCAGTAATGAATGTAACTGTATTGTATACCTAGATTGTACCAATAAACTCAATAAAAAGGAAAAAAAAAACCATTATGGTGTGTCCTCATCCATCTTATTCACTGGATCTGCCATTGTGCAACTTCTAGGCCTTCCCCAGGTCAAAACTATGAAAGGTAAACATTTTGAATTGATTCAGGATGTGAAGGCAGCCACAACAGCACAATTAGGGGCCGTCACAAAAGAGAAGTTCCAGAACTGCTTCAGAAAGTAACAAGAACAATGGGATAAGGGTGTTCAAAGCAAGGGGAGTATTCTGAAGGGGTTTCACAGCAGTGTGTCTTTTACTGTAGTACATTTTTAAAATTTAAGCATGCACTGTATTTTGTGATCACACTTTGTACTGTTTAATGATAGGAAAAACCCCACATCAAAAGGTCTAGGCTCACATAATTCTAATAGAAAACTCTTTTAGTATATTTTTAATTGTACATTGAACTAGAATCTTGGAGACTGAATTTCCTGGGGCTGATTCTTCATCTGGCTGAAAGAGATATTATTCTTTCCCATTTAGTTGTCAGTGGGTTATTATGACTGTTCTGCTTACCAGACCTTGTCTAGTGGTGAAGCATGATTTGAATAAAGATATGCAATATGAACCATGTCATGTGAAACCCCAGGGCAGAGGGTTAGCCAGCCTTCAGTGAGAGATTAAGACTAGATGTAGATTTCTCTTCTTCTACTTTCAGACTTCATTTGATTAGGATAAAGTAGAATTATTTGGGCTTTCCTTTAGAGATTTATTTGGAGATAAATATGAGAAGAAAACAGTAAGATCTTTTTTTTTTTGGAGACAGAGTCTCACTATGTAGTCTAGTCTAGACTTGAACTCTCTGTAACCCAAGGTGGCCTCATCCTTCTGCATCAGCCTCATGAGTGCTGTGATTACCAACACGTGCCTCCATATGTAAAGTCTGTCTGTCTGTCTGCCTGTACTTATTCATTTATTTATTTAGAGACAGAGTCTCACTAAGTTGCTAAATCTCCCAGGTGGGACTTGAACTTTTGATCCTACTGCCTCAGAGTGCTGGGATTACAGGCATATACCACCTTGCCCAGCAAGTCTTTATACTATTTTCCCTCAGGAAAAGTATACAGAGGTTTGTTTTGTTTTGCTTTTAGGCGGGTTCTTGGTCTTGCTATGTAGTGTAGCCTTGAATTCACTGCATATCCTACACTGTTAGGTTGTATGATGATTTTTTTTGTACCAGGGATTGAACTCAGGACCTTGCACTTTCAAGGCAGGAGGCAGCACCACTGAGCTAAATCCCTAGCCCTTCCCACACTATTAGGGAAAAAGATAGGAGCTCACCAGTCAGGGCAGCTTTATTTAGAACAAACCTGAGTGGCACCACCCTGGCACTTAGACAAGACTGGTAACTCTCATATAGGTTGTAAGGTCTCTTACAGGGTCATAAGCACAAAGAAGGACTCTGAAAGGAAAAGGGCAAAATGGGACTTTCCAGGGCGAGAGTTCATTGTAAAGGAGTTGTGGCTACCTGCCAGAGGCAAGGCTTCAGGAAGTACACAGAGTAGTGGTTGCCTGTCAAGAACAGGGCTGAGGAATGATGGGATGTGTGTAGCCATGGTTATGTGGCCTTATTAATTCATGATTATACATCTTTAGCATAGCAGATTGGAAGAGGCTTAAAGTAGCTTCCTGTCAGCCAGGAATGGCAATGGTCAGACTCTTTCAGAACTCACAGTCATCCTCCTGCCTCAACCTTCCAAGTATTGAGATTACAGCTGTTCACCACCACACTCAACTTCAAATTGAAAATTTTTATTGAACTCTTTCTTCTTAACTTTATAAAAGAAATTAAAAGCAAATTCCCTATGGTAGACAAGGAGAACAGTATTATTTGGGCTTTTTTCTACTGTTGGAAAATATACTTGTTTCTATAATATGTTAGACATATCATATTATTAGATACAGCAAATTTTCTTTTAGAGGTCTGGAAGCTAGGCATGGTGGTGCATACAAGTAATCCCAGCATTTGGGAAACTGAGGTAGGAGGATTACCATGAGTTCGAGGCCAGCCTGGGATACATAGTAAATTCAAGGCCAGCTTGAACTACAAAGTGAGACCCTGTCACAAAATAGAGCAAACAAAACAACAGTCTGGAAAATTCTTGTATCTTATCCTTTTGGTGTTATTCCTCACTACTACCTTAGCAGTTCTCTTAAATATGTGCTCAGTGTTAAAGAGAACCCTAGACCTCTTGGTTTTTTGTCTGTATTTTTTGTTCGTTAGATCTGTGGTACTGAGGATTGAACCCAAGGCCTTTGCACTGAGCTACATCCCCAGCCCTACTTTTATTTTGTATTTTGAGACAGGGTCTCACTAAGTAGCTAAATTCCCCAGTGTTATGGCTTATGTCTTGATGTCCTCCCTTAGCTTCGTTCAGTTGTAGGAAGGGCTTTTTCTGAGGTGGTTGGCTATAGAGTGTGTGATGCTAGATTAAGGGTGTGTGATCACTAAACCACTACATATGAGCAAGTGGTTTGGCACCGCCCAAATCCCAGTAGTCTGAATAAAATAAAAGGAGCCAAAAGGCACTGTTTTAAAGTCTCTTGTTGCTTTTGCTGCCTCGTGGGAGCCATGAACTGCTTCTCTGCGACTCCCCTCTCATCTCTCGTTGCTTTTGTGGCTTGTGTCACCATGAACTGTTGCACCTTTACCACCCTGTCTTGGAGCCAGCCAATTATGGATTGAAACCTCTACAAACTCTAAGACAAATAAACCTTTCCTCCTTAAACTTTGAGTGTCAGGTATTTTGTCTCAGCAGTGAGAGACGGTAACTAACACATCCAGGCTGGGCTCAAATTTGTGATCTTTCTGTCTCAAACTCCCAGAGTGTTGGGATTACAGGTATGTACCACCACACCCAGCACCCTGTTGTTTCTTGCCTCTATGTTGCTCATTTTGTTTCCTCAGCTGAAAACCATCCCCTTCATTTTCCCTGCGCAATACTATAGTCCTTTAAATATCAGCTCCCCAAAGAAATTTTCTTCCATTCTCCAAAGGCACAATGATGTCTCCTTCTTTTCAATTCACTAGAATCTATTTATTTCTTAATGTACCTATTTTCTTTTAAAATGTCACATTTCCTAATTTATTGTAAGCTACTTGAGGGAAGGACTTTCTTATTCTTAGTCATAATTTCCACAACAAGCAGCACAATATATTTTACTTCCAACACACTGGGTCAATACTTGTCAAATGAATAGATAAATTTTAAAAATAGTAATAAGCAGCAATCTAGAATTGTCTTTTTTGATGATAGCATCACTCTGAATATGCTTTACAAATGTCTGTGTTGCATTTAGGTGGGCTAAGATAGGTCCAGAGGCAGAGGCAGTTTGGAAGGACATGATAGAATCGCTTACAGACTCTGCCTGGACAAGGACTTCCTTTGTGGGAAAGGAGAGCTTGTCTGACACATCTGCCAGCCACAGAACTGCTGGCAACTTTCATTTGAAATGAAGAGCTTTTAGCCCATCTCTCATCATGGCACCTCTCTTCTATTATAATGCTTTGCCTCCTGTTTTGTTTATATAAAAGACTACAGTCTTGTCTTAGAATTTCTGGTTATTATGAGTACCTTAGGGAAATCTGATTATAGGGATAATCTACTCAACAGTGAAGAGTTTCAATTTGTTTCTATTGAGTTTTGTCAATTCCGAATCCCAGATACCTTTGTATTCCAGTCCATTGACTAAAGCCTCCAGCCAGACGTTGAGGCATCTGTTTCTATAGTCTCCGGAACTGGAAAAGATAAATAAGAATGTGGGGGAATTATCTGTATATTTGCTAACCACCAATTTAGATCTAAATAGACTCCCTCTGTTAGGAAGACTAATGAATTCCAATTCTGTGAAATATCCTTTGCTTTTAACAAGCAAGATGGAAGGTATCTAAAGAGGGAGAAAAAAAAAAAAGCAGAGATACACAGAGAGAAAAGCTGTGAGTAACGCCACCAGAGAACCAATTATGTTCACCAGCTGGCATTGAGAAACTTGTTTCCTTTGACAAAAAAAGATTTTTAGTTTTAGCCTCAAACTACTTTTTGACATTGTGTTCTTTAGGGCTGAATGATGAGTCCTCCCACCCACACCCATAAGATGCTAGAAAAATTCTTAGCATCACTGCTGTATGTGATTTGCCAAACCAATGGACAAAAAGAGAAATGAGCTCAGGCATCATGGCAGTTAATAAGGATCAACTGGATAAAAAGAGAGTGAAAACGAAACACGACAAGGTAGAGATCCTCTTCCCAGCCACCAGACTGAATGAATGGGAGATGTTCACATCTCTGTATGACAGTGATAAAGAAATCAGCAAGGACAATTGCTAGCTGTAACGACATGGTTCTTTTGAAAGCATATGTAATTGCTATATTACCCAGTAATATAGTGTACATTTTGGACTCTCTTTCCCTCCCTATTTCTTGGGAAGGTTCATTGATTGTAACTAAGCTGACAGTCTTTTTGTGTGTTAGTGAGCCAGACACAGTATATTTAATGACGTCTTGACTGTAATATCTGCACAGAAGTAGTGCCCCCTAATCTTGAGTTCTCAGTAGAGGACTTTCTTCAGTTGTCAGGACCCCCGCTGAGCAAATCTTGGCTGAAAGTCCCCTCTAGCCCTCCTACAAGCTGTTCCTTGGGGAAATCCCTGTGAATTCAGTCTTTTTACTTTGTATACAACTTTAAAATCTGCCTCCCCCAATTATCTATTTAAAGTCCACAAAAATCTGTAGAACAAGTTCTCTCAGACCACTGTTTCTTCTCCTTTCTCAAGGTACCTAGGAGTGCATATTTGGTAGCAATGTTCTTTCTTGATTGTCAAAAAGGGAAACTGTATGTACTTACTGGCTTGTATTAGAGAAACTTTAAAGTTTATTGATTTTTCTTTTAAATTGATGCTGTCCTATTCAAGTCACTACATATATCTGTCTAGTCTGTGTACTGCACAAATCCAGATGCACCATTTTCACAAATTAGAAATCTCTCTATCCTAGGCTCAAGGTGAACTGTTCAAAATGGTAGTCTTGACCCTTGCACAAAGGACAGTGGCAGGAGAATTAACTGAACAATTAATTTAATATGCCCTTACTGGGGAATTGTTATTTGCTTTCATTCCATCAACTCCCCAAACAGTGTTATTTATGGAATTCCTCTGGTATTATACTAAATACAAGAGCAACACAAAGGTTACCTAAATGACTGTAGCTTTGAACCTAAATGTTGCAGAGCAATTGCATTATACAATTTATTTCACGTGTCTTCATCTTAGCTTTTCCATCCACTTAGTCTCTTCTAAGGATGCAGTCAGTTTTCAGTGATGGATTATATACCCAATAAATGATAAATATGAGTTCAAGGAGAACTCTTTAATAGTTTGTATAGACCTTTTTAGTTTTAAATTCCCTAGGAATGTCTTCAAAATGATTTCCTTTTCTTTATTAATACATTTTTAAAAAATAGTTTTACTGAGATTTAGTTTAACCTCAAAATTTACCAATTTAAGTCTATGTGATGCCATATGCCTATAATTCTAGCACTTTGGGAGGCTGAGGCAGGAGGATCACAAATTCAAACCCAGTTTGGGCAATTTAGCAACTTAGTAGACCCTGTCTCAAAACAGAAAAAAGGTGAGGGTACTGGGGATGTACCTCAGGGTGAAGCTCCTGAGATCAATCTCCAGTTCCACTGAAATACACACACACAAAACACCAATTTATAGCATACAATTCTGTGGGTTTTAGTATATTCACAAAACTTTGCAACCAACACCACTAACTAATTTCAGAACATTTTCATCCCCTCAAAGAGAAACCCCATACTCACCACCATCTGTTCTCTAGAACTCCTTTCATTTTGTAAAATAGAAACTCTGTGCTCATTAAACAATAACTCCCCACTTCTTTTGCCCCAGCCTTCAACAACCACTACTCTACTTCCTGTCTTACAAATGTCACTACTCTGTGTATCAGCTAAGTGGCATTGTGCAGTATTTGTCCATTTATGATTGGCTGATTTCACTTAGCATAATGTCCTCAAGTTTCATCAATGTTGTAGCATGTCTTAGAATTTTCTTTCTTTATAAGGCTGAATAATATTCCACTTTATGTGTGTATCAAATTTTGTTTATTTATTCACCCATTGATGGACATGTGGTTTGCTTATGTCCCTCAGCCTTTGTGAAAAATAATACATTTTAAATGCTATGAATATGGGTGGATAAATATCTTAGTCTTTGCTTCCACTTTTTGGATCTATACTTAAATTGCTGGATGATACAGTATTTTCATTTTTAAAAATTTGGTGGGGGGATCCCATGCCATTTCCACAGAATCCGCAACATTTTACATTCCACCAACATACAAGAGTTCAAATTTGTCTACCTCCTCACCAACACGTGTTATTTTGTCTACTTGTCTATTTCTTCCTTATTTGTCTGTATCTCATTGTGGTTTTGATTTGCATTTCCTAATGATTAGTGATTGCATTAGTCAGTTTAGGCTGCCATAACAAATGCTACAAACTGAATGCCTTAAGCAACAGAAGTGTATTTCTCATAGTTCTGAGGGTTGGGACCCTGAGATCAAGGTTCTGGCCATTTGATTGTTGGGGGGGGGCCTGTACCTGGGTCACAGATGGTTATATTCTTACATGGAAAAAATAGATCTTTCTCTCTCTCTCTCTGTTTTTTTTTTTTTTTTTTTTTTTTTTTTTTTTT
>NW_022900928.1:62144184-62151633 GCF_012274545.1 Fukomys damarensis
CTTTTTTTTTTTTTTTTTTTTTTTTTTTTTTTTTTTTTTGCTGGGAATGAAACTCAGGGCCTCATATTTGCCAGGCAGGTGCTGTGCTGCTGAGGTATATCCCCAGCCCCCTCTCTTTCTCTTTTTAAGTTTTTTTAAATTATAATGTCATAAGTATACATATTTATGGGGTATAGTGTACCATCTCATACAAGTATACAATGTGTAATCAGATCAGGGTAACTGGCATATGTATTACTTCAGACATTTCTTTATGCTGGCTACATTCAAAATAATCTTTACTACCTATTTTGAAATATTCAATTAATTGTTGTCAGTCATAACCATACTGCTGTGCTAGAGAATATTAGAAGGTATTCTTCCTATCTTAACTGCTTCCCATACCTATTAACTGTTCTCTCTCTATCTTTGCCCAAACCCTGCCCAGGCTTTCATGAACACTATTTTATTCTCTACTCCTTTGTCTTGTTACTTTTTAGTTGCTGGGACAAAATACCTGATACCCACAAGTTAAAAGAGGAGAGGTTTATTTTAGCTCACAGTCTGTAGAGGTTTCAGTCCATGTCAGCTGGCTCCAAGGCAGGGTGGCGTTGCAGAGGGGCATGGCAGAGGAGAAGCAGTCCATGGCATAGGGGGCAGGAAGCAGCTCAACTTCCTTCTTCTTTCCCTTTTCATTCCATCCAGGCTACAAGCCTTTTGGTTGGTGCCACCCACACCTAGGATGGGTCTTCCCTCTTCAGTGAGTCTATTATCCATAACCAAAAATATACTCAGTCAATCAGTGAAATAATCCAGTATCACCCTTTCCATAGCCAAAAATATACTCAGTCAATCAGTGAAATAATCCAGTATCACCCACTCATGATTCAGTCACCTCCCAAAAGCCACACCTGTGAGTGCATGAGGCTTTATGTAGATAAATAGATATAAGCCATAACATCCTTTGAAATCAACCTTTTAGCTCCTGCAATAGTAACAACCTATGGTACCTCTCCTTGCCTTAAAAAAATATATATTTATTTATTAGTGCCTATTAATTTTATGAACACTGCATTTTGATGTGATATTTTTCATATGTGCATATATTTTAATTATACCTATTTTTCCATTACCCTTCTTTATACAACCTTACCCTTGTTTTGTTCCTCTTGTCTAATAATAATCTCCCTTCTACTTTTATGTCACCTTTTTAAGATATATATTAGGGAAAATGTGCTATTTATCATTCTGACTCTGGCTTATTTCACTTAGCATGATCTCCAGTTCCACACATTTTCTTGTTAAACCATAATGTTGTTATTTAAAGCTGAGTAATATTCCATTGTGTGTGTATTTTCATTATCAATTCATCTGTTGATGAGCACCTAAGCTGGCTCTGTATCTTGGTTATTGTGAATTGTGCCACAATAAACATGGATATGCAAATATGCTGATTTTAATTCCTTTAGTTATATATCAAGGAGTGCTATAATTAGGTTATATGGTAGCTCTATTTTTAGGTTTTTGGGGAACCTCCATACTGATTTCCATAAAGCCTGTACTAATTTTAATTCCTACTAGCAGTGCAGAAGAGTTATTTTTCCCTTGTATCTTCACCAGCTTTTACTGTTTTTTGCATTCTTGATAGCCATTCTGACTGGGGTAAGATGGAATCTCAATGTAGTTTTGATTTGTTTCCCTGATGGCTGAAGACAATGAACATTTTTTATATACTTACTGGCCATTTGTAATTCTTTTGTTGTGTTTTCTGATTGTGAGGATTGAATTCAGAGCCTTCACATTGAGCTACATTCCCAGACATTTTTGTTTTTTGAGATAGAGTCCCTCTAAGTTGCCCGGGCTGGATTTGAACTTATGATCTTCCTGCCTCAGCCTCCTAGAGTGCTAGTATTACAAGCATGCATCCCTATGCTTGGTTATATTGCTTTTGAGAAGTTCTTGTCTAACTCATTTGTCCAACTATTGATTGTTCTATTGTTTCATTGATGTTAAGCTTTTTTTGTTGTTGGTTTTTGTGTTTGGTTTTGGGTTTTTGAGACAGAGTTTCACTATGTAGTTCAGGCTGGTCCTGGACTCCTTATGTGACTCAGACTGGCCTCAAAGTTGCAATGATCCTTCTGCCTCAGCCTCCTGAATGCTGGGATCATAGGCCTACACCACCACCAGGCTCTACTGGTGTTAAGCTTTTTGAATTCTTTATACAAAGGGTGATCAAAACACACAGTGAATGCTTAAATTTTAAAATTTTTATCATAATAAAAGATGCATTGCAAATAGCTTCCCCCAAAATACTCCCACTTTCTTCAAAGACACTTTTTCCATTTTTCTTGCCACTTTCTAAAGCAGTTCTGGAAGTCCTCTTTAGTGTCTTCATGAGGCATGAAAGAGACAGTGGATACCACTGATGGGTGCCATACAACTGTAAAGAAGGCTCATAAAAACATTATGGTGCATCCTCATCCACCTTGTTCACCAGATCTGGCATCATGCAATTTCTGGCTCTTCCCCAAAGTCAAAATGACCATGACAGATAAATGTTTTGATTTTTTAATTTGATTTTGTTTGATTTGATTTTTTTTTCATTTGATGCTTTTTTAAATTTGATTTTGTCTTGATTGTTTTTATTGGGGAGCAGACTCAGGACCTTGTGCTTGCCAGGCAGGCACAGCGCCACTGAGATACATCCCCAGCCCCAGGTAAATGTTTTGAATCAATTCAGGACATTGAGCAACAATAACAAAACTAAAGATATTCATGAAAGAGAACTTCCAGAACTGCTTTAGAATGTAGTAAGAACAATGGGATAAGTGTGTTTGAAATGAAGGAAGCATTGAGAGGGGAATTAATGACTATGTGTCTTTTACTGTAATAAATATTTTATCACCGTATATTTTATCACATCTCATATATTCTAGATATTAGTCTTCTGTTGAAAGAGTATCTGGCAAAGATTCTCTCCCATTCTGTAGGTTGTCTCTTTACTCTGTCGATTGTTTTCCTTGCTATACAGAAAGTTTTTTTTAATTCGATGTAGTCTCATTTGTTGATTGTTACTACTATTTCCTTTGCTATTGGAATCCTGTTCAGCAAATCTTTGCCTGTGCTTTTAAAGTTTTAGGTTTTAGGTTTTTAGTTTTAGGTTTTATACTCAGGTCTTTGTTCCATTTTGAATTGGTTTTGTACAGGGTGAGAGATAGGGATCCAGTTTCAATGTTTTACATATGGATATCCAATTTTCCCAGCATTCCATGTGCTGATGGGATGAATGTGAAGACTGTAGCTGTTAAATGAAATATTTTGCAAGTGTCCACTATGTCCATTTGACCTATAGGACAATTTAACACCAATATTTCATTGTTGATTGTTTTTGTCTGGTGACCTGGATAACCCATTAAGAAAAGTAAAGTGTTAAGGTTTCCAACTGTTACTATATTCTTCTATCCTTTTGCATCTGATAATGTTTACTGTGTGTGATTCAGTGTTCCAAGGTTTGGTGCACAAATAGAGTCTGCCAAAATAAAGCATACACACTTCAGGAAAAGAAAAACTTGTATAAATATTTTAATACTAAATGTATTGAGACATCATGAGATTAATTGGCTTCTACAGTTACAAAAGGTGCTCAAAGTGGTGGCCATTAGCCTCCAGACATTTAGTAGTATGGAGAACTGCTGCTTGGTCGTTGAGATTGCTGCACATACATTTTCAGTTCCGTCTCTAAGGGCCAGCAGTGTAGTGAGCTTTCTGCAATATAAGACATCTTCTAGGTTCCCCCATATGAGAGTAACAACACCATCTATTGAAAAAAATCATACTGTTTTTCTTTTCCTGAAGTGTCTATGAATTTTTTTGTTGGACTCTGTATACTTACAGCTGTTATTTCTTCTTGTTGAATTGATCCTTTTATCACTATATGATGACCTTCTTTGTACAGTTTTTTACAGTTTATTTTACCTGATATAAATATAGCTATTCCTGCTCACTTTTTGTTTCTATTTATGTGGTATATCTTTTCTCATCTCTTCAGTTTTAGTCTATGTGTATCTTTACAGATGAAATTAGATTCTCGTAGTAGTAACTTAATTTTTTAAAAATCCATTCTCCCAATATATGTTTTTGGTTTTTTGTGGGGGTACCAAAGATCAAACTCAGGACCTTGTGCTTGTGAGGCAGGCAGCAGAACCACTACACTAAATCCCCAGCCCCCAACATATGTTTTTAAATAGGGAGAATTTAATCCACTACATTCAAGCTTGTTACAGATAAATAAAAATATGCTGTTATTATTTATTTATTTGTATTATTGGGAATTGAACCCTGAGTCTTCATACTGAGCTACACCTAAGTTTTCCAGGAGTGGCTCAAAAGTGGGATCCTCCTGCCTCAGCCTCTCAGCATGCTGGGATTACAGAGCAGGCACAACCATATCTGATTTATTCTTTAGTTGTTTTTCAGGATGTCCTTTTTCTTTTCTTCCTCTATTTTTGGGGGAGAGGTGGCAGAAGGGGTTGAGACAGAGTCTCTCTATGTAAATTTAGGCTAGTATTAAACTTACTATGTTGCTAAAGATAGCTTTGGACTCATGGCAATCCTCCAGCCTCAACTTCTCAAGATCTGGGATTAGAGGTATGAGCCATCACATCTGCCTCCTTTCTTCCTCTCTTGTTCATCTTTGTAGTTTGATAGTTTTCTGTATTGATAGGGTTCATATATCTGTTCTACTATTCTGCTGATGAATTTTATATTTTCATGATGGTAGTTATCATCCTTTCATTTCTAGTATAGGAATCCCTTAAGCATTTAAGTCTGATAGAATAACTTTTCTCAGTTTTCATTTGTCTTGTCTCTTTTCTTAAAAGATCACCAATCGTATAAGATTAGTACCTTGACATTCTGGCCTCCATTAGCCTTAATTATTGTACTTTCTAAAGTCCCAATCTATACACATTGAGTGTTAGTCAACATACAAAAAAATTTTAGCAGGGGAGGGACAACAATTTGACCCATAACAGTAATATTAAGCATCTTCTCATGGAAATTTGTGTATCTGCTTTGAAGATATGTCTACTCGAGTTCCTTGCTCACTTTTAAATAGCATTTTTTTTGTTGTTGTTGAGTTATAGGAATTCTTTATATAATCTGTTTTTTGTTTTTATTTTTGTTTTTAGACAGGGTCTTGCACTGTAGTTCAGGCTATCCTTGAGCTCACTGTGTAGCCCAGGCTGGCCTCAAACTCGTGGCAGTCCTCTTGCCTCAGCCTCCCAAATGCTGGGATTGCAGACATGGGCCACCATGCCTGGCTTCTTTATATATTCAGTATCCAAACCCTTTATCAGGTGTATGATATACAAATATTTTCTCCAGGTCTGTGAGTTATTATTTTATTTCCTGATGATGTTCTGTAATGTACTCAACCATTTTATTTTCATGAAATTTCATTTATTTTTCTTCTGTTGCCGTAACTAAGAAAGCATTGCCTAATTCAAATTCATGAAGAGTTTTGCTCTTACATTCAGGCTTATGGTCCATTTTCATATATATATTCATTCAAATATATATATATATGTATATGTATATATATAAACTTATGCATATTGTGAGATATTTTTCTTATATTCCCCAATAATACCATAATTTGAAATGTTCTTTACTAGATTAAATATGAAAAATAGTAAAGATGGTTTTTGTTTGTTGGTTGGTTGCTGTTTCTGGGAATTTTCAAAAAAATCACTGAATCATTGCAGATATGAGAAAAAACACTTATTAAATCCTCTGAAATATACCTTACTTACATTAAGTTTATTCAGTTTGTTTTGTAAGCAGAGAAATTTAAAGCTAAGAGGAATGGCTGCCAATATCAGCTGAAATAACACTTTTTGAAAGATTATGAATAATATCTTGATTACAAATAAAAATGTGATCTCATCTTTTTAGCTCAAAATTGGCTAAAACTACATATCACTTTTTAGTCTGATTAATAGCAGAGTAACTAATTACAGTGGAAAAGAGATTAGCAAATCATTCAAGATGTCAAGTATAGTTAAAGTGCCATTTTGTCATAGATAATACAGGAGAGCCCAAGCGACAGGTGTGCATAATAAACAGGAACTGAGAATACCCAGGTATTGAAGAGTATAGGCAAGGCATTTAAATGAGTATTATTTGGTTAGATTCTTTTTTCTTCTTCAGAACTGTCATGCTATTGAATTTCCTTTTGATTCTTTGACACTCTAAGATTTGATATGGATTTTCTTTTTGCATTGCAGGATGTACAGAATCAAAAATTAAAGACAAGTGTGTGGTACCATGAGGTAAATGCTTATGTTTAGTTCTACGCATGCTGGATTTTCTGATCTGGATCTGCTTCAAAATATGATGATTCTAAGGAATAGATTGTATCTTTGCATTTATATTGCTTAGATCTGCAGTAGACCTAGTCTGTTAGAATCCATGCAAAATGTGTGGCCATAGACTTTGGTTGGGACTACCACCTAAAGGAACTGGATGGGAAGTTCTCTCCCCTAAGAGAGAGCACCCAGGGGCTGATACACTGGATCATTAATCCAAACCTCTTCTCAGTTCGTTAGTAAGATTTACCTCACCCCATTTGAATAACTTTCTCTTTTGTCTACTCCTAATAGGTTTGGTATGATGAATTTTTATCCTGGAACTCCAGCATGTTTGATGAGATTAGAGAGATCTCCCTACCTCTCAATACCATCTGGACCCCTGATATCGTCATCAATGAGTTGTAAGTGTGCTGGGTATAAGTGTTTCCGTGGGGCTGTAGACCACTTAAATCAGACCAACTGATTCTTACTTGCAGCTATTATTGCTTTTTTTGTTTCTCAAGTTGATGAGAAGCATATATTGTTGGCAATATTTGGGTGAGAAATACCAAGAGTTGATATCATTTAGGATACACGTTTGATTACTATGCTGGAGTCATTCTTTGTCCAGAGTGTAACAGTAGCAAATGAATTAAACCATGAGACTATCACTACATCTCGCCAGGGTGAATCATCTCATGGGAAATATAGTTCTCTTTGCAGTGCTCGGCTAATCCTAGATCTCGTGGTTACTAGCATCTCAAAAGCAGTTCTGTATGTTTTGAAATAACTAAAACTCTCTTTGTAACAACTCTCTTCTGTTTCATATAGTATGGACACTGAAAGATCTCCTGACCTTCCCTATGTTTATGTGAACTCATCTGGGACCATTAAGAACTTTAAGCCTATCCAGGTGGTGTCTGCCTGCAGCTTACAGACATATGCTTTTCCATTTGATATTCAGAATTGCAGCCTAACCTTCAATAGCATTCTGCACACAGGTAAACTGAGACACACAGTAAACTAGTTGGGAAAGCAACTGTGCTGGATTGGTATACATATTCTCTTATAATGGAATTATATTATAATTCAATTATATATATATATATATTATAATTAT
>NW_022900928.1:62151652-62163290 GCF_012274545.1 Fukomys damarensis
TATTATAATTATATTATAATTCAATTATATTATAATTTCATGTTTACTTTTAAAAATAGAGATCTCTTCTTGCAGTTATTTGGCTCTTGCTAAAATTCAGACCAGGTATAATGTGATAGCCCACTGCTGCTCTTAATTTGTGATTACAATATTAGGGTGCTACTGTCATTGAAAATAGCATAGAGTCACAGACAAATGCCACTACTCTATGGAGAATGGATTCCAAACCCTAAATTCATAGTTTTCTTCATTTTAATGACTCTGAAGATTTTATTCTATACCTCTACTGCTTAACTCAAATGAGATCAATAAGATCTCATTTGCATAGAGGGGCAAGAGAAAAAGGAAGAAGGATTTGAACTGGGAGGTGCAAAAGTGGGTTGATGTTGGCATCTCTTTCTCTCCCAGGAAGTTAACTTTGTCTGTTTTTTCCAGTGGAAGATATAGACCTGGGCTTTCTGAGGAACAGAGAAGACGTTAAGCATGACAAAAAAGCATTTTTGAATGATGGTGAATGGGAGCTGCTTTCTGTGTCCTCAACATACAATGTCCTGCAGAGCAGTGCTGGAGATTTTGCACAGATTCAGTTTAATGTAGGTCCTTCTTCCTGCCCTCTTGCCCATTTCTCTGCAGTTATTTTCTTCTGTTGGGTTGAGGAGTCTCTGCTCCAGTGCATATCACATTATCACACAGGAACAGTTGGTTCACATGATTCTGGAAAGCTACAGAGATCAGAGGTTCAATTAAAGATCTTGGGATCCTGTTGTAGATAGTCCACAGGGAAAAGTAAAGAGACTGGCTTTCAGACACCAGAGCCCTGAGCAACTCCCTACAGCAGGAATCGTCAATCCTTTCAGAACATGGTAACATAACCATTTCTAATTCTACTGAGAAAAACAAACAAATTCACTATCACAAACAAATTGTGAAGTCTATCTGATCAGTATTATTGTCCTGTTTTTAACTACATAATTACAAATTAATTTCAGATGCAGATACATACAATATTACGCACTTGATTATCTGAAGGGATTAGCTTAATAGTTACCTGCAGGACCCACAGAAACCATTGCTGGCTTCTGGCTTAGAGAGAACAACTGCCAATAAGGATGTACCAAAACCCACACTCCTGCCGTGTACTCCTGGGAATGGCCTCAGGTGCATTGTTCCCAGAAAAATTTGTCTGTTTGGGGCTCAGGGAATTGTCGGTGGACATCTGACAGTGAAGCCTGCTGATTTTCACATCAGAGGCAGCTGTTTTCTCCTCTCTGTTTTTCCCGGCAAATGGTCCTGACATGTGGTCAGCAGAAGGCTCATGGACAGGCAGACTCTTGGTATTTGTATTCAGCAGTGCACTCTGCTTTTCTATGCCAAGCTGGTTAGTGGTGGTGGAGTGGGATAGGGAGGCCCTTCATGTCACATAATGGGTCCAATTGGAAAATAGAGACTTCAGGCAAGTCAGGTTGCATATAAGATGAATTCTCCTAGAAACACACCTCTGGAATAAGAAGGCACATTTAGACTAGACCAAAGATGGTGAACCTTTTAGAGACTGAGTGCCAAAATTGCAACCCAAACCCATTTATTTATTACAAAGTGCCAACACTGCAGTTAAACCTGAATATTGAGGTTTTAGTTTAGAAAAAATACATTAATGTCTTTTGTCTTAAAAATAAAAACACAACAGAGCTTTCAATGATACAAACACCTTTTTATTGAAAGGTAAACATTTGCATCTGGCATGCTTTTGCACAATTAATGTGATCTTTGCTGTTCTGTGCATGCTGATAGTTTGTCAAACCTTAGCTCACACTTTGTCAGTTTGAGAGCAACACACGCAGCACCCAGGTTTTCTGTTACTGGCACCTAGTGCCACTGCTCCTTTCTGAGCATGTGGGTGGCCCTTACATGCACTGTTATCTGATGCTTACCTGCTGGGGCAATGCTGGGTGACTTGGTTGTGTACTGGCAGAGAGGGCTTTGCATGCCTCCTGCAGCAAGCTTGTCATAGGTTCACCACCACTGGAGTAGACCAAGGCATTATGGTTACAATGGATGTGCTAAGGGCAGTGGTGAAATACACCATCATTGAGGGCATACGTATCCCTCCTTTGGTTAAATGAAGTTGCATGCAGTTTTCTAGCAAAGCTCTTGTTAAATTGGGGTCGCTTGGGCACACCTGGGGTTGGAACTTGACTATACCACTGTCTAGAAATTCCCACCTTCCTAGGAGTGGGACAGGTTTGAATTCTTGTGTAAAATTTTGTTTGGCTTTTAGCAAAGCTTGTGCTGTGGCCTGCTTGTCCACTTTTTTTTTTTAGTAAAAGAAAGGGGGGGGAAGCTTTTTAAAAAATTTCAATGAGTTTCTTAGCTAAGAGTAAACACCTCATTAATTTTAAAGATATCAGCCTGCGAACATTATTAATGCAGCCCGAATAATGGAGAGCATTAAAGGGAAATGTGAGGGAGTAGCACGTGCAAGGTGGAATATAGTCACCCACCAAGTACTCCTGAGAATGCTGCACACCCCATTACCTACACTGCACGGAGGAGATGAATAGAGGCAAGAGATGGGGCAGGTAAACAGGAGCACAAGTGTGTGTGTCTCTCTGTGTGTGCGTGCATCTCTGTGTGTGCACACATACTCTCAGGTGCTCTCCCTAGAGCAGCCATTTGCAGTTATGTGTTACCCTTTGCCTTAAATATTAATTTTTCTTCTCAACAGCAGCAGGAGGTTTTCTATGTACTCCCTTCCTTTGGAATATGATGAACATAGCTGATAAATTGCTTAACAGAAGGGAATCTTTTCCAGATCAAGGATCCATGCTCCAGTTCCTTGGTTCCCTTCACTGCCCTGTTCCCCTCCTTTACATTGTTTGTGTGGAGGCACCCATTTGATTCCTTGCTCTTGGAGACTTCTGTGTGCCCTTACCCAGAGGTTATTAGCAGGGCTGGTTTCTACCCTAGTCCTCCAGAAGAGTAGTGAAAGGATCCTGAATACAGGTACGGATCACATCAGACAGACTTAGGAATGATTCTGCACTCAGGAAAAACTTAAAGTAGATTCTGTTACTATTACAATTCTCCATCTCAGTCTCTCAGCCTCCATGTGCACCCTGCCTGGGTTCATCATTCTTTCTCAGTAGCAGATATCCAACTCTGAATTTAGCATCTGAAACATGCTGGTATCTTTCAACAGCCCTTGACCAGTGATGTGAAACCTAGAGCCCACATCCATGCCAGCATCGGCCTTCCAGGATCTGACGGCAAAGGGCCATCTCTCTCCTAGACTAATCACCCACTGTGTCCCAGTCCAGGCTGCCCAGCAAAAGGTTGGAGACAGGTGGAGCAGGTGGGGGAGATGATGATCTCGTCTAAATCCATCATCTCAGGCCTGTTGTACACTGCTTCTGTTTATACTAAATCAAACAGTGTATGCCCTGTGAGTTCCAGCTAAGGTGCAATCATAGCTGATGGCTCTGGGACACGTATTGTTTATCAGAGGGCACCACTGATGCTTTGGAGTCAGGCTACATTCCACAGGGGGCCCAGAACAAGGCACTTCTCCCCACAAGGATGTCTGTGTGGTGCCAGACCTGATCCAGCAGCCATAGGAGGGCAGGTTTCTTCCAATACATTATTGAAAATACCAGTTCCCAGAAACAGCAGGCTAAGTATTTGATCTGTATGGCAGTGATTTTTTTTTTTTTAAGTGAGGGTAGAAGTGGGAGGAAATAGGGATAAAATTTAGAAACTTTTATTGGATGGAAAAGAGTAGACAGCTGTGGGAACTAAGCCAGCCCAACCACAGATACCCCATGTTGAACAAAGTGTTCATTCATTCAAGCAAGAAGGGGAGTACCCACAAAGCACTCCTGGATAAATGAAAAGGTGCTTTTCCTTACCCTCTTTTTTCCACGGCAAGGTTCCTTTTTATATTTAATTTTGTTGAGATTTCTATTGAATGCAGTTTATAAATATAAGACTCTTCTGGGTACCAACAAAGCAGGGGTCAAAGAGAAACAGAGAAAGACAGAGAGAGGCAGAGAGAGATTGAGATTAGGGCCTTGGGACTCCTTCATGGAGTTTCTGCTAACCCAGCCCAACATGTGGTCAAGATCCAAGAAACTCTCACCTCAGTGCAAAGATCTTATTTAAATGGTGGTAACTCTCCCATTCTTTCTGAACTGGGAATGTTGGGAGGGGCTTGGGCAAGGAGGAAAATGGGCTTCTGTATGAAGTGTGAGCCTGGGCGTCAAAATTTCAACTATGTCATAAAGACGGTCATGCAAAATTGAGTACTGGTGGGGTCTACCATCAAGGAGGCAATTATTGGCTAACCTTGGGGCCTATTCCATCTCCAAGGAGCTCTCCATACACACATTCTGAATTAGATTGATCTCTTTCATTAACATCAATAGGCTCCAAATACCTTTGTGTACTTATTATTACCTGGCTTTAATGGATAATGAAATTGTGGCATAATACTGCTAACACCTGAAGGGTGTCTAATGGAGAACACAGACTGAAACTAAAGTGCTTTTTCTTCTTTTTCTGTGGAATTTAAAGGCACCAGCTCCTTTAGACCATTAGAAATGATGGGCTGTAGGTAGGGGCCGTTTTGCAGAGATCAGTGTCTCACTGAGCTGGTGATACTACTTCCCAGCAAAAACCAAGGTTATGGCTTCAGGTGTGATTTACGAGAGGCAGCCTTTGAAAAGACTGGCCTCAATCCCCCTATGGGGTAACTCCACACTGCTATTCCATTGGCACTAAAGGTAGCATTATTAACAGATTCCAGTACAATGCAATGAACATCTTTTTGTGCACCTGTTTCAATGATAAACACTTAAAACATAGAGATGAATAAAAATGGCTCCTAATATTTATTGTGGACCTCAAAAATTGCCCAGGGAGACATGATAACAATAATTGCAAGACTGAACACTGTATGCTATGCATCAGTCTAAGAGTTTGTAGATGTCTACACCTATGAGATGGGTTCTCCAAGTATCTGCAGTTTTACTAGTGGGTGGAATAAAGTACCAAGAAGTTCAGCAACTTACTGGAGATTATAGGGTGACTAGTGGAGCCTGGTCTTGAATCCAGGCAGTCTGACTCCAGAAACCATATGTCTAATCCTATATTGTGATGACACACAATTAAATGCAACATGCTGTATTCTGATCCATTCTGTGGCAGCCACCCACTATGTGTTACTGGACAAGTCTCCTTTAGTAGTTTCACAAGACTGCCATGACAAAGCACCAACTGGGTGGCTTAAAACAATGGAAATTTATTCTCTGACAGTTCTGAAGGTTAGAAATCTGGAATCAAGAAGCCCAATCTAAGCATTCCAAGGGAGAATATACTCCACACTGGCAGTCTCTGGCATTCCTTGGCTTACGGCCCCATCACTCCATCTGGTCCCATCTTTGCATTGCATTCTCTTTGCTTAATTATTCTTTTCTAAGGACTCCAGTCAGACTGGATGAAGGGCCCATTCTACCCTACTATGACCTCATCTTAACAATTATATCTTCAATGATCCCATTTCCCAATAAGGTTATATTCTAAGGTTCTGGGAAGGACATGGCATCTTGGGAACACTATCATAGTAGAGTCTACCATGCTGTGGCCCTTAAAACTTACATCTGCCTCATATGCAAAATAAATTCATCCATATCAGCATTCCCAAAAGTCCTAGTCTATTCTAGCATCAACTTTAAATCCAAAATAATCACCTGAATATCAATGCAGAAAGTCCCAAGTCTCATCACCCAAGTCATACAAATCATGTGTACACTCTAGTTATGTCCCATTCTGGTGCAAAATTTCTCTCCAGCCTCAGACTAATGAATATCCAACCACCAGGTCAGGTTTGTGAACCTGTATGACAGAGGCCAGGGCAAAGTCCTGTCCCATTAATAATCTAATTCTGGTATTTAGGATAGTGCCGGACAGCCTGTTCATGCTCAATTATTGTTATCAAATGATGTGATGAAGAAAAAAGTTTCTGAAAACCATATGAGTTTCTTAAAGCTGCACTAAGCTTATAGAGAAAATTAGTCTCAGCTGAAGGGAACATTGCCCCTAAATGAACCTAAGAAAAAAGGTTAGTCCCTTGTTCTGGGAAGAAAATCAAACTAGTAGGGACTGTTTGGTCTATTTTAGGAAGGGGAACATTTCTCATCCTAAAGGTAGGAGAAGAATGGATGAGGTAGTTTTGGAGGGTTTTTTTCAATTTTACAATTCAGAGACAGAAAAGTTCTATTTTATTTTGTTTTGTTCAAGACAGGGACTCATTATGTAATTCAGGCTGGTCTTGAATTCACTATGTAGCCCAGGCTGGCCTCAAATTCACTGCGATCCTCCTTCCTCAGCCTCTCACATGCTGGGATTACAGGTGGGCATCACCATAATCAGTAGGGAAGTTCTTCAGTTTATGTCACAATAGAGGTGAATTGTCCATGTTTGTACTTATGCTTTCCCCTCTAGCATTCAGCTATTATTACCATCCAGTGAATACTAGGTTCCTGACAGAACCTGACAAAACTTGTAGGGCTCACTAAAAAATAAAAATGTGGAGCTTCTTGTTAAAAAATTAAGACTTTCTAAACTTTAGCAGTACAGCAATAAGCCAAGTGCAAGGCCGGTCCAAGTTTAGGTCCTGTACAGGTCTCACCCATGAAGCCAGCTGCCTCCTAACCTCTTAGTTCTCTCTCTTCCCAAACCTCTTCCCTGACACTTGCACTTCTCAGGAATTGCAGACTTGGAGGAGCCACACTACCTATCTTCGGTTGCAGCTTCGATTTATATTTACTGTCTGCCTCAGCCTCTGCATGGAGATTAGTCATCTTCACTTATGCTATTCACATAGGAACTTTATTTAAGAGCACAACAGATCTCAGTTGTACCCGAGATGTTTGGCAAGGAAAAATAGACTAAGAAAAGGAAAGCTGGATGTGAGGGCACACTCCTGTAGTCACAGCACTTGGGAAGCTAAGGCAAGAGGATCATGAGTTCAAGGCCAGCCTTGGCTACATAGCAAGACCCTGTCTCAAAAATAGGTCCAGAGTTTGATCCCCAGTACAAAAAAAAAAAAAAAAAAAAAAAGAAAAGAAAGAAAGAAAAGAGTAAGAATCGAGGCACAGAGAGATTACCTCATACAGGATCATTAGACTTGCTCTGTAAGTTCTTAGAATGGGGTCACTGCAGAACTCTGCTCTGTTGATTTTAAGTTTGAGTTGTTTCCAGCCAGATCATCATGCCTATTTGAACTTTTCCTTATCTGAGACTTTTCTTCTCCATGCCATCTCTGCTGAGGGGAGATTCTACACTCCAGAGACAGCAGACCTGGTTGCCACCCGGCCTCATGAGGCCAGAACACTGATAGCCTAGGCTGGGTTGCAATGGACTCTGAGAGTTGACCTCTTTCTCCTGCCCACACTACCCACAGCCATTTCAATCAAAGCATGATGACAGGAGCTACAGAGGTGCAGGCTGATGACAATTAATTTTGTTATTGTTTTTCTTGTTGAATGCACTTTGGTAGAAATGTGTTTTAACCAAATTACTGCAAAGCAGTGAGTATTGCTCTGGTGTAGCCGTTTGCAGCCAATTATGCTTAATGTGAAAGACAACAGCCAGACTACAATCTGCCAAACGGCGCTGGCCTGCCAAGCTCCACTGAGCTGAGATGGGCTCCTGGACCTGGTGATTGTGGGAGCTCTCACTCTGATCAGCAAGATGGCGTCTGGGCTCTCCTGGCCAAGCTGTTCTCCCACCACCCTTTGCCCCACTGCTGGGTTCTGTGTGTCATTTCTGCCTTGGCTTTGGAGCCAGAGACTTGAGATGACAGAGAAGGACCCTTTCCCTACTCAGACTCAGAAACCTGCTCAAATGTGCTGCAGTGGAAAAGAACACAAAGACTCAGTGTGGAACATATCAGCTCTGCCACTGGCTCATCTTACTTAAGGGGTCTGGGCTGTAAAGTGGAGGATGTTACTTACCAACAAGTTGGCAGTGATATTTCCATAAATCACATCGTTTGAGTAAATGCACCCAGCACTCACCCCACATGTAGAAAGCATTCTATAATTAGGAAAATCCAAGAACTGTGATTCTAAGCCTATTCATCTAAATCCAGTAGCAAAAAGCTTAAGATGTTCATTTATTTGACAAACATTTGTTGAATACCTACTATAAAAAAGTCTCATTTTGCCACTTGGGGGATCATCACCACCCTGGTGATGGGATGAAACAAATGTTCACATTCTAGTGGGAGAAGCAGCTCAGCTACATATTTCTTCGTTTCTTTTTAGGAAGGATGAGAAGAGTAGATGTTTCTTAAAGACATTTTCCTATCACTATCCCATAGTGACATAAATATAGCTATAAAACATGGCAATAATAATAGTGATTTTATGAGAGTCAAATTCCATGCTGCAAAAGTTGCTCAGAGCTCTGTACGGACCCATAGTACAGACTAAGCAGGAGAGCTTCAGTTTGCTCTAGGGGAACCCACATCTCCTCTGTGCTCCTAGACTGAGCTGGGATCTGCAGAGATGGGGTCCTTGGTCACGGGAGAAAGGGTCAGGAGCAGTGACAAGAAATTGGAAGGAGTTGGGGGTTGGTCACTGCCAAACTGGTTTTGTCCCTAGGAGAAAGCCATAGCTCTTGACTGTCTGCATAGACTTCTCACTCAGGCCTGGTCTCTACTCCTAGCCCTTGGCTCCTTCAGGCCTAAGGGTAATATCTGCTCACTCAGTCTGCAAAAAAGTTCTGGTGTACTAATCTTTTAGCAGGTGGAGGGACTGGGGATTGAACACAGGACCTTCACACTAAGCTACATCCCCAGTTCTTTTTGTTCATTTGATTACTTGTGTGTTTTGAGAAAGGCTCTTGTTAATTTGCCCAGGCAGGACTCAAACTTGCAAATTTTCCTACCTTAGCCTCCCAGAGTGCAGGAATTACAGGCATGCATCACCAAATTCAGCCCTGCTGTTCTTGTGGTTTCTTCATACCATGTCCACATCTTGCAAAGAGTCTCTTTATTGAGCCCACCTGAAATTTACTCATTTTACTGTGCTATTTGTTCCTGCACAGATCTCTGATAGATCACCTAATGCCAAGGAGCTCATATTCCAAGAAACAAGAAAGCTAACTGGAAAATAATCCACAAAAATTTTACATAGTAAGTGGTTTAAGAGAAGGAAGATTTTTGATTTTAAGATAGTTTGCATCAATTGTGCACATTTGGACAAGTAACTCAACCTGTTTGAGACTCAGTTTCCTTGTTTGTAGAGTGGAGATAATAACAAAATCAGCCCTTGAAGTTGTGAGGACTGAATAGGATAAACATGTAAAACACTTAATCTAATGTCTGGCACACAAGCAATAAATAAATAACTGCTTCTTATTGTAACTATTAATAACATTAACATTAGTTCTTAGGAAAGTTTAAAGGACAGTTTTCCTTTTTTCTAAACTATAAAATAACCTCAAACATATTTCCAAGATAAACTACACAGACAGCAAAAGTATTGAGACTTAAGGGAGTATTCCTGGCTATGGCCAAACCCTAGTCCATCAGTGTAGATTCATCAGAGTCCTTTTCCCTGGTCAGGTGGTGATTCGCAGACGCCCTCTGGCCTATGTCGTGAGCCTGCTGATTCCCAGCATCTTCCTAATGCTAATGGACCTGGGGAGCTTCTATCTGCCACCCAACTGCCGGGCCAGGATTATATTCAAGACCAGTGTTCTGGTGGGCTACACTGTCTTCAGGGTCAACATGGCTAACGAGGTGCCAAGGAGTGCAGGGAATACCTCTTTGATTGGTAAGCAGCCTCAAGACCACCTGACACCCATCTTACACTGGTCCTGTCAGAGATTTGTGTTGCCTTTCAGATTAGAGGAGGGGGAGGCCCGAGTCTCTGGCTAACTCCATCTTTTCACTCTGGTGTCTTCCCTTAGGTGTCTTCTTCACAGTCTGCATGGCCTTCTTGGTTCTCAGCTTATCCAAGTCAGTTCTCTTGGTCAAATTTCTCCACAACGGACAGTGCAGTGGGTGGGAACAGCCCCTCTTGTGTCTTCAAAGGGATGCTGATGCTGATGAATCTAGAGTGGACCCCAGGGCCCAGTGTGCTGGGGTAACAGGTTTGTGAGAAACCTTGAGCTCCCTATACTGCCTTGCTTTATTACTCTGGGCACCAGTGCCCACTGGCAAAGCACCAGACCTTGTGGTGAGTTGTGTGAAGAACCTGAAAATCTGCTCCTTAGTCCCTGTGCTGCATTTTATTTTACCTCTCTAGGGACGAAGGGTCACTTCTGGCTGGAGGTCATTTTATTGTTTGTTTTGTTTTTGGTACTGGGGATCAAACTCAGGACATTGCGCTTGTGAGGCTAAATCCCTGGTCCCTGCTGGAGGTCATTATAGCTTTAAGGTCAGGTCCTTAGTTACTCCTAGCTTGTTTAATTTTCCAGTTTCAACTAATTACCTAATATGACTGGGCCTCTGACATGCAAGTGCTCTCTCTCTCCTCTCTCTGGAGAGGAGTTATATATATTAGAGTTCCAATTCCTTAATTTGAAAAAGCATATGAATCATCCCTGCCCCTAAAACTCCAATTCAGTTAACTGGGGCTAGTCCCTAGCTCAGAAAATCTCCTAGGTGAATCTCACCTAGACATACACTGCTTAGGCAACACATCTCTGCCATGTGTTCCAGGCCTTCCTTCAGCATAGCCATGCCTATCTAAGCAAGGAAGGTAAGAGTCCCTGACCCCAACCCCAACCCACTGCCCAGTGTTGCCCTCAACCTCCCTTGAAAGGTGAGGCCATCAGCTTCAAGGAAAGTTGAGGCTGGCTTTCTTAGCCTGTGATTTATCTGGTGTTTTGCTCTATCATTCAGAGTCCCCAATTTATCAAGAGCACCAGGCCCAGCCGGGGACCCTAAAGGAAGTCTGGTTTCAGCTTCAATCCATCAACAACTACCTCCACACTCAGGACCAGATGGACAAGCAAGAGGTTGCGTGGCTGGCACTCCTGTACCGCTTTGACCAACTGCTCTTCCGAAGCTACCTCACCATGCTGGGACTCTATACTGTCACCCTGTGTTCTCTCTGGGTTCTGTGGAGTGGCTTGTGAAAACTGAAACTGCTCGTTTTAGTCACCATGCTGTCATTGCACTTAGGGCAGCTGAAAATATTTCTGAGGGGAGACGGAAGGGGGAGGAATGGTATGTTTAAAAGCTTCCCACCCACCTCCTTTACCTCTTTTCATTGAGTCCAAAAACACACCCTATGGACAACAGAGGATCCAGAAATAACCTGTTCAGGATGAAAATGTATAAACAGAACAAGGTATATAGTAAGAGTAAGCCTGTACTCCCTGGGAACCTAGAAACCCCCTTCAGAAAATTCCTAGGCACAGGCTTGCTTACATGCATGCTTAAATAGTTCTTATCAGCATACTGTCACTCCATCTCCCAGTTCTGCCTTTGTCATTTATTCAACAAAACCTTTATTGAGTGTTAAGAACCAGGAATTTCTCAGCGGTTCCACCACCTGCCTTGCAAGCACAAGGACCCGAGTTCTATCCCCAGTACCAAAAAAAAAAAAAAAAAAAAAAAAAAAAA
>NW_022900928.1:62163391-62191969 GCF_012274545.1 Fukomys damarensis
AAAAAAAAAAAAAAAAAAAAAAAAAAAGAACCAGGAATTATGTTAGACACACCAGAGAAGAGAAAATAAGTCAGAGTATTCTCCAATTGGTTTGATTCCCATAGTCTCCCTTGAACTGATCAGAACACAAAATTCCAGACATATCTGTACCTTTTGAAGCTCTTGTTCCCAATTTACCAGTTGAGACACTGACTCCATCTTCCTTCTGTGTTGAGAGAACCCTGGTGCCAAGGCTCCCAGGCCCAGTCCAGCACAGCTTTTAGTGACCATACCTTATGTGGAAGGCACTGAGCTGGCTGCATGGTCCTTAGATTCAAGGAATTTTTAACCCAACTACTTGAGCTAGGGCTACCAAATAAAATGCTGCAGCCTGAGCAACAATTTGAACAAAAAGAAATTTATTTTCTCATTATTCTGATTGCTGGAAGTCTGAGATCAAGATGCCAGCAAAGTTGATTTCTTCTGAGACCTCTCTCCTTGGCTTGCAGACTGTTACTTCTCCAGGCATCTTCACATGGTCCTTCCTCTATACCTATATCCAAAGTTCCTCTTCCTATAAGGATACCAGTCATATTGGATTGGGGACTATATTAATGCCTCCATTTAATCTTAACTAATTCTTTTAAGGCTTTGTCTCTGGATGTAGTCATGTTCTGAAGCATTAAGAGTTAGATTTTGGAGGGACATGAATCACTCCATAACTCACACGTGATTATGGAGACTTGGCAAGTCCAAAATCTTCAAGGCAGACCAGCAGGCTGGAGATACAAGGAAAGCTGTAAATTTGAGTCCAGAGGTAGTGCATTGGCAGGATTCCCTCTTCTGGGAAATTCAGTCTTTTTAAAATTAAGGTCTTCAGGGCTGGGGATTTAGCTCAGTGGTTCTGCCGCCTGCCTCTCAAGTACTAGGACCCGAGTTCAATCCCTGGTACCAAAAAGTAAAAAATAAAATTAAGATCTTCAACCAATTGTGTGAAGCCTGCCCACATTATGGAGAGCCACCCACTCTACTCAAAGTCTACTGATTTAAATACTGAAATTATCTAAAAAGATACACTTATAGAAACATCTAGGACTGACCAAAGTCCTTCACCTAGCCACAGTGGCACATAAAGTCAACCATGGAAGTCCTGATGATTAGCACCTGATTAGCACCCCTTCTATGCCACAGTCACTCATTCAGAAGGAGTAGAAAAGTCCGATCATCTGGCACTGGGAAACCAATCAACTCTGGCTCAGATTGTCTAGTAACCAAGTCTATAGTAATTATCCTATCTCATGTCAGTTCTGTAATCTCAAACCTGAACTATAAGGTCAGAATTCAAGCCTTTCACAAACTATCCTTCCCTTTTGTATTTGACTTTCTTGTTTTCTCATTGTTTCCTACCACAGTATTCAGTATAGCCAAGCTAGCCTGCTTCTGATCCTCCCCAGGAAGGGTTTTTTCAGCTAAGCTTCTACTTCTATTTGACATACTCTTCTTTTGCTTCACAAATCTGCACATCAACTCTGTCTCAGAGTCTGGCTCAAAACAGCCTTATTCTCCCACCATTTTCACCTGATCACCCCCTTTCTATCTTTGCTCCTGCGTTAACATATCTTTCTTCTTTTGAGTGTTTTACAGCCTTGTTTTGCATGCATGTGTATGTGTACATGTGTGCATGTATGTGTGTGTGTGTGTGTGTGTGTGTGAGAGAGAGAGAGAGAGAGATCTGTCATAAAGACCACATATTACAATAGTACTGTTTTCTCTTTCTAGTTTATCCCCCATTTCTGTTCAGGTCCATGGCATTTTGCCTATGATGATTTTGCAATAGCAGTTGCAAAGCAACTCATTCTAACTCACTCCAGACAGTGGACATGTATCTGGTGTGTTTCCACAAGTCTGAGCAATCTACTCAAAGTCAGACATCCAGTCCCTAGACATCTGGGTACCCCACCTCCAGAGTAGTCTTTAGGAGGTTGGTGGGCAAAAGGACATAGTGGACTGTGAGACAATCACCACGCCCATTGTTGCCAGCACAAGACACAAAAGTCCTAAACTGTTTGCTAGGAACTTTTTCTGGCACTAAAATTGCTTTTAAAAAAAATCTGCCCCCCTCCTCCCCCTGAAGAAATAGAATTTAAATTCAAACAGCCTTTACCTGCATCCTCCCTCTCTCATTACCTCCCAGTTAGTGCTCAACACCAATTGTCCATGAAATTCCACTGCTGCTGTTAATGAAATGAGGAACATAAGAAGTTTGTGAACAGGAAGTATCCATGCAAAGCTCCACCTGTTTCCTTCTTCACTTCCTACTTTCCACCGCCAGCCTCCTCTGCCATATCGTGCTCAGTTAGCTTCTATATTGATTCTGGCTTTCTCATTTCCTCCCCCAGATAATAGAGAGGGGAAGGAGGAAAAGGCCTGCAGTGAACATTTTGCTGTTGGGTCTCTCTCATTCTGGCTGCATATTGGAAGGAGCACCAGATTCTGGCCCTACCTCTATCACTATTTATTCAGAAGAACTTGGACTTAACTTCTTACACTTCTATCTAATTTATCTGAAATTGAGGCTGTTAAACTTACTCTATCCATATCACAGAGTATATGAGATCAAAATGAAGCAACGTATTTTATAGCATTTTGAAAAGCAAGTAATAGATCACAAAATAAATAAAAGACCTATCTGCTTATCAACATATGAATTCTTGTAGTCAGTCTTTAGTATGGGGTCTGACTTCTAGCTACCTCTACCAGAATCCAGTTATGGTCAGTGGTTCTCTCCAGCAATGCAAATATAAGTATATTAGGCCCAGCCACTAAGTGGATGCCTGCTGTTCCATACCAAGTGGCTCTGATCTCCACTGGCAGCAAAGAACTTACTCTGAGCCTCAGGGTCAGTCTGCAGCCCGAAGCAATGACATTATTAACATGAGATACTGCAGACCTCCTCCTGGAATAGTGCTTTACGCCTCGGAAGGAACACGGTCGCCAGCAGCCCTTATTTACAGAGCAGCTTTAGCTCAGCCCCTCCAAATGTTTACACATTCCATGGTTCCTGTTTCATAGAGGAAGGAAACTGAGGAACAGAGCAAAATGGGATTCTCCCAGCTGTGAATACTCCTACCATCTGCTGCTTTCCAGAATGTAGGAGGTAGTTATAAGGTAGTTTCAGCAGTCACTGAGAAATCACAGCTCTAGTTCTGGGGACTCCACTGGTATCTAGAATTCAGAGATAATTATCCAGGTAACTTTCAGTTCATCATAAGATGTCAAGATAACTTTTGAGGGCCACCAGGACCACCTCCTGAAGCTTCCCTCGCTTTTTGTATGTATTGCAAATAACCAAGTGCTGGGGCTCAAACCTAGAGCCTCACACATGGTACGTAAGCACTCAACTACTGAGCTACATCCCTAGCCACTGGTATCTCCTTTTCTTACAGAGATAATCCTTACCACCTTCTGTAGTCGTCTCAAAGGAGCAGGACCCATGGTGGTAAAAGAAGCTGAGCTTCTCAACTCTCAAATATTGATGACATAGCAAGTTGCCTGCGTCCTAACTGAATCTGGGTGGTCAGAACCAGAGAGCAAAGGAAAGAAGGCCGTGAAGGGAGCCAGCAGGAAACATGCAGATGGAGTTAGTCATTCTCCCAGCTCAGGCTCAAGGCTCCCCCAAATCCTGTCACTTCTCAGAGATCCAATTATGCATGTACGGCAAGGTTAGCAGAAGCAGAAAGAGTTAAATTTTACCATACCCTGTGGCTCTGAGGCTCCTAGAATACTCCACAGCTTGCTTTTAAGGCAGAGAGTCCCTCTACCAATCACTGGATGGTGGATGGCTATTGCATCTCAGAGATCCCAGTTTTTTCCCCACTAACAGCCCCAACTTCTTCCCTGAGGCCCCATCTTGTCATCTCCCTGTCAAGCGCAATCTAAATTCCCTTTTCCCCAGCTCAGATTCCACCTCAGCAGCCAAAACGTCTCAGGCCTGAGTTATTTACCTGCCGAGACAGTAAGAGCTTCATAATTAGCTGAGCACCAGCATGGAGGCTTTTATGAGCTGCCACACCCCCCACCACACTCTGGTGTCCGTAATTGAAATGACCCACACCAGTGATTAGATTAGGGGGCTGAAGAAGCCCAGCATGCCACCCCTAGCCCCCTCCCCTGGCTGTTGGGGAGGTGATGTAGTTAAGTTTGTGCTTCATTTGGCAGAGGCCATAAAGCAGGAATTGCAGCAGGGCTTTCTGCAGGAGCTAGAAGGCACTGCTGGGTGGTGGGCAGGCTCCGTGGCAAGCAACAGACTCCAGGTTTGTGGGAGGAGGCTGGTGCTCCCCTTTTCTTGCTTTTTCTACCTCTCCTCCAGCCTAGTGTTAGGCTCCAAAGACAGGGGGCCCACAGGGGCCTAGAAGGATGATCATCCCTCCTGGAGAACAGGCTGCATGTGGATTGCCAGCCTATGATCAGTCCCTACTCCTGGTTACCTGCTTATCCTCTTTGGAAAGCACCAGGCTGAGAGAGGCAAAGCAAGTGCTGTTGACAATTATTTTCTCCCATTTCCCTGCCCAATCTTGGCTTCCAGTTCTCTGGACAGTTTAATTTTTCTTTTCTCCCCCAGGCCCATCCTCCTGCAGCCTTCTCCCCAACACACCCATTGAGCACGGAGGCCAAATTTGGCCTCATTGTGCAATAGGTGAAGCTTGTCTAAGTTTCTTCCTGCTCTTTCCTCTTCCCCAGCCACATCTATACAGCCACTTGTGTCACCACTCTGCCCAAAGGACCCTTCACTGCTGTGCTCTTTTTTTCTCCAAAACTAACTTTCCAAACTCTGCACAAAACAAATCTGACCTGTTCCTCCTGTTCCACTTTCTACACAGTCAGTTATTGGTAACACCATTTGCTAAAGTAAGTTCATGCCAAACTTTCAGTCTGGTGTACGTGTACCCACAGAGGGGCTCAGCAGTGTTCCAGGTACACTCAAAGCCCCAGAATGAGCATGGTTCCTCTTCTAGAGCATTAGCTTTACTCAACAATGTGTTGTTAGAACACTTAATTTCCCATGGAAAAAATATTGATATATCTTGGTTAAGAAGTAAAAACGTATGGGCTGGGGACTTAGCTTAGTGGCTCTGTGCCTGCCTTAAAAGTGCAAGATCCTGAGTTGGATCCCCATACAGGGGTAGGAGGGGGGCAAAACAAAAAAAGGAGTAAATAAAAATTTAGAACAAAAAAGCAAATCTTTAGATTAGGCTTTATGGAATAAGAGGGGGTAACTTTGGCTCTGTTCCTGCTTTAAAATAATGTATTAATAGAAAATCTGAGGTATATTCGGTAGTGAGGACAATCAGAGCTAATGACCATGGAGGACTTTGCCATGTGCCAAGCACTGTGCTGTTATGGGACTACAATATCAGTCCCAAGAGAGTAGGAAGGTTATGTTTATTTACTATATTTCCAGGGCATATAATAGATAGATAGAGATATATAGATATAGATAGATAGATAGATAGATAGATAGATAGATAGATAGATAAGATGGATGGATGGCACTAGGGTTATTATGAAGATATGTATATAACATACATGATACATATAAATATAACCCAACTAGTTTTTGGGGGGTCTGGTACCAGGGATCGAACTCAGGACCTTGCACTTGCGAGGCAGGCAGCAGAACCGCTGAGCTAAATCCCCGGTAGCCCTACTATTATCATTCCCATTTCACAACTGAAAAACACTGAGGGCACAGAGAGGTTAGGTAAATTGCCTAAGATCACTACAAGTGAAAAAAACTGGTGTGTTAGCTTTCTATCACTATGACAAATACCTGAAATAATCAACTTATACAGAGAAAAGGTTTATTTTAGTGCACAGTTTTAGAGGTTCCAGTCTATGACTGGGCAGACACATTGTTCTTAGGCCTGTGGTGGGGGCAACATATCATTGTGGGAGTACATGGTGGGACAAAAGTACTCATGTTATGGTGAGGAAGCAAAAGAGAAGGAGTCAGGGACTGGAATCCCACAGTCCCCTTTGAGGCACACCTCCAGTGATCTGAAGACCTCCCACTAGGCCAGTATCAAGCTAGGAGCCAAACTTCAACATGTTGGCCTTTGGAAGATATTCTGAGTCCAAACCATAGCAATGAGGGTTCAGATCTAAGTACAGGCTCCAAGCTCTTGGACAATCTGCCATACTCAAGTATTCTTACTCCAGAACTTAATATTTACTTCTTAAAGTGTCTCACATTTGTCAGTTTGGTATGTGACTAGAGAAAGAGATTTGTATTAGAACATGTAAGTTTGATTTTCAACTCCACAACTTAGGTTTGTGATTTTTCTCAAATTACATGACTATCTCAAGACCTCAGTGTTTGTTTGTTTGTTTGTTTTATAATTTGGAAATTCTGGAAAGAGCTCTTTTTGCTGAGGCATCCAGAAAATTGCATGAGATAAGATTTATTAAATGCCAAAGCACAGTGCCTTGCATTCGAAGTATCAAGAATGGCAGCAACTCTTCCTCACCACTTTATGAGAGCCCAGGAAGACCATATATATGGAAAAGCTTTGTTAAACCTGAAAGTTTGCTACTGAAAGAGGGATGCTTGGATTCATAGTGTCTGCATTGCCCAGGAAGTTGGAAATGCAGATGCTCAGTCCGTCTCTGACCTACTGATTCCAAATCTGAATTCTAACCACACTCCCAGGAGATTCATTTGTGCATTGAATTTACACATTCCTTTACACATGGAGGGGGGATCTAAGGAACAGTGAAAGTAAAGAATGATAGTAGGGACTCTGGGAGGCCCAGGAGCTAGAGGGTGGGAGTTCAGGGGCAGCACAGCATCACATGGAACCAGCTACTACCAGGCAGCTGGGCCCTCAGGCACCTGCCAATCACTGCACCCCACTCAGTAATCTCCCTCCTCACAGTCAGAGCAGTCAAGCACCCAGTGCAGCTGGTCTGCGGAATTATAGGCTATGGGCAGATGGCAGAGATGGTTTTGTGTGCAGTCCAAGGAGAGAGCCAATGAGGGTAAAGAAGGCCCCTTCCACTGCCCCTTCTCATGACAGCACATGCTCTTTTTTCCAGAATGAGGCTGTCAGCACATGACATCAGGTACCCACTTCTCCAGAGCCACTCGCTGCCCTGGTCGAACACTTGGGCACTCCTGTTTGCTGAGCCATGGCCATATTATCTTGAGGGATCCTCTACCCTGGGTTTTCAGTTGCACCCTCTCCTTTCACTGACTCTTGAGCTCGAGACAGATTGAGTAACCAACCCCCTTGCTCAGTGGGCCCCTCCCTTCTCTAACCACAGAACATCAGAGCATCAGATAGGACTAGGCCTGAGACTGGAGAATTATGTAGTATCATCCTTCCAGAAGTGGGCTATGCAGGGCCATGCTGCTGTCCCTGCTCCTGCCCCTGCCTCCCAGAGGTGCTGTGCTAGCTGGAGGCACCAAGACTTCGAGCCAGCTCTCTGTCTTCCTCCTCAGGTCCCCAAGAGGCAAAGTGGCCTGCCCTCCCCACCACTGTGTCTCAGCCCTGGTGCCTGGGAGGGATAAAAGCTCTCCATCTCCCAGCCCTCCCTTGCTGGTGATGTTTCAAACACCCATTAGGTTTTATGAGCACCTCTTTCAGGTCTGCAGGAGATGACTCCAGGGCTGCACTCCAGGCCCAAGATCTCACCACAACCTGCTGATCCTCCTTAACTCCCTGCCCCTTGCCCTTCAGCCGCTTTCCCTCCACCTCGTGCTTGCCACCAGAGCATGGGGCAGAGCCCAGCCTCATCATTGTAATTGTATAGGCCTGTGATCCCCTTATCTATTGCTTAGGGCAGCAGAGTGTGTGTGTGTGTGTGTGTGTGTGTGTGTGTGTGTGTGGTGTGTTTGTGTGACAGTAACAAAGTTGAAGGGGACTCAAAATTCTCCTTTTGCAGATGAGGTTCGGAGAAGATAGTACACTTATGATAAGGATTAAGATGATGGCTGAGCAGTTGACACATGCCTGTCATCCCCAGCACTCAGGAGACTGAGGCAGGAGAATCATGAGTTCAAGGCCAGCCTGGGCTGCACAGCAAGACTCTGTCTCAAAAAAACACCAAAACAAAACTATAATAACGGTATTGATCACTACCTACAGGACACTCACTACACATGGCACACTGCATGAGGACGTTCTATATCATATCTATTTGAGTCCTCGTGGACCACCATCTTACATAATAGGGAAAATTGACAAGTACAAAGCCTGAGGCCCAGGCAAGATAGGAAATTTGCCTGCCATCACACCAAAGTAGAGTTTGATCTCAGGATTGTCCACTCTAACTTCTTAATAGATTATCTACATCTGAAAAGGGGGGGGCGACAATGCCCTTCCTGTCACTGAGAGCTGGAAGCTCTTATGGACTGGCCACTCCTGTGGGTGGGTGGCAGTGGAAGCTGCAAAGGTAAGAAGTGTCCTTCCCACGTTGGGAAAGAGCCATCACCCCAGTGTGAAGAGGCATAGAATCCTAGTCTAGAGTCCTGAGCACCTATGTCTTCCCTTTTTGGGCTGAAGAGAAATGAAGTGGGAAGGGTATGGTGTGGGGTCAGAAGTAGAGTGGGGATGCTGGAGGTACAGCCAGGAAGTCAGGAGCAAGCTGGCGGAGGTTGGTATTTTTCAGACTGGGACAAACAGTTCTGACCTGGGAAAGCAAAGCGGCTGGCAGGACTGAGGTGGAGAAGAGGAGGCAGGGGCTTAGGAAGGATTATGTGACCAGTACTAAGCCAATTCTCCCTCAAGGAAGATAAAGAAAATGATAGTGAGACAGGCACCTAGGCCTAAATCTAAATCTTGGCTCCCCCTAATTTAATGGCTTCAAGACTGGATAAGTTAAAGAAATTCCTCAAAGCTCAGTTTACTCATTTGTAAAATGAGTAAAGGAGAAAAAAATAAAAATGAAGTAGCATTGGATCAGGGTACTCAAAATGGAGTGTAGAAGCATGATTCATCAGATTTCAGTCGCACCCACATTCACAGCGGTACTTTTTTTTTCCTTTGGCACTGGAGATTGAACTCAGGACCTTCACACTGAGCTATAGTTTCAGCCCTATTTTTAATTTAATCTTATTTTTTATTTTGAGACATTCTCACTAGTCACTGAGTTGCCCAGGCTGGCCTCCAACTTGGAATCCTCTTGTCTCAACCTCCCAGAGTGCAAGGATTACAGGTGTACATCCCACGCTTGGTTTAAGTCTTTGAACTGGGCTAAAGACACACTTCCCCTCACCCCATGAGAGGTGACCCTCGAAACATTGTTAACCTCTACTGACTTTCTGTGCAATGGACCCACTCCCTCAAACTACTCAGAGACTCAGACCACATCCAGCCCTTTTCTTACAAAACAGCTTAACTTTTGCCAGCATCAATCATAATTCCTGACTAACAAGTGATATAATTTCCAACTCCCTCATGGTTTAAAACTGTAAATACAGCTGCCATATCAGAAAGCCTCAGAATATATTTCCAAAGTTGCTTGAATCTGTGTTTTCCTAGATTGCATCCTAATTAGCCCCCAAAAGTAATGGTCTTTGTTCTTAACTACGTTGATTTTAATCTAGGTTGACAGGGATAATGATACCCAACACCTAGAATGAAGACTCTGAGAGTATATAACATAAGACATAACAGTTGCTCAAATATTCAGTCTCCTTCTCTTTCTTGACATCTGCTTATCATTTTTTCAGAGCATTTCCTTTATTATTTGTGTAGTACATAAGATTTACATTCCTTTGTGGAATTGGTACATGTACATAAAACATCTTAGTTCTTTTTTTCATTCTGTTTCCCTTCCCTCCCTTTCCCCTCCATCCCTCTCAATCTCCTTTCTTTTTTGGGGGGATGGGTCTGGGTGATTTACATAATTTCCTTTATAATAATTATAGTGATAATAACAATAATGACTACAACTTCCCTTCACTGAATATTTATTATGTGACAGCCTGCACTGTGAATGTTACCTATCTGGTCTCATTATGTCCAGCACTGTATGGTAGGTGCTGTACCTCCATCCTTCCAAGCTCCAGAGAGGTTGACTAGCTCATCCAAGGCCACGCAGCTGTAGCCAATTGGCAGAGCTGACACTGTAAGACCTGAATGAGCTAAAGTGACTCCATGCTAATAGGCCAGAGACTGTGCGTCTTCATATGCTAATTGCTAACTTGGCTAACAGCCCACCCAGGGGCAAATGGTATGACAAAAGGTGACCATAGAACATTTCCTGCATAAGATAAGCAATGTGTTTGGAATCTTGTCCTCTGGTAGTTCTGTAAATGCCCTGACTTTTTGTTTAGAAAAACTCTATAAAAAGGACCTCAGTCCCTGAGCGGTTGCCTGTCTGAGCTACCTGGCTCAGGGAGTTCTGTCTGGCCAGACTAATAAAGGTCTGTTTACCATCTAGCCTGGTGTGTTCCTTCCTGGGTGATTCTCCTTCCTCCATCGAGCTCCCGGAGCCTCCCTGAGCTATAGTCCCAGCATCGTGGAGGCCCTTTTGGCTGTTCACAGCTTTTGGAAGTAAGGCCCTGGGTCTTGCTTCCAGAGCCATCATTGGGCTATAGGACTCAGCATTGGCTGTTCACACTCTGTGGAGTGGAAGTGAGACTTTAGATCTTACAACACATGAATGAGAGGCAGGAGAGGTGAAGTTGTGCTTGGTAACAATGACTCTAACTCTCAGAGGCTTATAGCAGTGGGCTGGGTGCCCACCACAGGTCAGCCCAGCTCTGCCCCATGTCCTCCTTCTGAGATCCAGGCCAATGCTTGAGCAGTCTCCATCTGCCACATCAACAGGCACCATGGCAGAGAAAGAGAATTTGAAGAGGTCTTTCTTGGCCTGAAAGACCAGTGATCAACAGTCCTTCTGCTCCCAATGTGTTGTTCCATTATCCTTGTCATGCAACCCACCCAATCACCGTGAAGCCAGGAAGTACAAGTATTTGGAGCACAGCACTCTTGACTGCCACATACAATTTCTAACCATCTTGCTTCACTGATTCTCTCCCTATACCAAGCCTCAGCTTCCTCATCTGATAGGTGGGAATGATAATTCTCCTTTGCAGGATTATTATGGTTAAAAAAAAAATGACATAAAATGTCCCCAGGCCTAGGAACACTGAATTGTGGCAATCTGTGTTCATGTATGAAGTTCAGGAATATTCTCAGCTGGGCAGCTCAACCTTTTATCAATGGAATGACAAAATGAGCTTTACAATTCTCCATGAAATAAACAAACAAAAAAATCATACATTGGAAAGTGCTGCTGCTCTCGATGGGCCTGAAGTCACCTTGAGGGAAGCCAGAGGAGAAGGAAAAATTCCAGGACAACAGTCAGAGGTAACAACACATGTGCAAATGTGGTAATGTCAGCAAGTATGCAGAATGTTGTGTGCTTTTGGAGGCCTCTTCATTTAGGAATATTTAAATATTCAGAACCAGGACTATTGAGAGCATTCCCTTGGGGTCCTACTTGAGGCCAGCAAGACACTTCAGGGTCTATTTACAGATGTGGAAAACTCCAGAAGTGGAGGGGGAAGAAGAGAATGGCTCAACCTGAGATGGCTCAATCTGAGATGATAAGGCCTGAAACAGTAGGTTACTCTTGCCTTAGCCTTGGTTTCCGATGTGATATAAGAAAACACAGTAGGGGTTTGTGCTGGCAGCTTTGAAGTGAGTACTGCCTATGGAATGGATGTATTACTTTCCTATTGTTACTGTGCCAGATTACCACAAACTTAGTGGCTTAAAATAGCACAAATTTATTCTCTTACAGCTGTGGAGGTCAGCAGTCTCAAGACAGTTTCACTGGATGGAAGTCAAGATATTGGCAGAACTAGCTCTTTCTGGTGGCTCTGGGCAGGGAATCCATCATCTTGCTTCTTTTCATCTTCTTGAGGCCACCTGCATTTTCCAGTTAGTGTCTCCTCCTTCCATCTTCAAGGCTAAATATTCCAATTTCTGCTTATGCTACCACGTAGCCTTCTTTTCTGTCATCAAACCTCCTTTTATCTCCCCCTTATGAGGACACTTGTGATTACATTTGGGGCTCACCCTGATAACTGGAGATAATGTTCTTGCCTCAGAATCATTAATTTAATCACACCCACAAATCCTTTTTGCCACAGAACTTAGCATCCATAGGCTTTAGGGGTTAGGACCTGGATATCTTTGGGGCTATTATTTAGGAGCCTCTGAGGTGGGTTGGATAGTGTTATGGTTTGGATCTTTAGTGTCCTCTAAAGATTAATGTGCTAAAGACTTAGTCACCAGCCACTGGCACTATTGAGATATAGGGGAGCCTTTAGGAGGTGCAGTCTAGTAGAAGAAAAGTCTCTGGGGTCATGGCCTTCAAAGGGGTATTTCAACTCCTTCCCCACTTTTTTCTCTCTCTCTCTCTTTTTTGCTTCCCAGATACCTTAAGGTAAATGGCTTTGTTCCACTTCACATTCCCTGCTATGATGTGCTGCCTTGCCACAGGCCCAAAAACAATGGATCAACTCACCATGGACTGAGCCTCTAAAACTATGAGCCCTAATAAACTTTCCTTCCTTATAAGTTGATTATCTCAAGTATTTTGTTCTGGCTATGGAAAGGTGACTAACACAGATAGTAAAACTGACAACCATGAGCCCAATTTGATCCACAGATCTCCCACTGAGGCCTGTGGTAGGGGGCACCCTCCAGCCCATGGCCATAGCCAGGACTTTTGTGATGAACCCAAGACAGTTTATGTGTGAACATCTCCCTTCAGCCACATAGCCAGTGCCCAGTACACAGTGCTGCAGGGCAGCAGAAGAATCATATAATCAACTGATTAATAAGTATGACTTCACCATCCATTGTATCCTGTGGGTATTGATTCAGACCTCAGGCCCTTCTAGATTCTCTAAGTAGGAGAGTCACTCCCAAAATATTTATTAAGGCTTACTGTTTCAGGCACTGTTCTAAGCCCTTGGTATATATTTGTGAACAAACACACTGAGACATCTTCCCTCAGGGAGCTAACATTCCATGAATGGAGATAGAAAATATAAAACTATCCTAAGTCAAAAGCAAACAATCACTTCGAATGTTAGGAAGTGATGGGGCAGTGGGGCAAAAAAGTAGTACAGGGGAAGAGAGATCAAGTGTGCCAGGGTGTGGCAGGGAGGGTGGAGTATGACAGTGTGTAGTCATGGCAGATTTCACTGAGCAGGTGAGATTTAGGCAGAGTTGGAAGAGAAGAGGGTATCTGCCAACTGGACATCTAGGTAGAGCATGTTTAAAATATCTGAGCAACAGAAAGGCCATTGAGACCAGAGCAGACAGAGCAACGCTGAAAGTCCCAGCAAGTTGAGGACACAGAGGTAATAGGAGCCAGATGGGCTTCGAGGTCCTCTATGTAACTGACGAGAGTAAATCCGAAAAAGAAAAGAGGACAGAAAACAGGGGCTCTATGCCCTTTGGCACAGGACTCTGGAAACCCCTTGAAACTGGAAGCTAGCTCCTGTGTTAGGAGCTGTGTGACTTTGCTCCAGTCACTTGTCCTCTCTGGGATTCACTTTCTTCATTTATCAGTGAAGAAGCTTGCTCCAGACTCTGTCCCACACCCAACTACTCAATAGGCTCCATCAAGCAGCTGTAAGGTCCAGGTACGTGATGCAGCACCATGGACACTAAGGGAGTCTCTACCCTCTTTGCCCAGAGCTCTTCCAGCACTAATAATTGGTACCGAAAGAATTGAGGAGTTGGGGCCCATGAAGAGAAAGCATAATGGGGGTAAGAATTTTAAGGTAACCCCCCAAAAAAAATCCCAGACAAAAAAGAATTTATCTCAAAGACCAAGATTAGATGAGTGGAAGTTTAGAGGAACCACTTTGGGGATCAGTATAAAAAAGATTCCCCCCAAATGAAATGAATGTAAACTTTAAAAATGTTCAATAAAGGTATTTGTTTAAAAAAGGAAATGAGATGCTTCGTTTTCACTGGAGGTTTGTAAACAAAGCATGAAAGATCCTTGGTTGGGATGGCTTTTGAGTCTTCTCTAAAGTCTGTCTCTGGAGGCCTTTGATGCTGTCTTAGTCATTTTCTCATCACTGAGACACAATACCCGACACCCACAATTTAAAGGAGAAGAGATGTTTCAATCCATAGTCACCTGGTTCCAAAGCAGGACAGGTAGCAGAGGGGTATGGTGGAGCAAAGCTTCTCAATGAAGCAGAGAGAGAAAGGAGGGACTGGGAGGGAGATAATCTTTTCTAGGCCACTCTCCCAATGGCTCATTTCTTCTGACTACATCCTCAGCCTAAGTCAGCTATAAGCCTCCAAAATCAAATCACTTTCTAAAAGCCCTGTCTGTGATCATATGAGGCTTTGGAGGGCATCTAGATCTAAACCATAACAGATGCAAAGGCAAGCTGCTGTCTGTTGGGTTTCTTGTTGTTGTTATTGTTGTTGTTTTTTTTGTACCAGGGATGGAACTCCGGTCCTTGTGTTTACAAGGCAGGTAGGAGCACTACTGAACTAAATGCCTGGCCCATTGTTGGGATGTTTTGAGGGTCTTGCTTTAGGCTGAGGGACAGATTGCTCTCTTATAAGTGCAAAGGTGAGTGAGATAGTGGCGCCCAGGGCAGGAGCACTGTGTGACCTCTCTGAGTCTTGACTCTCCACTGCATAGTGTCCTTCTCAGCTGGATCTCCCTCCCCTGCCTGTATCCTAGACACATATCTCACCGCAGAGGCAATAACCATTATGGTTGGTTGGATTTTTTTTCTTTTTGTGTGTTATCCCACTGGAAAAGTCAGAAGACAGAACCAGATCCTGAGGAGAGCTTTCCTGGCTTGATTTAAGGACTACAAACCAAGCTTGGTCATCCATTAGCTGAGTGACCTTCAGCAAGTTACCAAATATTAGAGTTGTAGTTAATCTCTAAAATGAGTATCATGTCACCTACCTCAGAGTGTTATCAATTTGGGAAAAACTAATAACTGAAAGTGCATTGTCAACCAGACAGTGGTATATAAATGTTAGTATTCTCTGGCCGAAAGAGTCCATGAATGACTACTGTATTTCCACTGCTTCTGAGTCTGGAGAGGATGGATTGGATATGGGCCTCATTTCTACAGGACAAAAGGAAATGATTAAAATTGTAGCAAGTGAAATTAAAATTACATATTAGAAGAAACTTTGTTTTGCAATTCTGAAAGGGGTTTAGAAAATTTCTGGAAATATTAATTACAGTACATTAAGCTTCAATTCTTCCCAGAAACAGGAGAATGGATAAGACAGTCTCTCCAATCTCTTCTCTAGAAATTAGAATTTAAGTAGGAGATAAGTTTAAGCCAAATCATCTTCTGCCCCAGGGTCCTGTCCTGGGATCACCATGTGGATGAATGACCACTCCCTGGGAATAAGATGACCTCCATGGATGCTTCCTCCCTGAAATTTATTAACTCTCGAGTTTGAGAGAAATTTAAGCCAAACAACTTTCTGCCTCCTCTGCAGCTCTGGGGTGACCATATGGGTTAGTGACCCCCTGCTCATTAAAGCCTGGCCTTTCCTTCCAGCATACTAATTTTAGACACATTTTCCAGAGTGATCTTCTTTCTTGGAGAGTGCCTTAGAGGACTGGCTGTGCTGTTTGGGGCACAGAAAGAAGCTGGAGGAAAGGAAAAACAAAAGTTTGATGGATACTTGAGGGTATGAGTGGGGAAAGTTTCATCTTATAAGAGAGTGGCATGCCCGAGAGGGTGGGACATCCCTTCTTAGCTACTTGTAAGAACTAAAGAAGACCTCCACCTTTCTGTGCCAGAAAGGAAGATAAAGAAGGATGGACAACACTCTGCCTGCTTTGCTATTTCTTAATTCCATAATTTCATGAACCCCGTAAGGTTTGTGTGGATTATCATTTCCCTTATAATAAAAAAAACAAAAACAAAAAACCTCTTAAACCTGCAAAATTTAGCACAAGTAAGATCTCCAGGCATGTGGAGCAGGGACCAAGCAACCCATGCATTCCCTAGGTTTCATATTCCTCTGGATCCTCTCTGTCTCTCAGACCTCTACCACTACCGCCACACTGGCCTAATCAGGGACAAACTCCAGCATCACTTCCATACCATGGAAGGGGCTGCAGAGGCCACCAGACCAAATTTACCCCGCAGCTCCATACCTGACATTTGCCAAAACAGAGTTTGGCAGGACCAGGATGGCACAACACAGAATCTGTGAACCCACTGTGTATGGGAAAATACTAAACTCCATGTGCATTAATTTATTATATACTCTTCAGATAGTCTTTAATGGAAGTATTTTTATTTAGCAGGCTTGTGTTGGGTCAGCCCATGGAGCCTGCCCTCTCAACTAGGGCAATCAAGACAGGAGTGCGGACCTCATCCATTCTCTGGGTAAGGGATGGGGAGATGTGGGAGCCAGAGTCCAATCAGTCTGGATCTACATTCCAGAGAATTGAGCACTGGAATTCAGCGCTCTCTGTGCAGTCAGGCTGTTCGGAGCCCAAGGTTTTCCATCTCTAAATCAGTACCACACCCTCCTCTTATCAGCTACTTAACACTGCACAGGTTGCTATTATCTCTTTGCTTCATTTTGTTGTCTGCACTATGGAAATAATGATTATATCTTCTTCACAGGAGACAAAGAGTAAGTAAGACAACAGCTAAACACAGGGCCTGGTATATAGTACATGCTCAAAAAATAGTGAGTACTGTTGTTGAGGTGATATAGAACCAGCCATTTCAGGAACCCAGGACTTTGGTGGCACAAAGGACTCAGCCACATTTGATGGGACATCAAGGAAGGAACTCTTATGGTGAGAACACTGCTGTGTCTCTCTCCTTCCTATAAAGGCTATTACTACCTTTTCAGGCAGGGGGTACTTAGAAGACTGTCAGGCATTTCCCGTCCTGCTGGCTTCTACCCTCTCTCTGAATAGACAGCCCCTAAATCTTTCAAAATCCAAGTTGGATATGTCAGGTCCCTGAAACTGGGTAGTGGAGAGGATGCGCTTGTCTGGTCTCCCTCTCAGAGCCCAGCACAGGCAGAGGTGTGAGCAAGCACCACGCCTGAGAGTGCAGCCAGTGGTTCCAGGGAGCCCTCTCCTCAAGGCAATAGGCAGCAGGGAGAAACATCTATTTAGCACTGTGATGACAGACCAGAAGCCTCTCCTAGCTGTTCTTTGGCAGGTGGGCCCCTAGTGTGGCCAGATGTTACTATTACGGGTCACAGAGTTTTGGAAAGTTTACAAGGCTTTAAAAGGTCAGACACTTTGGTGGTAAAAGCTTTACAGACCAGTAAAAATTTACTGCAGGAGATGGGAAACACAGCTGTAATGGAAAAGGCTGGAGTCAGGGGTCTGGAGGATCTCAAAGCCATCCTGGCTAGCTGTGGGAATTCAGGCAAGTCAGGGAGGCTCTTTCAGCTCTGTGTTTTAACCTGGAAAATGGGAGCAAGAAGAGGGGCATAATGGTATGACAGTGCCCACAAAGGGTGGAAATAGTCCTCCTCCCTGGGAGCCCACTGGGAGCACTGGGTACAAAAAGAAGGCCTGTGGGTGAGCCGTCCGGGAGCTTTTCATTAACCAGGCTGGCTGACTGCCATCTGTGTGTCTGCCTCCACTCCCTGGGAGGAGACCGGCCGTCTGCAGGCAGAGCTCCAGAATCAAATTAGCCAGGTCTCTGCCGTTCCCTCATCCCCACTGGCCAAGACAAGTTCATCAAGGCCTCAAACTAATTCTTATCTTGTTTAAAAGGGGCAAAAGTGACTCCATGGTTTCATCTGAGGCAATTTACACCCTGCCACTGGCCACAGCTCCAACTCCCTCCTGTCTGTTGTGCCATCAAATCCATTAATAGGAAATTTCTTCAGGGGAAACTTGATTGTCTCTCATCAAAGAGGCACACAGGCAATACATCTCCATCGGAGGCTGTGGCCTGCCCGGCTCCCTCTAATCTCGTTACCTAAGGAGTTAATTCTCTAATGCACACACTGCATAGAAAACATCCTCTTGCCTCTTAACCCAATTGGACTGCCCCAGAGGAGGCCAGGAGATAATGCAGAAATGAAGGCATGTGCCCAAGGGACAGTCTCCAGGCTTTCTCAGAGTCTCTTAATGGGTCCCAATGCATGCACATTGTGGGCTCCCACTCTGCAGTTAGGAGGACCCACTCTCTAGGGTGGCGTATGGGGAGGGGCAAATGACACTCCCACTCCCTGGGCTCAGAGTTCAGCCACCTCCTGCAGCTTTGCTTCACCCTTCCCCTTCCTCTTTCTCCTTTCATTTCTCTTTCTTCTTCCTCCTCACCATGTTCTCCTGTCTTTCTTTTCCTTTTCAGTCTCTTACCCAGCTTTCCTTCTTGGCTTATTTCCTTTTCTTCTTCTTCTTCTTCTTTTTTTTTTTTTTTTAACTTCTCTCCTTTCTTCTTCTCCAGACCCCGAACCTCTTTTATGTTGTTTTACCTTCTGTTTCTTCTTGCACTTTTCCCTCTTGATGTAGTGTGACCCCTTTCGGAACAAGGTCAGTTCCTAATGGTTCACAGATCTGTGGCTCCTCATGGCTTGGCCCTATGGAAGAGGTGGCCTTCAGGCCACACCAGCCTCAGCTCAGAGCAAAAGGTAGAGGAGGGCTTCATGACTATGCACCATGATTCTAAAAGGTGCACAGCAGAGCATTTGGGAATCTTGGTTAGGGTGTAGCAAGCAGTTAAGTATGTGTTCTCTAATGATAAAATGACTATCATGGTAACCCCAAGTGGCTGTGTTACAGTTAAAGGCCAAACACTGGTATATGGCCACATGAAGGGACTTCAACAATAAGTGGTATAAAGCTATGTGCAGATTTCCTGATACATATGGACAAGAGAAGTTCCTGTAGCAATCTACCACAGATTGCTAAGTGGCATGGCCGTAAGTCAATGTAATCAAGAGCGTAAGGGTCTTTTTTAGGCTTAGGTGCAGTTAGGAATCCAGCGCTTTTGGCAGTGCTCTGCCAAAGCTTAAGCTGCTCCAAGACCTCAGCTTGAAGGCCCTGGAGACAGTTTGGCTCTTCTTGCCTTGCCTATCAAACATCAGCTGTGAGTACCTTCATTCTGGGCATATCCAGCTCTACACATTCCCTGCAAGTGTGGGGTCTCCTATTTAACCACACATCCTATTCTACCACCTTCCTCATCCCCATCCTCCCAAAGGAAATTATTGGGGGCTGAGTTTCCTTATTTTTCTGAGTTCCTCAGGGATGAAGCATGTGATTTATAAGGATGGCCCAAGGTGATGGGCTCGACTGGACTTTCCAGAGCCAGATCCTGGTGAATGGCCATATGCAGTGACCCCATGAAGGTTTCGTGCTATATGCAGACTCCATAATGCATAAGAGTAAGAAAAGGACTCCGCCCTGACCAAAGTAGTTGTTTTTTGGCAGTACCAAGGATTGAACTCAGGACTTTGCACTTGCAAGGCAGGCATGGCACCCCTGAGCTAAATCCCTGGCCCAGTTTATTTTTTAAACTTAACCACAATCAGACTTCCTATAGTATTTTCAGTCTATTCCATACCCACATTCAACTGGAAAAGGAATGAAATATTTCATTGTTGAAGCTTGCCATGATTAATACAGATGTATCTTGGCTTTAATACAGTCGAGGTGGAAAACTCCACACATTACCCACATAGAGAATTGGGGTAGGGCTCCTTCAAATAGAAATTCACATCAATGCTTTCCTCAGACAATTTTTTGAGCACTCAGTTGAGTATCTGAGGGACATCTACTTGCCAGTTAATGTACAAAGAGAAAATAAACAACTCTTTCAAGAGAACCACATTTGCTGGTTGTGCTGTAATCCCAGCACATTTTTGAACATGCTCAGTTTAAGGTCATAGATCATATGATCACAAAGAAAAGATTAGCTGGGCATGGTGGCACACGCCTATAATCCCAGCACTCAAGAAACTGAGGCAGGAAGATCACTGTGGGTTTGAAGCCAGTTGGGACTACAAACTGAGTTTGAGGCCAGCCTTAACTACGTGAGACCCTGTCTCAAAAAACAAACAACAACAACAACAAAAAAAAAGAAGAAGAAGAAGAAGAGAGAATAAGAAAGCCACATTTAAAAGGAGCTCAATGGCACCATGCCTACCTCGCAAGCACAAGGTCCTAAATTCGATCTCTTCTACCAAAAATAAAGGAAGTTGTTAAAAATGTTGCTGGTATGACATTATGCAAAAAAGGAAGGAGGGATATGAAAGTATAAATACTATGTTTTTATTTAATTGTACATCTAATGAAGAGGGAAATTATAGAATATACACTGAAATGCTAACAATGCCTATCTCACCCTAACAAATTAATATCATGGTTTTGATGTAAATACAAAAGGATGGTGTGATTGAGAATAAAGGCAGGGGTCAGTGGAATTACTTCAACTGTAGAATTCAAGAAGGTTTCTGTTGTTTGGGAAACCATTTTGCAGGTAATAAGTAGGGAAGAGATGAGATCTGGCTGGCTTTTTAAAAACTTTAGGTTGGAATACACAAAGGAAAGGACACAAATCCTGTGTGTATAATGCTATGAGTTTTCACAAAATAAACACACTAGTGCCCCCCAGTACTCAAATCCTCTTCTATTCAGTACCCCTCCAAGAGCAAGCAATACCCTCATGTCTAACCGCATAGACTCATTTGAACTTCTTAAGCTTCATGTAAATTAAATAATACATTAAAAAAAAAACAATGGCTGTCTCTGGGCAGTAAACTACAGATGGTTTTACTTGTTTATGATTTTCATTGTTGTTATTGTTTCAGGGGATCAAACTCAGGACCTTGGGCTTGCAAGGCAGGTGCAGTGCCACTGAGCTAAATTCATGGGCCCTTGTTCATGATTTTTAACAATAAGTATGTATTACTATTATATTTTTACTACATATACTTACTAATCCACTAAAAATGTTTAAAAACATGTAAGTATAAAATATGTATGCTTTTCTCTACATGTTTTACTATTTAAATAGGAATATTTTGATGGAGACGAAAGGTCAGACTTCTGTTAGCAGAGACCCCTGATCTGCTTGGCTAGGGGGATTATGTCACCCTGAGGAGCCAAAGGACCCATGCTCCCCTCTCCTGCCTAATGCATCCCACCAGCCCAGCCTGCCAGTGGTCAGGTGGCAGCCTTGCTCCCCAGATCCCTGCAGCCCCTGGCCTAAAGTTACATTTGAGGGAATAATGGCCAAGACACCTAGCTGGGTGGGAGGACTGAGCTCCCGACACTTGCCATGAGCCAGGGCGGGCTCCCCTTCCCACGGTTCCCTCCCCTCCCCTCCTTCCCAGAAACCTGATCCAGCTGAAGGACTGACTGTAGGAAAACTTGGCGGCTCCCCAACTCTGGTGGCCTGCAAAGTGCCCGGCTGCAGCCTCAGAAGGCAGCAGCAGGGGAAGCAGGCTGACTGGGCCTGAGGCTGGCAGAGGGCTCGCAGGCTGGCCTTTAGCGGAGCTCACCCTGAGTGGTGCTCTGAGGCCCTCACACGAGCGGGAAGCTCGCCATGTCGCTGTGGCTCCAGCAGGCGCTGCTGGCTTTGCTCCTCCCCACATTCCTGGCCCAGGGAGAAGGTAAGGAGGATGGGGAACATATCTGCTGGCTATTGGCAGAGCTGGGGCATGGGGGATTCATCCTCCCCGGGTTGAAGAAAGGTGAGTTTGGGGCTGTGCGGTTGCTGGAAGATTGGCTACCTCACCACATATGGGCATGGGGGTGTTTTGAGGTTGGAGACTTCGAGTCTGGGGTAAGACAGCAGGACTTGCTGAGAGGGAAGCATGGCAGCAGCCTTCACAGAAACATCCACAGGTAGCAGGAGAAGGGCACTTTTTCTCTTTGCCCAGTCCCTAAACTCATCAAAGAACTTGTGAGTTCTTTTGGCCTTTTCCTGATTAACGTAGTCCAGAGAAGGGAGTAATTCACTCAAGACCACACAGCTTTTCAGCAGCAGAGTGGGGACTGGAAATTATCTAGTCACCTTTCCTCATCTTCATTGCTGGGGTTCCCTGTGCCTTGGTTCCCTGCATGTCCCTTCCAGGGCTCAGCTCCAGTAACACCAAACTGTGTCCCACCTCCCTCCCATCCTGACTCCCTTGCAGACAGGTGCTTTCATCACAGAAGGGTCCGGTTCCTTCTGCTGCCAACCCCATTCGCTCCCCACAGGAAAGTTTTCCCCTTACATAGCTGGCTTGGAGCATCCAGGGCACACGGGAAAGGTGCCACCCAGGGGCTGGACATATGTGCAAGGCACCAGCAAGATGATGTTCTGCGGGTTGGCCTTGGGAGAAGCTCAGTGGGGAGGGAGAAAATGTAGGCCAAAGTGTCAGGGGCTTCCTTGGCTGGGATACACTCTGTCCTCCCAGCGGTGGCTCTTTGCTCTGTGGCCCACTTGGATCAGTCTGGTGCTGTCCAAGCAGATCAGAGTCTCAATCATGAAGAGACAAGAAGGGTCTGATTTAGAATCTCAGTCCCTGCACTGACTGCACTGTTCTCACCCCTCTGAGCCTTGGCGTCCTTCTCAGCAAAGTGGGCTGTTGTTATGTAAGATACCCCAGCAGAGTATTCTGAGACTGAAGATTCTGTCAACCAACATTATTCCAAAGGAGGCTCAAAAAATAGTCTGTCACTTTCCCTCTTTTGCTGGTCTCTGTCCTTCTGAGGAAGGCTGACAGAGTGTCCGGGTAGATGGACAAGGCAACCTGCAGGACTGATTGTATGGTGGGCACACAGGGCCAAGGAGAGAGGAGGGTATGTGGTGTTATTTGGTGGAAGCCAGGTCTGGCAGCTGAATTGTGACTGGGCTTTCATATTGCTTTTGTGTTCCAGTAGCCTCATTTCCTGGGAGCAGTTTGGTTCCTCCTGGCTCCCTCCATAACTTCCCCAACCTCCTTCCCAACCTTTAGTTTGCGCCTGCCACCCTAGGAAGAGGTCCTGGCACTCCTTCCCCTGTAGCATGTGTGGCTTTGGCAGAATGCAGAGGGAATGTCCATTTCTGGCAGATGCCCACCCATTCTTCTTTCCTTGCCAGTTGCAGACTGGGGTCAAGAAGGAGACAATGAACTGTGTAGATGCTGCGATCTGACCTTGGCAGAGGAATCCCTGGTGCAGAGCAGTGGGCTTAGAAACTGTGCACTTGGGGCTGCATTTTCTTCCTGGCCCTCTTGCCTGTCAGTGTTACACACACGCTCATGGCCCACTTCCCTCTAGCTGCCAGGACCCCTTCCCCATACCCCTTAGCCCACCTCCTCTCTATTTATGCAGCCCTTTCCTGGCTCCTGTCACCTGCCCTGACAACTCCCTGCTGCTCTGAACACAAAGGTGCTGGGAACCCTATGTGAAAATCCACTGGAATTTTGGCAGGAGCCTGTACACACAAAACATTCTAGTGATGGAAATTTCAGTTTGAGGGGAGGGACAAGGGAATTTTGTGAGGTGTGGATACATTTGTTTCAATACCTTACAAAGCAGGGCAAGAGAACCAGGGGAGGACTGGGGGCTCTCATTTTCACTTTGAACTGCTTTCCTCTCCAGCCAGGGAGAGGGGGACAGCCCAGGCTCACAACTTTAACGGGCCGGCTCTGCAGAGGCTGGCAGACCACCTCCTGGCTGACTACAGGAAGGGCGTACGGCCCGTGCGAGACTGGAGGAAACCCACTACCATCTCCATCGACGTCATCGTCTATGCCATCCTCAGTGTGGTGAGCACACAGCCCCATCTGCCCCACCCACGCTCTCATGGACCTGTAGGGGAGGGAGAAATCACCCGGTAGGCAGCACAGTGCGGCAAACTGGTTACCATGGTGCTTAAAAAAGGGAAACTAGTCCTTATGTGAGGGATGGGTGATACATTTTGTTCACTTTATGTGGTTTTGTGCCTCTCGATTTCATACCAAGGCACCCCCCCACCCTTTCTCTATAGAGAGACCAGCATAACGACTAGACTTAGATCCAAGGCACGCCATTTACGACCCATTGCTCAGACTTACAACTCACCTTTTATTTCTGCACATCTTGTTTATACAGCCTCAATATCTTTGCTTTTATTTGCATAACTATTTACATGCAGTACTATAATATATAACAGAACATATATATATATATATATATGCAGCTACAGTATGTACTGTGCTTACAATCAGCAAAAATTACAGTACTGTATAAACAAGGTGTACTATACAGAAAAAAGACATAGTGGCTCTATAAATAAGATGAACAGAACTGTATATAAAAAAAAGACAAATCATAAGTCAGAGCGGCAGGTTGTAAGTCCAAACAGCGAGCTTCAGTTGTAAGTCCAAATAGTTATTAAACTGGTAGGTCATGAAATGACAAATATCTGTACATAAGTTATATATAATAATAAAGTTACATATAACTCTATGTATAATATACATCAGTGGTGCCAAACTTATGGCATGTGTGTTATTCATCTTTCTTTTAAAACAAGAGATGTTAATGTATGAGTTGTTTTTTCTAAACTAAAACTTCAGTATTCAGATTTAATTGCAGGATTGGCACTTTGTGATAAATAAGTGGGTTTTGCATTGCAGTTTGGGCACTCATCTCTAAAAGGTTTGCCATTACTGGTATATATTATTCATAGCATAATGCAATATATAAAATATAGAGATATATAGAGAGAAGGTATATATACATATATATATATATATATATACCTTCTATTATAATATAATTGTATAACAATGGATGAAAACAATAGAAGGTATTCAGAATTTTTAATATGAATAGTAAGTGTAACCCAGGGCAATGGGCTACATTTAAACGGCTCATTTGGGGGGGTGCTGTGAGCAGGGCCACCTACCTGGGCTCCCCTTCCTTTCTCAGGATGAGAAGAATCAAGTACTGACCACCTACATCTGGTACAGGCAGGTGAGTAGAGCAGCTCCCCTCAGCCCACTTCTTGGGTTAGGGATTTACCTCCTAGGAAGGACTTTTCCATCTGAAGAAGCCAGTAATTTCAGTGACTCTCATGAGGAAAAGCTGGAGGAGAGGTTCAAAGGCACACTCAGTATGAGATCCGGGAGTCTGGAACATTCTCACCTCAGGAGAGAATAGAAGGAAGCTTAAAACTCAGTGGAGGGGAGCTGGGAGCTTCCTCCTCTTTTGAAGTTCTTGTCTAACTTCTGTTGAAGGACCACTTCTAGCACCCAGGAACTCACAAGGCAGCAACTTCACTTTCAATCAGTTCTAATTGCTAGAAAGTTCTTTTTCCTATTAATGGGACAACAGTCACCTTGGGTAAAACAGGATGATTCCATCCACTGTGCCTTTAGGGCCTTGGCTGTGTCCCCACTGGTCCAGCTTCTGATGAGCACAGGTCTTGGTCAAGCTCTGGCTTTGGGCTTATGGGGGAGAGAAAGGCTGCTACCGTTGGCAAGTCCTGTTCTAGCAGCTGCTGGGGTTGGGGAAAGAAAGCCAAGCAGAAGGGAAAGGGACATAGGTAAAGAGCAGGGGCAGGAGGATGAGGACAGCTCACAGAGGCCAACCCAGAAGACCTTGGAGACACAGCCAGTGAACATGGGTCTCTGTGAAATCCTCTCCTGTAATCTCGACACACTCCTTCAACTCCAGCGTCTCACAGGACAGGAAGTTGGGTAGAGGAATAAGCCAGAATGTTAATCCCTTAATATAGAGCACACCCTACAGCTCCTTTCCCTGGGTTCCATCTCTGGGCCTCTAGGGTCACCTACCTCTCTGCCTCAGCTGATTGTAGTCAGCAGGGAGGGGAGGTCAATCCACTGCATATCAGCGATGGTGCTAAAAGACGGGAATTAAATACACAACTTGACTGGGCCCTGGTTCACACTGAGCTCACAGACTAATGGAAACAACAGGCACATGGACAGACCATTGAAGTACAGTGCAACAGCTGCTCCAGCCCTCACGGGAGCACAAAGGAGGCTCATATTTCCCAGCTTGGGACCTGGGGTCGTGGGAGGTGTTTTGGAAATGGGAGCATGGATGCCTTGGCTCAGTGTAAAGGGGTCGAGGGGGAAGCACGTTGGTAAAGAAAACAGAAATTGCAGTGTAAGAGAAAGAACAGGTTCACAGAGGTGCAGAGATTTCCATAGTGTTTAACTCTACAAGGCTAAAGTACAGAATTTACAGAAAGCCAAATCAAAAATGAGGCTAAAGGGATAGGTGGAGGAATTCATGGGCACATAAAGTTTAACTATCCTAAGAGCATGATAGAAGAATTTTAAATGTATCTTTCAGAATGGCCATTCTGTCATTAGGGTGGAGAATGCATTAATCAGAATGTAACAATAGCCATCTCTGCTCTGTGAGGGGGTTGGTATTATCCGCAGTCTGCTGGCTCAGAACCAGAAATTATTTGGCCAAGGTCCTGAAGTTGGTAGCTAGCATGTTCTGACATTAGGAATGGTGGCATGCCTTCCTGGGATAGAGACTGCATCTGTCCATATTGTCATGCATGGAGGGAGAGTGTTAGGACAGAGAGAGTGTGTGTGTGTGTGTGTGCGTGTGTGTGTGTGTGTGTGTGTGCGTCTGTGTGTGTGTGAGTGCTGGGTCTCAGCTACTAGTGAGTGATTTGGGTGCTATTGACACCCAGATTTCCGCAAGAAGATGCCCATTTGTCTCCTGAGCATGAGGGCTGAAGCCTGCTTGAGTTGCAGGTGACCTGAACCCATATGGAGAGGCTGTCTATGACTATTCCTGCTGCTCTCCTAGTTCTGGGCTGATGAATTTCTCCAGTGGAACCCTGAGGACTTTGACAACATCACCAAGTTGTCCATTCCCACAGACAGCATCTGGGTCCCAGACATTCTCATAAATGAATTGTGAGTACTGTCGCAAGAGCCTGGGTGGCTGGTTGGCTCAGGGGCTAGAGAAGCCAGGCACTGGGTAACAAGATTGCTGCAAGACCTGCACTTGCAGGCTATAGATAAAGTTAGCTTGAATTCAGTCTTCTTTGTTTTTGCTTTTCTTTCCTTTTGTAAAGCTTTCTTTTTTTCTGTGCCTGATGTTGAAACTATGTACTTATTAGTCCAAGGGCCCACGTCATAGGGAAAGAAGCCAGTGAATGAATTCACAGAGTTATAATAGCCTAATGGGGACAGCTGCATTTTTAAAGGGAACAGTTATGTTTTTGGAAGGAATAGAACACTGGTGGCAGCCACTGCACCTGGCCACAGAAGAGATTTGGAGCTAAGGAACATGCTCAAACTTCCCAAACCACACAAGTGCCTAACCAGCCACAAATTACACCTCCAATATGAAAGGGATCCCATTAGCCTTTATTCCGAACAAGAGCCAAACACAGTCCTATTTGACCCCAGCCAAAAGACTGTCCCCATGCTGCAAGTTCATGCAGGGTCCTCCAGCTGGACTTCAGAGTTCAAGGGCAGGTAAAATGTGTGGGAGAATTGATACAAAGTGGAAGGTGACAAGTGGGTCCATCCAATAACAGAATCACCTAACTCCACAGAGAGTTTCCTAAGGGAAGGAGTTGGCCTTTGCCCTACCCCTTAAGGTCCTGCCTAGCTCTGGCTAAAGGGATTCTGGGAAATTCATTCCTGGTTGGATTTCTAATTTCAACAGTGAAGTGGTATGAGTCCTGACTTCTCATCCCCTAGACTGATCCCACCGAAGGCTAAGCCTAGGGCTCCAGCTCAGTTGCTTCATGCCATTGTGACCACTCAGGAGAGCCTAGGGATCTGGAATCTGTCAAAAGAGTGAGATGAAGTCTTACTGGACTTTCCTGAGTTTCCCCTAATTCTTATCTATGAATTCTCTAGTTCTTCTGGTAGAGAGGATCTCAAGGACTTCTAGGAAAGAAGAATAATAAAATGGTAAAGTCAGGACACAGAATTTTTCTGTCGCCCCAAGCCTGCCTTCAACAACAGTGCTGGCAGTCAGGGAATGAGTTTCTGTCTGGCTCCGGAGCAGGGGCTGTGTAACAGCACAGGGCAGCTAGGCAAGGTTCTCATGGCCCCTTGTCTTTGGGCTCCATGGATGTCTTCTTGTTTTTTGTGGCCAGGATGCTAGGGCAATAAAGGAGACATATCCCTCACTGCTTGGAGAGCAGCTCTGACCATAGAAGGCCACAAAAACTAAGATAAAAATGTTGGGAAACCCTCCAGTTTGTCTTGTTTATACCCTTCATCCATTTCTTCCCCTCCTGGGCTGCTCAGAGACCTTCAGACATCCTGGTCTGGGTCTCTCTTGAAATCTCTATCTGATCTGTCTTTCTTGGCCAGCGTGGATGTGGAGAAGTCTCCAAGTATTCCATACGTGTATGTTCAGCATCAAGGTGAGGTGCAGAACTACAAGCCTCTGCAGGTGGTGACTGCCTGTAGCCTCGATATCTATAACTTTCCCTTCGATGTACAGAACTGCTCGCTGACCTTCACCAGCTGGCTGCACACCAGTGAGTATGTGGGCTTTGGGGGCAGGGACAGAGCTGTGGGCTCCCAGGAGTACTTGAACAAGGACCACTCTGTAGGATGCTTTCTCCCTTATTCAACTCATCGCTTCCTCTCCTCTCCTCTCCTCTCC
>NW_022900928.1:62192258-62226873 GCF_012274545.1 Fukomys damarensis
TCCTCTCCTCTCCTCCCCTTCCCTCCCCGCCTGCCCTCTCCTCTCCTCTCTTCTCTTCCTTTTTGACAGTGCTGGGGATCTAACCCAGGCCTCATTCACACCAAGCATACAGTCTACCACTGAGCCATTCTCCTAGCCCCAACTACTAATTTTTTAAGGTCACTCTGCTTCCTTGTTCTCCAAATGGGATCCATACTGCTGCCCTCACCGTCTCCTGCAGTTGTTCTAAGAAACTAATGAGACAATGTGAATCGACTACAAGGTGTTCAGTAAGGAACAATTCTTTGTTGTTTTGTTTCTTTGTTTGTTTTTGCACCAGGGATCAAACTCAGGTCCTTGCGCTTGCAAGGCAGGTGACAGAACCACTGAGCCAAATCCCTGGCCTAAGGAACAATTCTTTTCCAACATCCCAAACAGGATTGGATGCTGAATGCCCCTTGGACAGACACACCCACTTCTCTTGCCAAGCCACCCTCCTTGCTTCCTCAGGTGTCTTCATTAGCCTGCTACCCAGTCTCCCCTATTCATTCTTTTTAAAAAATTAGTACATGTTTATAATTCATATAGTTTATAATCATCTAATTCAGTCTTGTCTCCCTCTAGCTCTCACTCCTCACAGCAGCCAGTGAGCTCTTATCAAATGCAAATCTGATTGAGTCACTTAAAACCCCCATGGCTTCCCAGCAGTCCTGGGACTCAGTCCAACTCCTTGAGCTGGCCCTGCTGACAGTGCACCACCCCAGCCTCCGCTGGTATATGATTCCCTGAACTCTGCTCTAGCCCCACTGCCTTTCCCACTAGGCCCAGACCTCCTTGTTGTTTCCCTTTATCACATCCAGGTTTTTCTAAGCTATCTGCCTCCCACCTCCACCTGCTGCTTCCATCCTGCCGCCCAATCACACTCAGCCTGGCCAACCTCTCTGTTCACCCCTGGACAGCTCCATAGGTATCGGCTCCTAAGGGCAACCTTCTCATTCCAAGATTAGGCCATCGCTACTATAAAATTTCAGAACCCCCTTTTCCCCATCACCTCTAATTCTACTTATCAGTACCTGTTGAGCATTTATTTCTCTCACAGATATAAACTTAGAGACAATGTGAATGTGATTTCTGGTCTGCCATTAGATATCTGCCATAGTGTCTGGCCCAAAGGAATGTTCTCAGCATATTTTACTGAATGGGTGAGTGCCAGGGGCTCACTAGAAGGCAAGGACTTGAGCACTGTCCATCTGCAAAAAGCAGCTCCATCTCTGTTCTACCTATGTGATATATTAAAGTTTAGTGATAATATGTAACTTCCTGAACCAAAAACCAAGCTCCAGCGAAGGCCAAGCTATCTTTTGATCTCCACACTCAATTTCAAAGTCTTCTCCAATAATTCCCTCCTGCAAGATTTAACCATTTTTATCAGTATATACTTCATTTAGTATATTCTTTGGGCTTTTCTCTACACATTTATATCTACTTGGTGGGTATTCATATATGCACACTTATGCATCATTATGGAAAGTACCCATTGCATATACTATTATATTCTCCCATATATATGTATATAAATAGAACTGCTATCCTATACATGAGGATTTTTCTTACTTTGCCAATTTGCCTTCACAGACAGATAGTTCTATCATAGCTAAGGTGAAGAATGTTGAAATTATTTCCTAAAGCTTAATTCTAGTAAAGGAAACTTAGAATGGTTTTGGCAGGTGTAATGGATTAGGTTCTTAACACTGTGCTGTGTTCCCACCCCAGACTTCCTCTGCCCTCCCTACAAAGCTGTGAGATGAGCACGGTATGTAACGGTGCTTTATTGTATAGCTAAGGAAACTGGGGCTGGAGGTTAAGGGCAGAGGCCTCAGGTTCAGGGCTGACATTGGGGTTTCTTGGTCACTGTCCACCCTGTGCTCCACCTTCCCAGGGTCTAACACTGGAAGCCAAAACTGGCCCGATTTCTTTTGTCTCAGTCCAGGACGTCAACATCTCCCTGTGGCGCTTGCCGGAAAAAGTGAAGTCTGACAAGAGTGTCTTCATGAATCAGGGAGAGTGGGAGTTGCTGGGGGTCCTGACCAAGTTTCTGGAGTTCTGTGACAGGGAAAGCAGGGGCTGCTATGCAGAAATGAAGTTCTATGTGAGTGGGACTGGCTGGGGGGAATGTGGTGACAAAAACTATTAGACCTTCACACCCAGAGGACTAAAGGAGCATGCTGGAAAGACCTTCCATAGCCCCCTTCCAACTTCACTGTGTCATTCATCCCCTCCAGGGTCACCTAAACAAAGCATATGGGGAAATGCAACTGAATTATTCCTTACTTATTCCTGATATCTATAAGCCTCCGGATGGAAAGGCAGGGTATACTGCCTGTCCATTTCCTTCTCTGAACGATCCGGGTCAGAAACTCCTTGAAGTGAGAGGGTGTGGGCTAGGGCTGTGGTTTCTGGGGGCGGACTTTGTCTGTGTCAGGCTTTCTTCAAGCTCCTCTCTTGGTCCCAGGTGGTTATCCGCAGGCGGCCCCTATTCTACGCAGTCAACTTGCTGCTGCCCAGTATCTTCCTCATGATCATGGACATTGTGGGCTTCTACCTGCCCCCGGATAGTGGCGAGAGGGTCTCCTTCAAGATCACACTCCTCCTGGGCTACTCAGTCTTCTTGATCATTGTGTCTGACACGCTGCCAGCCACTGCCATCGGCACTCCCCTCATCAGTAAGGCCTCCCCTGTGGGAAGGGCTCACTCAGCATGAGGAGGAGCCAGCTCCTCCTGCCTCTCTTGTGTGTCTCCCCCATCCTGTAACACTGCCCCATGGTACACAGGTGTCTACTTCGTCGTGTGCATGGCTCTCCTGGTGATAAGTTTGGTGGAGACCATCTTCATCGTGCGGCTGGTACACAAGCAAGACCTGCAACAGCCTGTTCCTCTCTGGCTGCGGCACCTTGTTCTGGAGAGAATCACCCAACTACTCTGCCTAGGGGAGCAGTTGACCTCCCATAGGCCCCCAGCCACCTTGCAAGCCACCAAGACTGATGACTGCTCAGGTGAGAAAGGAAGGGGGAGAGTCCCATAAATAGGGGCCATTTCTGGTTTGGTTGCAGGGACACAGTAGGGAGTCTCTGAAAGGAGTGGTATACCAAGGCCCTTGGGCAGGACCTGAGGACTTGTTGCAGTCTTGTGTACGGCACCCCACACACAGACTTGTTGGGAACAGCTAAAGGTGTCAGTCTAGACCCTTGCTTTACTTCCATACCTTTCATAGGTCCAGCTGTGGACAGAAAGGGTGGGAGCCCTGGAGGCTGAACAGGTCAGGAGCTGAGCCCTCTGGGCTGAGAGAGGCCTCTGAGATGGACACATAGTGAAGTCAGATTGGTGCTCTGTGGGTAGTTATTTGCCTCCTGGGATCATATGGTAAAATACTGCAGCTAGAGTTTCTAATACTCATCCATTCTAAGCAGCCCCGGGCCTGAGTCCCTCAGAATTTAACACCTGAGGGACAGAGGGACGGGCTCAGAGACACACTAAACACAGAGCTCATATTTCCTGAATTTGCAGTGTTTGGTTGGCTAGCTTATTTGCCGAGCACTTTGTGCCAAGTATATGAAAAGTACTTTCTGAACATTACCACATTTAATACTCATGAAAACCCAGTGTGATTGTCATTCTGGGTCTCAAATGAGAAACAGAAGCATAGAGAGACTAGATGCCCTGTTTCAGAACGAGGAACTGAAAGGAACACGATCAAATCCAGGCCCAACCAACTCTAGGACTGGGTTTTTCATCTTTTCTCTCCACTCTGATCCTTTTTGTCCTTCCTCCTGACAGGATCCAGACCTTCTACCAAGGCCACTAGGCCATCTAAGACCATGAGCAAGTGAACTGATTTCACCTAAAGGTCATTATTTCTGAAGGTGTCCAGAAGGACTTGGAGTCATAGAGAGGAGCTATGCCCTTCTGAGGAAAATGATATGGTGGAAAGAGCAATGAACTAGGAATCTAGTTACCTGGCCTAGGTGGTCTGGCCATTAAGTGATGCACCAGCTTCGTTAGTGACTTAGCCTCTCTGAGTTTCAACATCATCATTAAAAAGGAGGAACAATTATCATTGGGCAATTAGAACCTTCAAATGAAAGAACAGATGGGGCCAGGGATGTAGCTCAGTGGCTCCCTGCTTTTGTGGCAAGCACAAGGTCCTGAGTTCAGTTCCTGGTACCCTCCCCACCAAAAAGAAAGAAAGAATGGTTGTCAGATTGCTGAGGAAATCCTACGGAATTCAAAAATGCACAGGAAGGCTAAACACTAATTTCATGATGCTGCTGACTTGAGGAAGGGTAAAGGATGTGACTCAGGTGGGGTGTACAATTACCCTCAATCATATTGGCTTTTAAAATTAGTTTAAAGTGGATGGTGTCTATACACATATGTGAGTTATTCTAAATATGTCTTGCACTGATCATAACAACTTCTGCAGACATAAGGAACAATGTTCAGGCCAGCCCACTGGCCTCCCTCCCTTACCAAGGCCCTATCCTTCTTCCAGCCATGGGAAACCACTGCAGCCATTTGGGAGCACCCCAAGACTTGGAGAAGACCACAAGGGGTAGAAGCAGTCCTCCCCCACCACCACGGGAGGCCTCCTTGGCTGTGCGCGGGCTGCTGCAGGAGCTGTCTTCTATCCGGCACTTCCTAGAGAAGCGGGATGAGATCCGGGAGGTGGCCCGGGACTGGCTGCGTGTGGGCTCTGTGCTGGACAAGCTGCTGTTCCGCATCTACCTGCTGGCAGTGCTGGCCTATAGCATCACCTTGGTAACACTCTGGTCTATCTGGCATTATTCTTGAGTGGATACAGCCCAGTCCAGTAGTGCAAGGAACATGGAGCTGGTTAGGAGGGACCAAGCCAGGTCTGAACCTCCCCCCAAAGCACAGTGTTCAGTACCCTTACATTCCACACACCCCCAAAGGCCCATTATGGCTTTGAAACATGCTATCTTAGATCATTCCCTATCTCTGCTCTGTGTATCTATGCATCAAGTCTGTTTTCCCATTGGCACTTCTCTGGAATTCTGCTCATTTCCAACAACCTTGTTTTTAGATAGAGACAAAACCATCGCTGTAATACTCAGACCTGAAAATTTTGCACTTGGTTTATCCAGAACCTAACATCTTCACCTCACCTGTAGCCACTTCTTAACTTTCCTGCCCCACCAGCTGGGGCTGGGGTTAGATAATAAAATGCAATGATGCCTTAAACTCTCTTCTTCATTCTTTGTCAGCGGTTTGGGGGAAAGGTTGGTGGGTGGAAGAAGTTTGACGTTTCTAGTTGAAATGAGGCTTGAAGATTATTTGTAGTTTTCAGGGAACTAGGCAGCAAAATGATAGCTATTATGATGAAGAAAACAGGATGTGGGATTTATGTGTGGTGTGAGAATCAGGGCTGTGAACACTTAGTGATGGAGAGGGAAGAGGAGGAAGCTCAGTTCTGTGCCTTGTGGAAAGATTCCCAAGGGACTCACACAGTCCTATCATTGTTCTGGGTTTAGGATCCCTCCGTGAAACTGGGAACAAGCGAACTTTCTCCCTGCAAGAGAATTCTGCGTTGGCGACAAGAACTTCAGCACCACGGCCAGCGCACACCAATCTGGCGCCTAAAAAAACACCAAGAAAGTCAGGCCTTAGGTTTACCCTTGGGCATTCTCACAGCCAGTCCCTGACAGCCCACCAGGAAAAACAAAACAAACAAACAAACAAAAAACATTAAGGGAAGTAGGGTTGGGATAATGTATTTTTATCTCATATCCTGGCCCTCTGTCCTAGACATCAGGGCTTAAAACAAGCTAAGGAACACTAACTCCATCACTCCACCCACCTAACAAGCATTCAGAGAAGAGGACTGCTAGACCCCATCAGAGGTGACCTGTTCAGATGGCCACGATGCATAGACGAGGCTTCCTTAGCTCTCCAATGCTCATTCTAGCTTCATCCTTCTCTGTCTTGGTTTGCCTGATACTCATAAAGCACTGAATGCAGCCAAGTTAAAGGAAAAGGACCCAACAGAAGTATATTGAAAGTAAGTATATCCACTGTTTTTTCCACTGTTCTAGCCAGCCAATTATAAGAGATTCAGTAAGGAATATGTGAAATGTTATATTCTCCTAACCTCAAACCATGCAATTTTAGTTTATAAACCAACCTGGAGGCTCGACAGAGGGCAGAACCATGGACAGAACCCCTGGGTTCTTCTGTCTGAAACAGCCTGCAGGCTGGGGAAGGGCCTCCCCTGGTTCAGCTTCTCTGGGCTTCTCACCCCAGGTTCTCCGGCATACACAGTAATTACCACCTGACTATCCATTCCTAAGGTGACCTGAGCATGAGGCTTCATTTGCCACCTCCACCCCAGATACATATGCTTTGCTGTTACTTAGGGATTTTATATTTAGTTTTGTTTTGTTGATGGGTAGGAATCAGGGATGGTCCCCATTCACCATTGCTGCCTCTGGCTGAACAAGATTGGGTGAAAAATGGGGACTGTTCCTCTCTTCTTGCTCAAGATGGCCCCCGCAGCCCGAAGGTTGGAGTTTGGTTTTAGGACCAAAAGCTGCCCTGCTCCGCTAGACCCTGCTTGGGCCAGTCACACTGTTAGGTGATTCTGATGTCTCAGGTCACAGCGACGGAAAGCTGTACAGTCTGGCACTGTCAATGCACCACTGGTCAGTAAGTGGGTGGCTATTGACAAAGTGTCCAACCAGAGAGCCAGTGAGACACTAATCAACCTATTGATTCTCCATCTCCCCCTCCTCACCCTTCACCCACAATCAATGGGGCGACAGAGCCCAGCATTGAGGCAGCCAATTAACCACCCTGAGAATGAGGCTCCACGTGTAACATCTTCTGCTCTACTAGCCACCTCCAATCAGCTCATTGATCTGACAGCTGAGCTGTTCTGCCCAGGGATGGGAAACTGAGGCTTAGGACCAGAGAGCTCCCAGGACACCAACTCCTGTCCATCATTGTTGCTTTTGGTCTTCTCCCAAAGAGACATTTGCTGTGTGCATGGGGTGAGCACACCAGAATCCCCCTGGAATCTGGTACATCTCCTGGGACCTGTCCCCCCATACTTGCCACTTTGGCCCACTGCCTCACATCCTGCGCTAGGCAAAGAGAGGACACATTAAGCACTTGGGTTTTTATAAGTGCATTCTTCCTCATTTCATCTCTGTGGCAGCCTTCTCTGTGCGCCTCCCAAATACTCCCAATTCTCATCTCCTTTCCCCATCTGCCTCTTTCCAGAGCTATTTCTACTAAAAAGAGTCCATCAAAGCTTTTGAAAGTGCAGGCCGGACCCCTCAGCCTCTAGGCTCATGACTGCTGTTGGCGCCCTTGCTCCTGACTCCTGGCAGTCTGGACTCAAGAATCTCATCACCTCTCAGAAGTGGACAAGCAGTGGCTTCCAGAAGTCCAAGCAGGGAGGCCCATCTCAGAGGCAAGGGCAGGGGCTGAGGGGAGATTCTTTGAGAATTCAGAGGAGGAAAAGTTTCCTGGTTGGGTGAAGGCGGGGAAATGCGGTTCAGCATTCACAGGCCAGATTCTCTCTAGTGGACAAGCAGTGGCTTCCAGAAGTCCAAGCAGGGAGGCCCATCTCAGAGGCAAGGGCAGGGGCTGAGGGGAGATTCTTTGAGAGAATTCAGAGGAGGAAAAGTTTCCTGGTTGGGTGAAGGAGGGGAAATGCGGTTCAGCATTCACAGGCCAGATTCTCTTCCTCCCCCCTTCCCCCAGCCTCTGAATCAATACATTTTGAATCTAATCTAATAACAGAGATTTAACGAGGGGATAATGTGCGTGGAGCCGCCAGGCTCTTTGTCTCTCCTTTCATGCGGCAGCTGGGGCCCATTATCCGGGGACAATGCCCCGTGCTAATCACTCCCTCTCTTGCCTTCCAGTGCTTGGGGAGGGGTGTTGGGCAAGAGAGGGCAGCTCCTCCCTTGACTGGAGGGGAGGAGAGGGGAGGAGGGTAGAAGGGGGAGGAGGGGCTCCAGAAGGCTCTTGTCAGTCCTCACACAATTGTCCTGACCTGACACCCACTCACTGGCCTCCCCCCAGCCTCACTGTACACTGACCCCCACGAGGTCCAGGGAGCCCTACCAATGTACACAAATAGCAGATAATTAATTATCAGCGGCAGCCGGGTGCTAGAGTTGGTTGTTTTTTTTTTCTACCTTGGTCCTCTACAATTTAAAGCCACCCCACTGAGGCCTGTGATTGGCCAGCCCTGACTGTCATGGCTGGAGAATGAAACCCTGGTTTTAGGGAGCAAGACTGCCCTTCCCTGAAATGGGCGCCTCCTCCATACCATCTCGCTCTTCTATTTGGAGTCTGCAGAAAGAACCTCCTGATAATACTATTCCTAACAGGAATTAAATCAGGAGTCTGAGAAGGAGAAATAAAATCCCGTTTTCTGTGAACAGAACTTTTATCTCTCCAGCTTGGGAAGGGGCAGACAGTGGGGACATCTGCCTCAGTTTCCTAGCACACTCTAGTGAGGAGGAGCCCAGAGCCAGCACACCAGAGGCCTGGCCACTCCCATTCCTTTCTGAAACACATTTAAAGGGGCACAATAGAAGAGTGCTTCATGGAGTTGACCCCAAATGGAAAGTTCGGTTCCATCACAGGTCATCCGTAGAGCTGACTTGCAATTACCCCTGTGCCTCCTGAGAATGGACACTCAGCTCCTCAGGTGTAAAACAAGGAGCACATTAGAGCTTGGCTCACAGGTGCAGTGGGCACCATGGCCCAGCATGGAAACACCCAGGGCAATTGTGAGGCTGGGGTAAAGAGGCCCAGTGGCACATCAGCCTTCCTCAGACCTCTCACATCATGATTTGAACAGTGGGAGCCACACCCCGGCAGACACAGGGCAAGAGGCCTTTATCTTTCTTGTTTATTTGTTTAGGCAATATGGGGACTGAACCCAGGAGCACTCTACCACCAAGCTACATCTCTAGCTTTTCTTCTAATTTTGAGACAGAGTCTCATGAAGTTGCCCGGGCTAGCCTCAAACTTTCATTCCTCCTGCCTTGGCCTCCCCAGTAGCTGGGACTACAGGCATGTGCCACCACACCTGGATATTGTCTCTGTCTGAGGGGTGAGCTGGACTCCCACCACAGAAACAGGGGATATAAGTTCCTGTCCCACCAGGCTGTATCCAGGTCTCTGTGTCCTGTACCCTTGTGCTCCTTTCTCTCCCACTGCAGCTCTCTCACCACCTGTGCACAGTCATAACTTCTTTGCATAGAATTCTTCTCTGAAGGGGGTCCATCCTGATCCTGCTTGGGTCTCGCCCATGAATGCTACCTTCTGTGCCCTGTGTTTGAAAAAAAAACTAAGATCTTAGCAGAGAGATGCACCATGAGTAATGATATCTGGGACAATGGGATCCAGTAAATTCACCTGCATGTGCCCAGGAGAACCCTGCACTCAGAACTGAGAAGCATCTATCCTAAGGCTCCTGACAGATGTCAATCTTTAGCCAAAGACCGCTGCAATCCTGTGTTCCAGATTCTGTCCACAAGGTGGCAGCAAAGTCCAGAAGTTCTACGGAGGGGTCAGCCTGGTCCATTTTATTGCCCCTTTCCCTGCTTGCCCTCCCGGCACCCTTGTCCTTCTACAGCAGCCTTCCTTCAAGCCTGGCCCTTTGCTTTGGGCAAGCCCTGAGGATGTCGTTCCAGGGTGCTTCATGCCCTTCCGTGACCCTCTGGCCAACCTGGGCCATGGCCTCAGCTTGGTCACACAACAGTTCCCAGGGCCGGTGAGCCTCCTGATTGTGTGCTCAGGCTTGGACGACTCACAGGGCTACATACTTTGTCGTTCTTTCTTTCCGCCTTTCGTGTGATGAGGACACTGGTGCTGACGGCAGTGAAGTTCCCCAAGCCATGGAGGACTCACCTTTCTCTTCTGCCCCTGTCTCTAAGGTCTGCAGTCCATCCCACAGCTGCTCTGAGACTCTCCGTGCCCCTGCGAAGGCGGGATGGAGGGGGTGCTGGGAGCAGGAGCAGCTGAGCGGGGAGGGCAGGCCTCTAGCAGACTCACTCACTTAAGCCTCGGCTGGGGCCCAGTAAGTTTTTCTGGTTTTGTTTTTGTTTTTGGTACTGGGAGTCAAACTTGGGATTTTGTGCTTATGAGGCAGGCACCAGAAGCACTGAGCTAAATCCCTGCCCCACCCAAGTAGGGTTTTAATCACATTCGTTACCCAGCAGAGCAGTGTCCACGACTGTTGAACTGTGTGTGTGTTTCTTGCTACTGCTGCAACAGATCTCCAGCTCGAATCACAAGCTGGCTCTCATGCAGTTCTGGAGGTCAGAAGTCCACAACAGAGCCCCCCAGCTGATCCTTCTGGAGGCTCTGGAAGAGAATCTCTCCCTTCCTTTTCCAGATTATAGAGGTCACCTATACTGCTCAGCCCATGGGCCCTTTCCCAGATTCAAAGCCAGGAGCCAAAAGCCTTCAGACTTCTACCCCCCAACACACAGATATACACACACACACTCTCTCTCACACACACACACACACACACACTTTCACACTCGCCTGTCCTATGCTTTGACACATCCCCTTCTCTCACTCTCCTGACTCCCTCTTTCCTTTATAGAGATTTTTGTTCTTACATTGGCCCACCCAGATCATTTAAAATAGTGCCTTCATCCCAAGACCCTTCAACTCATCCCATGTGCAAAGCCATTTTATTTTTTATTTATTTTTCTGGTAGCAGGCATCGAAGTCAGGACCTTGTGCTTATAAAATAGGCGTGGCACCACTGAGCTAAATCCCTGGCCCAAAGCCCTTCTAACTTGTAACCTGTCATACTCCTGGGTTCCAGAAACTAGCGGGTAGGCATCTTTGGCAGGGGTGTCACTGTGTCTACTACTCTGTGAGGTCTTGGGCAACTTGCTTAAATTCTCTGTGCCTCAGTTCCCTCATCTGTAAAATCAGCAATAAGAACAGCACCTAACTTTGGACATTCTTGTGAGGATGAAAAGAGCCAATACAAAGGTCTCGCACAAAGTAAATGTTTCATAAACTTCAACCATGGCTTTACTATTGCTCTTATGCATAAATCTAGATGCATTCAACATGGCAAAGTTGTGGTGTGGAGCATCACAGGCCCATAGAATTAATATTGTTAAAGAAATTAATGCTTTCTTTTAGGCAATATTCATTTGTGTGACAGTCTTATGAGGATGAATATTGAGCTCCTTTATAACCTTAGGAGAAAGAACAGGAATGCAGAATCATGGAGGGCCCAGCCCAGCAGGAGAAAGACGAGCAGGACCAAGGTGGCCTGGGTCTTTCCCTGCCTTCCCCCTTCTCAGGGTCTGCTCCGCCCCCTGGGGAAGAGGTCTTTCAAAGGCGTGTTTCTGCAGGCAAGAAGTGCTACACGGAGAATGGGGTAGAGTGTCTTCCCACGGGAGCCTGCTGATCCATCCACCTTGCCCAACACTGTATGTGGAGGTGGGATGAACAGGGCTTCCCAGCCTTGAGCCAGGGAACCCTGCCTTTCCATCAGGAGGCCTGCCTCAGGCTCCATACTCTGCTCGCTCTTCCTGGCTGACATCTCCATTCCTTACCCTTTTAAAGCCAGAATCCATTTTTTCTGGTTCTTACTACTGCAACTCAAATGTCCTTGCCACATGGGTTTGTCACAATTCCCAGCGGTGTCTCTCCTAGAAGGTGAGAGGAGCATTTCTCCCACTGCAGCCTCACCTGGAATGCAATCTTTCCGTAGCCTCCCTGGCTTCCACAGCTGTAAGTCATGTACTTTTTGTCTGTAACTCATTGAGCATTTCTCCTGGCTCCCTGCCAGCATGATAGCCCTGTACATCGGGACCAAGGTTCCCAAGGCAGGTATTTCTCATTCTACCCACCACTCATACAGTGCCTGACACATAGACCGCGCCTTGCGTTTAGGGAGGGAACCATAGTAAGATGTGATTGGGAAAGCAGATAGGTACCAGGCACAGGAAAGACCGTAACTGGAATCCTCTCCCCAGCACAGATACTATGAGGGTGAGAAAGACCTTGATAGACAAAAGGAAGTGGGGTGGAGTGGCCGGGGGAAATTTGGTGACCATTGGAGGCCCTGAAGTCACTTCCTCTGTCAGCCTTCTCCAAGGTCTTTGAGGCAATGAGTCACTATCCCCCACACACCCACGTTGTGCTGTAGCTGCTGTGGGCTGTATCCGCCAAAGTCGTGAGTTCCTAAAGTAGGGATCTGGCTGAGTTCCTACAGCACTGGACCTGGCACAGGGTAGAATCTCAAGACTTGCTGAATTAACAGAGAGGGCGGTACTGTGGGTTCTGCTGATGGAATCCCCCTGTTCTGTTGGAATGGCTATAAAAGTTATCATCCAAACCAGGGCATTTCAAGGTCCAGGGATTTAGCTGAGTGGTTCCGGTGCCTGCCTTGCAAGCACAAGGACCCAAGTTCGATCCTTGGTACCAAAAGACAAACAAACAAACAAATAAACCAGGGCATTTCTGTCTTAGAAATAGAGGTGTTAATGATAATTGTATGTGGGCAGGATATTGTTAAGTGGGGATGTCCAAGGCAGGTGGGGTGTGTGGTCACCCTACCTCTGTAGAGTCTCTCTGGTCCCTTCCACAGCATGGGGGGGGTGAGACCTAAGCCCCAGCTGATTAGACTGTGAGTTTCTGACCCATAAATCCTCCAACCTGCCTCCTACGGACAAGAGTACTCAGACTGGGGGAGGGGATGCAGCCCCTTGTCCAGGGTCGGGTCATGGTTTTCCTCAGGTTGGCCTCAGAGGTCAGGAGGATTTCCTGTGGGGTCACAGGTCACATGCCGTGCATCTCAGCAGAGCTATGCTGAGACCTAGCCTGGCTTCCACCCATCCCATCCCCAGAAAGAAGAGAGGGCTGATTCTGGAGCAGGAAGCAGCAGCCCTGGACAGCAGATGGGTCACCACCCCAGGTCCCTCCACTCTCTTCCAGGAGATGACCTTCTGCGTGGGGAGCTGTATAGAGGGGGGCATGCAGGGGACGTGTCCCCTGGGACTGATAGTTGGCTATATTGACTGGAGATCACTAGGCAAGCTTGTCTTAAAAGGCTCTTTTTCATTAATAATCTTTTTTTTGTAGAGAAGAAACCCATAAGCTCCCTGCAGAGTAAAGAAAAAGTGCAATTGTTTTTGCTAAAGGGGAAATGGATTTGAGTTTCTCCTGAGCTTCCTGACAGCCTCTGGGAGACTCCCCAGAGTTTGGGAACAGAGCAGAAATCCCCCTGGGGATAGGCCCTATCTAGGCAGCTGCCCCACTAAGAGGCCTGTTGTCAGAGATGATGAGAAATGAAGGCAGGGCAAGAAAGCTTCTCCTGAAGCCTACTGTTGTGCATGGTGGGATTTGGAGTCAGCCTCATCATCCCCTGAGTGCATCCAGGGTCCCGATGTACAGGGCTATCACTCTGGGTTTCATAGGTTGTGCACTGCACAGCCCTGGGATCATCTTTCACCAGGTCTTTGGTGTGAATGGACCCCCTGAAGTTGTGCCACCCAGGAAGAGTTCATCACCTGCCTTTACACATGCTGGTCCCTCTACCTAAAACTTCCTTCTGGTAAGTTCCTACTCAACCTCCCAGATCTCACAGATTTCATCTCTGAAGTCGTAGAGTGGCCCCTTCTGTGGGTATCCGTCAGCCCCACACGGACCTCTGTCTCTGACCCACTGTGTGAAGGCCAAAGATTTGTTTACACGTTTGCCTTTCCCATTGTTCTCGTCACCGCCCACCTGCCCCCACCTTCCTAGCACAATGCCAGGAGGATCCACTGACTGGGTGCTGGATGTGAGGCTCAGGATGTTCTAGTGCCCCTCCACTGCGCAGAGGACACTGCAGTCCAGGAGGTGAAGCGTCTCACCTACTCATCTTGGTGGCTGTCTCAGTCACTTCTCTCACCCCGTGACGGACAACCCGACACTTGATGCTTCAAGTGGGACAGGTTTATTTTGACTCGTGCTTTAGAAGTTTCAGTCTTTGCAGAGTAGGCTGGCTCCATGCAAAAGAGGCCTGGCAGAAGGGTCTGGGCAGAGGAAAGACGTTCCCTTCATGGCAGCCCGGAAGCAGAGAGAGACGGGCAGAGCTGTGGAGGGAGAGAAACACTTCCAGGTCAACACCAGTGAGCTGCCTCTCCTTACCAGGTCCCGCCTCCCAACACCAAGCCAGCTGTAGCATCCCCATCATCCAATCAACTTTTGCAAGCCCCACCTCTGAGTGCCTGAGACTTTGGGGTGACCTCCACATGCAAACCATAATAGTGACAGACCATGGATGGGAACACACAGGACAGACTGGCAACAACCAGCCCTCAGTATAAGGACAGAGTAGGCTTGAAGGAATAGCAGTGGTACCTCTTCTAGAACACTTGGAAACTTGGCCCAAAGCTTCCCAGTAGCTCACTCCCTCCTACCGTCTTGTCTCTGCCTATCACTTTACAATGCTGGGCATTTAAAGGTTATTTTGACTCTTTCTGTTGTAGTAAGAGACTAGTAATTAACTATTATAAGGCTGTTTTACAATTGTGTGGAAGACCCTTTTATCCATTTTGCTTTAAATGGTTATATTTTTTTTATCCCTAGTTTTCAGGAATATAAAACTTTACAGCATTTGCAACAAACCTTCATACTTTGCTTTGCAGTTTATTGCTCCCTCTGCAGATATATCTTTCACATAAATAAGACTTTCATCTGTACAGTACTGGGCTTGGGCCATTGTGGCTTCCCATTATTTCAGCTGTGGGACTTGGCTTTGGAGCCCAAGGTGATTCACAAGATCCAGTTGGTTGTCATCCGTCCTTTGTCCTCTGATTAAGGCTGGACCAGCAGATCCACTGTGAAGGTCATGGACCTTGGAGAGAGGAAGATACAATGAGGAACCCAGGCAGATTGTTTCCTTCCCACACCACACCAGACTGGGTTTGAGTCCCAGCAGACTTGGACCAAGAGTAACCTGCCTTCTCTCATCCTTAGGTAGGGAAATCTCTGAAAATATCCAGGAACAGCAGCAATCAGCTTAGCCTGTGCTCTCCAGAGCTTGCCTGGGGCAGGGCCCAAATCAAGCTCTTAGGCAGCTGCTGCTCTGGTCTTCCTGAGACACAAGCCTCAGGGAAAATCTGAGCATTTAGAACAGCTGTGGTGACAGAGAGAGCCACACAGGCAATTTGGTCCCAGGGTGAATTCACTGTATTTGAACTGCTTCTCTGTTAAGCAATCTGTAGTGTTTGGATCAAACAAAAAAAGGTAGGCACCCCCAGTGATAGCCAGGAGAATATGACTTTCCTGGGCCCCCAGGTGTAACTGACCAGGGCCTCCAGAGCTGCTCTAATATTCCTGACAGCATTTGTTCCAGGTCTTGGCTGATGACCAAGTAGAGCAAAGATGTTAAGAAAAGGAGGTAAGGTCCTCTCGGATGGCTGGTTAGCAGGGAGACTCCCTATGGCCTTGCCAAGCCTCCCTTGTGCTGCACAGCAGCCTAGGATGTTCTTCCCAACCTTCTCTCCCCTCTTTTACTCATATGAGCTTTTCACTGCAGCCTGACAGCTTGCCCAGTCTTCCAGGGCTCACTTCCCATTTCTCTTCTATTAGGTGTTTCCCCCAATGAAATTTCGTCGTCTTGGCATCTGATTCTCAGAGGACCTGGAATAGCGCGCCTCTCATTGATAAAAGGAGAGGGAGGCACATGCATGAGTATCGCTGTCAGACTCTGTGTCTGTATGCTGTTTGTGCAGATTGCTATTAGAAAGACACATAGCCTGACAGATTAGGCATATACATGATGCAGCGCAATGCTGGAAGCAAAGGTGTATATCTCTAAGTATAGACATATGTAGGTGAGTATAAGTCAATAGCTACACACACACACACACACACACACACACACACACACATATAAAATTATACTCATCCAACACTTGAGAATCAATTTGTAATTAGTAATATTGTTAATGTGTAGAAGGAGAAATGGATATGTAGCCATAATAACAATTATCTTGCAATCTTTATTTATACACATGAAGTCTCTTAATTCTCACTATAACTCTGTGAGAGCTAAATTATTGTCTCTATGTCTCAAATGCAAAAATGCAGGCCAAGAGAGGTATTCTAGCAGTGAGTGGCAGAACCTGAACTTCTCTGCAGATAACTAGGTATTTTCATGAAGCTAGACAGTAGACATAAAGAGAAAGGAGTCATTGGGATAGATGGGTAAACAGACATATCTGAACAAACTTTTCCCCTGCCATCACAACCTCTTGTATGTAACTCAGGACACAGGAGTTGGCCATATTTGAAGCCGAACTCTGTGTTCTGTCTAAGCAAACTCATTTCACATTCAGCAGTAGATAAAAACACTGTTGCTTTCTCTTATTCAACTTATCACCTAGATTCCAGGAAAACCAGTCCCAACTCTGGGAATTAGCTCTAGCTCTTGGCATCTAGCACATGACAATATATAAATCTTTTTGTATTTTGTAGCACTGTCCCTAATGTTCTGTTTTCAAAATAAGGCTGCTCTGGCTAGGATCAGTGAGGCCCTCCGAGTTGTCCTATGAAATGGCTACTTTTCCACATTCATCTTCTTGGTCCTCCCTTTGACCTTAACAGTTGGTGACCACATTCCCAGAATCACTTCTGACATCAACTACTCTGACTTTCCTCTTCACTGTCTGATACTCTCCTCCAGCCACCTCTTTGTCCCTTCCATAACAGACCCTCCTGGAAATCGACCCAACAGTTTCCCCCTTTCCTCCTTCCTGATGGAGTTTTGATTTCTTCTGCCCACTCTTTTCAGGCATTCTCCTTTGAATATCAACGCACTTCACAGGAGTTGCACCCAGACCACAAGAGGAATCTTTCTTGGTCTAAATCACTGGCTCTCACTGTGTGGTCCCAGACCAGCAGCAATGGCCTCACTAGGGAGCTCATTAAAAATTCTAATTCTGGATGAACCTAGGGGACACTGTGTTAAGTGAAACAGGCCAGACACAGAAAGACAAGTACCATTTGATCTCAGTCACATGTGAAATATAAAAATACCGATCTAATGAGATAATTGACCATGTGAAATAGGAAGAAAAGGGCTAAAAGTGTAGGGAAAGTGGGAAGGGTAGGGGAAAGGTAATAAAGGAAAAGAAAAACATATGAGAAAATGAAAAAGGGGAAATAAAGTGTTTGTAAATGGGGAGGAGGGGTGAAGGGAGGGTAGGGACAAGGGGAAAACATGAGAACCAAGACCTGTCATGTAAAGGTACAAGATCCCAATAATGAATGTAACTGTACTGTATACCTAAAATGTACCAATAAACTAAAAAAAAAAAAAATGCTGATCTCATGGAAGTAGAGAGTAAATCAGTGTTTCTAGAGGCTAGGGAGGGAGTGAGGAAGGAGGATAGGGAGAGGCTGGTCAACAGGTGCAAAATCGTAGATGAGAGGACTACTTTCCAGTGTTGTATATTTTAAAACAGTGAGAAAAGAAGATTTTGACTATTCTTACAAAGAAATGATAAGTGTTTGAGGCAATAGATATGCTAATTATCCTGATTAGATCATTAAACAGTGTGTTCATATGTGCAAAAATCACATTGTACCCCACAAATGTACAATTTTATATGTCAATGTAAAAAACTTATTTAAAAGAAGAAGAAAAGCCTCAATTCTCAGATGTCATTCTATTCCTACTGAACTGGAAACTCTGGAGGTAGTCCTACAAGCCACAGGGTTTGTTTATTTATTTATTTTGTCTGTTTTTATGGTGCTACGGGTTGAACCCAGGGCTTCAGGGATGCTAGGCAAGGGCTATTCCACTGAGCTATATCCCAGTCAACAACCCATGTTCTAACAAGGCCCCCAAGTGATCCAGATGCCTGTTCCAACTTTTGAACCACTCATCTCTCCAATCAGAATGAGTGGCCTTGTTCCCTCTCTCAGTGATTGAATCAGGCATGGATAATATAATGAAAGTTTTGCTAATGAGAAAACAGAGGAAGTCAGCAGGGGAAGAGGGATGTGGGAAGTTTTGTTTGATTTTTCAGAAACACATGGTAAAGGTGAGCCTTCTTCAGCTTCAGAAGACACCTGGGTCTACAGCTGCCAGGTTTGTCCATCCGGAGGGCAGCAAATCGCAGTGGCAGAGCAGGAAGACAGCAAGGCTCTTTATGGGTTGAGTTGAGCTTCCCTAAAAGATAGGTTGAGTCCTTAACCCCTAGTGCCTTATTTGTTTTGTTTTGTTTTGGTACCGGGGATCGAACTCGGGTCCTTGCCTTGCAAGGCAGGCGGCAGAACCGCTGAGCTAAATCCTTGGCCCCCTAGTGCCTTATTTGGAAATAAGGATTTTGCAGATGAAATTAGTTACATTAAGGTCATACCGGAATAGAGTGGGCCCTAAATCCAACATGACAGTGTTCTTACAATAAGAGGAGAGACACATGCGAACGATGTCTGTGTAATCCTAGAGTTTTGTCAAAGATGTCCTGCATATCCCAGAAGGTAGAAAAGCTAAAGAGGGAGTCCCCACTACACGGGTCACAAGGAGTGTGGCCCTGCTGAGCACATTCAGCCTCTGGAATGTGGAATGCGTTTCTGTTGTTTGAAGTTTCCAGTTTGTAAGACTTTGTTATGGCAGCCCAAAGAAACTAGTACTGGGTCTTTGTGATTTGTAAATCAAACCTTATAGCCACCCCACATCGAGAGCACCTGTTAGGTAAAACAAATTCTCTCATTATTTAAACTAGTGGGATAGATCTCCTCTTTTTTTTTTCTTTTGTGTTTGTTGTTGTTTTCTTTTCTAATTATCTGCTTGCAATAGCTTTCTGATAACCCTTAGGTCACTCATGTTCTTTAGGGTCCACCCTTAGCCCTCTTCTCTTCTGACTTAATACCTGGGGGAATCTCATGCACGCATAGAGCCACTCAAAAGATTCCTAGGTCTTCAGTTTGTGTCCCAAACCCAGCTAGAACTCCTGAATTATATACCCAGGTCTCTAACTCCCCTGCTTGGAGGCCCCCTCAAGCTCAGCACACCATCAACCCCTCCTACAAGTTGTACTTTCCATGTTTCCTGTTTCAGGGAATCTTACAACTTAGGTGTCCAAGCAAAGCAACTAGAAGTCATTCAGTCTTTTTTCTCTCATGTTTAGACCACTTATAAGCCCTGTCAATCAGACCTTTTCCTTGTCATGTCTATTCTTTCTTTATCATTCCCACTGTCCCTGCAAGATTGTAAGTCCTCATCATTTTTTTACCTGAGCTATTATAATGCCTAACTCCACCCTTGAACAATCCCCCATATGACCTGTGATTTAAAATATGCTTCCCTCTCTATTATACTCTCCCAGTGAAGCCACAGTCTGAGTCCAATTATCCACATTCTCTACTCCCACATCTAAGTAGTTGAATATTCTTGAAGAAAATCAAGTGGAGTTGACTGGTTTCACTATACTTTCATAGTCTCAAACTGTAGTGGGCACTCAATACCCGGGGCAAACCTGAATTTCTTTTTCCAGTTTGATTTCTTCCTCTGCAGATAATTACTTTATTATTTCCTCTCTCTTTCCCAACCAGCCACACTTGTTCCGTGCTTCTTGGTTGATGACCTAATCCTCCAGTTGATTGAGACAACAGGAACCATGGGATAGGAACACTTTCATCTTCCCACCACCAAATCTGTAGACTGGCCAGAGGAAACTGGGGGGTCTTTTTAAAGGCAATCCCAACTCTGAGCCCTTCCTTACCATCGTCTCTGGAACTTTGCCCTTGCAGTGACTTCCCTTTCTGTCTGCATTGTAAGTGGCCCTGTCTGCTGAATCATTCTTATAAACAGATTCTAGTGTCTTCTATTCCTTAAGGGACACAAAAACAAAGAAACCTCCCTAAAACTACAAAAAGAAAAACTTCTCAAAATACTTTTAAAAATTGCTTTATGTATTTCCTCAGTTTCAGTGCTTTCATTAACTTTGGCCTCAACACACATCATTCCAAGAATCTGTCCTTCTCAGATTTACCTGTAGTCATGTAAAGGGTCAACAGGTACAGAAAAATGTGTTTAACATCAATCAGTGTCTTTATGGAAACACAAATCAAAACAACAATGATGCCAGGCATGATACAGGCGCACGCCTGTAATCCCCACACTTGGGAGGGTAAAGGAAGGGGATCACTGTGATTTCAGGGCCAGCCTGGGCTACATAGTGAATTCAAGGTCAGCCTGAACTAGCAAGATCCTGTCTCAAAAAAAAACAAAATAAAACAACAACAATAAACAGCTGGGCGTGGAGAGTCTACAGGACCAGCTACTGGGGAGGCTGAGGTGGAAGAATTCTTTGAGCTTAGTAATTTGAGATCAGCCTGGACAAAACAGCAAGACTGTTTCTCAGAAAACAAAAAACTAAACAAAAAAAAAACCTACAGCAGTGAGATACAAGGATGGCTACAATAAAAAACAGACCATAACACACAATGGTGAGGATAAGGAGAATTAGAACCCTCATAGATTGCTGTAAATATTGTGTAGCCACTTTTTTTAAAGTCACTTTCAGTTTCTCAAAATGTTAAGCATAATCTTACTATAGCAACTCATTCTACAAATGTACTCAAGAAAAAATAAAATGAAATGTACATAAACAACTTGTATACAGATGTTCATGGCAGACTTATTTATAGTCTTCAAAAAGTGGAATCAACCTAAATTTCTGTCATCTGACACATGGATAAATAAAATGTGGCATATCTATATAATGACATCTTATTTAGTCATGAGAAGGAATGCAGTATTGATACAACATGGATAAACCTTAAAAAATTAGACTCAATGACACAAAGATACCAATGTCACATACTGTACAAAATCATTTATATGTAATATCCAGAATAGGCAAATCTGTACAGACAGAAAATATATTAGCAGCTGCCTGGAGCTGGAATTGGAAAGAAGTGGGAAGGGGAAAGGAAAATGATTGCCAGTAGGTACAAAGTTTCTTCTTAGGGTAATAAAAATCTTCTACAATTAGATGGCTGTGATGGGAGCACAGCTCTGCGACATGCTAAAAGACACTGGACTAGTCACACTAACTAGCTGAATCCTAAGGTATGTGAGTTTTGTCTTATAAGTCTGTCTTATAAAAGTAACTTTGAAAACTGAATAGCAGCCTTCCCACTGCCAATGTTAAAGGCCCCTCTCCCATCCCACTCTTCCTGTACTTCGTAGTCCCTCCTCCTCCCTCCGCCCCCCACATACCACAGCCTTAAGCCGCTCCCATCCCTGGACACACTTTCTGGTCTCCTGTGCTGACTACTCTCCTGTCGCCCAGCCTCCAGCTGTTGGAGAGCCCCAGCGTCCATGTAGGACCTTCTTATCTCCACTGACTCTCTGTTACCCTGGGAGTTTATTCAATTCCATCCCCTGCTTCAGACACCCATGTAGATCCTCATGGCTCCAAATATATCAGGGTTTCTCCTCCTTAAGCCTTAGACTTATCTATCTAACTCATTGTGAGGTACCACTTCTGATTAGACTCAAAGCCTGGGAGACATAAGTGTACTTGAGGACACTTATGGTTACAACTCTGATTTCAGGGACATGCACATAACGAGCCACAGTTATCTAGGAAGGACTTAACATACTCAATACATATGTGTAGCATGGACAAGGTCATGCAGCAGGTGTTTAGTCTCACCATGCTTTGGCAAACCAATAATTCACTGTATCTGTTGTGAACTAAAGAACACTGTAACCTTTTAGTTGCTGTTTTGCTGAAGGAATAAAGACATGCTGCTATTCAGCTCTGGAGCTGCATTCCAGCCTTGCTCTGCTCTGATGCTACTCTGACGCTGACGATTGGCTCTCTGCATGTTGTTCTCATTGGGGAATAAATTTATTCACTCATAAAGGACTATATGAATTAAATGGACCCCTCTCCAAGTGCCTCCTGGGGAGGTTCAGTCTTGCCTTCACACTCATTTACTTGCTTATTTTTTAGTGATCTTACAGTCAGCTCAAACTTAAAATGTTGAAATCTTTCCTGTTCCCCATATCCCTAGCCCACCATCAATTTTATTTCATCCCTAATTTTCCCCTCCTAGTACATACATGGCACCACAGGTCAGAATATTGCCCAAGTCAGTTGTGATTTATGTATTTTCCTCCTTCCCTACACCTGATCATTCAACATGTCCTATCTTCCATGACCGAAATTGCATCTCACATCAATCCACTTTTCTTTTTAACCTTTTTACCACTACGTTTAAGCTACCATCACCTTACCTCTATTCTCTGTTTCCACTTATTTTGTTACATTCCTGATTGTGATCTTTCATTGAATTCCCATGATGTGCTAAGCCTTTCCTGCCTCAGTCTTTGAAGAGCTGTCCTGCCTGAAAGGATCTGTCCTTAACTCTCCATGTGGATGGCCCATCTTGATCTTTCTTTCTCAGCTCACTCCACTTCCTCCGAGGAGACTTACCCGGAAGACCTCATTCCATCGCAGTCACTCTCTAACACAGTGTGCTGTCTTTTTCCTTTGTTACTCTTACCCGTAAACTGCAATTGTTCTGGATATAGAACCAAGTTACAACCTGCCAACTGAGGGACTCATTATCCTCCATATACTTGTGAGGAGTTGAATCAGAGTGCAGACAAGAAATTCAGATGGTATCAGAGCTGAGGTTCCACTTAGGCGTCTCACTCAGAGCCAGAGCTCTGCACCCCGTGAACATTGTCTCATCTTGCTGTGACCTTTTTTTTTTGCTTTTCCCTCTGCCTTTTATAACTATTCCTTTTCAGTTCCTATCATCACCTCCTCTCCTTTGCTCACTCCTTAGATTCAGGTGCTTCCATGGCTTCCTTCTCAGCCTTCTCTCTCTTGGGTATCCTAGCTGGGCTGGAACTGAAATCTATACACCAGTCACAATGAGTTAGGCAAATACTGGAGAGCAGTCCAGCACTACTTGCTTTAATGAAAAGCCAGCAAGTCTGCTTCTGGGATCCTAAAGCAATTCTCATTCCAATCCTAGTGGCTTCCTGAGCAAGCAGAACCCTTTGGCATTACCTGTGATGGGGGGAAGGTAGGCAACCTAAGCACCCATCACCAGATGCAGGGTGCCTCAGTCAATTCTTGTGGTGGCTGCGTACCACAGACGATTATACATACATTAGAATCCACACATCAGATACAAACATGATCAGAGTTTAAGGAAAACAGGTAAGAAATAACACAGTTTCATCTGTACACATTAAAATGCATGCATGCACATAAAATGAAAATATACATCTTATCAGAATATATAGAAACAAAAACGTACAACCAAAATAGAATAGCACCTCAGGGGGGAACAGCTATCCAGCAGAAGCAGGATGACATATGACTGCATGTCCTGTTTGCCTGCAGAAGTCCTGGTTCAAAGCTGTGGTTGCAGCATAATTATTACTAAAGAGCCTCTCTTTCCTCTCAAATGTGTCCTTGTTTGTGTGTAAATATATGGTCACTCTAGGTATGGAAATAAAGGAAGGAAGGGATCAGAGGGAGATCTTGCACACGTATCTTGGAGGTAATATGAGTAGAGGATTATGCTCAGCTCACCCATCTGTGTCTGAGATCCAAAACAAAGCAAAATGAGCAACACAATAAGAGTAAGCAAACAAAACAACAGATTCTATCCCCCTGTGGGGGGGACACCGAAAGCAAACAAAAAACTCAAGCTTTAGGCATTACTCAGGTTTTTGAGTGCCTGTTTACATGAACTTGGGCTAAGGATAATTTGTATCAGGAGACAGAGACTCTAAGTATCTCCACTTGGATTCCAGGCACATAAGGCAGGTCAGGTGTGCTGGGAGAGGGGAGCTGGCAGAGGCCAAACAGGGGTCCCTGGGAGAGAATTCAGCACAAAGGAAGACTGCACCACCTGTAGCCGGCACACATCTTGGGTGAGCTCCTCTTGCTGATGCCAGTGAGAAGGCAGGCGTAGTGGTCTCTGGCTCAGCAGGGTCCCCATGCACTGGTGACATCTGTCAGTGATGACACAGATCGATTCATGAATATGGGTGAAGACTCTCTAGCATGCCAGGAGTTCTCGGGGAGACTCTTGCAAGGCTCTGTGGGCGAGGGCTTTGAGCTTATAAAATTAACATTTCGCTTTTATCGTGACAGTATTTGTTCCCAGGATCTGGTGAGGCGAAAACTCAACCAGATGACGCTGTTGCAGTAAAGGAACCCACCTTTCACATAGTCAACCCCAACTCCAAACCCAGGAATTACTCCTCTCCCTCATCCTTCGAAATTAGTTGGTCGCTGTTATGGCTTGTAACCAGATGTCTCCTCAAAGCCTCATGTGTTACCCATTGAGGTAGAAGCATATTTATGGAACTCTACGCTCCATCATCCCTTATCTGCACCAGCACCTTCCAAGGCCCTGGGTAAAAATGAACCTTTGCTGTATTTCCTAGCTTTTAAAATGCATGCATTGCTCTGACTTATTTTTTTCATTCTACATATTCACCTGATTGTGTATTCATAATGTTATTATTATTATTATCATTATTATTATTATTTCTGTACCAGTGATCAAACTTAGGACCTTGTGCTTGCAAGGCAGATACAGTGTCACTGAGCTAAATCCCCAGCCCCACATAATGTAATTATTGAAAAAGAAAAGAGCCTGAATATGTCACTTCCTGAAAAAGAGATTCTCATAAAGTCCAATGTAGTCCCCTCCGGTAAATATGGGTCCCTGTCCTGGGGGAGGTTGTTAGCGTCTTTGCCACACTCACTGATTTAGATGGTTTCCTTCCTAGTCCGACAGTAAATAAACCCTGTTTGATTTACATAAGGTATCCAACCTAGCCTTTCTTTCATGCTGAACACACAGTTGCCACCTACTTTGTGTGTGTGTGTGTATGCATGTGTGTGTGTGTGTATGTGTGTGTGGTACTAAAGATTGAAACAAAGTCCGTCACAATTAGCTATATCCCCAATGCATTTTTTATTTTGAGGTAGCTTCTCACGATGCTGCTAAGTTGCCCAGGCTGGGCTTGATCTTGCAATCCTGCTGCCTCAGCCTCCTAGGGTGCTGGGACTGTAGGTGTGCAGTACTACGCCTGCTGCCACCTACTCTTCCACTGGCTCACTCTCTCTCTCATCTTGAGTGTTCTGTTCAGGGATCTGTCCCCTGAAAGTCTTCCTGAAGCTTCCAGCCAGGATAAGTGTCTCACATAGTAGGTGCTTAACAACTGTATGCTTAATGAATATGTAAGTGAATGGATGAAGTTGATCTATCAAATTAATCCCCACTACTCCTGGTAAAATAAGTCTTTTTTTAATGCTTCCAGTGGCAGCCTGAGCTTCATCTGCAGCAACTCCCCTGCTCCTGATTTCTGGGTTATTGTTCTCACAGGACCCCACATCTCCCACTCCAGACACCTTTAGACAAAGGTGGGTCCTATTTCTACTCTCTTACTTGACCTGGCCCCTTTCAATTCCTGATTTCATATGCCATTTGTTCTTGTAAGGACCTTCATTCACTGTCTGCTGTTTAGACCTCACATCTCCATGAGGCAGCTTCTCATATTTTAGTACTGCCATGAGGAAGTACCTCAGCTGAACGAAGTCCTTTAAATAACAGAGATTTAATCTGTCCCAATTCTTGAGGTCAAATGCCCAAATGCATGGTGTTGGCAGAGTTGGTTCCTTCAAAGCCTCTCTCCTTGGTATATAGATGGGATCTCTTCCCTTAGCCTTACATGGTCTTCCTTTTGTGTATGCCTGTGTCCGCATCTCTTCTCACGAAGTTGCTGGCCGGGTTGGATCAGGGCTTGAAGTCATCTGAACTCATTTTACCATATTACCTCTTTTTATTGAAAGCTTGTCTTTCATAGTCACATTCTGACAGTACTGGGGATTAGCGTGTGAACAGACGAAGTCCACCTATAGCAGTGACATCCTTGCTTTATTTATTTTTTGGTACCAGGAATTGAATTTAAATCCTTGCGCTTGAGAAGCAGGTGCTAGAACCACTGAGCTAAATCCCCGGCCCTATCCTTGCTATTTTATATGTGAAGAAACTGAGACTCAAATGGGTTACATGACCTGTTCCTCTCATCCAGGCAGTAGCCAAGGAGCTAAATCATCTAATCCCATGTCCTGGTGCTTTCTGCTACATTCCATCTCCAGCGTCATAGTTTTGTCCTCTAAGAATCCTCTGTTATCACTGCCATTTCATCTCCTACAAAGCAAAATATCTTCATGTGTCATACAACACTGGTGATGGTGGCCACATGGTGCAAGGGTGTGGGACCGAGATTCTAAGCCAGCCAGGGCAGCTGCAGTGGAAAGTAGGAGGGTGTAAGCTACAGCAGACAGGAGAAGCCAAGGATCTGGAGCCTAAGCCACCCTGTTTGAGGACTTGCCTCACTCACTCTTGACCTGTGTGGTACTGGCTAAGTTACTGAACCCCACAGTGCCTCAGTTTTCTGATCTACAAAATGTTGCTGATAGCAATACCCATCAGTGTTCAATGAGATGATTAATGAAGAAATATGTGAATAGTGCTCCCATTTAGATGCCCTGAACAGGTAACAACAATAATTTATCTAATTATTGCTTTGTCTAGGGATAGAGTTTCCTCAGTCCCACTTTCTAACCCTGAAGTTAAATCAAGGCTAGAACACTGAGGTAGGACTGGTCCAGGATTCCTGTCGAGGTCATGGCAGGGGAAGAACAGGCAGAAACGGATGGGTGTCTGGAATATGCTGGACCGGAAAGAGGGGCGCCTGCCTTCACCTCCAGGCAGAGACCCAAGGCAGCATCACTCCACAGGACACCAGGCTGCTGTGCCACACCCCCGCCCCAGCCCTCTGGAGATGCTCTGCTAGCACATGTGGCTGCCAAGGAGCTTTATGGTGCTACACGCTCACTCTGGCTTCTCTTTTGGGACTCACAAAGGTCAGACTCAGTCCTCGCCTACAGGAATGGCAAGAGGCAAGCCGAAGCAGCTGGGTTCTCCAGCCTCTGGGGTCCTACTAACCGGAAGGCACAAACCTTGAACCCATCAAGCACAGGGACTGACACAAATTCCAGCACTGAGGCTCAAGGGGCTGCTCTCAACAGAGTCCCCAGTGAGCCAAAAAATAGAGAAATGCTCTCAACACAGCCCTGGAGCTTGCTTGCCTCCCCCTTCCCCCAGCCCCACATCCAGTGAAGTGGTTTGGTGAACAACTACAGCAGCAATTTAGAACTGCCCTGGGGTGGCTGAGCTGACTGCTGTTCACACCCAGGGCTGAGCTCCTCTTCACTCTGATCCCAGCATGAATATGTTCCCACGAAGCACCCTGTAAAAGAAGCCTAGAGGCTGGTGAGCTGGGCTTGTGCGGGGCTTCCTTCCCCTGGATCCTCTCCCCAGTGCTGGAGCCCAGAGCACTCACTGGTGTTTACTTCACCCCATATTCCAGGGACCTCATATTTATAAAAGATCCCAGCCCTTCTCTTTGTTGATTTTTTTTGAGGGGTGCAGATGATCGAACTCGGGCCCTTGAACTTGAGAGGCAGGCAGTGGAAACACTGAGCCCAATACCTGGCCCTTTCCCAGCCCTTCTCTGCAACTTGTGATGGACAGATTTCAGGGGATCAATAGAGATCCTATACAGGCGCTCTGCAGAGAGGAACCAGCTGGGTTCAGGAAAAGGCTAGCTAGCTCCATTTCGGTCCTTGTGTTGGCCTCCACATACAAGCCATGTTCCCCCAAAATAGTCATCCACAAAATCCAGTCCCTGAGCAGCAGCATCTGCGTCTTTTAGGAATTTGTTGAAATGTCAGTTCTCAGGCTCCACCCTACAACTACTGCATCCCAAATTTAAATTGGTGCTGCACAGTCCATGGGTTTTGTTTTGTTTTGTGTCCAGTACTATGAATTGAAGCCAGGGCTTCACATGTGTTAGGCAAATATTGTACCACTCTACCACTTTTTTTAAAAGTTTAAAGTTTTTTAAATTTTATTTTGAGATAAGGTCTCTTTAAGTTGGCCAGGCTGTCTTTGAACTTTCTGTTCTCCTGCCTCAGCCTCCAGAGTAGCTGGGATTACAGATGTGCTACCACACACAGGTAATCTAGATTTTAGTAAACCCCTTAGGCAAATCTATTGAGCACACTCAACTCCACTGATCTTTGCCCTAGACTGAGATTCACTTTCCTCCATCTGGAAAATGGGGAGAATACATCTGTCTTGTGGGGTTGTTGTATCCAGTGAGATCAGAGGTATGGAAATACCTGGTGCCCCACCTGTCACACAAGGTGTTCCACGGTGTTTCCCGTATGAGAGGGTGGGCCCAGACCTGTCACCTGAGCCCTGCTCCCACTCCATGGAAAAGGGAGCTCTCTCATCTACCTCCAGCTTTGAGCCAGGCCCTGGGCCCCACTGGCTCATTGAGCAAGTACCCCAGGGTTCTAACTAAGTCATGAGCTGGAGGGGAAAAAGGCAGAAGGGGAAGCACAAGGGAGCAGAAGACCAGAAGACAGAAGAAGGTAAGAGAATGAGGGAGAAATAGTGGTGGTGAGCACAAAACCCAACAGGTGGTTATTTAGGTGGCTTTGGCGCCAGTAGTAACCTACTCATGAAAACCCTCATGGACATTGAGCGGTGACCAGGTAGAAAGGCTTTTCCACCATGTTACTGCTGCCAAACATTACAGTACCTAAACCAGCCTATTTCAGCCTCTCCATCTTGCCTGCCCTTATGTTGAAGCACCCTTATTCCTCCTCCTCCTCCTCACCAGCAACAAGCATTTATTAGGCACCTACTGTGTGCAAGGTGCCAGCAGCAACAAAACACTACCTCTGCCCTCTAAGATTACTGTCTGATAACTTGGGGGCAAAAAGTATATTCTGGTGCCAGAGACAATCCACATCCCTTGCCAGAGCTGCACTGGTTCCTGAGTGGTTGTTGGGTATGACTGTGGAATCATCTTTGGAAGAGTGTGAGAATGAGAAAGAGAAAACAAAGGAGAGGAAGAGAGAAGCAGGTGACCATAGCACCCTGGGGAGCTGCAGAACCCCCAGGTCCTGGAAGATGCTGTGAAAGGTCTGCTTAGGTTATGCTTCAGGTCCTGGCTTTCCCCAAACAGTGGGAAGTAACTGTGTCCCACCAGCAATGGGGACCAAGAATCCAAGAAACCCAAGGCAGGTGTGGTCCTTAAGTCTTCACCCCTGAGTATGCTTCCTTCTGCCTCTGGATGGGACTATCTTCAAAGCACACTATGTCTGTCCTCTGCTAATGTTCTCTAGAAACTTCTCTGAGTGCTCCCAACTATTAAAAACGTCATAAAATAGCTGTTGTTGATTATCTACCTTGTATCAGGCATTGAGCTGTGCAAGTTGTGCAGGACATCCGTTACCTGTTTGATTCTCATCACAGCACTGAAGAAGGTGGCTGTCTGTCTTTGCCTTTATAACTGAGACAAAAGGAGGCTGAGAGAAATCATGGAACTTGCCTAAGTGCACATGGGAATGAGCAGGTCCCAAATTTGCACTCAGTCCTAATTCCAAGGCTCTTTCCACAATATTACCCAGCTACCAAGTTTCTCCTATATCTGCCACTTGTCATTTGTTCAGTTGACATTTTTTCAGCACCTATGTACTAAGCCCTGTGCGGGGCACTAAAGCTAAACTGAATTCTTCTGCTTCAGTATTAGCCAGCTACTGGCATTAAGGAAAAAGATGAAAGTTGATCAATATCATTCATTATTTGGGGCTGTTGCACCAAGTAGGAAAACACAAAGAACCTGAGAAAAACTATTTCAAGTCCCTGATTCTCTCTTGCCTATTCCCCTTTACATCTCTTTATCAGTTGAGACAAAGATCAGTTATCTCTGAATACTTGGAGGATCAAGGGCTCAATGAAAAGTGCCCTGCCATGTCTACTCATGGTGGCTGGAGGTATAGGTCACAATTTTATCTAAGTCTGTTCCACTAATGAGTTTGTTCAACTATAGGTGGTTCCATTCCCTCCCTTCCTCATTCTACACACACACACACACACACACACACACTTGTTCTGAGATGGCCAACGAGTCCCAGCAAGGCCTTCTCCACTGGCCCAAAATCAGGGTTCCTTTGGTGCTAGAAACACGCCATAGCTCTGCCTTACCATCTGCTGCTAATCAAGTTTGTTCTTCCCTTTCCTTTGGCACCTTCTGCAAAGGGCTGCCATTGGTCTTCAAAATCTCCAGGGTTTGCCCAGTCACTAGGGGTAACAATCAAAAAGCCAAGAGGGGACAAAAAACAGCGGATTTGTGTCCCTTAATGAAGCAAAAGATCTATAGAAATGGACCTTATGAAAGAAGCCATCAAACATGTCATTATTCAGGAAGCAAGCTCCTTGGCACTGGGCCATTTCATAGGTTTGGAGCCAGCCTGACCAGGGGGGTGGAGAGCCTGGGTTGGACTGTCATTCTCCACACCCGTGATCTGCCACAGGGCCCTCCATGCTGAGTGGGCCCAGGCAGGATGCTCAGGACCCTAGTGTTGGGTTAAAAGTCTTCTTTCCTTCCTGTACAACTGTGATAAACTTCCTCTGGACCCCTAAATTACAAACTCCAAGCGAGAGGGATTGAGATCTTGGCTGGCATGACAGACACCAAAGGAGGTTTAGGGAGAGAGGCTCAGCAAAGAGCTTTAACATAGGAACCTCTTCCTGGAGGTTGAGGGTGAGAACCTAACATTTGAAGATCTCTTCATTAGTCTCCTTGAAAATACCTGTTGGTATACGCCACAGTCCTGGATGCTATGGAGGCCTCAATAAGACAAAGAACTGTGGATTGCCTCCCTGTAGACACTCATGACCATGCCTCTGGCTCTGTGCCTGGCACACCTGGATCCATCCATTTATTAGATAGCCCCGGAGGAGGTACTTGATGTACAGTGCATGCTAAAGATGATAGCCCACACCCTCAGGCTCTCACGGGTCAAAGCTCTCTAGAACTTTTCAGAGGAGGAAAGACTCCAGGATTGTGTTTGAGCTCTCCTCCCCCTCTGGTTCTCTATGTTCATTTTTCTCTCCAGCTCTCACTAGGAAACTAGTGAAATTTGAATAAAGTCTGTGGTTTAATTAATGGTATTGCACCAACGTTAATGTCCTGGTTTTGATACCTGTGCTGTGATCACAAAAGATGTGAACCTTGGGAAGCTGGGTGAGCATTGTGGAATTCTCGGTATTATTTTCTGTATTTTGGGGAGTCTAAAATTAGTTTCAAATAAGAAGGTTTTTTTAAAAAAGGGAAATCGCTCCAAGAGTTTGTTGACTCTGCTTCTTCCCATCTCTCTGGGTGTCTTTCCTTCTGTTTCTCTATTGTCCTTGTAGTAGCTCTTATCTCTCCTTTCTCCTCTTTCCCTTTCTTGGTCTTTCTATTGCCTTAATTTCTCCTTTCCACAAAAATCTGTTCTTCCCCCCACGTGAAACATCTACTCAGTACCAAATTTTATTAAGTTTCCAAAATAGCCACAAGCTCACCCCTCCTCTGCAGGATCCCTTCCCCAGCTCATGGATCTCATTATCATTGCTCACACCTTCCTCACTGGTTTACTTAGAGCCCCTCCCCACCCCGTGACTTCCCCCCTCTCGCGTGGACACGGACCCAGCTAGTTCACACTCCACTGTCCTGCAGCTCAGGTTAGGTGTCCGGCCTATGACACCATTGCTGGCAACTGAAAGAGCCCACTCAAGCTTCACTGTAACCTGGTCCTTGTTTTCCCAACGTCATCCTCCCCACCGGTGGCACAGCCAGTTCACGTGAGTTGAACAGCAAAGCTTCTCAGAGACTCCTACATGTACTGGAGGGCAACAGTGTGGGTTGAGGTTCTCAATTTGGGTGTGGGGGAAAGAGGAGGGAAGGGCAGAGGGGCAGGAGAGAGGTTTTCATTTCAGGGGGAGCCTCCGGAGAAGAGAAGGGAGGGATGTCAAGCCTGGTGGCTGCTCTGTAGGGAACACAGGAGATGCTGGGGCAGCCAGTGTCTTCCAGGTTAGTGGGAAAATAGACTGAGGTCAGAGCAGCGACTGTGACATCACCCATCCTGTCCCTCTCAGCTGCTGCATTTCACCATGCCACCTCTAGCCTTGTCTTTGAAATGAGTGCTACGCACACCCAGTAAAAGACCAAAGGCCTTGTACAGCACAGCACTAGCGTATTCCTGGTTTGATAGCTGCCTTCCTACTCCCCAGCAGTTTATGTTTCAACAACACCAAACAACAACTCCCCAGTGGTGCAGCCTTGGGGCAAGAGTGCTGGAGTGTAGATAGGTTTGCAAGCATCAATCACCAGTTAAGAGCGGTGCCTAGCAGGGGGGATTCCCGGGCATTTGGAGCAAAGCAGGTTCCAGCAGCCTGCAAAGAGACACAGGTGCTGGCCTAAGAGTGCACACCGCTGGGAGTTCAGGCTGGGAGTCCAGGCACCGTAAAGAGCAACGGGACAGAGAGAACCCTGGCAGAGCAGGTCAGCTTCTGCCACAAAAAAAGGTGGTGGCTGTAATTTCAGATAGGAACGAGGGAAGGCCTCCGTGAGACAACATTTGAATAAGAACCTGCAGGAAGTGCAGACAATTATGCAAGTATCTCTGATTTCCATCACAGTGCCTGGCACTTATTACTTGTCCAATAGATGATGGAGTGGACGGACAATCAAGGGTGTTCCCTGTCCCTTTTCATCTGCACAGGAAGAAAGGAACCCGCTGGTCGCCACCCTGAGATCTGGGTCTGATGCTGCAATGGGTGGCACATGCTCACAGGGCCTCCTCCAGCTTGACGACAGGGAGCCAGAAGAGAAATTAGCATCTCAAGTCCCACCATATCCTTGGGAAGAAAACACTCCAAGTCTCGGAGACTTGCAAACTTGCTGGGTGCATGTGGGCTGCCTCTGGAGCAACAAATGAGCCTGTGCAGATGGCGCGGAGATAAATGGCGCCATCTTTTTACTGTAGCAGTACAGTCGTAATTTTCCAGAGACATTTATTAGGTGGCGTCTCCCTTCTGCGGGACTGCGCTGTGGCTGGCGTGTGGAGCCGCTGCAAGCAAGGTGCACAGCAAAACCCAGCGCGGATGGCATGGCTGGCACCAAGTCTCTCCCAGTCCTTTTCTCCAGTTCCCGCTTCTGATGATTTATAGTTTAGTTTGAAGCGTGAAGAGCTGTGTCTTTCTGGTAATATGTATTCTTTGTAAGTATTTCCTGCTGTGGCATATCCTAAGAGAACTCCATCAAATAATTATCTTCCCTTTTATTTATTCTCCTTCTTTTCCCTTGATCTGCATCACTATAAAATATTCCAATGGTCTCTGAGTAGAAAGCTTCTTCAGGATTATAAAGTGTATTTATATAGAGTATTAAATCCACCCTTGGTGGATCTCAGCATTTGTCTGATGCAACAGGGTCCCGGGCCTGTCGAGGTGTCTCGCCACTGCCCACTGGGAGAGGAAGAGGTGGAGCCTGCCAGGCGACTGGCTGGCTCCAAGATCTAGCCAGTTTGGGAGCCTGTCCAGCTTTGTCCTGGTACACCCTGACCTTGAGAAAGTGTCTTTCCCCCGCCTCTCACTTCCTCATCCAAGGTTTCCTTTGCCATGAGGAGTTTGGTCCAACTGTCTCCACTTCGAAGAGTCTAGAGCAAATGAGGACATTACCTGTGTCTGGGCCCCGTGGCTCAATCAGTGACCTGCTTGCTCTAGCATCCTCTGGCCCTCTGTCTTCTTACATCTGTGACTACACTGACAGCTACTATAGGCAGGCACGATCTCTTCTACCTTTCTTGATTTTTTCAAAGCCTTTAGCACAGAGCTGGATGATCAACTGATAGTAAATACTCGTAGTTATTGTCTTGAGTCCCTTCCCTGGAAGCCTGGTCAGATTTAAGAAGTGAAAGTAAAAAGAATTAAGATGTGTTATGTCCATGTACCAACTCCCCATGATGAATGTAATCTTTAGGTACTGCAAATATAAACTAATAAAAATAAAAAATATAAAATTAAAAATGGGCTGGTGATATAGTTCAGTGCAAAGGTCCTGGGTTCACTCCCAGTTAAAAAAATATATAGCATTACCAGTTTTGTAAAACTTTCTCTACTTAGATGACAAGTATAATGTCAGGACTAGAAACTTCTCAGGGGTCCTTCTGTTTCCCTCGTGCACAATGTATGAACACGAATCTGGAATATTTCTTGTTTTATCCTCTAAATGCTCAGATGATGCACCTTAAAGGAAGGAGACGCAGAATGTTCCAGAAGAAAAGTTCAGACACTAGGTTTTAGTGAGTTCTGACACTGTCCTTCTGACATATATAGTACCTTTCTGCCCTTCATGGTCCTCATATATAAAATACAGAAAGACAAAAGGTTACAAAAGCTCAAGGTCATTTGGTTCAACACTCTACTTTCAGCTGTTTGTCTGTCTTTCCGGGAAAGGCCACCATAGATGGAAATTCAGCAACTTTGCCTATGCCTTTGACCTAGGGTTTAACCACCCTGGAGTTAAGAATGTCTTCCTTTTGCTTTTACATATTGCTCGAAGTTTAAGTAGATTCTCTGGTCTTTTTTTTTTTTTTTTTTTTTT
>NW_022900928.1:62227072-62254279 GCF_012274545.1 Fukomys damarensis
TCTTGTTTTTTTTTTTTTTTTTTTTTTTTCTGGGCTACCCAGGGGAGTGTAGCTAGGACCTGAGGAAGGTTGAAGGAGTGAGGACAGGGCTCAGAACACCCTTAGGAAAATAGCTGCCGCCACCACCCCAGGAAATAGCCGGAGCCCCTGTTGTCCGTAAACATCTGCACAGGCCAGGGGCACACCTGAGGTTGCTTAGTTTGAGCCTCTGTGGGTTGGCCCTGCGCCTATGTTTCTCCAGAGCTCCCCAGTTGATTCTAAAGCTCCATAAGGGTCAGAGAGGTCCTAAGGGGGTCCTATGGCCCTTCCTCCTCACCACCTATGCCCATAGGGGCTAGGGAAACCTCTGGAATGTCAGCTTCTCCCAGCACTGGGCTTGAGTGGCAGGATTTACAAACAGGACAGGCAACAGCACTAATTTTAGGATAATAGCAGTGGCCGTGAGTAGCCCAGGCCAGCAGGGATGTCAGGCACCAGCCCCTCCTTTCTTAGCAGACCTATGCTCTGACAGCACTGCCCAGAGGAGCTGTTGGCCGTACCACCTGCCTGGCAAGTTGGACTGACACAGGCGTATCCCTTCCTGGTCACCCATGGAGGACACACTTCTGATGTCTGTCTTCTTCAACTTCCCAAGCATGTATAGGCTGGCTGCTAAGATCAGTCAAGTTCCCTGCCTTCAAGAAGCTTGACACCAACAGCCAAGCCTCATCCTCATCCTCCAGTCCCCCCAGCCCCAGACTGCTGTGTACAAAGAGCTTCTCAATGCCAGAGGACCTAAGGCTCTATCCCATAAAACTGCTGCTGGGCCCCCAGAGTCTACCCAAGATCTTCACCTCCAAATATACCCTAGTCCACAGCAGGGGTGGGGCTGGACACAGGTTAGGCCTTCAGGATCTCACGTCTGGAACCAGACCCTTCTTCTATACCTGCCTCTGCCTGCTTCCTGGTCTCAGTGACCCTTCTAACTTCTCCTGTGTACATTTCTGATTTTTCAGATTTCTCCAGCCTCAGTTTCTTCCACTGTCTTATGTCCTCTCCATTTTCTCCTCCTCCTCCACTTCTTCTTCCTCTTCTCCCTCTTCTTTTCTTCCTTCTCCCCCTTCTCTTTCTCCTCCCTCCCCTCTTTCCCTTTCTCTTCCTTTTCCCCTTTCCCTTTTTCTTCTGGTAGTAAGTTGAACCTAGAGCTTCACATTAAACTATAGCCTTAGCCTGTTACTCTTTTTTTTTTTTGAGACAAGTTCTTACTAAGTCACTAATTTCCCCAGGCTAGGCTCAAACTTTCCTGATATTCCTGTCTCAGTCTCCCAGAGTACTGGGAATACAAGTGTATACCACCATACCCAGCTTTCATTGTCTTCTTGATGTATGCAAAGGTTCTTTATTTCTAGTATCCACTCCCTCCTCTCAACCTGCCCATTCGACCCTCTCTGGCAGTAGGAAAGTTTAGCCCAGGGTACAGAAAGTGAGGTTTCCCAGCCCCTTTTCTCTGGAAAAAACATTTCTGAGCTTTCCAAACCATAGCTCAGGGCATCGCCGTGGGACATGGCCCAGTGGACAGAGGTGCCTTGGGGTCAACCACCCTCCAGGGAAGGAAGGACACCTGGTGTGGCCCTTTCCGCTGCTGACCTTTGCCACCTTTTTATCCAGGGCTGGAGGGGAGTGCAGCTGATTGCAAGCTCCAGCAATGACATGGGAAACAGGCCTTCATGTTGGCTCCTGTCCTCCTTGCTGCGGTGAGCTCCTCTCACCCAGGGACCCTTCCAGACACCATGAAAGTACAGTGGCAGCTGTTCAGCATTATATTTTACACAGTGCAAGGTTATTGACTGCCACGATTTGATCTTCTCTAGTTAATAACCTTGACTTATGGAATAACAGCAGCAAAGGCTCTGTTCTTTTCCTGCCAAGGATCCCTGCCACGCGGGAGCAGAGGGTGAGCCTAGACCCTCTCTCCAAGATCCTCTGTCTTCTTGTCCCAAAAGGAAGGAGACCCTGCAGGTCTGGAGGAATCCAGCAGACTGTGACTGTGATCCAGTCTCTGTGAGCCTCTAACCTAAGTCTCCTTCTCTCAGAAGCCCTGGCTCTGGACCCTCCCCACGCTCCGCACCATTCCTGACAGTCCTTGTCCTTCTCAGTCCAGAGTCTTAAGTAGACTGGGCTATAATCCTGATCCCTTTCTTCTCCGGGAGCACTTCCCGGCAAGGGTTAACTGTGTGTATAAAATTGATTGCGATTTTAGTAATTCGGTATAATCACAGTCTACCAGCAGGTTGCTTTTCCAGCAGGAGGGTTTGGAATTATTTTCTGGAGTTTGCAATATAGAACTTAAATTAAGCCTCAGAAGTCAGGGGAGCTCCGCAGCATCCCTAATGCGGTGCTAAATTCTCAGCAGCACAGTCTCTGTATTAAAGCCTTTGCTGGCAATTAGGTTCATTAACTATCACAATACCTTATTTATTACTTGTCGTGCCATATGGTTTCCCAGCTAAAGAATGGCGCCCATTCTCCTACAGACCATTTGGCATCATAAAAATGTTAACAAATAATATTATGGCTCTCGAGGGCACAGGGCCTTGCTGGGTTCTGGGTCTGAGCGGTGGGAGAGAATATGAAAACATTTTTCTTCTACGGTGAAATAAAAACTTCCTCAAGACAGAAGTATTCAGAGAATATCGCACTTGCATAACATAAATGGGAGTTTTATTTACCCTCGTAATGGTTGTGTCAATATTTGCATCAGCTGGGACTTTTATTCATCTTCCTCTTCACTTTCTTTTAGTGCTGTTTCCCCTACGTTGTCTTTCCCCCTTCCTTCTCTACTTCTGTGGTGAGAGGCTAGCACAGCCAGCATCACCGCAAGGCCTGAGGCCAAGCTGCTAATGGGTGAGATCAAACTTTGGGGCCTGGTGCAGTTTAGCCGCAGGATTAGTCAACTTTCTGTCCCTACAACAAAATACCTGAGATAATTGACTTGCAAAGGCAAAGGTTTATTCTGGCTCTCAATTTTGAAATGTTCCGCCAAGACTGACCAGTCCCATTGCTTTTGGGCCTGTGGTAAGGAAGCAAATCACAGCAGGGGCACTTGGTAGAGCAAAACATCTCATCTCTCAGCCAGGAAGCAAAGGAGAAGAGGGGGATGAGACCAGGCATCTCACAATCCCTTTTGAGGACATACCCTCAGTGACCTGAGGACTCCCACTGTCCTAACCCACCTGCTTCACCATCTCCCAACAATGCCACCCTGGAACCAAACCTTTTAACACATGGCCTTTGGGGCACACTTAAGAGCCAAACTCCAGCAGGCACGGAACCCACATGGAACCCTGGCTGGCTGCTCTGCTCATCCTACCTTGCGCTTCCGCTCCCTGTTCCATCTCCAGCTGGTGTTTTCAGCAGAGACTGGGGAGGGATGCCTGTGTGGGTTGAGCAGATGCATTTTGCTATAAACCACTGTGGAGGGCACTATGAGAGAGGGAGTGTAGACATTAGCAGGGTGGGTGAGATGTACCTCAGTGGGCAAATCTGAGAAAACCCTTTCCAGAGGACAAAGCACCTCCCTGTCCCTTGTCCAGAGATGTGAAGCCACAAGACATTCAGATTGGGGCACCAGCAAACATGCAAATAATGGAGGAATTCTCTTTGACAGTGCACCAGCAAGCAGGTCCTGGGGCTGTGGGGGGCTTTCCTCTCTTCCCTGATGCAGCCTTCTTCTAAAATGGAGGGTCACCTTGGCAGGATTCTTCTGCAGGTTCTAGAAAGTGCTTTGTGATTTGCTACTTCTCAAACTACCCTGTAGGAAGGGTATGGAGGGATGCTCTCTTTGGAAAGCAACACAATGTAATGGATAAAATTATAACACTAGCACAAGACTCCCTAACATTCACTGAGCTGGGTAAACGTTCTGTGGCTCAGGCTCAGTTTCTTCATCTTTTAATGGGGCTAATAATAGCATTACCTCTATAAAGTTGTTCACAGGACTGACCAAGTGGGTCTCACTCAGAACCTGGGACAGTAGCTGGCACAAAGCAGGTTCCATGCTAGGGAGAGCTGTTGGACCATCTCTTTTCTTTGCTGGGATGTTTCCTTTTATTCCAGCTGTAATTTGCATCTGGAAAGTCCCCTAAAGGCTCATATGTTAAGGACTGGTCTCCAGCCTGAGGCACTACTGGGAAGCTTTGGAATCTTTAGGAAATGGGCTGAATGGGAGGAAGTCAGGTTTTTTGGATGTGTCCTTGTTTCCAGGCTGTCAGGAGCTAAGCAGCTTCTTTGGCCACAGCCACATGCTCCCAGCATGGAGCCTCACCACTGCCCCAAGAGCAACAGGCTGACTGACCTGGACTGAACTCTCACAAGCTGTGAGCCAAAGTCGACCTCCTCTCATTAAGCTGACCATCTCAGATGTCTGTTCCAGTAACTAAAAGTTGACTAACCTGATGCCTTTGACACATCCGGGAGAGGAGACTGCTCCCAGCTCCCCCAGGCACACTACTTCACTGATTCAAGCCATGTGGACAGGGGCAGTGCCAGAGTGACACTTGCTTGCATTCCCATATCACTTCTTTCCTGCACCCTCAGGGGCCTCCAAGTGCAGTGACCTCCTGTGCACACCTGCTCTACGCCCAGGTGGTAGCTGAAGTTGACAGAGACCTGAGTGGAGTCAGAGAGTCAGTCGAGTGTCAGGCTGATGACACCTTGGAGATGACCAGGGAAGGAGGTGATGTAGTTACAGTCATACAGCTGGGAAGGGTTCAGAAGCATGTCCATAGTGCAGGTCTCTAGACCCTAGTTCTATTCAGCAGACCCACAAGGAAGGGAAAAGTGCCGCAGAAAACTCAAACTGAATGGATTCCAGTGTCAACTACATGCAATGCCTAGAAAGGATCAAACCCCACTTTTTTCCCCCGTTAAGTTTATTGGTACATTTAAAGCAAACAATACAGTTAAATTTATCATTGGGATCTTGTACCTTTACATGAAAAAACCCACTGTTATAATTGCTTTGAGTTGTGCCGATTGCCATACAGGAACATGGGGAGACCTGCCCCTAATCCCTGTGTTGCACGCAAAGTCCCTACAGAGAAGTAGGCGAGGCGTGGCAAGGACAGAGTCCATGGGAAGCCTGGTCCCCTTCCCGGAGCCTGCGTCACAGTGCAAGGTGGGATGGGCTCCCTTCCCAGCTGGCTCCTCAGGGCTCTTAACCGCTGTCCAAAAGCACCTGCTTCCCTTCCTGCCAGCTATCTCCCTCTAGTAGCAGCTAACTGATCTGTTTCCCCTTGATTCTCCCAAGAGGGTACTCCCTTGAGGAAGTTCCTCTAGGAAGCAGGGCCTGGGGTTACACCATGACAGTATGCAAAGCCATACACGTATATGTGTTCCCAACACACAGAGAGATGTAGACGAGGGCATGGTCTCACTAGGACTTTGCCCCCCTGCCAAGCCTAGCAGGAGGAAGGGTAGCTTGGGATGGGCAAAGTGATCCAGAATGAATGTGCCCAAAGCTGTGACTATGAGGGAGAGAAAGGAGGAGAAGCGAAGGATCAGGAGATCGTTTTCAGGAACATTAGACAGAGACTGGAGAAGAGAAGTGAGTGATTTTAATCCCATGCAGCTGCTGGAAATTAATTTAATTGTGCTGGTGCTGGCTCTTCTCCCTTCCAAGCCATTTGATCCAGGGCCTGATGGAGTGCTGAAACTGGAGAAGATGACCCTGCCGGCGTCCGGCAGCCTTGGGGACGCAGGCCATCCTTTCTGTCCCTGTGACTACCAGAGCTGATGACTAATCTGTCGCTCTTGCCCCCAATCCAGGCTTTTCTTTTTTCAGAAGGTACTGAGGAGAGAGACTAGGAAGACTTTCCCAACAGTAAGGAGTGTGAACTACGCACATGTATGAAGGATGCTATCCAACAGCCATCTTCCTAAGGGGAGATACTGACCTGACCTTTGCCTCCCAAGCAGAATGAGGTCCACGCCAGCCCACTGACCCCATTCAGACATCGCTAAGGCGCACGGCCAGACGGTGGCCGGACCGCTGGGCGCACACGCACTGCCAGGCGTGTGCAAAACCCACGCAGGCATTCAGACGCTCTGCACAGAAACTTGCCAGATCAAGATTCGACCAAGAGCTCTCAGTCTTGCAGGAACATTAGAATTCCCTAGGAGCAGTAAAAAAGATACCAGTGCCGAGATCCCGCCACTAGAGGCTATGATTTAATTCATAAGAAAGGTCTGCGGCGCGGTCTGAATAGTGATGGTTTTCAAACCACCCTGCTGATTCTAACCTGGACGGTTGCTGAGAACCCGGAACGCACTCAGCACATCCGGTTCAGTTCTGCCTGCTGCCACCAGAGGGCAGTAGGGCTCGGAGGACGGGGCGCAGGTAGGCTCGGTAGAGCCCCGCCCCTCTCCCCAGGACTGATGGTCCGCTTTCTCCAGTTGAGGCGAGCCGGGCGCGGGCCGGCCCTGAGCTGAGGACGACGCCGCCAGGGGGCGAAGGCGGCCTACTAGCAAGATCAAGGCCTGTGAGGCACAGAAAGTCAACCTCACTTAAAAGATTTTAAAAAGAATCCTTGATCGAAATTTCACAATTCCAGTCTCCTGAAGCAGGCCCTCTGCCCAAGGGCTTTCTACCGTGGTCACAGTCCATGTAAGTGCTCAGGTGGCGCCTGCTTACTGCGCAGGCGCAGCCACACAAGGGCATCCCACAAATACAAGAGAAACCTGCCTTTTCCACAGAAGGATCCAACGTTTGGACTCCAACCATTGTTTATTTTGATTCATTGCTGTTTTCACTGGAAAAGAGTAAAGCAGAAAGTTCCTTTACTTTGGCTCAGACGAGGCCCACATTCACCTCACTGAGCAAACACAATCGGGCCAGTGGATCAACCTTCTTTCATCTCCAAGTAAAGTGTAGAGAGCAGAGGGATGGGAAGTTTAAGGGTAATGGAAGGAAGGCACATCTACCGCTGAAAATACCTGATCTCAAAAGTGAAAAATGGAGCCAGGCAAGGTGGCACACATTTGTAATTCCAGCACTTAGGGAGACTGAGGTAGGAAGATTCCAAGTTCGAGCCCGGTCTGAGCAATTTAGCCACTGAACCAGATGCTGTTCAAAATAAAAAAACAAATTTAAAAAAGGATTGGATCTGTTGTTTAGTGTGAAGACCCTGACTTTAAGTTCCAGTAACACACACACACACACACACGAAAGATGGGAAGACCTCTCTGCTTCATTCCCAGCCCTTCCTTCCTGGTTCCTTCTCCTAGACACCTCCTAGGCTGTTGCACAGTCTTGTACTTAGAGCTGCCGACAACACAGCACCATGATTCCTCTTCCCTCAAAACATAAGGCATGGTAAAATGAGTTCCTTGTTTGTAGTACTGTGAAACTGGAATGTTATCAATCTTGTCTTTGTTTTTTTTTTTTTTTTTTGGTACCGGGGATTGAACTCAAGACCTTATGCTTGTGAAGCAGGCACAGTGTCACTGAGCGAAATCCCCAGCCTTTTTTGTTTTTGTTTTCGAGACAAGGTCTTGCTATGTAGTTCAGACTGGCCTTGAACTCACTATGAAGCCCAGGCTGGCCTCAAACTCTTAACAGTCCTCCTGCCTCAGCCTCTATACTCAGCAGCCAATCCTGTCTTGAATCTAACTTGTATGATGTTTAAAACCAACCCATAAATAACTTTTTCTACATCTGTGTCTGCTTAGCTCCAAAGTTCTCCCCATTGTTAGCCTGAAAATGTTTTAGGACATTTTATTACAAATGCAGGTTCCTGAACCTACCCCACCAGCCCAACCACAGAGAAAGTAGGTGGGGTTCGGGAGGGACTTGAGCACTTGCATTTTTGGCAAGTGTCTGGAGTGATTCTGGAGTGTAACTGGGAGTGACCCCACTTCTCCTTTCCGGGGCCTGGCTCGGCTCTTTGTGCTGCTTCAACTTCAGCCCCAGTGCAGGGAGACAGGCCTGCGAGCCAGAAGTTGCCCTGAGCCTTCAGTCCTCCTGGGGGTGTGCTGGGAAGTGTTCTCATCACCTCTTGCAGAGGCCACAGGGTCCTTTTCTGCTGTCCTCTACTGCCTCCTCTCAACAGCTCAGCTTCTCTCTTTGAAGCTTGATGTGTCACCTGAACTGGGACTCTTGCAGGTGTTGGTCTCACCAGGCCTCTTATGGACCAAGGGGTTGAAGGAGGGGTCTGGGGACCTGGAGTTTAACGTTTGTATTATCCACCAGCCTCGCCCCTATGGAAACCCTCTTCACAGCTGTTCCAAGGAGCTGTGGATTCTGAGGACTTCTACAGCACTTTGTCCCTTCTCACAGAGCCTAGCCAGGCCTGTGCTGCATGCCTATAAGCAAAGCTACTGATGGTGAGGATGGGAGCTAAGGCAGGAAGATTGCAAGCTCTAGGCCAACCTGGACAACTTAGCAATGCCTGTTGAAAAAATAAAAAAGAGCTGGGGGTGGTGGTGGATGTGATGGCTCATGCTTATAATCCCAGCACTTAGGAAGGCTGAGACAGGAGGATCATAAATTTGAGTGCGTGTAGCAAGACCTTAAAAAAAAAAAAAAAAAGACTGCTGGCTTTGGCAGCATATATACTAAACAAACAAACAAACAAAAAAAAAAAAAGAAAAAAAGAAAGAAAGAAAGAAAAAGGAGCCAGGTGGGGTGATGTATGTCTGTAATTCTTTGGAAGACTAAGCCAGCCTGGGCAATTTAGCAGTTAAAGGAGACCCTGTCTGAAAAAAATATTTTTAAAAAATAATTTTAAAAAGGGCTGAGGAAGTAGCTCATTGTGAAGTCCTGAGTTCAATCCCTTGAACCATCACCACATAAGGAGGGGCCGCAGCCTGGGGACGAAGCTCACTGTAGAGTGCCTGCCTAACAGGGAAGCTACTTCCACAAGCCCACTGGATTAGGCAGGGGCTAAACATAGTAAAAATGGTTACAACTATTAAACACTACAGTACTTTCTAGATTTTGGACTAGGAACTTTTATATACATTATATTAAAACTTACGCCAACATGGAAAAGAACCACATATTTTTATTACCAGCTCCAGTTTATAGATGAAACACAGTTTAGACAGTTTACCCAGGACATGCAGCTACTAAGTAGCAAAGATGCAATATGAAGTCAAATCTTTCTGCACAAAACTCAATCTCAAAACGATTATCTTTTCCTTTCTTTTTTGTAGAAATCAGTTTGGTTTTTGTCTTGTATGCTGAGTAACCACTTGAAGATAACTGATACACAGTGTAATAACTATTGCTATTCTCTTATTATTTGGGTATGAAATTTTATTTTTCTTTAAAAAAATGTAAAGCCTTCTCTTATTCTCCTCGGGAACAATAGGCGCAGTGCCTCGGGCTGCCCGTGGTCTACAAAAGCGCTTGACACCTCACAAATTGCAGTGATTTCAAATGCAAAGAGAAAAATGACACAGTTTTAATGTTTAAAAATGCTCATTTGCTTATTTATTTTTATTTTTTAAATTTTTTTGGTTTTTTGAGACAGGATCTCACTATGTAGTTGAGACTGCCTTAGAACTCACTGTGTAGCCCAGGCTGGTCTTGAACTCACAGTGATCCTCCTGCCTCAGCCTCTTGAGTGCTGGGATTACCATGCCCCGGGCTCTCATTTGCTTATTTATTTTTATTTTTTAAATTTTTTTGGTTTTTTGAGACAGGATCTCACTATGTAGTTGAGACTGCCTTAGAACTCACTGTGTAGCCCAGGCTGGTCTTGAACTCACAGTGATCCTCCTGCCTCAGCCTCTTGAGTGCTGGGATTACCATGCCCCGGGCTCTCATTTGCTTATTTAAATGACAACAAAGTGTCGTTATGACAAGTAGCTAAGCACAGCTCTCATTTTAGAGAACTTTATAAAACTTGTGGTTAGTGGGAGCATATACAATTCTGATAAATTGGGGAACTTAGTAGCTTCCACCTCACACCTACCATCAAAATCTTGACTCCAGCTGATGTATGAACTGCCCCCTGCCTCACTGTCCCCGGTAGAAAGAGCAAAGGATGCAAGACCAGAGTGACCCATCAGGGGAGCCTTTTCTCACCACCCCCTAATAGCCACTTGTTCCATCAGTTTCTCTGGCCCCAACATAGGGGTAATATATTTGTCCTACCCAACTCCCGAGGGAGGGATTAGCTCAAGTAAAACCAGCTTTTGGGAAAGCATGAAGTTCCATAGTGTATCCAGAGCCTGGATTATAAATGATGCTAATCTCTCAAACCAAAAGCCTCAGCTCAAAACAAGGAAGCATAAATACTTTTTATTTTTTGCATATTAAAAATCCCCATAACTTCTATTATTCTGGTCTAGTGCTGATCTCATTCCAATTTCTTAAGAATTGTTACTAATGCTCACATAGCACATCCCTTGCCCTGTGTATCCATCCTGTCTTATGAAGTAAGTAGAACTCTCTGTTCCTGTTGTTTCATAACAGATACGAGAGAACTGAGCCTCGGGGAGTGGAAGTGACTTACTCAGGGTCACCGATGAGCAAGAACTAAAGCCCGTAAGACAGCCCTGACACTGACCCAGTTACCAGCTGGGTGACTTAAGCTATGAATGTAAGTCTCTGAACCTAAGTGCTCTCATTTGGAAATAGGGATAATGCATCTATGTTTATGGGACTCATAGAACACAGCACTGCACACTGGGAGACTTATAAGCAGCAACACATATTTCTCAAGAGTCCTAGGTTGGCAGACCGAGTGGCTGCTGAGGGCCTGCTTCTTAGTTCATAATGGCTTTTTCTCCCAGCGGCCACCCATGGGAAGACAGCTCTCTGGGGCTCTTTTCATGGGAACTGAGGACCCAGGCAGGCTCCAGCCTTACAGCCCAGTCATATCCCAACACCTCACCACCTAACATCATCACATTGGTGATCAGGTTCCAGTGTATGGATTTCGGGGAACATAAACATTCAACCCCATAGCAAATATCCCTCTTTAAAATGGGTGTACTGCAGCCACAGCCACCTCCCAGGATTACTGCATGGCCATATGACAGAAAGCATGAAAAATCACTCAGCACACTTGCTGTGGAGTTAGTGCTCAGCAGATGTGTCATCATCACTTATGATCGCTACAGTTATTATCATAGCATTCGTGCATATTCTTCTTTCTTCCCTGAAGCCTCCTTTGAACACACACACACACACACACACACACACACACACACGCTCATAAACCTTGCCTCCAGGAATAAAGATCTCAGAACTGAGCTCCTTAGGGAGGCCAGGCCAAAATGTCAGCTTGACTTTGGCTTAACTCTCAAGATCATGCAAAGAAGGCAGAAAAAGTTCAAAAAGAGATGGTAGTGTAGACAAAAGGTGGAAAGGGCATGCACCACTTGAAGCTGGGCTCTGTAAAGCCCATACATTAATGCTGCAAACCAGTTCCACACACTGACCCTGGCAGCTTGGCCTGAATGCCACAGGACAAAGTCTAAAAACGGGCTCCAGGTGGATTAGGAGGTTCCAGGGTCCTTGGGAAGCTGGCTTCATTCACAACCAACAACAAGGAACTGTGTTGTCACAGAAAAATATAAATAAGCTAGTTCAAAGGCTGCTTCACTGCTAGCGGGGTCATAAAGTTAACATTGCTTGGCTGAGTACTGAGGACAGCTTCCCTGGCCCCTCTTTTGTGCAAGGGGCACAGGGAAGCACCCCTGGGAGGTCCTGACCAGCTGGTCTGTTAGGACCTCAACTCTATGCCTACAGCTCACCTCCTAGATCCTGCTTCCCCTCTGCCACAGCTGTTGATCTGGTTTTATGTCTAATTTGCTTCAAATTCTGAGACAGTGCAAAGAGAAAACCAAAGGGAGGGACATGAGCAGGTCACCGGAGCCTTAACCAGATCTGGCATCTTCCAGACTCTTGAAGGCTCATGTATATATAAAAAAGGATTTATATTTATTCTTCCTTATCCTTCCCATCACATTTACCAACCAAGATCTGGTTGGACTGGCTACCAAACATCTCAGTGCCTTTCCCTTCTCATTTGAAACTTCTCTTGTCCTTCCATCTCTCTACTCAGATATCCCTTGATGATGAGGCAGTGTGCTGGGCATGGGTAACCTTGGAATTAGGCTTTAAAGGAGAAATGCCCTTGGGGGTTGACTGGGCATAAATATGGTGCCCGAGTATAAAGGTCTTACAGGCCTCGCCATGCAGCTGCAGGTAGGCCATAGAAAGAGCCAGCGAAGGGTTTTCAGTAAGGGGAGCAACAGATCCATCCTTTAGAAAAACAATTCCAGTGGCCATTGGAGGACAGCTTGCCAAGAGGTGGCCAGAAGCAAGTTGGCCAAGTTGGCCAAATCCTCCTCCAATCTCAATTCTGCCTCTAATTTTTTCAGTCTATTTCTAGACAAAGAAGTATCAGATGACATGAAAGCAGAGGACAGGAAACTTCTAAGGAGCTCCAAGGAGCAGGGGGCCAGGGCAACCTGAGGCCAGCATGGTGCATATGTTACAAAATGTAGAGAGGCATCACTCTTAGAACCGCACTAATGCCTGAGAGTGACATCACTTCATTTCTGCCCCTGAGCTGCTTCAGTCACCTCACTCACGTCCTGGCCCTGCTGATGCTGTTACTACCTGCTCAGGGTGGTGGTGGGGGAGCAGTTGTGGCCTCCCTGGAGGGAAGGGCAGGCATGGGGAGCCAGCAGGCCTGCGTTCATTTGTACAATGCTTAACTGCCAAAGGAAGAACTCTGACCAGCCTTGGGGCAGCTGGGATCCAAGTCCCAGTGGAATATTTTATGATCTCAGTCAAGCTCTATAGCCTTATGAACTTGGGTTTCCTTATTTATAAAATGCTAAGCTGCGTATAGTGACACATGTCCATAATCCCAGCACTCTAGAAGGCTGAAGCAGGAGGATTGCCACATTCAAGCCCAGTTTGGGCAACTTAAAAGACTTAGCAAGACTTGTCTTAAAATTAAAAAATACAAAAAGGGGATTGAGGATGTAGCTCTAGGTTCAATTTCCAGCACCACAATAAAATTAAAGAATGAATGAATGAATGAAATGTTACAATGGCACATTGATATGTGAAAGTACTGTGTAAGTCTCAGTCTTTGCACCTCACTTTGCCTTCTCCGTGGCTGGGATGCCAAGGGAGTTCAGGGACATAGTGACGCTGGAGGATGTTTCGGTTGGAAGTAGTACCAAGTGACTGCCATGTGCAAGCTGCATGGCTACCTTATCACCTGTAGGAGGACCCTTTCCTTTCACTCCCCTGGCTGTTAATTATTTGGGCTTGAATTTACATTCTCTGGAACATGCTGCCTGTTTCTTTAAAAGTCTTTGGGAGAGAAAAAAGAAAGAAGCACAGTTTCATTTTATTCTTTCTCTGTTTGTACAGATATTTATTATGCACCCACTATATGTCCAGTATTGCACTGCTGCGTGGGGTACACAGAGTGAGCCAGAAACCAGCCCTCTGCCCTCATCTGGTTTAGCGGAACTGGAGGGAGTTCCAGGAGGCTCCAGGGAGGCTAGCCAGGAAGTAAACAAGCGGGCCTATAAACAGGGGAAACAATTTCCAGGAGTAACAAGAGCCGGGTAGAGGAGCAGAGCAGAGGGCCTGGGGGCTGGGGTGTGGAGGAGGCAATCCCAGATAGGGCAGGTGTGGGAGGATCTCACCGGCTGAAATGCTGTTTGAGCTGAGATCTTGAGGATAAGGGTCAGTGGAAACAGTTCAGTTTTGTGTGCTGGAGGGAGAGATCTGCAGTCAGGGGAATGAGGTGCAAAGGCCCTAAGTGCAACTAGGTGGAATGACCAACCCATAGTATTCAAACTACTTGAGTCAGGCATGTGGTATTTTAAGTAGGATTTCTGAACACAGAGGAACAAAAGTGTTTCTAGGTTTGATGCAAAGTAGGAAATCTATATCTAATTATTCACCCCCCCCTAAGAATATCTATCTTCCTTTCCTTTCTAGAACCACAGAGCCATTACTGACAGAAGCACCTGGCCATTTCCTGGCCTTGTCAGCCTGCTCTTGCTGTCTTCTCTGTTCTGCCTGCTTCTTAGGACCTGAGTTCCTTCATGATGTGGGCCAAAACCATGATAGAGAGACCTTTGCCCTTGAAACCCACCAACATTAGACCTTCTCCCTATCTGGGAGTTCACAAAGTATTACAGAATGGCATAGGGCAAGCAGCTTAGTGATAAAACCAGTTCAACATCTTCACATTATCCACAGCTGGGGGCTCCCAAGAGGGACAATGTGATCAAGCACAGAAAGTCCTTGCCCAGGCTTACAAGGAAATATTTGACAGAGCTTGCCTTACATTTATTTAGGTCTTCTGAATAGAAATCTAATGTGTATGTCAGTGTTCCATATTCTCTCCATACCTAATGGGCAATCAGTCCGTAAACATTCCAGAACATTCTAAAGATGTGGGGAGAGAAAAATAATCACTATCTTCCCATAATTCATTTTTTTTTCCTGCTGAAGGTACCAGATTCTAAGCTCCACAGAAGAAAAACCCTCTGGAAGGATTGGATATTAAGTGCTCACTTCAGCAGCACATTTACTAAAATTGGAAGGAAACAGAGAAGATTAGTGTGGCCCCTGAGCAAGGATGACACGCAAATTTGTGAAGTGTTCCAAAAAAGTGGAAAACATGGAAACAAAGCTTTTGTAAATAGGGAGGGGTGGAGGTGTTGAAGGAAGGGCAGGGAAATGGGGAAAAAATAAGAACCAAGATACATCATGTAAGGGTACAAATTCCCAATGATGAATGTCATCACACTATATACCTAAAATGTACCAACTTAATGAATAAAAAAAAAAGACTGGATATCAAGTTTTTCTTCAGAAAGAGCTCTAGACAGTCACACATTGGTATTTTGATTCAAATGCTTTCCCTAAAAGACGATCTCCAATGACTGACAGCTCCCACAGAAAGAATTTCAATAAACCAGAGAAATCCAGGTCTTTTAGTAGATTGTAGTCAATTTATGATCTTTCCTGCTTTTCGCCAAATTCCTCTTCCAGGTAATATTTTTGGCATTTTATTTTTTGATATGAGTAAGGGAGTGGGAGAAGATTCTTTTTAACTGAAATCCATATATATATATATATATATATACATAATCTGCAGGTAGAATGTTTCCAAGAAAGAGCCAGATCTGGTAGTAAGACAGACCCCAGTCAAGAGACAAATTGGCTAAAATTACAGAGACCTTACGTATCTTCATTGTATATTTAAGGAAACTGAGGCTTAAGTTAAGAAATCTGCTACACATAATATAGCCATGAAATGACAGATCTGGGTTAGAGACCCACATTAGTATGATTCCAAAGACCAAGTTGTGGCCTGACACATTACTTCTCTATAGAATTGTCACAACCTTTAGCCCCTGAAGGAGCACATTCATGTATTCTGCATGTAGAAATCATAACCATCAATCACCAGAATCAATTTTAAACTAATATGTCAGAGTGACTATATATGCGATATGTATATAGTGATATATATGTGATATATATAGTCACTGACATATATACATACATTTGTATATAAATACATAGAAATTTAGATAGAGGTAGAGATAATATATACCTCCAAATGTATATTTCCTGCTTCTACTATTCCCACTGAGAAAGATGATACTTTTTACAACTCTGTTGCTATTATTGCTTGGTTCTGAGCCATAGGAAATTTTTGGCCACCACATTGGTATTCCATTCCATTTGTTTATAACCTCAAAAATTTTCTTACCTAGTTTCATCACCTTCTGAGCTAGTTATTTTGAAAATCAAATCTTCCCTCTATGTGCAAAATACAGACATTTCAAATTTATACATTCCTGCGAGTAGGTCGTTAGCTGAACGAGACACTAAAAGAGGAACTCTGTATAGGATGTTCATTACAGCACTCAGAACAAAGAAATGGTCAAAGGAAACTCCAACTCGATGACTTTACTTTTATTTGCATAACTCTTTCGTGCAGAACTGTAATGTATAACAACATAAAATGACAGTAGTACTGTGCAGTACAGTCGGCGAAAATTATAGTATTGTACAGTCTGCGGGGACTTACAGCTCATCTTTTTTTGTATAGTCCTATACATCTTGTTTATAGAGCCTCAATGTCTTTTCATACAGTAGATCTTGTTTATACAGTACTATAATTTTTGCTGACTGTATTGTATAACACAGTTCTGTCATTTTATGTTCTGTTATACGTTCCAGCACTGCATGTTCCTGGTATTCAATTCCCAAGAAACAGACTTATGCAAATAAAAGCAGTCATCAAGTTGGCATTTCCTTTGATCATTTCTTTGTCCTGAATATTGTAATGTACATAATACATCCAATTCCTCATTTAGGAACCAGTTCGTTTAACAACCTAGTTGCAGGAACATAACTTGGGTGTTAAAGGAGGAATGCCTGTATACCATGTCTAAAAGACCTCCAAAAATTAATGCTAAGTACTTGGAAAGTACTTTCGAAAGGCTTTTAAGAATGATTGAGTGGCTTCACTGACATCCCCATTATGCCCCAACAGGCTCTGGTCCCAATTCCTGGCTCTGACAGGCTACGTGGCTTTGGGAACATGTAGCGCTTCTCTACTCAGCTTCTCTTGTAAAATGGTGGCATTGAACTACAGAACCTTTGAAGTCCCCTTCAGTTTTAAGAGTCTGTCAGGTTTTTTGTTTTTTTGGTATGGAGGATTGAACTCAGGACCTTGCACTTGCAAGGCAGGTGGCAGAGCCACTGAGCTAAATTCCCGACCCTGTCAGGCATTTGAAGAAGGCAAGCTGTGTGTGTCCCTGGAAAAGTAACCCCCTTACCTTCTAATTGTTCCTAATGTATGGGAGTGGGGACCAGTGATTGGTGGGGCCTCACTGAGAAGTAAGAGGAGGAGCTTTACCAGCTTGTCCATTTTCCATATTGATCCACTGCTTTATTTTCTCCCCTCAACCTACTGGACACACAGTATGAAAGGAAAAAGTATCTACCATCTCCTTTGGTTTGGATTTTTTTTTCAGGGGAGGTAGTGTTTTTCTTTCTTTCCAGGATCTGGGCTCACCTCTCTGTGCTCCTGTAATTGTAGATTAGTACCACTGACATCTTTCTGTCAGTACAAAGGGTGTCCTTTGGCAAAGCTACTGTCTAGGGCTGGGGATTTAGCTCAGTGGTTCCGGCCCCTGCCTCGCAAGTGCAAAAGCCCGATTTTGATCCCCGGTACAAAAAAAAACAAAACAAAACAAAACAAAAAAAAAAAACAACAAAAAAACTACTATCCAATTTTTCTTCCACTGCTTCCCCCTCAGTTAGGTTGGGAAGTTATCTTTTCCTCTTCATGTACAGGAACTGTGAATAAACTCAGATCTTAGTGAAAGGTTGTTATAGAACTGTGCTCTTGCTCTCAGGGAGGCTGGAGGGGGTCCTGGTATTCAATTCCCAAGAAACAGAGCCTTCCTCCAGATCAGATCTGAAAAATTCAGAAGTTTTAAAGTTGGCTTCATCTCTTTAATTCCATTTTTACATTTTCCTTCCCCCTTCAAACAAAGTTGGCTTCATCTCATTTCCTTCTCTTCCCAAGGTATGTGGCCTCAGTTTCTTCAGCTGTCAAGTGGAAGCAGCAATACCATGTTGTGGGATCCGCTGGAAGAGTGAAGGACATGATGGGTGTCCAGAGGCAGGGCTGTGCCAAGTTAAGTCCTCAGTGTACCTTAGCTGAGGTTATTTCTTTGTAAGCAGAATTCAATACATGTCATGGCAAAAATAAATTGAAGACATGGCTTACATTTGTTTAAACCTATCAAGTAGATATTTATTCTACATAAACTACAGTTTATCATCCTGTTTGCAGAAGCTCTCCTAAGACCATGGGGAGTTTAGCAAGACCATAGGAGTTGCAGAACCAGATTCTGACTTCTTCAGTTATCATTACCCTGAATGCTGTCTTACTTACTTCCTGTGTGGGATATGTCCCCTAAGGTGCCTTACCCCACCCTCACTCACTGTTCTTTAGGGAAACAAAGAAACAAGGACACTAAACCTCCTACCACCTTTCTTTCCTGCCTCCAGCTTGTTTATTAGACTATAAACTTCCTGAGGGCAAACTTCAACCAGGGCCAGACTGCAGGTCTCCTTGGATTTTTAACAAAGAAGCAATACAAGCACTTTAGGACTGGAGGTAGCCCCTTCTCTTCTCAGAGATTTTTGCAGAGATCAAATTGTTCAGAAAATCAAAATAAGTTGCCACATTTGGGAAACTGTCATCTCTGCCAAATCACGATCACTCTATAAGGAAAAATTGATTTTTTTCCAAGTTAAGTCCTCAGTGTACCTTAGCTGAGGTTATTTCTTTGTAAGCAGAATTCAATACATGTCATGGCAAAAATAAATTGAAGACATGGCTTACATTTGTTTAAACCTATCAAGTAGATATTTATTCTACATAAACTACAGTTTATCATCCTGTTTGCAGAAGCTCTCCTAAGACCATGGGGAGTTTAGCAAGACCATAGGAGTTGCAGAACCAGATTCTGACTTCTTCAGTTATCATTACCCTGAATGCTGTCTTACTTACTTCCTGTGTGGGATATGTCCCCTAAGGTGCCTTACCCCACCCTCACTCACTGTTCTTTAGGGAAACAAAGAAACAAGGACACTAAACCTCCTACCACCTTTCTTTCCTGCCTCCAGCTTGTTTATTAGACTATAAACTTCCTGAGGGCAAACTTCAACCAGGGCCAGACTGCAGGTCTCCTTGGATTTTTAACAAAGAAGCAATACAAGCACTTTAGGACTGGAGGTAGCCCCTTCTCTTCTCAGAGATTTTTGCAGAGATCAAATTGTTCAGAAAATCAAAATAAGTTGCCACATTTGGGAAACTGTCATCTCTGCCAAATCACGATCACTCTATAAGGAAAAAGGTTGATTTTTTTTTTAAGGAAAGAAACAGGGAGCAAGGGAGAGGAGGAAAGAAAAGAAAAAGAAAGGCTTGAAGAGAGGCAGCAACAAGACCTTTGGATCTGAGACAGGTAGAGGGCTCACTTAATATTTTCTTCTGTCTCTGCAACCCTTGGTGACTCCTTGCTGCCAGTGTATTGGTGGAATATATATATGCAGTCCTGTTGAACTTGATAATGCCAAGGAGGTGGCCATTGTCCCTGCAAGATTCAGCAGGATAACTTAGCATCTGGCTACTAAACAATGGCAAAGGGAAGAAATTATAGCTGGTAAATAATTTCTGAACATCGAGGCATCCAGAAAAGATCTCTTTTCTAGCTTTCTCATAATGGCCCTTCTTCTCCCCTGTCAATTAGAACTGAGGATCTGCACATTTCTCCATCTTTTACTGCAGACTAATAGGCTGGAACTTCTTTGCAAGGCCAGAGTACACATTCACCTGCTGGCCTTTCTTATCCAGAAGAGATGCAGATGAGATGAGTCAAAGTGGGTGGACAGGAGCAAGGAGCTGGCAGCTTCTCTGCAAACCCCTTGGTCCTGAGAGTGTAATGCTAAAGGTTAATAATAATCACAACAGGCAGCCCATCATTGCCTCTCTGTCTGGCTGAGAGGTTTACAACTTAAACTCATGGCAGGGGGAGAAATTGGCTCAATCACTTGGAGTAATGGTACATGGAGAGCCAGTTGGGCATGACTGCTATTTAACTCAAGGAAACCAGGCTGCCGCGCTTAACGTACGTACACACTAATAAACACGTCATGCTACGAGGTGAAAATTAACACCACCCTCTGCCCACCCAGCCTGCTTGCCTCATTCTCCACTGAATAAAAGGGACCAGCCTGGGAGAACGGGGTCACAAACAGTTATGCTCAGCTACAAGCAGAAGCCAAGAATCACAAATCACACTTCATTCTTTAAAAGAGATTGAAAATTAATCTATCACAAGGTTCTCATCCTACATATTTGTAATAAGGCACCCAGAAAGGTGGTAGAGGGAGGGTGGAAAGAATATGCAACATTAATACTAAATACCAAATAATCTCTCAAGTCTCTTGGTATCTGTTTTGATTTTGGGGAAGGGACTCGCTGTTTTGCCCAGGTTGATCTTGAACACTTGGGCTCCAGTGATCATTCCATCCTGGACTCCCAGAGCTGGCACTATAAGCAAACACATGATGTCTGGCTTTCAGGTCTTTTTATTGTGGGCTAAGCATATGTTGTGCATCCTTCTAGTGCCTCTAGTGAGGTGATTACTGTTAATGCCCTAGCTTACAGATGAAGACTTTGCAACCCACAGACTTGAAGTAATTTTTCTGAGCTCACTCAGGACCTATGTGGTAAGACACAGAACTCAATAGAGACTATATTCTTTCTTTCTTTCTTTCTTTTTTGGTACTGGGGATCGAACTCAGGACCTTGCGCTTGCCAGGCAGATGTGGTGCCACTGAGCTGAGTTCCTAGCCCTCTGAATATAGACTAAATTGGAGCCCAGGGGTCTAGGCTCCTCCCATCTTGGCTCTGCCATCATCATCCCTCAGCTTCCAAAGTATCTATGCCCCTTGGGTCAAGTCACAGAAAGGGAAAGGGAATTCAGGGCTCCATTCAGGAGTTTTTATGGATCAGCCCTGGAAGTGGCACAGGGACTTCTGCTCGCAGTCCATGGAGCAGAACTTAATCATATGTCCTGCACCTAACTACAGGGGAAGCCTGAACATGTAGTTCCAGATGTGCTCAGGAAAAAGTCTTGGAATAGCTGCCACCCCGCAGAGGAATAAAGTAACTCTGGTGCACATCTCATTGGCCAGTTCTGGGTTCAGACAGCAGTCCTCCACCCACAGGAAACTGCTGAACTCAGAGCTGTTTGGGATTGGGATGACGAGCCCATCGTGGGAGTAATGAGCAATGTGATGAAAATCAACTAATTTCAATTCAATTCAGTGCAATTTAATCAATACTTATCAAAGGTTCCAGGATATTGAGAAAGGCCTAGGTCTAGGTCACTGGGTAAAACATGAACTCAAATGGAACCAGTTATATCTTCCACGTGTTGTATACAATTAAGTTCAACAGATATTGTCAGCCTTTACCTAAATCCCATTGATCTTTTAGTGGTGGAAACCCTATAGCTACAGAGAATTCTGCTTTCAATGCTTGAGTGCAGGATGGCTCCCCCTCTCCTTGATTCATAAAGCACTTGTTGTCTGTCATCCACTCTATTCACTCACTCATGTATACATATGCGCATGCACTTGGTTCATCCACACACATCACATCTCCCCGGCCCGACAGTGTGCTTGGCTCTGGCTCTGGGACTGGGAGTGGGGATGCTAAATTGAACAGGACTGGAGTCCGGCCTCCCAGAAACACACTGGTGGGGGTGGTCAGCGGCACATAACTCATTCAGATACAAGGCAGATGGTGGTAAATACTATGATAAATGTTCAGACAGTGCTAAAGGAGTTACGGAGGAGGGAGAAATTAATGCTGACTGGGGGTGGGGTGGAGAAGATTACATCAAAGATGTAGCAATGGCCTCTAAAGGAGACAAATGAACCTGGTCTGGTGAGGGAGTCTGAGCGAGAGTGTCTCGCTTAGAGCCCACCACAGCCTTCACTCCAGGGGCATCTTCCAGAATTCTACCCACCTGGCCCTGAGGGGAAAACAGTGAGCTCTTCTGTAGGCAGAAGCCAAAGGCTGCCTGCCCATCATGGTATTTTAAAAATTCATGCAAATTTGGAATTCCATTCTACAAGATATTAGCGTTTGTTTTACTATCATCATTTTAATATAATTGGCTTAAATTACCTGTCTTTGAGTAAAATAATTTCATCTTGTGGCATGTGTACCCCTGACATATCATTTCTACTGGCAGAGAAAGTTCTTCAGAAATTCAGCATCGGAGAGGGTGACTGGATATTGAGCTTTCACTTATCTTGTACCTTGCCTTTTATTCCCACCAGGATAAATGAAGTTAGTCATGCATCATGCAGTAATAGGATTGATTCATTGTGATAATGCATCATCAGGCAGTTTTGTCATATGAATGTCATAGTCTTTACATAAACTCAGATGGCTACAATATCACTAGCTCAGATTGTCTTTTGTTTTGTTTTGTTTTTTGATACTGGGGATCAAACTCGGGACCTTTTGCTTGGAAAGCAGGCTACAGAACCATTGAGCTTAATCCCTGGCCCTCATATTGCTTTTGGGACAATCATTATGTATGTGGTCCATCATTAACCAAATTTTTGCTACAATGTACATGGCCATATTGTGCATTAAGGACTGTCTGCTGGTCATGCCATGTTCTGTGAACAGAAAACATAAATGACCATGTGGGTGAGGCCTGTATTAAATTAATGAAGTGCATTTCCACACTTCTTTCACATCGGGGGAAAAATATATAAAATAGCACATCTTCATAGAGGATATGGAGTTGTATTTCTAGATTGCGGTACCCTCAGTAGCATCTCCAGGCATGAAATGTCCCCCTGCATGGCTGTCCCCCCAAATGCCCTCTTAGCTTTGTCCATAACTACGGCACCGGTCCTGTTATAAAACAGCAGCGGTGGGCTGACATCCATCACATGAAACAACTCAAAAGTTAAACACCATAAGAAAATGTTACATGTTTTGCCCTCTTCCTGGCCCCCCCAAACAAAGAAACACCAGAGTGTTTTTAAAAACACCTCTGTTTCCCCATGAAGACTGGGGCCTAATTTTCACCGTGGTTCCTGGGGATTTGGCTGTGGGACTCCTGTCACTTATAATGGTTGCCAAACCATTATAATGAGTGCTTCATTTCATGCGCACTCTATGGAAAATGTACCCCTCGAAAGCTACAAAATTTTAATTTTGGAATTGAGGCTGTTTTTCTGAGAACAAAGCAGATTTCCAGAAACACCAAAAACTATTCAGTGTTGGCCTGGGGCCTGTGTGTGTATGTGAATGTGAAAGGGAGAGAATGCTTTTCTCTAACTGCAGATGCCCCTTTCAAAGACAACAGCATTAAAGCATTATGCCCGATAGCTGACAGCAGTGGTTGCTATGGCTCACCCCAAAGCTTTGTGAGGAACACCATAAAACCTGGCACATGGCTTGTGACACCCAGTGAAACACTGTGCTTTTCCATAATAACCTGAGCCCTGCTGCCTGTCATTAAGGGACCTCTCTTATTAAGCATCTCTTTTTTAAATGGCTGCCATCATCTGGTCCCAGTGTACATTAAATCCCATTATAATTATAAACACACTTCCCCATAACATCCGTTGCAGATCTCATCCACACTGCCGACCCCCTCAGGGCATCTTTGCACTAATAACAACTCAGATTTGCTGTTTGAGTTGACAACATTAGGTCCCAACACCATTCACAATATGCTGGGAAGAGAGAGAAGAAAACGTGTTTTCATTCTCAGTCACAAAGATCCTAGGATCACAGTGACCAAGATCTCCAGGGCAAAACAAGTGATCCCTCTGTCTTTCTTTGAGAAGTCACTCTGTCTTTAGGTGAGAAGAAGGGCATATGAGGAACCTGGAGGCAAAGCACAGGTGTGGACACACCACTGACCAGGTCTCTGAGGGGGAAAGACAGGATGCAAATTGCTCATCTAAAGAACCATCTTCTGATTTAGTTTTCTGGGCCACAATCAGAACATGTGAATCACCTGATGTTCCCCTCCTGTTTTCTGAAGGGGGCACCTATGAAACGACATCAAAGAATTAAATTTTTTAAAAACAACAACAAAAAAAAAGAAGAAAGAAAAGTGTCCACTTAGGCACACCCTACCTCCATCTAATTTTTGACATTACTTGCATCTATATAGGTATCCAGAACAGCTATCTGAGGGACTGCAAGATTATGGGAAACTTTGCCTCCACAAAAGGATACAATAGCTTGTGCCTTTCTGAGAGTCTTCACTGAGGTAAAGATTTTTACCAGTCCCAAAGTCACTGGGAAATATTAGTGGCAGAGGAAAACACATCTTTCCTCTCAGGGCCTTCCTGCCTCTCTCCTTGAGCATGCTTCATTCCCCATTCTACAAAGTTTTTGGGAAATGCAAAGTAGTTCCCCTAAACACAGGGATACATGATTTACCTATCATAATAGGAATGCTTCTTTTTAAAATAAAAAATTAAAACTATCTTCCAAATGAGATGAAACAAAACAAAGTTGTAACTTCTCATTCACTAATGCTCAAAAGACCTGTTACCAGGCTGGGGATTTAGCTCAGGGGCTCAGTGGTTCCACTATTTGCTTCACAAGCACAAGGCCCGGAGTTCGATCCCCAGTACCAAAAACAAAACAAAACACAAAAATCCACCTATTACCTTCTTCCTGAGTATCTGCTTAGTTGACATTTTATTGTAATTCAAAATTATTCCCTCTCCAACTTCTGCCTGAGACTCTGTAGAAGAAAGGAATATTTAGAGATTCTAGGTGATCTACTTAGCTGTTGAGTAAACTGAGAGCCATTTAATCCTCAGCTTCATGGGCTGCTGCATGACCCGGCCTCAGAATAAGAAGGAAAACTAAAGCCTTGTTTCTCCGATGTGTTTCAGTAGAGGCTGTGTACTCTAGAAATGAGCTTGAGCTGTGCAGTCAGAATGGTCTGATTTGAGGAATCAGCTCTAGCATTTAATAGATCTACAGCCTTGGGCAAGACACTTGACCTCTCTGAGCCTCAGCTTTCATTTTTTCTTCTTCTTTTCTTTCTTTCTTTTGGTACTGGAGATCCGACTCAAGACCTTGCACTTACAAGGTGGGCATGGTGCCACTGAGCTAAATACCCCACCAACCTCAGCTTTCTTTGTTTAGAAATGGAGAAAATAATAGCACCTGCACTAACAGCATAGTTATAAGGATTAGCAAAACATAGGCAATGTGTTGAGATTTGTGGAGCTATTATCCCCACTGTCTCCTTCCTGTATGGTCCCTTGGAACTGATACACACCAACTGAGCTCTCAACCCCGGCAAGGAGGCAAGGGAAGAGTTTTACAGTGGCATTCCATTGGGTCAGCTCCTCTAGTCCCATCTCCAGCATGACCTCACCTAAAACTGAGATCTTACTTTTAGGAGAGGTGTATTCCAGTTTTCCTTATCATATTCTTCAGGAAAAAAGAGAGGGAGGGAGGGAGAGTTAGTGAGAGAGGTTAAATTTCTCCTTGTAATTTTCCATCATGCTTGTTTTTAGGTGCCACCATATGAAATCTCTGAACTGAGGATTCTCATCAGTCTTTCCAGGACCAAGGACACAGCTCTGGCTATAAATGGTGCCAGTTTTGGTGGGGGAGCTGCTGCTGCTTTATCTGGGCCCAATAAACCTTATCAAACTGCTGTGCAGCCAGCCTTCAGCTCTAAGTGGAAATGCTCAGAGCCCAAGGCTGGCACTCAGCCCACAACCTCGCCTGCCGTCTCCTTTTTTGTTACCTTCTCCACCTCTTAAATTCAGGCATTAATCTCTCTTTAACACTTACTAACAAGGACTAGACTTTTTAACGGGCAGAGTTTATGAAGCAAGGGAGATTTTTACATAGAATGAATATGGGGGGGCAGGGCAATGGAAGGATAGTTCTTTCTCTACTATTGTTTCCAGAGATGATTCTCTCTTTCTCTGATTTGACGATTAACACATAAGGATCAAGGGTTAATGGTGTGCTTCTCTTACTACGGTGCTGGGGAGAGATTGGTACATGGATGCACAGCAGAAGCGCAACAAGTTTAATGATTCGTTCCATTTCACTGGTGAGGCATGGTGAAAATCTTCCATTCTTGGTCTCCTTACAGACCAGTTCTTCCTTAGCTTTCTTTAAATCCTTTTTACTCTTACAGTACATTATATATATACTGAATAGAACTGCTCATTTTTGGTTACCAAATGCAAACGAGGTAAGTGGACTCTCCCGGCCCCGTGCGTTTTTTGACATTGTATCCACTAGGGGATGACCTGATTACTTCCCTGGCTTCTCTGGGCTGACTCCTGCTGTTCTGAGCACTTTGCCTGCGGGAGGGAGGCTGGTGTGTCCATTGCTGGGATGGAATGTCCTGTCTTTGGGTCTACCCATTAGCAGCTCTTGTGAGCCGGGATCAGTTCCCATCTGTAAAACTCTGCCACCTGGCCTTCGGCGGAGTTTGCCTTTATTGGGCCTCTGTCCGCTACAGCTCTTGGGGTTTAACTTTCAGTCTGGGGCAACGCCAAGAGGCGCGCCTCAAGATATGATTCTATGTGAGTCCTGCAGGAAACCTTTGGCTCACTGGCCAGTCAAGAATACAGCGTGTTCTAAGGACTCCACGAGGGACGCCCCAAATTGTTTAAACAGCGGGACCTCGGGGATGGTTGTGCTGAATCCCCTGGATGGCGCTGTCCGCCACGTCCCCACCCTGTCGCTCCACTCTGGTACTTTAGTCAAAGGCTACAGCCAAGGCTTGAACTACCGGCAGGGCTTTTCACCTCTGGTTCCCTACCTGCGCCCAGCTGCCCTGGGTGGGGGTGGAGGAGCTTTCCGCAACCGAGGAAGGGCAGTTTCTTTGGTGGAACTATCCTGGGTTTAGCGATCTCAACCCCACCCTCTAGAGGGGCCTGCGGGCTGAGAGGAAGACGCACTTTTGAGCGGCCCAGAGCTTTATCCACGTTTCCAAACGAGCCCCTAAGATTGCGCTGAGCAGGCGCGGCTTCTCGGCGACAGCTACCACCCGCGTTACTTGGAGGTGCTTGGCGGAAGGGACGCCCAAAATCCGGAGGGAGGAAAGTTTCTGTCAGGCCTTGACATCGTACGCTAGGGATCGCGACAGCTAAAATAGGGTGTCTGCGCCCTGCCAGGGTCTCCCGGACCTCCTGCCATCTGGTTCACTTAAGCCCGAGAACGCTGCGCCACGAGACTTTCGGAAATCAGGATGCTTATGCCGGAAGGCAGGCAGCTGAAAAGCTGAGGCCTGGGTTTGGGTTGGGAAAATGACCTTTTAAAGCCAATGTCGAGGATATTAGGGATGATGCCGGGAGCCTCTAGGAAAAGCGAAAAGCGAGATGACACTCACTAAATTGGGCCAAACACTGAAACGAGGGGCAAAACTCTGCGCTTGAGCACCAGAGGGGGTAAACAAAAGCCGTGGAAATTAAAAACTTGAGGCAAGGCGGGAACAGCTCCTTGCCCCTGGTGCACCATTGAAGGCTCCAAGTCTCTTGCACTCCTTCCTACTAGCGCCTTCTGTCCTCTCCACTTAGCGGGTGAGCTGCTGGAGCCAGCAGCA
>NW_022900928.1:62254376-62254625 GCF_012274545.1 Fukomys damarensis
GGGCAGCTGTGGGCAGGGAGCCGGGCTCGGCCGCCAGCACTAAAGATGGAGAGGCGCCGGGGCCTCGCAGGGGAGGGGGCTTGGCGTTGACGTGGGACGCGGCGGAGGCGCCGCAGCCTGTGGTGATTTGCTAACCTCGCAGCAGAGAGGAGTTGAGGGCGATGAGAGCGGGTACTGCGAACTGCCAGGCGATGCCGTCGCTGCCGCCGTGATATCGAGAGCAACAGTTCCCCAGCAACACCCCTCCCC
>NW_022900928.1:62254865-62259318 GCF_012274545.1 Fukomys damarensis
TCAGCTAGAAGGGGAACCCGGCTGTCAGCTTGGGCGCAGCTGCCTCCCAACCCTTCCTCTCCCGGGCACAGTCCGGGGGAGAGGTGGGAGGCAGCGCGGTCGGCCGAGGCCGAGGGCGCGAGCCGAGGGTCAGGGTGGGGAGGCTTTGTACAGCCAAAGGCCCGGTGGAGCAGCCGAGAACCGGTGGGTGCTCATATGTATGCGGACCGGTGCGCGCGCGTGAGATAGGGCTGTGCTTTCTTATTTGTGTGTTGATTCACTGGCCGGCTGGGAAGCTAGAATGCGAGGAACTGGCGAGTGGCTCTAGGGGCCGAGGGGAGCAGGACTGGAACTAGCTTGGGTTTTGTTTCTCTTTGAAGAAACGTGATGGGCTCTTTTTCTTAATTGGACTCGATCCCCCTTTTGGAGGTGGTAGAAAAGCTCCGGGAGTCTCCAGCGCCCCAGGCCCTCCTCGGCTCTCAGTGGGACCGGCCGTGGCGCCGGAGCTCGCCGTGCGCCCTTGGCCGCGCGCGGTGGGTGCCCGGGCTCTGCACCTGATGCGTTCGGGATGCCTTTCCTACCCTGGCGCGCCGGCAGCTCGCTCGCACGGCGTCTGGCACACTCTCGCACGCGCTTGAAATCCTCACTGTAGTGTTTGCCTGCAGACCAGCTGAAATACAGTCGCTCCCTGCGCCGACTAGCTCGCAGCCTCTCCTGGACGCTCGCAACGTGCAAGGCACCGGCGCACGGACAACTGGCGCCGCGGGCCAGAGGCCAGGAACCCTGCCGGTCGCTTCCCGGGGGTCACGGCCCTGGGTCGGAGAGGGAGGGCCCGCAGACTTCTCGCCTTTCCTACTGCAACTGGTTGCATGGCTTTTGTGTTTTTCCTTTTCCGCGGGCCGGGTCCGCCGCTTTACCTCCCTTGCGGCAGCGTCCAGCCTGCTGGACGCTCGCTTTTTGACCGGTTTCTTTCGCGTTTCCTTTTTCCTAGTTTGGCCCCCTTTCTTTCCAGGCGTCTGGCTCCCTGGGAAAAGTTGCTTCTTCAAGTTTGCCGAAGTCTCCAAGTCTCGATGGGGGTCTCTGGGAACTAGGGCTGTGTGAGCGCGCGATCGATCCCGGAGCTCTGGCGAGTTAGCACCGGCTTCTCCAGCGCCGCGGGGCAGAGCGCTGCAACCAGCGCCCGCCGGATCTCTGGCATTGCACCGCGTGGCGGGGATGGCTTCTAGGACACCCTGATTCCTCTCAGGACCTAAAAGGCTTGTTCTGGGTCAGGAATTTGAATAGCCAACGCTATATTCTTTTGGTTTTCCTTTCTTAGTTCTCTGAACTCTGGTGTCTGCAGAAAAGCTCACGGTGGTGAGGAGCAGGATGAACATTCAGCTCATCCTTGATGGCATTGGTCCTCAGGGTGGACAGCAGAAGTGTCTAGATTAGCCATCCTGTTAACCCTTTCTGCGTGAGCTTTGTCGCTCTGAAACCAATAGGGGTCCTTTTGAGGTGGAGGCATGGAGTGTGAAGAATGAGGAATAGCCCTTGTTTCATCCATCTGGGCCAGTGGTAGCGGTCCCAGCAAGGCAGAGGCTTGGAGGGATTTGTGGCCATGCAGTCTGTCAGTTCTGAAGCAGGTTCGGAGCCCCAGAGCCCTCTTACTGATTCAGAGCAAGCTCTGAGAGAGGCTTTTGTCTCCTAGCCCTGTCTTCCTCTCAAGCTGGTTCTAATTCACACCATGTATACTGGTGCCAGTATAACTACTACCAGTGCCTCTGAACCATATCCAGCATCAATTGCTGCTTCTGGTCATAGGACTTGCCAACTTCTGGGAGCCTGTGGGATACACTGGAGTTCACATCCAGCTCAGCAGGAGCATTCCTGGCTGTAGGGGAACACATTTCCTGTTATCTCTCCCTGCCGTATGACCTAGCCTCTTTTACATTTTAGGTCCTTCTGTCCACTGGGCTCTTGTGGGCAGGAAGGGTTAGTGCAGCATCTTATGTAAATATATACAGGCGTGTAACATGGTCTTTCTGGTTGGTGGATACACACACAATTCAGATTCTGCATTATATATCAATGATTTAGAGACACCTGTGAGTAAGGGTGACCCAAATTAGATGAGTAATGTGTATGTGTTCCCGATTCTTCTGAGGACAGAGAGGAGCAGGGCATGGATCTGTCACTGCTTTGTAGCTCTGATTATAGTGAAAGTTCAAGGCCCAGGAAGGTGCTTCATAAGTTGCTTATAAGTTTTTGTGGCTATGATTGCAGGCTGCTAGTTCTAGTTGAATTTGACGTGGCTCCTGGGGCTGCAGTAATGAAGCAGAGTCAGAAAAACTCTGTTTTGAAGATGAGGTTTGCTGTGCAGGGATTCAGAGGGAAGTTGAATGCTTAAGTTGACTGAAGGAAGTAAGCGCCTGGGCACCTCTTCGTAAGGAATGTGAGCCTTGTGAAGAGACTCCCTGTTGTCACAGATTTAGGGCTGGAGATTTAGCACAGTGGCACCACACCTGCCTCAAAACTGTGCAAGATTCTGAGTTTGATACTGGTAACAAAAAAAAGAATGCTTAAGACTCACTGATTTTCATTTCACTTATTTCAACAGATGCTAGAGAGCTGGAAATTAAGCATATGTTGATAGGAGAACCTTCTCTTACTCTTATCATCCCTGCATTCCTAAAGGCAGATTTGTAGATTTCTGGGAAGCTTCTTCTGTTACAGTTTTTAAGACCCTCTTGCTGGGAGCTTGGTGGGGTAGGAACATGTTATAGTATTTGAATTCTTTTAGAAACATTAATGAATCTGTAATTTGTTTTCTCATCTTTTGTGCTTCTTTTTCTTTTCTCTTCTCCAGTTCCCTCTATTGGCCCAGGAAGCCCACCCTGCCCTACCACGCAGAGCACAGAAAGAAAGAAAGCCCCATGCCTGAACCGAGGGGAGCACCATGGATCTGACAAAGATGGGCATGATCCAGCTGCAAAACCCCAGCCACCCTACGGGGCTGCTGTGCAAGGCCAACCAGATGCGACTGGCTGGGACTTTGTGTGATGTGGTCATTATGGTAGATAGCCAGGAGTTTCACGCCCACCGGACAGTGCTGGCCTGCACCAGCAAGATGTTTGAAATCCTCTTTCACCGTAACAGTCAGCACTATACCCTGGACTTCCTCTCGCCAAAGACCTTCCAGCAGATTCTGGAGTATGCGTACACGGCCACACTGCAAGCCAAGGCGGAGGACCTGGATGACTTGCTGTATGCAGCTGAGATCCTGGAGATTGAGTATCTGGAAGAGCAGTGCCTGAAGATCCTGGAGACAATCCAGGCCTCAGATGACAATGACACAGAGGCCACCATGGCTGATGGTGGGGCCGAGGAAGAAGAGGACCGCAAGGCTCGGTACCTCAAGAACATCTTCCTCTCAAAACATTCCAGTGAGGAGAGTGGGTATGCCAGTGTGGCTGGACAGAGCCTTCCTGGGCCCATGGTGGACCAGAGCCCTTCAGTTTCCACCTCATTTGGTCTCTCAGCCATGAGTCCCACCAAGGCTGCAGTGGACAGCTTGATGACCATAGGACAGTCTCTCTTGCAGGGAACTCTTCAGTCACCTGCAGGGCCAGAGGAGCCAATGCTGGCTGGGAGTGGACGGCACCCTGGGGTGGTTGAAGTAAAGACGGAGATGATGCAGGTGGATGAGGTACCTGGCCAGGACAGTCCTGGGGCAGCTGAGTCCAGCATCTCAGGAGGGATGGGGGACAAGGTAGAAGAAAGGGGCAAAGAGGGGCCCGGGACACCAACTCGAAGCAGTGTCATCACCAGTGCTAGGGAGCTGCACTATGGGCGAGAGGAGAGTGCTGAACAGCTGCCACCCCTAGCTGAGGCCGGCCAGGGCCCCCCTGGCCGCCCAGAACCCCCAGTCCCCCCAGTCCCCCCAGCAGAGAAACATCTGGGGATCTACTCTGTGTTGCCCAACCATAAGGCTGATGCTGTGTTGAGCATGCCGTCTTCAGTGACCTCTGGCCTGCACGTGCAGCCTGCCTTGGCTGTCTCCATGGACTTCAGCACCTATGGGGGCCTGCTGCCGCAGGGCTTCATCCAGAGGGAGCTGTTCAGCAAGCTGGGTGAGCTGGCAGTGGGCATGAAGTCAGAGAGTCGGCCCCTTGGGGAGCAGTGCAGTGTGTGCGGGGTGGAGCTGCCTGACAATGAGGCTGTGGAACAGCACAGGTAGGTCCCACCCTGCATCCCCACCTGACACCCCTCTTTCACATCCTAGCTCCACTCAAATCTGGTGATCCTGCTCCCTTGTGTTTCTTGGTTGGGGGCGGGGGAGAAACAAAGTTTTTCTGCTGTGTGGGGTATATTTTTCAAAGACTAATGAGAAGACATGGGGTATTTTCAAAGCATTGGGAACCCCTGGACCCAGCTTCTGACCAGGCCTTTCCCTTGTCTTTTGGGCTCCTTTTTGTTTTTTTTTTTTTTTTTT
>NW_022900928.1:62259510-62356872 GCF_012274545.1 Fukomys damarensis
TCTTTTTTTTTTTTTTTTTTTTTTTTTTTTGCTGTTTTGCCCATACTTCTTTGCTTGGAATGACTGACAAAGTGGGAGTGGAGGAGAAAAGGAAGTGGGATTCAGGGTGAAGGTCTTCTGTGGTCAGGACATGGCCATGTCACCAGGCTTCAGGTCCCTGTAAAGGCAGCTGCTAATGACTACAGCCTAGGCAGATGGCACAGGCTGCATGCTGTGCAGGCCACAGGAACACTGCAGATCCCAAACGTCAAACCTTTAACCTTGGTGCTCCTTTCCCCTCTCATTTTCTGTTTTCTGCAAACACATTTGGGAGCTGTTAATTTGATTTCAATGCAAGGGGGGAGGGGGGCATAAGCCTTGGATCTTAGAGGCTGTAAAGTCTCACTTTTATGCCATTTCTCCTTACATTGAATTAAATGCCACTTCAGGCTAGCACTGGCTTCCCTGTGGCTTCTCTTTCCCTCTCTGTGAGATAACCTTTCTTTGAGCTCTGATGACATGCTTAGTTCAGTACCAAGTGCTTTACCTACAGTTGCATTTTTGTTACAACAGCCCTGTGAAGTCAGAGATGTTCTTTGATGTAGGCAGATGCTAAGACTCAATCATAGAGTCTGTTTTCCAGGGTTACATAGATAGTAAGAGGCAGAGCTACATTCAGATCCAGACTTAACTCCCTCGAACTTTGTGGCTCTTGGAGTCCTCCAATGTGGAATAGGATCATGTCTACAGAACAGGAGGTGTTAACGATGGCTCAGAAGAAGCAGAGTCAATGATAGAGGGAATCAAGTAGTGGATTTGTTTTTTTCCTGCTTCATCATAAACTGTAGGGCCATTATTACTTTGCCCTCTTGGCCCTGGGCCTGATGAATGGTGTCCAAAACCCAGTCATTGATGATCACATTTCCCGTCACACCCCGGGGCTTGCTGTTTTGCTCATCTTGAGTAGATTCTCTACATTGACACTTACTCTTCCTCACCCCCATTCCTCTGTTGCTCATTTAGGTACGGGGGATATGAGTGGGTGGAGTAGGGTGAAAGCATCTGGAAGCTGATCTAATCACCCCTGTCTACAACCTGCTCGGATACTCTTGATGGGCAGCTTTGAGACTTACCTTGTGGAAAGTGCCTCCGAGCTAAAAGTAGCCAATTTTTTTTCCGGTGGGTTAAAAAAAAAAACAAAAAAACAAAAAAACACGCCACTAAGGTGTGTCTTCTTGATGATTGTACCTCTCAGAAATAGACTGAGGTTTTTGGTGTTCTATTCAAACTTTCCTAAAGAGGAAAATCCCCTCCTCACACTTGCCTGGATTTATCCGCTTCTCCGGATGTGAAATATTTCAGCTTTGTGCCATAAGATACAGAGTGTGGTGAAAAGAAATTTTTTTCCTGACTCCCTTTAGGTCCTGATTACTTTCCTTTACCAGACAGGGCCACAAAAGATGTCACTCCCCTGGGAGCTTCAAATTCCTATTTGGTGGGCCCCTTATTTCTCTGGAGAAATGAAGGGTTTACCATATTTTAGTCCAAAGTTGGTGGGTGAGTTAATTAGCCATGTCTAGTGGTGAAAGTTTGGGATAATTATTTAAGCTTTCTAAACTTTGTTTTACTCGTGTTTTATTTATTTATTTATTTGGTGCCAGGGATTGAACTCAGGACCTTGCACTTGTGAGGCAGACATGGTGCCACTGAGATAAATCCCCGGCCCTTACTCATGTTTTAGAGTGGATGTGGTCCTAAGGGTTGGTGCTAAATTAATGAAGCAAAATCAAGATGTCACTAGAGCTGCCAGTAGTACCTCATCACCCATAAACTGGGGACTGGTCTTTCTGTCCCCATCTTGCTTTTGCCTTTCACTGCATTGTCCTTGTAGGCTCTGGATTCCAGTGTGCAGTGGTCCCAGTGCTACCTTCTATAGGGTCTGTGTTGCCTATGAAGTGATGCAAGGATGTCTCTGTCCTTGTGAGCTTGTAATGGTGAAGCACTGGTCCAGGAATCCTCAGTGTCATGCTAGGGGCTGCTGACAAGGAGAATGTGCTTTTTGACCTAGTGCGGAAAAGTCAGCTGCTGCTGCCTGAGAAGCTAGATCTGGGGGCAAAGTCTTGGGTAATGAGGAGTGCAGGTCTGAGAAAATCATGGAGGGGAGAGATGGTCTTCCTGTGTGGGCTCAGCCCTGACTCTGAACAGTGACCCCTTAGCTCCAGGATAGATGTGATTTCTGAGAGGCATTTTCCTCTCTCGCATCCTCAAAGCTCCAGGATTAATGTGCTACCTTTCCATTTTCTACTCTTCTCTCTCTCTCCCAACCCTCAGCCTATCAACAGTCTGAAAAATGTTCTTGGAAGAAAAATCATCACCACGATCAGTACAAACAAAAGAGCGAGACACAAAAATCAGTGGGAAATTTTCCATACCAAAAAGCTGTGGAAATGGCTACAGATGCAACAATGATGGCCATGATAAAATGATGGGCTCCAGGTTTATTATATTTTAAGACTAGAGCGTTGGTAAAGACATAGTGCCGAGGAGCTATTCTTGCTTTAGAGGGGAAGAAAAAGGCAGATTGTTGGGAAGTGAGGCAGGAAGAGTTTGTTACTGAATTTTTATCTATAAATTTCCTCCGTGACTTGATCCCAAGCTGGTATGAAGTAAGGGGGAAGATGGCTGGACAGATAGCTGGAATAGAACTTAGTGAAATTGTGTATATTACAGTCTTGTCATGGATGGCAAGATACAAAACAATTCCAAATACAGTTATGGGTGATTGGGAAGAGCAGACAAAGACCACTTGGGTAAATCGGATAGAGGTTCCTTTCCTAATGGAACTGGAAGGAAGGCAGGCAGACAGTGAGAAGATCTGACGGATCAGCAGCATTATCCAGGCAGCAAACTTTACCCCTGAATCTTCCCAGTGGGCTCATATTATAGAGCATAGTGTTTGAGAGAGGATCTTGCAGGCTTCTGCAAGACAGGACTCTCCCTCTAATTTAGTTTCTCTTCTTTCTCTTGGATTTTTTTTTTCCTGGTACCAAGATCAAACTCGGGTCCTTGCACTTGCGAAGCAGGTGCCAGAACCACTAAGCTAAATCCCCAGCCCTCTCTTCTTTCTCTGAAAGGCTAGAGTTCGGCATGTGGGCTTGTCTGGATATGGTCTAGAAACCAGCTCACCTGGGCCAGATGCATGTTACCATTATCATTACATGTATTGTACATGTAAATGATAAGATCACAGGTAACAGCATAGTTGACTAAGTGTGAACATAGTCATCATTTTATAGCCCCCAGGTCTCCCCAGGATCCCAGAGCCTTGCTTTAATATATTTCGGGATTTAGCTGTGCATCATCAGACTGGGGTCTGAATCCTATATGGGAGCCTCTAGATCTTATACAGATAAGCCCTCGGGTCAACTGCAGGGAGCGTCTTGTACAGACTGAGTTAGAACTCTTGCTTGATCTAGTGGGGCTAGGAACAATAGGGAATCATCTTAGCCAGCTCCCCGGACCTACCTTGCAGCCTTTCTCAGAGGTATCTTGGTGTTTACTGGAGGTTGCAAGAGCCACATGGCTGAGATGTCAAGAGTCCTGCCTGACTCTTCCTTGGTCACAGATGGCTAGCTGCTCTGATTTCAGTGGTGGACTGTGTAGAGAGCCAATAGCCCTTTACCTTGGTTTAGTCCACTTTTTGGAGGTTAGAGGTTTCCTCGATCTCCTGGTTCTCTTTAATCTTTCTGCTAGGTCTCTCTGATGTTATAAGAATTATAACAGGTTATAAGAATAAGGTATGCTGTTTGGAATAAGGTACGCTGTGGAATAATGATAGCAATAGCAACAATATTCATAATGCCTATTATGAGTTGTAGCTCTTTCTTCTTCACAAAGCCTCTTAATGAATTTACCTTTTCTAAACTTAGAACCTTCTCTACGTGGGTATAGGGCCATATAATCCCAGTTCTGTAATTAAGAAATACAAAAAAACTCTGAAAGCTGACAGGTTTTGTATAAGTTTGCAGCAAAGTCAGTGGCAAAAATGGATCTGAACTGATGTAAGGCTGTATTTACCCTGCTTACTTTGAATATTCATATGTTTTGCTGCAAAACTATTAATGTGTTTATAGAATGCTGCCTTGACTCCACTGGAGCTGTTAAACCCAGAGAAACCAGAATGTCTTTCTAAAATCAAAACAATTCAGATTTCTGAAGCATCTAATGTTTTTGGACAAGGGATTGTGGACCATTTTTGGCCCCAGTTTACAAACAAGATTTGAATCAGGTAAGTGATTTGCCCATGGTCACACAGCTAGCTATAAATGGGTAGAGCCAGGCACCCTTCTTGCCATCTAGTTCATAGTCCTGGGTGCTCTATAGCAGGCCATATAAGAACATGACCAGTGCTGTTCTAGGTCATATCTATCTAACCTAGTCAGTCTTTGGTTGCCAATACCATCCTTGAGTTGCCACTTTTAGTGGCTATCACCATCATCCTTGACGTCAATTCTAAAGGTCAGGTGTGCACAAGCTTCTCTTAGTAGCTATTTATGGCTACTCTGTCATTCACAGATTTGCCCAAATCCTTCTTGAATCCATTTCTGTTTCCAGGAAGTATCCTTTCAGGGATGATGAATGATTTCACTTTGGAACCTCCTGGACTCCTGGAAATATGGTCTCTCAGAGATGTCTTTGGTTGTGAAGTTAGTAAGATGGTCAGTGGCTTTGCAGTGGCATTCCCTGTTCTTATGGAGGCCTGGGCCCTAGACTCAGTTCTGCATTTTTTAGTTGCATTACTACTGTTGGCCCCTTTTTCATCCCAGGCTTTATTTTCTTCATTTGTAAAAGAGGTCACTTAGATGAAGTCTTTCTCAGTTGCTGAACTCTTTAAAAATTTCTTTACTCTTTGTGCACCCACTTAAATTTTCATGAAGTTATTTTGGTCAATTGCATTTTGCTGAGTTTTGGAGTCTGGATTGACAGGTCAGCTGGCCAAGATGGGATTGGGATTGGTTTGATTTGATTCTGTCTGCTGTGACTTTGTTTTGTAGTACTTTAACCTGCTCAGGGTTACCGAGCCATCTGGGATCTAGACTGAACTCTTAGAATATTTGAGATGATTTCTTTGATTTTCAGTAGAGAAAAGTTGCCTACTCTTTCATGAGTGAGAAGTCCCCTTTTAATTTGTGGTCACTAGTGATAGAGCTGCTGATTTCTGGCAGCGGGGGAGGTAGCTAGAATTTAGCAACACTTTTTCCTCCTGTGTGTTCTAGGAAAAGTATTTTGAATTTTTAAAATGTCATTATCTTAAGCTGTTAAAAATCAAATGTCATATGTAGTGCTTTGATTTCTTGCTAATTCAGGTAAATTTTCCAATCACTTTAATTTTTTTATTAATGACCTTAGAACAAGTTCACATGAAAGCCCAGGTATGACATAAGAGTCTTGTTAGATGAATACTATGTAACTTGAGGGTTCTTGAATTTTCCATAACTAAAGACTTTCTTAGTCAAATTCTATTTCAGGTATGTTTGATGAAAGTGCTTACTCTTTGGCAATTATTTTGGTAGAAAGAAAGATGTGTCTATTCCCCAGACACCTCTAGCCCCACATTTTACCCACAGTGTTCTGACTTTCTGAGTCAGACTACAACTGTGTGACTGCATTTGTGTTACTCAGCCTCTCTGTGCTTCTGCTCTTTTGTAAAATGGGAATAATGACAGTACCTCTTTAGGAGGTTTTTATAAGGAGTAAAACGGTGAGTATTTATCCCATGCATGGAATGGTGGCGCAGTGTACATACTCCAAATGTGTTTGTTTTTGTATCCCTGTTGCTGTTGGGAAGTGTGGCATGTCATCAGTGCAGGGTGAAATGTGTGCGTTTTGGTCCCGATTGTGCTTTCTCCAGACGCAGTTCTTTAACACAGGGTGTCTTCCCATCTAGCGCTGTAGAGCTGTAGCCTGGGGTGCTGCATGTTAGGGGCTGAGACAGCGTGTGCCTGCACCTTCCCTGGGAAGAGAGGCTATCTCTTGTGCTGTGGTAGCCAGGGTACTCTCTGTCCCATTGACCTGAGGTCTGGTGAGTCACTCCAGTTCTTGTTTAAATTTAGCCAGGCAGACTCCACTGCTGTCAGGTCCAAATGCAGCTCTTGATGCAGTGTCCTATTGCCTGTGGACATGGCCAGGCATGTGAGTCACTGCAGGGAGGCAGAGTGGAGGAGCACGGATGCAGCCTTACTAAGAACAGCCTTTGACTGGGCTCCCAGGTTCTGGGCAGTCCAGAGTTCCTACTCTCAGGAGGCTGCAAAGAGTGGATTTGGCAACACTGTTTTGAATGCTTGATCTGTGTCAGAGTCTGTGCCCTATAAGGAGGGTGTTGGTTTCACGTCCCTGAGGGGGACAAGGAAAGCCCTAGAGATTAGTGGAGTTAGCCATTGTGATGCCAGGTTGTGCCCACATCTCTGGTTCCGTGTTTGCTGAAGCCGGTGACCCAGTGCTTTTCTTCTGATGGCTTGAGAGGAGTAGAGTTCGAGTGCTGCTTAAAGCAAGGGGTTCAGGTCACTGGGGGCTTCTGGCCACATAGATTCGAGGAGTACTGTGATGTTGCTTACTAACACAGAGAAACCGGCTTCTAGGGATAGAAACTTTTTATGCTGACTTGAAAATCAAACAAAAAAAAAAAAAGGGGGAGAGAAAGAAACCCATTTACAAAAATAAAAACCCCATGCTGTTAATTTCACTCAGGCATAATCAGAAATTCCCCTTTCTACTGTTTCCCCTTAAAAGCCCCTGTGTCCTTATTATGCTGGCTTAGTCTGGAAAAACTATGGTTGGGTTTTGCCTGCTTGTGGCTTATCTCTGCAGCTGCGAGGAGGGGACCTAGTACTTCATTGTCAGCATGGAAACTTCGGCTAAGGACTAGAAAAAACTTGCTTCATTCTAAATTCCTAACTTACTTTCCACTCTGTGCTCAAGACCTGATTTTGTTCAGCTCAAACGGATTGTGTTCAGCATTGTAGTAGGAAGGGTTGAAATTAGGTAAGAGAAGAACTTCTTCAAACAGCAGGGTATGACGGAGAAAGTTATTAGAAGACTCAGTCTCTCTCTTTTTTTTTTCTTCTTTCCCTCTCTTTTCCTTCCCTCCTTCCTTCCCCTCGTCTTTCTTTCTTTCTTTAAAATTTTGAGATGGGGTCTTGCTAAATTGCCCAGGTTGAGCTCAAGTTTGTAAACTCCTGCCTCTGCCTCCTGGAGTGCTGGGATTACAGGTGAATGCAACAACTCCTGGCTTCATTCACAGATACTTCAATGAAGAGGACAAATTCTAGGTCAGCTGAAGTGGAGTTTAGAATTCTCACCTCTTTAAAGCCATCTGGATCCTTCAGAAATAAGAAGTAAAGACACATATGCATACACACACCACTACATACAGGCCTGTTAAAAAGCAAGACAAAAGCCAACAAGCCATGGTTGCCATGGGAGGCAAGGTGGTGGTGCACAAAGCTGGGTTTGAACGCTAGGGCCACATAGTGAACATGGTGACAACTGTGTGTAAACCCTCAGGGCCCTCTTTTGTAAGTGAGGTTAGTCCCTATCTCTCAGTGTGGTTTTTTAAACATGTGGAATGAGATAGTATAACCTAAAACACTCATCAGGGACTCATATGAGGCTGCTTCCCTCCCTTTTTCTCTCCCTCCACTTCCCTTGTGACCCCAGCCTGACAAGGGAGCCACTGAGCCCCCTGCCATCTTCTCCCAAGTTGCTCTCTAAGTGGATTAGCTGAACGTTGTGATCTTAATGCCATTAGGCCTGTTGGCATGACTCTCCTTGCCATAGTGAGAAGCAGATGTGACTGACCATAATGGCCCTCAGGGTGATCCATCAAGCCTGGGGTGCTTTAGGAAACATTATTAGTGTTAATTTGGGGGAGTCTTTTATGGTAGCTGGGGGAAATGTGGAGGGATTGTTGGAAATTTATTTATTTAAGCCATTCAGCAGGTTAGACGCTGCTGGGGTCTGCCTTGGCTAAACCCACTCCTACTACCCATTTCTTTAAAGAAAGCTCCTCCCAACCCCACAGCCCAAGCCTGATTACTTCCAGAGTTGGAGCGACAACTTAGCAGGCTCTTGTTTCTTGCTGATGTACCTTATTAGTAGCACCTGGAGTCATAACCCACTAATGGGAACCAGTGCTCTCCTCCTGCATGGCCAGTGACAAGTAGTCCTGTCAGCCGGAGCTTGCCGTGCGAGGAAGTTCTTATTAGCTTTATGGTCAGGAGAACTTGTCCTGTTCAGGAAATGAATGTTGCCACTAAAGGTCTCCGGCCCTGACCCTGGTGGCATAACCTGTGCGGGCTGGGGAGACCCCGTGCAGGATGCTTGGGATTTCAGCCCCTCTCTGGTTCTTGTCATATGTAAAGAGGGAATCATTGTGGTATGTTGCAGCCTTGAACTTTTGATTTATGCAGTGAGGGTAACTTAACTGTTTCTATGCCTGGAGAGCTATGTGGTGACACAGCCGAGTGTGTGTGTGTGTGTGTGTGTTTGTGTAGTCAGGGAAAGGAAAGATCCATGTGCCATCAAGGCTGTGTCTGGGAGGGGGAGGACTTGGAGGAGGGTTTTCTCTCACCTACATTTCTTACAGTTATGGGCTGCAGAATGTGACAGGCCAGACGGTATTGTGTCCGGACTTGAACCTGAGTTTGAAGTGAGCCACTGCCTCTTAGAAGTTGTGTGACCAGGGAAAGGGTCCCAGCCACCCACTTTCGCATCTGAGATGAAGTTAATGCTGCCACTTCATGGAGGTGGTGTACTGTTGTAGGACGATGCCTGTAAGATCTGTAGCATAGCATTAAGGTGGTGGCTGGGCCTTGGATTATAGACTTCAAAGAATATTTGAACTTCTTTAATTTTTCCATTGTAAAATAAGATTTTTGAAAAAGAAAGAATGGTGTAGCACTTTTTTTTCTTTATCACATCAAGACCCCTTTTTCCCAGTATAGCCCCAAGTCCTTAAAGAAAAGCTACTTTAGTCCCCCTTACCCCTCCTGTGAATAATGTTTCTAAATGTGATTTTTGCAGAGAACAGCAGTGTCTGACCTCATTCTTGAGGAAAACTTCTGCCTGACTCTTTTAGAAAAGATGTTTGTGAGTTGTCTGGCAAATGGATGCGTTGCTTCTGCTCCTGTGGCTGCTGCTGCTGCTGCTATTTTGTTTTTGTTTTTGTTTTTGTTTTAAGGTCCCTGATGACAAAGGAGTGAACTGCACTTTGAGGGGATGTATGCCAGAGCCTGGCCCAGAAAGAGGGGCTGCAGGGGAGGGGATGAAGATGACGCCTCCTCAGGATCTTTAAAACAAATCTGTCCATCTGTCTTTGGCATTTATTGCATCGTTGACAGCAGTCCATGGAAAAATCAAAATAAGTTCTTAGCTGGTTGTGAGGTTGGGTGCAAAGAGAAAGGATGAGAAAGGATGGTCAGGGAGTAGAGGAGAAGGGGAAACGGGCTCGCTCCCGGGTACACACAGTCACAGAAGGCGAATTCTTATGTCCTTTGGGATTCTCTTCGTCCCTTAATGGGGAAAGGCTGCGTGTCTCAAACAAAAAGAGCGCCTGCCTGGCTTAGGGCAGGTGAAAGCTGCTTTGAAGATGTTTGTTGAGTAGAGATTGGAAATGTTCAATGTAAAAGTTAAATCGTGACAGTTGTCCCCTAAATGATCTGCTAAATTAAGGATTTGCTAGCATGTGTGAGTCTACCTCCCTGCATCCCCCCCACCGCCCCCCTGGCAGAAGGGAGAAAGCCGGTCCCTAAAAACAAAGTGAAGTGGCTGCTAAATCGGGTGGCTCTAAAAACACTCTTCTTTCCCTGAAGTTCAATGTAGAGAACCATACTGGACTTGTAAGGGTTGCAGACCCATTTAGGGCCCTCTCTTCAATTCTTCTACACGCTGGTTTTCGGTGGACCTCTCTCCCCCTTCTATTCTTCACAGTTAATCCACTATTTTTTTTTTTTTTTGAGCTGAGTAGCTGCTAAATATTCTCCAGAAGCCAGAATCAATGGGGCGGGGGTTATGGTGGCACAGAATAGGCAGAATCTTGGCACCCCCTTCATGGCAAAAGTGAAAAATATTTCTGTTTGCAGTTAATTTTAGTGGCAAGCAGATCATGTTAACTGGATGTAATTGCTTCCAGATATGGCCGAGGGTTTTGTGTGTTGAGATGAAGGGTCTGGTAAGTGCTCACTTCCTGTGTAAATTAGCCTATTCCATTCAGTCTTTCATTCTGGCCAGCCCTGGATTCTGTCATTCTCCCATTTTCCCCCTCCCCAGCCTGTAGCCTAGTGTGAGAAGCAGCTTGCTGTGTGCAATTCTTTTGTCACTTGGAGCCATTCGCCTCGTGGTTCTTGATGTGAGTTTACTCTTAGAATAATGAGAAGAGTTTGAAAAGATGCCACCTGGACCCAGGGCTGCTGTCTGCCTCTGTCCCTACAAAAGCAGACATCAGAGTATCTCCTGGTTATGCAGGCTGTATCTCTGCATGAACTTTTGGTTTGCTATGGATTTTCTTTCCCAGCACCCTCTGACCCCACACCCGCCTTGGAGAATCTCTCCCTCTCTCTCTCTGTCTCTCTCTCTCTCTGGAACTGCTTCACCTCCTTAGTCAGAACAAAGCACCGTCCAGTGGGTCTGAAGGCTCCTGCAAGCGAAATGGTTTTTGCAAGGAGGTGAAGCTTATGGCCACAGAGAGGACTCGTTTTAGTCTGACATGAAGCTATCCTTCTTCCCTGGAAAGACCTACAGACACATCTGGTCCACCTTGCTAGAAAGGGAGGGAAAACCCACTAGAGAATATTTTCCAAATTCTTCAGGTTTCTAAGTGTTGGAATTGAAGAAAAGTGTTACAATACACGTTCTTCTAAAAATCTACTTTTGTCCTATAGCCAGACCCACATTCTTAGTGCTATTTGCATAAGAGGTTGCTGTTTATCTTCCTACATCAGCTCCACTGATAACCCCTGTGGTCTGTTGAACAGTCTATGAGGAGTAGATGACTTGATAAATGCCAGGTTTTCCAATATGCAAAGATAAACTATTGGGGTCAGGGTGAGGGATGGTGTGTTTAGAAGGGGGAACCAGCTGGGGAGACAAAATCCTGATTCAGATTGGAGTGGAGATGTGCAAAAGAGCCTGATGGAAAAGAACAGAGGTCTTGTCAAACATGGCAGCATTGCAGAGTGGATCAGTGTTCCTTCTCTCAGCTACTCTTCCCGTGAATGTGCAGTGTTTCTGGGAACATTGCTTTGAGTGGGCTGCCTGTGCCCACATCATGGAAGTGGGGACAGGGTGCAGGTAATCTCTGCTTCTTTGGTTCCTACCTTTTTTCCCTTAACCCTCTCCCTGCCCTACAAATTGGCTGGTAAGTACACTGGCGCTTAATGAAACTGTCTGTCTGAACTCTTAGAAGACTGGACTCTTTCTACCTGTCCTGAATTTGCCGCTTCTTCTGAAAGAGGCTAGGTGAAGAGAAAACTTCTGACCCCATCACCTAGTCAATAAGCTGTCTGAGAATCAAACAAAAGAGTTTGGACTGGCTGCTAAAGCCAGGCACCCAACTGATAGCTTTGTTTTGATGTCCTTGTACTGTTTGCTGATCATGGAGCATGCTATTTAAAGCAGGGGATCCACGGGGAAAGATTTACCAGGAAGTTGGAACAGCTAAGCACAAAGTTCAGGAGATGCTGAAGATAGTGAAATACAGCCCAGCAATTAGGGGTAGGGCTGGGGTGGGCTCCTCATTGAAGAAAGAGCCTTTCTGGGAGATGGTGGAAGAGGTGTTTTCTAGGGTCAGTGTGGAGTGATGGAAAGAACATGGGCTTTTGGGTGAGGCATGCTGAATGAAGACCTAGGCTTTAGACTTTATTTGCTGTCTGTCTTGGACACGTTGTTTAGCATCTCTGAGCTCCTATTCCCTGTCTTGTAAAAAATGACCACCTTGTCTGTGGTCATGAGTATACACTATGTATTAGTACGTAGTGCCGCAGAGATATGGTGCTGGGTAAAGGGCTACGATGGAGCTGTAGAGCTAGGCTCTTTCAAGAGCTAAACTCTTCCTGCTATTTTGGCTGAAGGGAGAAACTATGAAAGGAACTAGAGAAATCTTTGTTTTGGGTGCTGCTAAATCGATGATGGTGGGACTCTGTACCAGCACCCAGCAGGTGAAATCATAGGTGAATAATGTGAGTGCATTGTGAGTACAAAGGTCCTCATTTGCAAAGTGCTGCAGCTGTTGAAAAGAAGCCACATATCTAATAAAGGATCCTTTAATCCTGTGGTGCTGCTGCAGCCTTGAATGTTTTGGAAATCTTTTGGATTTCAAAAAGTCTGTGCTACATTCCTTTGAGTTCTCTTTTGGGAGGGTAGATTTGACTTTGGGAAATGATCAGAATAGTTCAGGGACAAGTGAGAATATGGTGAGTGAAAAGCACCGTGGGGTGAGCTGAGTCTGCTTTGCAGGGTAGGTTCTAGAAGGACAGGGCTTGTCAGCTTGGCCCTGGGGAGGATGTCAGCCTCACCTCTTGGGTGAGAGGGGGAACAGGCCAAGGGGCTTATGGTTTCTGGTTGCCGTGGCTGGAATCCCAGAGGAAGGAGTTGCCTTCTCGATGGCCTGGGTTAGGGGAGACGCCTCTCATTTCTGTAATGTTTCTGTATTTGTGGTTTGGCCTCCTGTGAGTTTGGGCTCCTGGGAGGAACTTAAAAAAGGAAAAAGCAGCTTGGGCCATCAGCAGTAGATGTTTCTTGGGGCCACAAAGAATGGATTGAGTTTTGATCCTGATGTGTCCCAAGGCATAAGGGAGGGAGGCACGGTGGTCCGGGGAGGGCTCTGGGAGGCTAACAGGGTGTGTGTATTCAGATCCCAGCCTCATACTGGGAGCAGACTCAGCATCCACCAGCTCCTCTTCCTAGTAGTGGTACCTGCCCCAGGCATGTGGAGTGTAGAGGGAGGAATGTTTGCTTTCCTCTTCACTGAGCCATCTCTTGCCCATCTGTGGAACTGAGACGCATCTTAGGATTGTCTGGGCCTGGCACTATTGTGACCTGGCTGTGCGGGCCCCAAGTGCAGACTTGCTTGCTCTCTCTCTGCATTATTTATAGTAAACCATATTAGAACAGCGTGTTAAAGAGGAAGGATGAGTCATCCCCATTGAAACCATTGATGGCATAAATAAAAGCAAAATGCTTACTATGTGTTTTGCACAGTATTTAAGGCCAGGTCGTGCTAATTTGAATGCTCCCAAACTGGATCTGTGAAAGTATACATATGTGGGAAAAAATTCAGGTTGAATTAGAGGGAAGCTATTTATTGAAAATCCATTTCCGTATCTGTTTTTCCTTCTTCATTTATTTCAGATCCATATTCATATCGTGCTTCTCATTCTTGCTAATGCGAGAGCCTGGCATATTCCCTAGCTGAGGTTTGTGTATTTTTGGAGGGTTGAAGAAGAATACTGAGGGAGAATCTGGATGCCCCTGACTTTATCCCTTTTCTCACCACCCGCTGAGAGTGAGCTTTCAAGAATCATAGAATGCTCGAGCCGGCAGGCCCCTTAAAAACCCTTTATTTCAAAATGGTCATTTAGGGAAGAATTACTGGAGATCCAGAGAGGTCATGTGATTTCCCCAAGGTCACATAGCAAGTGACCTTGCTAGTGGCTAACCAGGACCAGAACTAGATCTCTCACTCCCAGTCTTCTAATTTAGGTCTTCCTTTTCTATCCTGCCTAGGTCTGTGCCCCACTTCCACCAGGGAGGGAGTAAGAGGAAAACACCAAATTGAGAACAATTTCAAATCTTTGTCTCTGAGGAGTGTTGGGTGGGTTTTGTCATGGAGACTTGTCTTTTGGTGTCCTCATTAACTTTTCTGCTTAAAACAAACAAACAAACAAAAAACCGGCTGAGGATGTAGCTCAGTGATGCTGTGCCTGGTTGGCAAGTGCAAGGTCCTAGTCTAATCCCTAGTACCGGAAAATAACTAACTAACTTAACTTACTTTTCTGCTGCCAGCCTGAGTAGACTAATGTACCTCAAGTCCTTAAAATTTATGGTTGATGCCCTATGCTAGGGGTTTTGAAATAAAGAGATAAGTAAGACATGGGTCTTGCCCTGAGGAGCTTATAATTGGAAAAGTGGAGTTAAAAATACTTAAATTATGTGTGCCGGTCACTATGGCAGACAATAGAGAATAATGGGAAGATGATGATGATTTCAGAGATCAAATGGCTTCTGTTTAGATGATCCCCTTTTAACTGTGAAACTTTGTTGAATGAATGTATGCTGGGCACTGGGGGAGGCCCTGGAATACGGTGATAAGCAGTAGGACACAGGATAGATGAGGTCTCTTCCCTTGAGGGGCTTCCTAACAGAGAGAAGGAGACTAAGACAACAGTTTTACCAATAACCCTGTAATGGCAGTTATACTAAGTGCAAGGATCTGGGATAAAGAAGCATCTGAGTGTGGGATATTAGTGAATAGGATTTTCTTCTTCATCTTCTTTTTTTTTTTCCCGGTGTTATTGGGGATCGAATTCAGGACCTTTGCCCTGAGCCACATCCCTAGTACTTTTCTTTTTTGAGACTGGGTCTCAGTCTCTTAAGTTGTCCAGGATAGGCTGGAAATTTGGAATCTTAAGGCTTTAGCCTCCGACGGTCCTAGGATAACAGGTGTGTGCTGCCACACTCCATTGATAAGTAGAATTTGAAAACAAGGACAGAAAAAGAAACGTTGGTAGTCAGGGCCAGGGGGAGCGATTGAAGAGTAGCTTCTTTGGCAGGGCCGAGGGTGACTCATGCTGCAGTGGCAGTTAGGGGTCCCATGGCTGTACAATAAATGCCTGGCAAAGCACAGAGAAGGCAGCATGGCAAGAACTGACAAGAGCTGGGGATCACAGCCCAGTAGTCCTCAGGTCAGATTCTCACCCTGCCATTCAGAAACTATGTGGCTATGGCCATAAAGCACTGTGGACTGGAAGATTCTGGGGGGATTTTAGGGAATGTATTTAACACACCCTACTCTGCCTAGAACAATATAATTGCTCAATAACTGTAGCTGTTATTCAAGTTTGGACTTTATCCTGGGCAGTTGGGAGCCTTTGAAGGTGTTGAAGGATGATGATGTGACCAGAGTGCCATGCTGACATTACTAAGCATGCTGCAGCTGTGCCCTGCTTGTACCTGCCTGCAGAAGGCGGTCTGAAAAGGAGTTTAGGGGGCGATCTTCAGCCCACAGGGAAACCCTTCCCTAACATCTCCTATTTAGTGCCGTACCAAGAATGGACATGGAATAGACCCTTGTGACCTCTTCTCAGTGGGTAGAGGGCCTGGGACAGGGTGCTGAGGACGGCGGCTTCAGCCAGCAGGATCATAGGAAGTGACAGTGTGGAGCGGGTCTTCTGGACTGTTACCATGCCTCTGCCTCTCTTTTAATAGAAACCCGAACGTCTGCAATCAGGCTAACCGCCCTGCCTCCCCTCCCGCCTCCCTGATAGCAGGCAGAGACGGCTATCTCCCGTGGGCCAGTCTCCGCTGTGGTTGTTGAAGTACGCAATGTCTGCAAACCGACAGTGGCCCGGGGAGATAAGGCCTGACATTGTGTAATGCGGGGCACAGGCTGTTTGCCCAAGTGGCTCCTGGCCCTGGGGTAACTGCTAACCTCAACGGAGGAGTATCCAGCCTGGCAGGGCCGGCCGAGCCCCTTGCTGCTGGCTCCGCTGGCACCTTTTTTGTGGTTGTATAAAGGAAGCCCGTGTAGGCCGCCCACAGGGCCGCGTGCTCTGGGCTGCTGCAGGGGTTTGGATGGTTTGTTTTTCTCTTTCTTTGTCTTCTTTTTTTTTTTTTAAGAAAGGGGGACAGTCTTACTTGGCATCTTACCCCAAAACAAAACAAAACAGTTCCTAAATGCAAGAAATTCCAGAGGTGTGGTGTAGTCTTCTCCCTGCTTGAATCCCACTGGTTTCTGGAGGCCAGCTTTAGGAAACGGTTTTGGGGACTCTGGTTTATAGAGAAGCCATGCCAACTTTCCTGATATCCCAAGGGCTGGTTGCAGGGATCAGTGGTAGGACATGTATTGTGCCCCATTTCCCTCCCTGCCAGACAGCTCTCGCAAACAGGATGGATAGGGAGTCCCAGCATCGGTGCCCTGCTCCTCTTAGGGAGCAGCAGAACCACCACCTGGGCATCTAGTGTTGTCCTATTCTACTGTCTGGGGTGGGTGGAAGGGAGTCTATGGCCAGTTCTACCTGGAAGCTCTCGTGGGGCTCTGCCACCAGCCTCGCCTGGGTCTCCCAGCAGAGGGATATTCCCACTCCCGAGTAGTTGTTCTTTTTTTCAGATTGTTCTTGATGTGCCAGCCACTCTATCTGAGGTTGTGGGTCACAGAAACTATGGTCACAGCCCTGGTGTGCTCCCTGTTGAAGTGGTAGTTTCTGTATACCGTAATTTTGGTCCATCTTATCACTTTCATGACCCTCTCTTAGGTATTTCTGAGATTGTAGATTTTATATCACTGGTTGATCCCCTCGGGATGACACTAGCGGCATAACCAGGTGACTGACCAATTTGTAGGAGAATCAGGCTTACAACTCTGTTTTAGAAAGTTGTATGTGTATTAATATGTCCTCTAAGTGTCTCCTTCCTGTTGTGTTGGTTGTATACTTTCAGGTTATTTTCCTGGTTCTGAGTTGTCTGATTGCTTCCAGAGGCTGCAGTAATTTATTTTTTATTTTTAAGTTTTCTGGCAGATGGGTAGGTGTGATCTTGTCCACTGTAGTGATCTAGCTCAGGGATGGTCTGAGGAGGGAAGGTGGTGATTTAAAAGATTCGGAGGCAGTGACTCGTATTGATTTTAGCTTATCTGACCCTTTAGCTTGAGGCTGCTCTTCCCTCAAAGTGTCCAACTTGCCTGTAACTTAAAGCAACAGAGAAATGTATATCATCCCTTTCCTTGGATTAATTAGGGCTGAGAAATTCATTATTTAGAGTGAGAAGAGCTCCTGAGGAGGGAGGCTATTGACCTTATGTAGAGATCTGTGGTGGGGCTGCGTGACTTCTGTGGGGTGGTGGTGAGTGGGGCGGCAGGCAGGTGAGGCCATGTGGGAGCCCCACCCCCACCCAGTGTATGGCCCCAGAGCCCTGTGCAGCCAGGCCCAGGTCAGTCACATGCCCTCTCCAGTGGGGCCCTGAGTGAGCAGGCCTGGGAAGTGGTTGTGTCACTCTGGACCAGCTAGGAGCAGTGCTTTCTGAGTGTAAAATACAGCTATTGCTTAGATGAACCAATGCTCAGGGGCAGAGTCTGGCTAACCAAGGGTTAAGTCCTATGGCCTGTTAGTCACATAGCTAGTCCCAGATCTGCTTACCTGGAGCCAATGCTTTCCTGCTTTAGTGGGCAGAGTCCCTGCCTGGTGCTCAGTGACAGAGAACTCTTGTCCGTCCACATGCTAGATCTTGCCATGACGGCTCTGTTCTGTAGGGGGGCAGGTGACAGTTGCCCCAGGAATTTTTCAGTAGTTGTGTTTTGATTACACTTTTGATAATTTTTTTTTTTAATATGAAGGCCATGGCCCACAGGAAGCAGTGCATTTACCATCCCAGTCTGGAACACATATGAAAATCTCTCAGGCCAAAGGTTCAGGGAAACTCTGTTTATCTTTGCTACACTCTTTGATAGCTTTGTTTCTGTGCTGTCTATATTGTTTCATTAAAAATGTTCATCAAGACCCATTAGTGAATCACCATTCGTGGTTTGAAGAAGTCTCCAGAACAGGGAGGCCTTAGCCATTGACTGAGTGCTTACTGTGTGCAGGGTGGTTGCTGAGTGCTATGGGTAGTACAGAGATCTAAATATGGGATGTGTGGACTGGGGATTTAGCTCAGTGGTTCCGGCGCCTGCCTCGCAAGCACAAGGACATGAGTTCGACTCCCGGTACCAAAAACAAAAACAAAAACAAACAAACAAAAAAAAATGGCAGGCAGTGGAACCTCTGAGTTAAATCCCAGGCCTAATCTAAATAAATGCATGTAAGTACTCACAGTGAAACAATGACAGCCTTGTCAATATGGCTATGTGTTGACCATATGCTCAACTATCATATAAGTGAGATATAGAGGCAGCAGAGGAGAGGAAGAGATTCAGGAGGACTTCATGGAGGAGGTGGCATTTGGCCAGATGTTGGAATAGGGCAAGGCATTGAAAGGGGGAGTTTGGATCTATCAATGTTAGAGCAGTTTGTGGCAGTTTATGAATGTGTAGGAAACATGCAGGGTGGTGTGTAGCGTGGAGGGACATGGTGGGACAGGGTGCTAGATTGGGGTGGGGCAGAAGCCATCCACCTCTCTCTGAGTGAGGGTTTGGTGATAGGGCAGGGGTGGTGGTCAGGAGTCTTGCAAGCAGCCTGGACTAGGTGTTTGCTCTATTCTAAAGTGCTTAGCCCTCCTGACTCTCACCTACAGTTCACAGCCTGCTTTGTCAGGAGGAATGCCCTGATGAGCTCAGTGGGAGTGATACTGAACGGGCACCTGTCCTTGCTCACAGCCTTCTCTCCCCTCCACAATATAACTCAGCAGCGCAAACTCAGCCCTGTCCTAGAGGAGCCAGGCACCTTCTAGGAGGGCAGGTCTGGAACGAAAGAGCTTTTGTTTTTGGCCTTCATGACTCTTCTACCCCCTCTGCCACCTGGACTGTCCAGTCCTTTCTTCTGTCTCCCTGTGCCATCTGGCCACTAAGACCTACTCCAGGATCTCTGGGATTGGGGCTCAGCAGCTCCCTCCTGTTTGTCTCTTACAGTGTGCACTGTTTAATCATGAGCTCTGCTGTGTTCCGGCTACCCTAGGCCTGTGTTTTGTCCCCCAGCCACAGCGGACATCCTGTGAGGATAGCAATGATGGCTGTTATGGCTTGATGTCTCCTCAAAGCCTCATGTGGTCATGGGTGGGGCTTTTCAGAGGTGGCTGGATCTAGAATTGCTCCATAGGATGCTGGAATTGATCCATGGTACAGTGCTAGGATCAAGGGCACCTGGGATTAAAAGGGTGTGAGTGCTGCCCACCCTAAGTAGCCTGGATAAGACATAGGGGATAGAAAGAGCTGTGGTCATCCCTTGTTGCTTTGTTGCCTTCTGCCCATCATGAACTGTTTTCTCCTCTGTGATGCCTGTCTGCCAGCCCCCCTGCTTTAGAGCCAGGCCATTATGGACTGAAACCTCTGTGAGCTAAATGAACCTTTCCTCCTTTAACTTTGGGGGTCAGGTATTTTGTCTCAGCAATGAGAAAAGTAGCTAAGACCATGGTTCATCCTTTCACCCCATGCTGCCTGCTGATGCCATCCTGAACACGCAATGGCTACTCAGTAAATTGGCAGCAAGTTGAGCATTTACTATGGACTGGGCACTTCACTTGCACCACCCAGAAGGTGGATACTCTTAAGAATATTTAGGTACCAACCAATTTATTCTCTCCAGCTTTGGATTTCTAGGTTCATTTGCTCCAAGAGCTCCTTGATTATATTGATACTGTTCTTTCCAAGGTGGCTTGAGATCTGCTCTTGGTGCTCCTGCTCCTATGTGCCCCTACCCCTCTCCCCTGGTATTTCATCTCTTACCTCCCCTCAGGACCATGCACTGTGATAGATGGAACTTTCTGAAATCTGTGTTTGAATCCTGTTGTTGCCCCTTCCTAAGGGCAGTCACTATGGCCTTCAAAATCTATTTTTTCATCTGCAAAATGCTTGGGTATCCCTCATCTGAGAATCTGAAATCTGAAATGCTCTAAAATCTGAAACTTTTTGATTACTGACACAGGGTTTTGGATTTTTGGATGAAGGATGCTTATCCAGTAAGATCTATACGATTGTTTCACAATTTGAAAAACTATGAAATCTGAAACACTTCTCCTTCTAAGCATTTCCCATGAGGGATGCCCAGCCTGAGGGTTCTCTTTCATTGGGGAAGGTGGAGTATCGTAGATGTGACCTTCTCACCCATACTGTGTCCTAAGAGCGTATCCCTGCATTTCTCCTCTTTCCAACCTTTTTCTTGGTCATCACATGGTTTCCACGAGCGCCTCTCTGTGGACAACTTCTAGATCTCTGTGTCATTTCTTCCCAGTTGCCTTTGAGACATAGCAGTCCTGTTGGGAACAAGACCATAGTGTGCCTGGAGCTGCTTTAACCTGCTGCTGTCCCTTTCGAACCTTTTCTTTTGGGACTTCAGTTTTGCCAGAGGCTCTGCCTTTGTCCTGGGCACTTGATTCTAGACTTTGGCATCTTCAATAGCTCCTACCTTTCCTTTGCCTTCCACATTCACATTTGTCTAACCTGTTTCCTCTCTCACATAACCATGTAGTGTCTTGGCCTCCTACCCAGCCTCTCTGCATTGCCTCCACTGTGGCTCATCACCACATCCTCTTGAAGCAAAGCCCTGCTGTTAAACTGCAATGACTCCCTACTTACCTATTCCACAGAAGAAATGGGAGTTCTTAGCTTGGCATTCAAAGCTAGGGAGGGACCTAGACTCCAGCTACATTTCTCCTCTGTTTCTCAGCATATACCTTAGGATATTCTCCTCAAGGCAGGGACACTTTTCTGTGGCCTTCTGGTCCATTGTCCAGCATATGGCTGCTCAGTACCTGTTGCTATGGAGTTGAATTTTCATTTCATCTCTCATTTTTCATATCCTTCTGCATGTCTCACTACAGGGCCAGAGCTGTCAGACTTTAGTATCTGTACTCTTCTCCAAGAAGCCCCTCTGGATATATTCCTCCCCCCTGCTTTTAGCTGGAAATACGTGACTCCTTTGAACAACCATGCCAAAAGGAGTGTGGATGAGCCTGATTTTTTTCTTACTGGTACTTTGTCCACTCCTTTCCATAAGAGACCTGCCTGTTTGTGGGAAGGACCTGGGGCCCTTTTCAGTTGTATCACTGTTCGTTCTTTGCTCCTCTGAGTGTAGTATACTGGACATTGTAGGTGTTTCATATGTCTGGTTGGCTTTCAGAATTGGAGGCTGTCTGATGGATGGGTAGTGGTGCTCCTGTAAAGCAGGTTGGCCTGAGCTTTCTGCATATCTGCAGTATGGTACTGATGGGTCAGCTATCACTGCACACTAGTTTTAATGGCTCTCTGGAAACAAGCCCAGTCTCAGATATGTCAAAGCAGAACCATCTTTCCTCTGGAGCATCTACTTTCATCTTTCCTCTTTTTCAAACCAGTAGAAACCCTGTCCTAATTGGCATCTTTACTGTGGCTAGACCAGGCCAGGCAGGCGAGAAGGGCTAGGGGAATGTGGGGTCTTTGTGATAGTAGGTGGCTAAGGACTCCCCCATACCTTATTGTGCATATGAGGGTGTAATCCATAACCTGTGCATACCCTCCAGCTGAAAATGAGCAGGCACTGTGGGGGCAAGGACTCTGAGACCCTAGAACCTTTGTCTCACCCTTCTGTACCCAGACCCGATATCCAGCTGCCTGGGTCGCATTCCAGAGAGAAACAGTTAAAAGGAAGTTCCTGAAGGTCAGCTTTTTCGGAAGCAGAGGATGGATGGGTGAGTGTGGGCTGGTCAAGGTTTTCCTGGGCTTATTTCCTATGGGTTCTAGAAGAGGAGGCAGGTACCCGAGGCTTGGCAGTTAGGACTTCTCATTTGCACCTACTGGTTTGGTTAAACTGCTGATTATCCTCCTATTTTTCATGCCCAGTCTTCAGGACAACTGAGAGCCCCTTGAGGGCAAGAGCCATTTTTTTGCTTTTGTTTTTTTCCTCTCTGTTTCTGTGCCCAGCCTTGGACTGATTAATTGTGGAGGGAAGCTCTAATTCTAAAGACCTGGGGAGGGTATCCTCTGTCCACCAGAGGCTTGGCAGGGAGACAGAAGTGGCTGAGTTAGCTGGTGTGGAGGGAAACAGGGGGGACAGTCTAGAAGTATCCTTGGGGAACTGCCTTTATGCATCTGTGCTTGCCAAAGCACTGTGTGTAAACCACAGTTTGTGAATCTGGTGAAGGTTTGTGCTGGTGATGGATGTAACAAGGCATGGGGAGCCTGGCCACTCCTCTTCCCCTTTCTCTAGATTTTGCAGGTAGATCCCTAGATGTTAACCATGGAAAGACCCAGAGGCTTTATAGGAGTCCAGATGGTAGGTATAAGCCTGTAACTCTGCTTGGGCCCTCCTTGGGGCAGCCAGGCACGCTTTGGGAAGGAAGTGATGGATTCTGGGCCATTGGCTATTTGTTTGCTGCTGAGCTTATTCCTGTAATTAAGATGTTAGGCATAGAGGGGATGGGAGGAGATTGTCTGGTTCAGCTCACAGATCTCAGGCAGGAAAAGGAGCATCGTGTTCTCACATCTACTGTACGGATGAGTAGCCGAGACTGGGTGGTATGTGTGTGTACTATTCCACCTGCCATTCCAGGTGGCTTCCTGTGCTCTGCTCTTCTGCTCCCTGACAGGATATGCTGTGGAAGGCCTGGGAGTGATTTGGCTTCAACTAGTAGGTGCATTTTCTTTGTGGTTAGGCCATTTTTGTCATATAGGCATCTGAGCCCTGAGAGGGCTGGGGCTTCATTCCCAGGGTTCCAGTGCAGGGAGGATGAAAAGGGATCTAACACTGGAATCTCCTTGAGTTGAGGCCTTGAGTTGCTGGCAGGCTGCTGGGGAAGCAGTGTAGGAAAGTCTGGCCTGGTTAGAGGAGCTTCTTTCTCTTTCTCCCCTCTGCAACCCCATCATAAAAGGGCCCAGGGGGGCCGGGGATTTAGCTCAGTGTGCTGCACCTGCCTTGCAAATGCAAGGTCCTGAGTTTGATCCCCAGTATTACAAACAAATAAACAAACAACCCCAAACAAACAGCTTTCTGGTAGTCAGAATGGTTTGGAGGGCTTGTGTGGCTCAGGCCTTGTCTGGGGCTGTGCTAATGAGCTTGGGGTAGGTAAGAGCTTTTGAGTCTTTGCCTTTGGGTTCTAGCCTTTCTGTTAAAAAATGGGAACCCATTTTAAAACTTAGAACACAAGTTTGTCCTCTTGGCTGCTCTGTGGACAGGCCTGCTGCTGTGGAGGGCAGCAGCTCTACTGGCCAGGCAGGGCTGGTGGTTCTAGGCTTCTCTGCTGCCCTTTCCTAACAAGATGCTCATGTCCTTACCAGAGCATTCACTTGCTTCTGCTTTTTTTTCTGTTGCGTTTTATTTTTATGGGAAATTTTAATAATAGTATATATGGTTTTGTTCTTTCTGCTGCTTTATTTCCCCCCACCCCACCCATACCCCCCCAGGAGGGACAGTGACCTCATAGTGGGAGTAGCTGGAGGGTGAAGGTTTGCAGATCCTCCCTCCTTTTGCAGAGACAGAAGCCACAGATACTTAATAAGGAATCACTTACCATATTCTCATGTGTTTCCTTGCGGGCCCCTTCAGACATGAACTCTCAATTCCTAGCCTTATGGATGTCCCCTTGTTTGAGTGCTTGGTGCTCATGGTAGATGGTGGAGCTGACTCACGGGGTTTGATCTGGGTTTTCTCTGTACTTGTGAGTTGGGTTGCTACTTCGGCTCTTTTTTGTGCCTTTCTTTTCCCAAGTTTTCCTCTGTTCCTCCTTCCTTCTTCTTCTTTCCCTGTCTGGCTTTTTCCCTCCCTCCTTCCCTTCCTTTCAGTTACTTTCTTAAGTATACAGCTGCACCTAGTGTGACATTCTCATTTACACCTCGCATTGATGGCACAGTGTCCTCTGTATGTGACTGCTGCTGAAAAGGGGTCTCAGTCCCTCAGTCCACTCTCCTTTTCTGGTTTTTGTCCAGTTGGCTGGACAAAGAGAACAAAACCAAATGGCCTCCCCTCCCCCTTCTCCCTGCAACCATTTCGACAAGTGTATGACACTGGACTGACCAGGCCCGTGCAACCCCTCCTCACGGACACCCCTAAACCTACATCCCCTGAGCAGAGAGGCCGAAGCTGTGCTGGCCAGGGGCTCTGTTACAGTAGTGGAGAAGGAGGTCGGGTCCTACGGGCAGGTCAAGCAAGCCTCTTTTATTTACAGTGCTCTCTTTCACGGCCCCAGTGAAACAAGACCCAGGAGGCTTTGGTGAAAGGGCACTGTGTTTGTGCATTCAGGCCTTCAAGGTCTTGCCACAAAGGTGGGGGGCGCCCAGAGCATCCAAGGAGCTTTTTATTGTGGACAGTTTGGCTCGGATGAGAAGACAGGGCTGCTGCCAGGATCATGAGCACGTGCATGTTTAGGTGGCTCCATGGTGTCCTTCATTACAGATTCTGTGGTCTGAGTTTGGGGTGGGGAATGCCTTTCTGATCATCTCATGTTAGAACAACTGATTGTTTTCTACTGCAGGTTTCTCCTCATGGTCCAGTTGTCCTCACCCCAGCCATGGTTGGGACAAAGAGTTGAGGAAACCTTATACTACTTCCCCCTTGTTCTCTGCTCTCCAAGGGTCAGTTTCATGGGCAAGTTCTTTCTCTGTCCCTTATAGTTTCTATTTGAGTCTTGCTCCCCCCATATTTATCTTGGCGAGCCTTTGTGCATCTTGAAAATGGGGCTGATAGCACCTTCCTAATATGTAGTGCTGTCATAAGGATTAGGTCACATGACACATGGAGTGGGCTGCTGTGGGGCTCTTTCCTTTTCAACTGACCAGGCCATAGTCCCTTTGTGAGTCTGAGGACCCCAACTTTCTAGTCCCCTCAATCTTCATCTTCCTTCTACACTTCCCTGGCTTTGGAAGATTCCTTGTGTTTGGCACCTTTGGTTGACTTTATGTGATAAAAGGAGAAAGGAATTTTCTGGAAGAACATTCAGGTAGTTAATATAGAATATATAAACACATGCGCATGTACACGAGCGCGCACACACCCACACACATTGCACCACACCCAAATGTTGCCTTGTTAAAGTAGATAAAAAGCACCAGTACCTGGCCTGAGCTGAGGAACTCTGGCAGGCTTGCTCAGGTTGTCCTCTTTGACCTGCCTTGTCTCCCTGTCTCCCTCTGCAGCTGAGTCCAGATGGAGGTTGAGGCTTGAGTGCTTTTGCCTGTGTCCTTTAATTGTATCTTTGGAACCATGCTCTCTGAACCAGAAATCACACCCATGACACCCGCTGTGAAGCAGTGGCAAGGCATGGTTACATTCTAGCCTTGGGCTGGCTCGACAGTTCTGGGTAGTCTGTTGTGGGGAGGTGAGGAGCTCATGGGTGGGAGTTGCTGTCCCCAACTACAGAGGGACTGGGTGTCCTTGCGGCTGTTTGTTCTCCAGCTGCCATGTGTTTCTCCATTACATTTACTGCTGCTGCTGCTTCCAGGTGCACAACCCTCTCTCCTGTCCTTACCCATCTTCTAGAGAGGTAGTGAATAGCCAGTGAGATGAGTGGAAGCCAAAGAACCCCTAAAAGAAGATGAGAGATTAGCCCAAGTAAGGATGATGGAACACAAGCCTGAAAGGTAGAATTTGAAGTAGCCTCAGAAAATCTGCTCACTGTGTTTGTACTCAGGCCACTTCTGTATCCAGCTGTTGAAAGTAGTTGAGGGCCTGTAAAGGATTGAGAGACAGAGTGAAGGAAGCTTTCCCTCATAGCCAGCACTCACTTTTCTGCTGCCTGGTTTTCTTGGAGGGGCTAATCTGTAAGAAAAATGGCAAGACTGATTTCTACCACTTAACCCGTGTCTATTTTCCTTTTTTTGGGTACCAGGCCTTGAACTTGGGACCTTGTGTTTGTGAGGCAGGTGGTGGCACTGCTGAGCTAAATCCCCAACCCCCATGTCCATTTTCTAGATGTTTATAGAAGAGGCATCACACTAGCTCTTTGGAACAGTAAGTATGTCACAGGCAAGAATTATTTCTGGGTGGGTCTAAATTGACTTGTCAGGAGATATTTTCTCCTTTTATATCTGTGTGTTTGGAATAGTGACAACGTCATTGGTTCAGCCTCAGAATCCTTTTCTGATTAAGCTCTTCAGTGTAGGATTTTACAAATATTTTTGTTAGGACCTTTCGGTATAACAAAAACCCAGTCAGTCTACTTATGTAGTCTGGGATCTTGGTTCATTCCTGCACTGAAATATTGGCCACTTAGGTTTAGACTCTCGGTTGGAGGATATGGGCCGACCGTGGGTTGTAATGACATGGCTGTTTGGGTGGCACTTGGCTTCTAGGGGTCAGTGGGAAACTTAGGTGTGCAGGCAATAGGAAGGAGGTGGTCACCTCCAGAGAGAGAGAGAGAGCCCTTAATGCTCAGGAAGTTTCGGTGTGGGCTTAAGCATGGTTGTTAGTCATCTACACAGAGCTTTTGCGTGAATCAGAAAAGACACCCTCCTTGTGGAAGGAAATGGTTCTTAACCAGGGCCTGGGACTTGATGAGTTGGATGGGGTTGGATATCAATCCTGTTTGCCCCTTCATCAGATACAAGAGATACCTGGCCCCAGGAGGCTTCAGTGGTTGGGGTAGTCCTGAAATGAAAGCTGTTTAGGTAAGTTGTTTGGAGCTGTCAGTTCATTGGGTTTCCAATGACCAAGACTTTTCAGATCCGTTTCACTGATCCCTTGACCAGCTTGTGTGCTCCATCAGCCCAGCAGCACCTCTGGGGTCCTCCTGGTCACTATGGCTCAACACCAGAGGAGCCCAGGCCCTTTGCATGTTCAGGCCTCCCTGAAGCTGCCTGGAAATGTCAGATTTATGGCATCCTTTTAGCATGACTGTCTTTTGTGACCAAGGCCAAGAAAAATAGCACAAAGAGGTAGGATAGTAAAGAATGAAGATGCATATGCATGCACCCTACAGGCATTGTTGTCTTTAGGGTTAGCTTAGAAAAAGCAGTGTCTTATATAACCAATTTATCAACCACAGATATGGAGCAGATAGGAAGAGACCTGTTACCCAGGCAGAATTTAGCTTTTTGCAAGAAGTTTCTATTCTCTCCCCTTGTGGTTGTAGTTTCACTCATCAAAGCTGACTCTTTTTAAAGTTATTGCTTGTCTCAGGCCTGGGTGGGGGGAAGCAAAAACCCTGCGTTCCTCTGCCACAGGCCATTTGGGCACCACATTGACAAGATGTTGAAGTGCCCATGGGAAGTAGACCAGGCCCCGAGAATAATTTCCATTTAACTAATTATTATTCTTCCTCCAATAGATTTGAAATCTATTTAACTTTTCAGGGTCCCCTAGCCTTTTAAATGTTTCAAGTGTACTCTCTCTGATAGGTTACCTTTTTTCTCCCTGTAGGCTATAATTAGTGTCCTTTACACAAAATTGGCTTAGAATTGGATTTAGAGAAGATAAGAATCAAATTACCAGTATTTATCTTGTAAATTCCAAAAGATCTACTTAAGACACTGTATTTAAAAAAAAGGGACTATAAAGGAAAAGTTTATTCTATGAAAAAGTAAATTCCTCGCAGTCTAAACAGCCTATGGACATTTTAATATCATCGCTCTAGACTTCCCTTAGAGGAACCTAAAATTGCCTTTTCCCTTGTCTCTGGTTTTTATCTCTAATTGAGCTTCTGATAATATGTTGTCAGGATTTGGACAGTGGAGAGCTGATGTGGTCTTGGCTTTCATTAAAATTTGGAGGGTTTGGCTTATCTATTATTTCTGATTTGTGGTAAGATATAAACCTGTAAAGTATGCCTATCTTAAAGAGATATGCACAATTTTATCTTGGTATTTTAAATTATTAGGCTGTTAAGAGATGGGAGATTCGGCTCTGTGGTCGCCTGCACGTCTGTGTGTCCTCTGATGTCAACAGGCTTGTTTTCACATGCTGCCTGGTACAGTTAGTCCCCGGCAGGTTTAAATAAGGTCGTGTCAGAAAATGTGCCCATGTTTTTAACAGTGTTGTCTCACAGAGGTGCTAGGCAGTAATGGCACATTGAGACTGTTTTGTTAAGCTGTTCAGACGCATGCCTTCTACCCTAAGAATCTTTTGTTGAGGCGCATTTCTGTTGTTGAACTCAAAACTTTAGCCTCCATCAGCTGAGTGAGCTAGGGGTGTGTTAGCTGAAGCCACCACCCACCACGTGGCAGCTGCAGCACTTCATGGGCACTTTTGTGACTGCACAGCTCTGCATGGCTTCCCGCTTCAGCAGTGTTGTTGACTGTAGTTTTCTAACCTAATTCCATTCTTTTTTTGGTTCTGATGAGTGTTGGATACCAAAGTATAGAAGACGTTTAATGGACCAGAGATACCGTTTGTGGGCAAGTCTGCTTCCAAAGCAGGAAGCCAGATGGGTAATCTGCATACTCAGGTCTTTCATGGCATTATTTACCATAGCCAAAAAAGGTGGTAGCAATTCAGATATTTACTGACACATGGATAAATAGACAGAACGTGGTCTGTACTCAAAATGGAATATTATTCAGCCTTAAAGAATTTTGATAATGATAAGATAAGCCCTGAAGACATTATGCTAAATGAAAGTAAGTGTAACACTAAATAACAGATACTGTATGGTTCCATTCATTGGCGGTTCCATCTTGGCTATGTGAAGCAAATTTATAGAGATCCAAAGAGGAATAGAAGTTGCCAGGGGCTAGAGAGAGGGAGAAGGGAAAGTGACTGTTTAATGGGTTTTGAGCTTCATTTGAGGAAGATGAAAAAATTCTGTGGGGTGGAGATGCGATGAATGCAGAGCATCGGTGGATGTACCAAATGGTGCTAGGCTATGCACTTAAAAACCGTTAAGTCTGCCAGGTGTGGTGGCACATGCCTATAATCTTGGCACTCTGGGAGGCTGAAGCAGGTGGATTGCAAGTTGAAGTGAGCCTGAGCAATTTAGCAACTTAGTGAGATTATCTCAAATTAAAAAAAAATTTGCATGAGGCTGGGGCCTGGCAATGGAGCTCAGTAGAAAGGCCCTGGGTTCCAACCCCAGCACCTCCCAAAAAGGTTACGATGTGTAACTTTGTCTTACGTATATTTTTACTGCAGTACAAATATATTTTATGTGACTTGTGATACCTGGTATTGGAGACAAAATGTTTCTTCGGAAATACTTGGAACATCATAGTATTAAAAGCTCTTGCTAGATTTTTTTGTAAAATCATGTTGCCTGTGGCCTCGAGTATCCATCGTCTTTTACTGCCTTTCATCCACCTTTTCAAGTTATTTTTCTCTTTCTTGAGTGGTGTGGTTATTTGTTGAGGCCTTGTGTTTTTATTACTCTTCTGATTCTAGAAAAAGACTTCCCACTCCTTGTTTCTGTCTCTTTCTCTAGTTGATTCTTTCCAGTGGGAAGTTTGAGGAGAGTCTTCCGTTTGGCTTGGCTTGGCTTTTCTTTTCTTTTTTGGTACTGGGGACCTTGTGTGCTTGCAAGGTGGCAGAACCACTGCGCTAAATCCCCAGCCTTTCCCCTCTCCACTTTCCCCTTTCCCCTCTTACCTCTTTCCTCTTCCCCCTTCCTCCTTCCCTCTTCCCCCTTCCGTGTCCTTTCCTTTCCTCTCCTTTCCCTCTATTCCCCTCCCTTCCTCTCTCCTTTCTCTTTTCTCCCTTTTCTCCTTTCTCCTGTCTCTGACTCTCTTCTTTCCTTTCTTCCTCCCCCCTTTCTTCTTTTGCTGTTTTTCTTCTTTTCTTTTCTTTTTTTTTTTTGTACTTTAATAACTTTAAAGTGCCCATAGCCTTACACACAGGGAGGTTTCAGTGAGAAAGAAAATTCAGTCTTGATTTGCAACATGTTGTTACACACTTCAGGAAGGGGTGTTTTCAGACCTGGTACCTGAGTGCTCAGGCTTTTAGAGGTTATATCTTCACCATGTGTGATGTTGCCTTGTCCCCCTGCAGATGGCTTCAGATTTAGCCAGAGATTTTGTGAGCTTCTGAACAGAAACTTTCCCGGCTCTTCTTCCCACTGTTTGATTTTCATTTAAATGAAAAATTTCAAAATCCTAAGAAATTCAAATTGGAAAAAATTCATGCCCAAAGTAGTTAGAATCTCAAGATGGAAATATAAGTTCTGGAAATGGAAGTTTCCTCTACCCCCGTGGCAGCCTTGCAGCCAGCAGCCTCGTTCTGTGCTTCTGAGGTTTAATGGCCAGCATGTGTAGGTATGGGACTCACCATATATATAGTACCAGGCGTGTGGGCGCGCTGGCGTGGATCTGAGAAAGCTTAACTTTGGCATTTCTAGGTTTATTTTAAACTTACAACCTTTAACGCCAGACACAGAGCTTCTTTCCCACTTAATGTAACTATACATTGATTGCTTTTAATTAGTGTTGGATCTTTCTTGGTGTTTCGCAGCTTGGGATATATAAAAAGTCTGACTTAAATTAAAAAAAAAAAAAAAAAAAAAAAAAAAGAAGGAGAAAGAGAAGAAAAAGCTAACTCCTGACGGTCTCGTGGGCCTTTCAGAAACCAGCATGAGAGCCTTTGAAACTCTAACCTCCCCGTTCCCTTTATTTTTATCTTGAGTCAGGTGGGCTGAGAAGCAAAGGAAGAGTCCAGTTTAACACATGTAATGGATGGAGGTAATTTCCTTGTATGGTTTAGGCTGAAATTAAAGACCTGCATTTAAATAAAGGAGGAAGTGAGCTGTGTTGTCATAGGATAGACACACTTGATGACAACTGGTCATGCCAGGGGAATGGGTTCTTGGCTAGGGGCAAAGCAGGCAGGGGAGCCTTTTTTCTCAACAGTTTGGAGATGCTCACAATCATTCGAGGTTTCCAAGCCAGAATTCTTCATGTTTGCTTGCAAGCCTCTGTGGCACTGCCGAATTCTACAGTAAATATTTCAGACATCCTCAGCCCTGCTCTCTTCTCCCTGCAGTAAATTACATATTAAAGTAGCCTGGTAACTGAGCACTGGTTGCTGTGAGATAAGGGCTGGGAAATCAATATGTTTGCCATGTGGCTGCTTGTTTATGACACCTGCCGCTAGAACAGTTGAGCAATGTTCTGTTTGTTAAGGCTGCATTTCAGAGGCTCGTATCCTCCTAAAACAACTGTGATCTTGGGAGGGGAGGAAGGGGTGATACACAGATATTGATTGTAGTTTTTCTAAGTATGGAATTATATTTTGAAACAGTGGTCTCCTAGCCTCCTACCAGGAGGAAAAGTAGGTATTCTGTACTCTGGATATGTGTATAATAAATCTATTTTATAATGATATGATGTGGCCAGTTGAAAGGAGTGTAGTTTGTAATAAGGAAGTGTAGGTGTTGTTTAGATTTATCTCCTCTCCTGGTACCTGGCTTACTCTACTTCTGTTCTCTCAAGCCCCCTGATCTTTCCATGCTTAAAAATAACCACTACTACCACCACGCAAAAAAAGCCTCAATGAGAAAAATAGCTGCTGCAAAACAAACATGTTAACCTGAATCTCCATTGGGTTTTAGTTTAACTAATGGATGATAACTGTAGTCTCATGACTGGCCTGCTGGTAAGTCAGTGATTCTTAAGGCTGTGCAGTGTCAGCTCAAGTGAGTGAACAATGGCTGTGTGTGTGCATGTAGATGCGTGTGTGTGTGTGTGTGTGTGTGTGTGTGTGTGTGTGTGTGTGTGTTTTGGAGGGTGTATGTGGCTGTTGGCTTGGGAGAGAGGAGGAAGGCTAACTGGATCTTCTGCTTGGTCTTCCGTCTTGGAACAGAGCAGCAGTGATGTACCTTCCCTTCTTGTGCGAGTGATTCAGTAGAAAAAAATGCATTTCTAAACACGTTGCTTAGGAGCAGTTGGATAGCAGGATATAAAACATGTATTGTGTTGGTGCACTTGTGAGTGCCAATGGCACACGCCCTGCTAGTGTTCACACACCCAAGAGGCAGTCAGCCTTCCCCACCCTAGTTTGTGTTCCGTGACTTCCAACGGACTCACATAAACAGTCTGCTCTGCTTTGTTTGCTAAAAAATGAGTTAAAGGTTGCAAGAGAAACATGAGCTCCATTATAGAGCACCCCATTGGCAGCTGCCGCTTGGCTGGTGGCCCTGTGCAGGCAATCTTGTGGACCGGGACATGATCTCTTCATGACACTAATATATTCTGAGATCTCATGTTTTGGCTTATGCATTCTTTAATACAGATTGGCAGGTTCTCCTTAATCAATAGTGGTAAAATGTCTCTTTCTTTCCTGTTTTCTACATGATGGCAAATGGCTTTTCCAGTCATCTCTCTCTGCTTGTGCCCAGTCCAAGATGACACTTAAAATTGGATGGAGATACTTGGGATAGGAGGACATATTGAGTTTGGGTTCATCAGTCGAAAATTAGAAGTCCCAAAGATGGGTCTGCATGACTGAGCATCCAGGGAGTCCAGAAGAAAAACCTCTGTACCTCCCACCCTTGAGTAATATTGTAGGCATGGCAGTTGATTTATTTGTGGGGAATAAGTACATATTTAATATTATCTAACTTTTGTGGTTGAGGCCTGGCTGATGACAATAGTGTTTAAACCAAGATTGATTCAGGCATCTAGTTCATCCTTCATCTCAGAGGAGTACACTTGCAGAACACTGTCAGAATTTTGGGCCGCTGGCATGTGGGCCTTGTCCTCTTGAGTTTACCAGGAACAGGTGGAAAAAGGTAAAACCCAACGAGGACCCTTCTTGCTGTTTTGGTGTTTGGGGGATGTTTGTAGTCATCGAACAGTACTAGAGCTGTGGCAACACTGTTCCATTTGGTGGACCTTTCTGTGAGATGTGGCGTACCTTACTTTATAAAATTATTAACCTTTGCAAAGACTGGGATAATTATAATTTCAGAGTGGGGCCTGGCAACCATGGTCAGACCCTTCATTTCTGAACATCAGGAATTCATTGCTTTCCTACAACTTAATGGTGGCCGGAGAATCCAGATGGGCTCCAGGGAGGGTGGCTGGCCCGAGAGCCCCTTTTACTGAGTCATTGTTGTGAGCAAGCATCTTAAGGATCGAGAAAGCTGCTCACAGCTAGAAAGCACACATTATGTGCTGGGCTTTTGTTTTGTTTGTGGGTTTTAGATAGTTACCTCCTATAAAGGGATTTAAGAGTATTCAGTTATGATCCAGTCCTCCTTCCTTTTTCCACCTCAGTATTGAAGCTCTTTGGGGGCCATTGAAGCAAGTTTTCTTAGGAGTGGCTGATTTGGGGAGTTTGATAGAAAACTAAGTGATTGAGCATAGCAACATGATGTGATAGGGTAACAGAGCCTGAATTTGGGAGTCAAGATAGGTCTGGCTTGAGAGCTTGGCTCCCTTGTGTATCCTTAAGTCTCAACATTTATATATATCCCTGAGGCTCAGTTTCCTTTCCTGTAAAATGGGATGATTCTGGTTAATTTGTAAAGTTATTGTGAAGATCAAATGAAAAAATACATACATAACTCCTGACCATTTTATAGTGCCCTGTTATCTTCCTTTTTCTTCTTGAGAGCAAGAGGACCTGATTTTCTTTCTTTCTGTTTTTCTTATCATTGTATAATTGGAGATACATTTGATTAATGGTTGTTTCTTTTTTTAAGCATTATGGTGATGATAAAGGAATTGGTGGTACCCTACACGGGGAAGAGGTAGGCAGGACTTTACCTGTGGCTTTTAATTTCTTTTCTAAATGAAACTGGGTGCTATTCTAGGAAGTGTAGAAGTCTCTGGGACAGTCCCACTTGCCCTTTCTTTTTGTCCTCAGCATGGAGGACTGCTTTGGCTTGGTGGTCTGAATCCTGCTGTGCTGTGGATTTTGTCCAAGCATGTTAGGGCCGGCAGCGAACACAACAGTGATGGCTGGGATGTCATATTCACAGACCTTTGAAGCATGGGCCTCAGTGCTTTGCCCTGAAGACTTGCTCTCAGTTGCTTTCCCTTTTGTGGAGGCGGGGGGAGCTTAAAAAACACTTTGGGAAGGACTTCTTACTGTGGCTCCAAGGCTTTGGTGAGTTGTTGGCAGCTAAGTTCAGGTTGAAATCTCACTGGGGCCTGAGGCTGCTGAGCTGCTGTTCTGAACACGAGCTTGCCTTTCTATGCACAGACCGTCCCTGGATCCTGGTGAATTTCTCACTCTGGGGCTTTCAGGAGAAAGGTTTGTCATTCGTCATCACTCCCCTCATCCATCACAGCAGCACAGGAGGTGCTAACCACAAGAATGGTTAGTTAGAGGGAAAAAGTGGAATCAGTTGTTCACATTTTTCTTTCTTCCAGGTAAGTCTTCCCCCCTCTTTCTGGGAAGTGAATCTACTGGGGGATGCTTGGACTAGAGTTTCTGGGATCATTTTGCTATGTGTAGAAAGGTGAATGCATTTTGCTGATAGCCTGGAGTTGGCCCTATAATCCTTAGATGTGGTTAACAAGAGGTGAACAGTCATTTAATTATTTATTGGGTGCCTGGAGAATTTTATAGGCAGGAGAGCCTAGGGCAGTTCCAGAAAGGAGGCCAATCATGGAGTTTTCTGTGTGCCTCCTTCCTTGGGCTTGATGTCTTTGGTGCTTGCCAACATTCAGTATAGCCCTTAATGCCAGCTTTTTCTTTCTTTGTACCTATATTAACCCACCAATCAAAGTGGATGTCCTTTCAGACCAGTAGGTCTTGCCCCTCTCAGCTGCTGGGAACATTAAAAGACCTTATTTGAAGGCAAGCATACCAGTGATACTGAAACAAGTCATCTGTCAAATGGCACTTCATTGTATTGATAATCACGTTTGCTTTTGAACCATAGGACTATGATTTGTGAGGATCAGAGGTAGGAGCTAAGGTCATTGAAAGCCTTCCCGTGCCTTGGGGCTGGCCTTGTGGTGTAGGAATCAAGAAAAGGAGTAGACTCTGCAGGGTGAAAATTGAACTAGAAGGTGACAAGCTCAGAACCAACCTGGTACAGAGCACAGTTTAACTTGGTAATGGGTGATAGGGCGATGGCTGGCACCAGAACTGCCGGTTGCCTGAACATTCTGCTGAAACATGCTTTTCTCCTTTTTTCCTCTCTTTCTTCTTCTTTTTAAAATTACTTCTTTTTTAGTGTGTGCTGTCTGCTAGGATAAAAGAAGTTTTGGTTGTTGTTTTCTTAGCTTTGGGTGGTAAAGTCTCAACCTGCATGTGTGTTTTGCTGACCACATGTGACAGCCGGTGTGATCTTTCTTCTCTTTGCTTTCTCTGAACCTTCCAAAGAGCGGGGCCCTGTTTCTTGGGGGATTAACTCCTGGTGGCCTCTGTGTCGTTGGTGCTCCCCCACTCACATCAGCATCTAACCCTCTGCACACAGGATGTTTTCTCTAGCGCTTATCAGATGGGGTAGGAGATGTGGGGTGGAGATAGAGGTAACGTTTAACTCATCCTGAATTCCTTTCATGAGTTGGGGCCCGAGATGAACTAACCCAACCACAGAGCTGAGTGAGGCTTTGGCTGGAGCAAGTGGGTTGGGCCCTCCATCTCCAGAGAAGGTGTGGGGCCTGTGGGGTGGTCGGCAGTTGTCTCAGCACCCCTCCCTGGCCCCTGGTGTGTGGGTTTGAAGGCTGCACAATCAGAAAGAAATTTTCTAGTCTTCCTTGTGTGTGGGTTGGATGATTGCATTTGTGGGTTTTCCATACCAGTGTCTTATCTTTTCCCCTCCTTCCTATCTCCCAGACTGGCCTTTTGGCCACGTTGCCCAGTTTGCACCCCTTTGCTAAGGGAGAGTAGAGAAGGGAGTAGAAAGCAATTCAGGCACCTGTATGTCGATATAAGGCTTTTTTCTACACTGATGCATTTAGACTGAGTAGAAATTTAGATTTTCTGATTCAGCCCAGCTGGACATATGTAGAAAACTGGGAGTTAAATGTATTCGATTCTTTGACCTCATAATAGCTCCTACTTTGAGGGCAGACAGGACAGAAATAGAGGAAGGAGTGGTTTAGCATAATTCTGTGAGTAGTTACCAAGCATGTACCTGCCTATAAATACAGCCTGGACAGAGGTAGCTGGTAAAAGACATCAGCCTTCACTTTCAGCAGCTGAGATTTGAGCATTTCTTACTCATTCTGGACCAGGCCATGTCCACCATGCTTTTCCCCTGTTTACTTCTTTTTTATAGCAAGAAGGGAAAGGAAGGTGGCCCCGAGCAGCCAGCCGTCAGCACTGGGCCCCATAGGAGGCTGTATTACCAATGATGAAAAAAAAAAACCAAACCAAGGAAAAAAATGGATTCATACACCTCTATTTGGATTTGCTATTCGTATTTCTCTGGGAAAATCATTGGATTCACTCCTGGGCCAACAGGTAGGAGATCTGTGGGACATGGAAGACAGAATCCCTGGGTACAATGCACCACAGGACTTGGCTCGCTCAGCCTGCAAAATCGGTAGTGTCTTTATAATTTCTCCATCATGTGGAAGGAAACTCATTCTGTGGGGTGGATATTGGCCAGATCATGGTTTGCTTATTGCTGATACCACAGAGAAAATGTATCTCTTGTCATCTGGACATTCTTTTAGGGGCACTTGAGTGATTTTAGCCATGTTGAATAGCAAGATTAAGTTCATTAGGGTACCAGAAGAGGAGATTAACATTGCCGTCACCCCTGAGATCGAGGTTGGTTAATACACTGGCAGCCATACTTCCCTTTTCCTGACCCATTTTTCAGAGTAGGCCACAGCTTTACCCACAGGACGGTATCTACCCACCTGAGGAAGACACATTTGTAAAACATTAGGCCAGTTTGTGATTTGGCACCTGCTAGGTAGGTATAGGAATACATGGAGAATGTCCTTCTGGTAATTAACCTTAGTTTTCTCTTGTAATCTGGGTTTCTTTTTCTGATTCTTAGAACAAGCCTGAGAACTAAAGCTGGCTGGACAGCCCCAAACTCTACCCTTGGGTGAAACCCTGGGTGTGGCTGTTTTGGTGAAGATGGGGGGGAAAAAAGGTGGAATACCTGTTTTCGTTTCATTTAAAGCAATGATGTGGCCTCTCTCTGGCTTCCCTTGTTTGTTTATAAACTCTGCTTAAATGAGGGTTTTTTTTTCCATCTCTCCCTCCCCCTGCCATTCTCTCTTCCTCCTCTTATCCTAACAGTCTCATAGGTAAACTTAGAAGGAAGACAAATCCTTTTCAAACTGTCACCGAGGGTGCCATAAAAGAGACATTTGGACAGTGGTTCTGGGAGATCCTTGTCTTTGCTCAATGTTAATACAAAAGGACTGGGATAGCCCAGATCGCCAGGGGAAGGCGGTTTTTCTTCATTTAGCTTTTAATTGCTTTCTTTCACTTTTATGTATAAAAGATTGTCCATTTAATTAACTCAAGAATGCAATTTCAAAAACACTAATGCTTTACACATGATGGCTTTTAAAATAAAAGTAGCATTCTAATATTGCATAATGTTTTTCTGTCCCCTCGCTCTCCCCCTCCTCCACCCTCCACCCCTCTGGTCTGTATTAACCTTTAACAGTGGAGGGTTGTTAGGTGAAAAATGCTGGCCTTGATGGTGTCTTTTTGCCTTCCCTTTCTACTGAGTGAGTATTCTCAGTAGTGGGGCAGCGGCCTCCCTTCTGAACTGTTCTGCCACTTCTGTGTGGAGGGGGGATTATGTGTCCCTTCTCTCCTGGCCCATCTCATCTCTATACTTACCCACTTTTGGGATCAATGTGACCCCTACTTCTGTTGCTGCCTTTTAATAAACATCATTGTGATGTTTTATATGGGAAAATGAAAAGAAAACCCCAGTACTTACTTAGCTTTGGTTTTCTTCAGATATTTCATGAGAAGAAGCCTGTACAAATTGGCCTGAGGGTCTCTGATTTCACCATCTTCTCTTTTCTGTTAGAAAAGAAATCTAATTTTTCTCATCTCTTCTTATCCCATTACCACTGTAAAAAATGTGACCTTCTAGTATCTTTGGTTTTTCTTCTTTTGTAGTGAAGGTTCTTCTTATCTCAGAGTTTTGCCCTTCAGACCGACCCTCATAGCCTAGTCCCTACTCAATCAGTGGTTATTTTCGGTTTTTCTTTTCTGGAAGTATAGTTGTTTTGACAGGTTCGTCCTCACCAGTTCGACTTGGGGAGGAGCAGCCGTACAGGTACACCCCTGAGGTAGAGAGCTCTGGTACCTGTTACAGTGACCCTAGCCCTGAGGTGGCAGGGACCTGGTGATCACTTGATTTTCTAGATAAGATAAGGAAATGGAATCTCAGAGGGGTCAGTGACTTACCCACTCTCACACTGCCAAAGCAGGTCATAGCCTGAATGAGATCCTCTTGCGTGGTAGAAGTGACCCTTGCCAAACACAGGGAGCTGGATTCTAATCCAGGTCCTGCAAGGCAATTCAGGATTCATGAAACTCTCCTACCTGAAGCCTGCATGTGTTTCCTTTCTGATGATTTCCACAAAAGAACTTTATAGATCTGTAAGTTATATCATTTGCAGTCAAATGATCTCACTCTTTCAAATCTCAGATTAACCCTATTTTCCTGTGTTCTGGCCTCCCTGGTGCTGAAACACTTGGTCATTTAGCATGGACAAGTCCAGTGACTCTGCCAGCAGCCTCTCTTGTGTAATGATGTGGGTCACTGTTAAAGAGATCCTTTCTCCCATGATGTCCTCTCTCCAAATAGCATGATATTTTAGTCTACCAAAATGGTTGCAGTTCTGCATTTCCTTCCCTAAAAGAACTGTTTTATAGCTATTAGAAGTTACTAAAAGATTGTTTTCTTTCCACAGGATAGGTGTAAAACTTTTTCTCCACTGTGTGTCGTGGGTATACACATATACATCTTGAGAGGATTTTATGCTCTCTGTTCCATATATATTGGTAAAAATGAACTTTGACATGAATGTTTGTCATTGAGGAACAGGACTGGGCTGAGATGGGTGAGGCTTAGAGATGTTGTGTACCACCTTCTGTTTATGTTTTTTCCCTTCTGTTTGAGGAGAGGGATTTTCAAATAAACTTGGAGCAAATAACGAATATAGTGAGAAGTCTGGGACTTGCTTTTTATTTTTTTATAAAGTCTGCCTTCCTTGTAATGAGATCCCTTGTCCACCTCCCACCTTTATTACTATTATTGTTGTTGGTTTATACTTAGCAAATACTCATTGTTGAAGATGCTGGGAGGGTTTTAAATGCTGCTTGTGAGCCAGGGTGGCTGACAGAAACCGTACAGCTTTATCATTCATTAATTCTTGGGTTCATTCATTGAGCTATTTAAACTTCTGTGTGTAAGGCAGCAGTCCCAGATGGTCTTTTGGTGCCAGCTTTAGCTCTGAGACCCCAGGCTCTGACAAAAGAGGGCACAGAGAGCAGCTGAATATACAAAATATTTCCACCATCAGAAAGCTATTCCTCAGTTTCATAGCTTGAAAACTAGAATACCTATCATCTCCAGAATTTTAGGATTATTTTTTCTTGTCTTTTTGCTTTTTAAAAAGAAAGCCCAGTATTAATGTGTGAGCCAGCTTTCTCTTACTGCCACAGCAGTCACAGTAGCTGATTTTTAGAGTGGAATTGATGGCCATGTGTTTATGCATGGGTCTCCTCGGCCTTAGTGCTCAGCCTTCTTATTCTGGAAGGGTCTCTCTTTTAACATCGAGGTGAAACTGAGCTCCTTCTTTCTTCCTCTCCATTTCATTCGACTCTCTAAAGACACCAGAGCCTCTGGGAAATTGCCAGTCAGGGTTTATTAAGGGTAGGTGGTAATGGCTATTTGCTTCCTTATGTATGGGGTAGGTGGCTACCTACAGTGTGCCAGTCTCTGAGCTTTGATGTGTCACATGTCCCCATTCAGTCTGTAGGACAGGCCTTTGGAATCATGGTATTAAAAATGAGAACTTCATCTGTACCGATGAGAAGTTCAAAGAGATTAGACATTTAGTTCATGATTTTGAGTTGGTTGGATTTCAAACCCAGATTTTTCTTATTGCTTTAGCTTGTGCTCATAATGCCCTCCTGGATTTTCTCTGTGGATATTGGCATAGGTCGGCCTCAGTGGTGATAGACAGACTGGGATACCCAGCTGGAATTGGCTTCACCAAACTGGTCATGCCCACCTCTGTGTTTGCATCATCTGTGGGCCAGACCTGCTTTTGAGCTGATGGGATGGATTTGTCATTCCAGCCAGTGGCTGGCTTAATTGAGCTGAGACCTAGCCCTGTGACAGGGTGGGTTTTAGAGGAGTCAGGCAGAGGAGGTAGAAAAAGATAAGGTCTCCCTTGTGCCTTGAGGTGTAACATCTTTGGCTTAACCAGGTCTTTGGCTAAACCAAAAATGTCTGCATCTTTTCCTGGAATCCCAGATCCTTGAAGCTGGGGACTGTCCACCATGACTGCTGCCAGTCACCCCTGGAGAGATGTGGGGCTTGATAGAGCTCACCGAGGCTGGAGTTTGAAGCACAGAGAGGCCCAGATGTTTTGCATAGTTTTTTCCGTGGCCCTGATCAGGAATGTGTTCCCTCAGGACGGGTTATGGCCTGGAAGTGAGCCTAACGTAAACATCCTTGCGGAGTCCAGACCCCTTAATCCATTAGAAATGGTTTCAGGGAATGAACAGTTGGGGTGGGGGGAGAGAGGAAAGGAAGAGCTGGGGGGAAGGGGGAGCGGTTTAAGGATTGACTTCAGAGACAAAGCTGCCCAGGAGCTGACCTCCCAGTGGTATGGGCAAGGAGGCTGGCTTCACAGAGTTGGTGTGTTGTAAACTGGGCAGATCCCTCTAGGGATTGGTTGTCTTGGGCAGAGTGATATGTTGAGGGAAAGTACAGGAATCTTGGTTTGGCTTACCAGCTGGGCAGAGCCATAAGGGAAACTGAGGTTGTTTAAAGAGCCATGGAATTGAGAGGAGAGGGGAGTGCCAGGGTCCTGACGAGGACTTCTGAAGGAGCCTGCCTGTTGAAGGACTTTGAAGGCCTTTAACACCATAGTCACTGTAATACTTTGAAGTGATATTTTGAGGGACCTAGATTCTGAGAAAGGGCATGGTGAATGTGTGGGAATGATCCCTGTGTGTGTCTGTATGCGTACTGGAGGGGTACTTACGATGCTGGGTGGGACCCTCAGTCCAATTGAAAAGCTGCTGCTAGGGCCTGGGATTTAGCTCAGCGGTTCGGTGGCCTGCCTTGCAAGTGCAAGGACCGGAGTTCGATCCCCAGTACCACAAAAAAAAAAATTAATAAATAAAAAGAAAAAGAAAAGCTGCCGTACCATACCTTTCCCCATTTTCCCCTCTTCTTTTGGGGGCCTCAGACTCACAGACATTCTGAACATTCATCCAGACCGTCACTAAGGTGGAGGATTGGGCATAGAAGGACCTGCTGTGACAACCTGTGTGTAGATCCCCCAAGCAGTAGCCTGGCAACCCCAGGAGATTCCATTTCCTCACAGATACCTTTCTCTTTCTTAGGGAATCTAGGAAAATTCCAGGGAAAGCCATGAGCAGAGCTCTTGCTTGGCTAGTAAACTATTAGGGATTTTGTGGATGCTGGTTTAAGAGAATTTGCAGAGTTGGTTAGGCTGATGTAGATTCTAAGAAAGCAGGTAGGCAGTCGGGGGAGAGCAGGAACCGGAAGGCAGTGGGAGCCGGTCTTTCTTTTCTGGTATCTCAGGTCTTGGTGCTCGAATGTGCCAAGGTGAGGGAAGAGGTAAACAATTTCATTTGCCTTCAGGATGCAGGATCTAATCTAAACATGATTAAGCTGATTTGATTTTATAGATTAGAATTTCTAAGTGATAGAAACTGATGAGGTTAATGTGAAATATTTACTTAATAAAAAGCCTCATTACCTGATGCTAAAGGGTAGAGGGAAAAAAAGATTCTTGGTAACGCGTTTGATCTTTTGGAAATGAAGTTGGGTTAAAGTTTTCATGGTAAAAAACTGAATTCTGTGATCTTGTTTTTACACATGCTGTGCTTAAATATTAACACCAATTGAGCAAATTGCCTTTTAACTGCCTTTATTTGCTTTCATTAACAGTATAATTTAAAAGCTCAAGAATTTGCATGGAACCTGTTGTGCATGTTGGGGGGAAAACTATTCATAAATTAATTAATCGTGAGAACATTATCTTTAAGGAAGGTCACAAAACATGAATGTGGTTTCTGAAAATCAGTGGTATGTTTTTGCTATTTCTTGAGGATGTTATACTTTTGGCTTAGAGATCTCCAGTGCATGCTTTGTGTGTGTGTGTGTGTGTGTGTGTGTGTGTGTGTGAGAGATAACTTGGCTAGAACAAGAAAAAAAGTGTAATGACTGGACATGTTTTAAGTTAAGTTGAGTGAACCTAATTATACTGTAGTTTCCAGAGAGCTAAAGGCAATACCGTTGGTATTTAAGCTCTAGTTTCAGAATTAAAGCCAACCTATGTAATTGCCTGTGTTCCTTAAATTGTGTATCTGTTTTTTCCCTCCTTCTCTGAACTCTCTCTCCCTTTCACTTTACACTAATAAGAAGAGAGAGAAACTGGTCAGTGCTGCCAGCCAACCGCAAGATTGTTCCTCCAGCGGGGAACATTAACTGCATTGTCCTTTCATGAAATTACTCTAAATATCTTGAAAGGGTCCAGAATGACTTCACTGAAATGACTTGCTTCATTCTGTACAGATGTTTTCGTGGTTTAGAACCCCAGCCAAGGCAAACATTAGAATGGATGCAGAGACCACCGTGTCCTTCGGAAGGCTGAGTGCTCCTCTGGGGCCTGTTTGACACACACTCTTCTGACACCTCTGTTTTGACAACACTTCCTGGTACTGATCGTTTGTTGTGGATGGTTTTTCTAATTAATTTAATGTGCAGCCTTGTTTTTCTGGGTCTGCAGATACCAAGATGCTAAATTTATTTATCTTCAGTGTTTTTGTTGGCTACTGTTGAGATACATTCTTTCTCTTCCCTTTTTTGCTGTAAGTCTCTCGAGACCTCTCCCCCTACCCCTTTTTGAGGCAGTCAGACCCACTTCAATAAAGAATCTCTCTTGTATTCATTTGTCAGATGTACTTTTTGTGGGAGGAAGAGTAGTGGATGTGTATTTTAAATAGTGTGATACATGTTTAAAAGGTCATATACAACTGCCCCCAAGATACAGAGAAAAAGATGGGTAAATTCAACTGCCTCAAAGATTTAAACGTTTTTACATGCTTTTGTGTTAGGTTTTTGCCTTTTCCTTGCACATTTGTTGCTTTTCTTTCTGTGTAAATGAAAAATATTAATCCTTTATCTGTCAAATGCATGGCAGTACTTTTCCCAGTCTATCATTTGTTCTACAATCTTGATTGTAGGTCCTTTTACACCATTTTTATTAATTTAATTTTAAAATGTCACGATGATATCTGTAGTGATAGTGTAAGCTCTTGGATGGTCACATTTCAGATTTTGAATTGGGCCAGAGCATTCACTTGAGGAAGGCCGGGTGAGGGTGAGGTTAAATGAGGTTGATTTTTTTTTTTTTTCCCTCTTGTAAAGAAGACCAGTATCTTCTGAGCACCATTTCTCTCTAAGAGAAACATTGCTCTGGTGCTTTTAGCACGTACTTGTAACATAAGGTTTCCATGTTCTGAAGAGACCCATCCTAAGAGCTGCAGTCTGGAAGGCAGGGCTCCTGCCTGAGACCCAGTTGAAGTGCAGGCTTCACAAAACTATTTTGTTTCTCCACGCTTCTTCTCAAGTTATCTCTTGCTTTCTGGCTTATGCCAGAAATACTTCTGAATGTCTAATCTGTCTTGTTAGAATATCACTTGACAGCAAAGACCCTGTCTACTATTCACTCATCTTTGGATTCTACACTGTCTTTAGCAGTCAGTGTATAACAACTATTTATAAATAAATAGTTTAGCAAACAGATCAACTCTTGTTGTCCATTTTTTCTCTCCTGTACGTGCTTCTGAGATTTGCCTGTCCTTCAGAAGAAGGGCTGAATACCTTAAGAACGATACTATGGGTATTGGCATCAATTAGGTTGAGACACTGACTTGGAAACCGGATGGAATTTTGGGAAGAAGGAAGGAGAGAAAACCGGGGAAGATGCATGGATCTCAGGGTCTTTCCAGTGTAAAGACCTTCTCATCATCACCTTTCCCTGAAGGTGAGTTCTGACAGCTTATTCCACAGCGTATTTATTGAGTGTCTGCCAGGTGTTCTACCTTGAGTGAGTCCATCCATGTGGGACAGAGAACAGGTCATGAGCTCTGCCCTTTGGAAGCTATTCAAGCTATTCTCTAGTTTAGATTTAGAAAATTTAATTTGTTCAGGAAGAAGGGTAAAATAAAACAGACTTTTATGTTACCCCTCATCCTATTTTGACTACCCCTTCTGTCCTCTCCTGTCCCCATGTAAAGCTGGGTGGGGCTATCTTTTTGAAAATCAACTCAATATAAATCATTGGAGCAGCCATAGTTACCTATTTATCCAGTTAGTCTTGAACTGAAACCCAGCATTCATTTTGTTATTTGTATATTCATCTAGTTCATCATTCAACAAAAAGTTGTGCAATCAATATTCACTAGATTAGCCAAGTTTTAAGTACATATGGTTACTACAGTTCTACTTCTCCTCTTTAGGAGATTGATTTATTAGTGGCAGTAATGGGTGGTAGAGATAAAATTGCTACCAAAAACCTCATTCTGTGGGTTGTCTTAAAATCTCCAGATGATTCAGTAGAAGTAGTACCATTTCCTTTTTTCTTTTTTTTTTTTTTTTTTTTTTTGTATCAGGGATCAAACTCAGGGCCTTATGCTTGCTAGGCAGGTGCTGTGCTGCTGAGCTATATCACTGGCCAGAAGTGGGACCATTTCTATCTCCATCATGTTTTTAGAAATTAGTTAGAAATCTTAGGGTCTAGAATAACCTGATATTCCAACTGAAGAATGTGTCCCTGATAGTTGACACAGCGTCTATTGCAAAGTAGGGGATCAATTTGCTTTTTGAAGGACAGAATAAGGTGTGAAGAGTGGAGGTAGAGAAATTACAAGAGAAGTTAACTTTGGATGAGGGAATGGGAGGAAACCCTGACTGGTAGCAGTTACACAGGGGACTACAGTATACATGGGTAGTTTTTCACATCTTAAAAAATTTTTCTAATATTGAGGCTTGAACCCAGGGCCTCATACAGGCTAGGAAAGAGCTCTACCACTGATCTACATCCCTAGTGCTGTCTCAAATATGTATAAAAAAAATTTTGTTTTTACTCGTCTCAAGTGTGATTGCTCCATATCTTTGGTGTAGCATTCTGAGTTTAGCTCTGCTGGGGAACAGGGAGATAATTTAAGCCAGGGTGTTTGTAAAAGTTTGTTTTGGTTCTTATCAGAGTTCTTTCCAGGAACAGAACATACTTTCCAATACATGTGACAGAGGTCAGGAAGGAAGTTAATGTGTTCCCTGGAATGTTGCAGGCATGAGCTGATTTTCAGAGGTGCTGCAGTGGTTTCTGTAGGGACAGACTAGGTGCACAGAAATAAAGCTTTCATGGCATTGATTCTCCCCTCTCCTCCCTTCTCCTTTCCTTCCTTCCTTCCTTCTTTCCTTTTCTTCTTGCATGCGGAGGGAGATTGAGAGGGTGTGTGCGGAATATGAGGTAGAATGGAATATTGCACCACTGCAAACATGTGGGGCCTGTTAATTCCTTTTCCCCATCCATAGAGCTTTAAGTCTTTTATTACCCTCTCTGAGAAGGTCCTTCTGGAAAGTACAACTGTTATTTTATACACAGAAGTAGACCATAGTGGGGAGAGTGTACACGCCTCTGGCACAGAGTGTTTTGGGGTCTGTCTCCTCTCAGAGGTCAAAGGTGAGGCATACTTTTTGTTGGTGGTATTTCCCTCCCCACCTCTTTTTTTAAAACACCCTTTCCTTGTTATCTCAACTCCCAAATGTCAGCTTTGATGTCTATTGTTGGGACTTCAAGAGGACTCTTAGCACATCAGGCAGGTGTTGGTTTTAGTGAGCAGGCGAGAGTTCCACATTCTTCTGGGGCAGAGAAATGGGTCCCACCAAATTCTGACCCCTAAAGCAGGATTCCCTGATGCTGCACCTCTTCCTAGGGTTGTGCTTGCTAGTACCTGGTGGGCTGGTGGTTGCACACCAGTCCCCCCACCTTCATTTTCAAGTCTGTCCAAAGGGATCTGTCTTCCTTCAGAGCAACTGGAGAGGGGTTGTCTTAACAGGCGCGTATTAAGGTTCCATTAATCAAAGACACTTCCATTGCCCCTTTACAGAAACACAACTGCTTTGGCTGTCCTTTGCTGACAGCTCGCTAATTTATCTTTTCTGGAGGAAGGGAGGGGAGAGGGACAGTGAGGCAGGCGGTGCTGCAGAAGTGGTCTCCATGGCGGCTCCTAGCGTGCACGTGTGGGGTCATGGGTTCACTTTAGGAGATGGTACCTCAGTTTCATAGGTTCATTCAGAGCAATGGACAGCTGGTCACATCCCCTCCTACCTTCTCCATGCAGCAGAGTAAAAAAAAAAATCACTAATAAAAAGAGAGAGATGGGTTTACATTGTTTTATTTGTAAGACAATTTTTCACTTTTGACCCCTAGCCCCCAAGATTTACTGAAACTTTGGGCAGAATACTCTAGAAGAAAGAAATGAGGGTACAGGTACATGGATATTCTTGGTGAAGTGTGTGTGTTTGGGCGGGGGTGGCTGGTGATGTTAATGCCTGGAAGTCACTGACCTGAAATACACAGTCTTCTTCTCAGCTTTGCTGAACCTCTCCTGTGCAGGTTGGAATCTGACCTTCTGTAACCTTGGCCCAGAAGACAGATATTTGGGCATTTGGAAGCCTCTCAAGCCTCCTAAGTAGGTGACTGAGCATTACTTTTTTTTTTTTTAAAGCTAGGCCTCTACTGGGTAGTAGCTTTGAACTGACTTTATTCAACTCATCAAATATTTACTGAATACCTACTCTAGGTGTTTGGCTCTGTTGGAAAAGTGATGGTGAGGCATAATCTTTTTCTTAGCTCTTAATTTGGGGTTAGAACTAGTACCCAAATGGCTGCAATAAAAAGTAGAATAAAAATATTCCCGAGACAATTAGGAAAGGCAGTAGAAGCTACAGGAGGGGTGGAGGGGTTTGATCACATCTGATGTATCTGTCCAATGTGTATCATTGAGTCCTACTGTATATCAAAGAGTGGAGCCACAGATATCTAAAGACTTGGTCCTTGTTCCCAAGAATCTAAGCAAGTGGGGAGAGGTAATCACATAGATTTAATGATACATTATACCACCATACAGGTGTAACCAAGGAAGAATCAATCATAGTGGAATGAGGGCAAAGCAGTAGCTGATAATGCTTTTGAGGGGCTGGACACAAGATGTTGCTGAAAAGGTGACATCTAAGCAATATTTTATATTATTTTGTTGCCAGGGATTGAATTTAGGACCTTGCACTTGCCAGGCAGGCTCTGTGCCGCTGAGCTATATCCCCGGGCCATCTAAGCAATATTTTAAGGGACAAGAGGAAGGGGCTGCTTAGACAAGAGGGAAAGGCATTCCAGTTGGAAGAAGAAATGTGTACTGAGGCTGGGTTGGGGGGAAATCTTCAGCCATTTGGTTTCATTGGGGCTTGAAATGTGTATAAAGGGAGGTAGAGATGGTAGCTAGAGGTAAGGTTGAGCTTTTTATGTAGGTCTTGCTTGCTCAGCAAAGGGACCTGGACTTCATTCTGCATGTTTGGGAGAAATTGTTGGAAGGGTTTGATCTGAGGAATATGTCTTAGAAGGAGACCCACTCTAGAGTGGATGGGTTTGGGAGCAGTCTGGAGTTGGGCCCATCACTCAGGAGCACGTTGAGTGGTGTGGGTGAGCAAGGATGCAGGCTGAAGGGTAGCAGTGACAAAGGAGGAGAGGAAGGAAAGGGCAAATGGTAGGGTCAGTGGACAAGTTGATTGTGAGGGAAGGGGGATGTAAGGAAGGGGTGGAGAGAGACTCCTGAGCTGGTAGTTTGGGTAACTGGTGGATGGTGGAGATACAGAAGAAGTTCTGGGTGGAAAGATACTTAACTTTCTCTCATGCTGTTTGAGAAGATTTTAGACAAACTTTATGTGGGGAGCTGTGTATTTCCAGAAGGTCTTAAATGAAATATATTTTGACATGCAGATGATGTTCATAATACAGACTCAGATTCATTGACTTTTGGTGATACTTTGAGGGAATAAGAACAAGAGGTATCTGAATTCCACTGTAGAAAACAGTCTTTTTGGAGTCCTCTGAATCATGAGAAGTGTTTTCATCAAAGACCTTTATTCATGTGTGTGCTGACATCTGGAGAATAGAGATAGATATTTTCCTTAGGTTTGGACTACTAAGCCCGGAGCTCTTCCTTCACTCCTAATTAATGCTTTGTAGTTAGTGACTGATGAAATCATGCCTCTATGAAATTTTAATCCTTAGCTGTATATACACAACTGACTTTATCACAGGACCCCAGGTGTGTCTGAAATTAGTGTATGGAATCTGTTGCATATTTGATTACTTTATAAAATTCACAAGATCTGGAGAAAACAGGATGGAGAACTGAGAGGAATTTTTGTGGGGTAGTGGTGTTCTTGACTCATTCTCACATGTACATCTTGGGGTTATAGCACTTGGAAATCATAATTAGATATTTTATGTGAGGGTAACTCTCTTACTTAGGTCCAGGGAAACAAAGTGGACAGAACTTAGGTATCTACTTCATATTCCATTTTTCCTTTCTTACAAGTGGAAGGAAAATAGTCTTGAGTAAGGGACTAAGAAGATAAAAAAGCTTCTAATAAAAGGAGGAGGGAGTGTGGCTCTGTGATGAGACTTGAGTCTGTGATGTGACTTTCATGGTTTTACATGTCTCCAAGCAACAAACCCTAGAGTGGAGCAGTAAAGAATAAAAGATGCGCAGACTGCTCAAACAGTGACTTGGAGTTCAGGGTGACATTTCAGATTGGCCTTTGTGAGTGTGAATTTAGGGAGAGAGTGTATGTGTGTGTATACGTATGTACACAGTTCATTTTCTACCACTAATGGCCCTGTTGGTAGTCCTGGAGTCATCTGTGGGATTTCTTATCATGGATTTCCTCCAAGGATCCCTGTAACACAGAATTTACTGATTTTCCATGTGACGTGGAAGCCCTCTCCCTGTGAAGCCAGGAAAATAGGATAGTGACAGGTCCTGTGTTTCTGTGTGGATGATGTGGGATCATAGACATTCAGAACTGGAAAGCATGGTAGGATATATAATCTCCCCTGGATGGATAGAGAACTTCTCTTTGGATCTCTTCGGTGACACATCAGTAGCTCTTGTCATAGGGGCATCTAGGTTATGTCAACTTCTGAGTCAGGTGCTTTAAAAGTCGTATTTTAGTTAATTCTTACAACTTTGAGGTATCACTGAAAACATAGCTCAGATGACAGATTGAAGCTCAGAGTGGTTAAGCATCTTGCCTTGTGTTGTACCTCTGATACTGCAGCTTTTGCGTGCTGCCTCCTTTCAGCATCCTTTGACATGTGGAAAGCTCTCAACCTGGAGTCATTTGGTCTGCAAGCAGCACCTTTCTTTGGAGGAGTAAATGTTTCTAATGATTTCAAAAAGGACATGGTCTCTTTAGTTAAATAGTTGGAAAGAAAACTAGAGCACCAGCCAAAGATGCCCAGTCACAATTCCTGTGAAATCCTGCCTGACCCATGTTCAGAGAAATCAAATTGGATGCAACCTTAGGAATCAAAAGCTTTTCATATCCCACTTTGCTCAGGAGGAAAGTTCTTCCTTTGACATGCTAGGAAATGGTTAACCACTAATTCTCCGGGTGGGGGGGCACCTGATTTGTAATATTTGCTGATTTGCATGATGTAAATAATCCCAGCATGGCTAACTTCAGGCTGCGGTGTGAAGTCACTGAAGGCAGCATTGGGAAGCAATCACACGATGGAACCAGCTATCTCCAGGGTACCCTGGCTTTTGCATGCAGTGTGGATTCACTAGTAATCCTGGTGAGGAGCCAGAATGGAAGTCCATCCCTTGGTTGGCTGTTGGTAAGATGAGGAGGTTATTTTCTCTCCAAATCAAAATAGAAAATCCAGGGCTCTGTCCTTTTTCTTTGCTTTTCTCATGTCTCATTCTTGATCTCAGCTACCACCATGGATATTTAGTAAAAACACTGCTCATAATCTTGACGTCAGTTATGCTTACAGCTATTATTTTATAAAATCATTATAATGATCCCATGAAATAATGGGCTTTTATTGTCTTTGGGGATTGAACTTGGGTTCTTGCACTTGCAAGGCAGGCCACTGAACTGCTGAGCTAAATCCCCAGCCCTTATTGTCTTTATTTTACAGATAAAGAAACCAAGACGTAGAGTGGGTAAGTAATTTGCAAAGGGTTGCATAGACTTTAAATGGTAGAGCCAGGATTTAAAATCAAGACTGGCTGAACTCAGGTCCCAAGCCCTTTCCAGTTCTTAGTATTTCCTGGACATCTCTAAATTTTGACATTAGCCCTAAGGTAGGGCCCTCCAGCATAATCTTCATTCTTGTCAGCAGCTCTCCATTTTGGGCTGTCATGATGGATTCTCTGAGATGGGAGGTGCTATGACTCCGTCTTTGGTAATTTGTCAGCAAGGTCCTGGCTGTCCTCTAGGACTTTCTCTAGTCCCAAGGCCGCAGATTTTACTGAGGACTGAAATGGCTGCATTCTTCATAGACGCTGGGTTTGCCTGTTCCAAAAATGGTGATTTCTATAGCAACCATTTATTCTAGCAGATGTGTGCCTGGTATGGTTGGCAGAGAGGGTGGGATCAAAAATGGAAACGGCCTTTTATTCTTTGCTTCCTGAATGCATGCCCTGTATGTGAGGCAAACAGGAGGAGAAAACATGGCATCCTTATGATCTGTATGAGATGTATGACCCGGCTTGGTGGAAAAGTTTATGCTGCTTAGGATTGATTTTTATCTGGATCTTAAATTGAGCTTTGTTTGGTGATAGAGAATTCTTTGGCAAGTGTACCTGTTGGTTTCAATTCAGTGGATGTCTGTCACTTTAGTTTCTGTAGAATGTAGGCACTTATCATACGGGTAAGGCAGCTAATATATATGGAGCAGACATTACTTTGGCTACAGATCACAAAGTCTGCTTGTATATTAGTTAGGGCTCTTTAATAGTAAGTTAAAAAGAAAATCTGTACTATCTTAAACTAAATGAGAGAATTTTGGCATAATGCATGAGTATTTCATGGAGCTCAAGAGCAAGAATATAGCCCTACCTTTGAAAGGCAAGAGAACAAAACTAAGACGTAGCTGTCAGAAACTCTCTCTCATTCTCATTCAGTCCACATACCTGGTTTCATTTTCATCTTTCTGCAGACCACAGAGTGAATCTAAAAATGACTATGCCAGGCTCCCAGTTTTACATGTAACAAGGCCTAATTCAGCTTTCCCTGTTTGTATCCCAAATTCTAGGAAGGCTGAGAATCTGTCTGATGCTGCTAGGGTTATGCCAAGTCACTCACTCTGTGATGAAGGCTTTGTGATGAAGATCATTGCTTTACCCTCCTCAGACTGTCATGGCAAAATACTACAGAATGCCTGTCAAGCAGTAGAAATTTATTTCTCACAGTTCAGGAGGCTGGAAAGTCCATGACCAAGGTCCTGTAGAGTCCAGTTCCTGGCGACGATTCTCTTCCGTTTTACTGTGTCCTCCCCTGATGGAGAAAGAAAGCAGACTGTCTGGGGTATCTTTTTAAAAAAATGCTAATCCTGTTGGATTTGGGCCCCACCTTTATGATCTCATTTAATCTTAGCTACCTTCCTGTGGGCCTTATCTGTAAATACAATCACATTTTGTATTAGATTTTCTACACATTAATTTTAAGGATACATAGTTTAGTCCATAGCAGCTGTGTGGTGCATCATGGGTCTCGTGGATTGGGAGAGGGCTCCTGGGGCTCCTGAGGAGGATACCACTGCAGACGGGAAGGGGGAGCCTGCTACCTGCCAGGCAGTGTGTTTTTGGCTAATATCTGCGCTGTGCTGTGTGTGTTTCTACACATACGTTTTATGCACACCCTATATTTCTACACATGTAAGTGTATGTTTACACAATACATGCATACACATACACATCATACAGGTACATGTCTGTACATGTACAGGTGCATATACATGTGTGTTTGTGCATGTGTACCTGTGTGTATATTCGGGAAAAGGAAAGTTTGAGGATGACTCTGAGTCCCTGTGAGCTGTTCTCTGTCGATTTAAAGAAGGAGTTGGAAATTGAGTATGAATTCTCATTTCTTATGCTTATGGGTTCTCTACCTTTCTGAGAAGCAGTTGAGAAAGAGCTGGATTTACAGTGTGCCAGTCTCTAAGCTCTGTGTTGCAGAGGAGTTAAGTTGCTCTTCTTGACAATAGCCTTAAAATAGGGTTTTTAATAAAACGAAGAAGCAGAGCTGTGGGGCCACACAGGCCTGTCACCTATGGCTAAATGGAAATACGGGCACAAGGCCGCTTTAGGAAGCCTCTTGTGACACGCACGCCCATGCTAGTGGGATACACGCTGTGACGGAGACCAGATGATGAATATATTTTTAAACTTGGAACCCATGAAGTACTTATTATTTCTGAATTAGGAATCAAAACATATGAATAATCTCAACAGGGTTTCAGCAGATGTATTCTGCCTTTAAGGTCACTTTGCTTTTGGGGAGATGGTCAGGGGTGATGGGGAGTGAAGTCCAGCTCACCTCTTTGTGAGTAGGATGTCCGTGTTACATTTGCTAAGTTTACCAGGCATAGTAAGTGTGATGCAAGGTCCATCGCCACGGGGTTGGGTAACCCACAGGCACAAGCAGCCTTCTTTATTTTTTAAATACATCAGTGTCAGTAGCGCTCACAGGAGGAGGGGTGTGAGAAGAAGACAGGCCCTGGGTGGCTGGGAGGACTGAACCAGCAGTGGCCTACAGCACCGTTCTCTGATCTGTCCCAAATGCTGTTCCCACTGTCTCCCCTCTCAGCCTCTCTGCCTGCCACTGTTTCCCCAGCCCTTCTGCCAAACAAGGTCCGGAACTGAGGTGTTCTGGAATTCCACTCTTACTAATAAGCTCTGGGATTAGGACCAATCATTTGGGAAAGGGATTGTGGGAGAGGAAAAAAATCCCCTAAACGTTAACCCCTTGAGCCCTCAGCACCAAGGGACCTTCACATTTAGGCCACTGGCAAATCAGCATCTCTTTGTCATAGCCCGGAAACCTGAGCTTCACACAGCAGAAGGAGACAGTTAAGCTAAGCCTGGCTGATGGAAATCTCCCTCTTCTTAATGACTGCAGGGTGCACCTGTTCCAGACTCTCATGCATTCTCATTGTTAGTCAGATACAGGTATTGAGTGACTGCTGAGGATGAGTGTGGCATGAGGGGACAGAAGAGGAGAAGGACTGGTGAGCAAGAGAAGCCATCTCGGGATTTCAGAAGTCTACCCTGTGGGCCCAGCTTGCTAGTTCAGTGCAAAGGGAGTGGGCCCCCGGGGAGGGATGCAGGAGCTCTCTGTGCCTGAGTCTCTTCTCTGAACTGGGCCCAGAAAGGACAGAGTACCCTGGTCAATCCTTAGCTTCCTGCCTCTGTTAAATACATAGTCCTCTATGGAAGGGCTGGAGCAAGCTGCCCCTGGGGTTCAGGACTTTTGGCTGTAAGCTGGAGAAGGCAGTGGAGGGTGAGAGGGAGCAGAGTTGTTAGGAATGGCCCGGTATTCTGTTCATCGAAGTGGATTAGGGTTAGGGTTAGGGACCTTGGCTGCAGTGACATAGTGAGAAGAGAGCCTGGAGGAGTGACAAAGTCATGCCTGCCTCTTGAGGGAGGTTCTGAAAGCTTAGAGATGTTCACTCACAGGAGTGAGGCCTAGCATGTCCTCAACTGCCACATGTCTAGGTCAGATGACCACTCGTGGTCTGAGGACTCATTGAGCTCCTGGACCTGGGGAGGGGACCCTCAGCATCCTCCACCTTTCCGTTCACAGTTGAGCATCTTCCTGACAGCATTGCCCTGCGTGTGAGACTTGCTTGTGGTGTTCTCTGAGGTCCAAATGTAGCTGCCTCCTCTTCCCAGCAGGTTCTGAGTGCAGCAGTTCAGGACCGTGTCTTTTCTTCAGTGGAACAGAACAGGTGGCCCTGAAACCCCACCTTGGGCCTTGTAGCAGCAGTATCTCACTTCATCTCAGGATGAAGGCAGGAGCAGGGCTGTGTGTGTTCAAAGCCCTGGGTATGTGATATGCCCTCCTGCTGTAGCTCCTCTCCCAAGAATCCCTAGCAGGTGTTCCCCCTCTTCCATGGAAGCCCTTAGATCAAGGGGTTCTCAAAGTGCCTCGCCAAGTTACCTGATGCCAGGATTCTATGGAGCACATATTAAACTCTTGACTCCTTGAATAGGCTGGAACTGGAATCTGTAGGGTAACACAGAAATCCGTACTCAGTAAGCGCCCCAGATCATTCTAATGTGCACTGAAATTAGAGGGCCACTTTTATGGTCTGCTCCCATATACCCCTACTCCAGTGCACACACACTTCACCTTGGTAGAGAGGTGCTTTTGCTGCCCAGCATTCACCCTGCAGGTGTTTGTAGGTGGGCGGGGGAAATACGTTAGGCTGGTCTCTTGACTGGGACAACTGGGCAAGAGTTAGGAGAGAGGAGGATTTAAAGGGGGTTTTCAGATTGGGGTTCGCACAGGGCAGCTGGGGAGGATAGGGCTCAGGGAGGGGCTTAGTTCTATTACTGGTAAACCCTGAAGTTTCCCTCTGCTTGTCTTGCCTTGTTCTGAGCGGGGCTTCAGAAAGAGCTTGGTGATTGCCCTTGTGCCCTAAGACTGCGGCTTAGCACACATGTTAACATGGAGCTGCAGAGTTCTGGTGCTCTCTCCTCCTTGCAAGGAAAGAGTCTGGGCACTAAGAATAGGGCTGCCCTCCCTTCATCCCCTGCCTCCCAACTGCGTCACTGGGAATGTGAGGCAAGTTCATAAAGACCTAGGGGTGAGGAGAGTCTGAGGCTGGGAGCTGGGGTTGCCTTTTCTTGCTCAGGGTTGATAGGTCACAGGAAGATCTCTTCCCTCTCTGGGAACTCATTGTCCTGTTGTTACTGCCCCATATTATTGCTGTAGTAAGGTGTAAGAAACCAAGAGAACTGGTGGCTTCCTTAAAGCATGGGGGACCCCCCCAGGTGAAGCACCTCTTTTAAGGGATCTGTCCCAGACTGAGACAGGGCAGTTAGCAACTGGGCCCACTGTTAGCTGAATCAGTGTGCAGATGTTTCCTGGGCATCACCCAGCTACTTCTGTAGTGGCCTCGTGAAAGGTGAAGGGAGTGGCTATAGTTCTGGAAAAATGGGGCTGCTGTTCATGTGTACATGAGTGTTGGGAGAGTTTAGCCTCTCCTGTCAGCACTGGATACCCTTCCCAGCTGTAGGATCTTGGGCAAGTTACTGAAACGTCTGACCCTTGGTTTTCTCACCTATAAAATTGGAACTTGTAACCATCTCCAGGGAGGTGTTAGGAGGATTTAGAGAGAGGAAGCTAGTGAAACTCTTACTAGTGCCCGGCACACTACAGGAACATCGGCTGGAGCTGTGATCCTGTGTGTGTTCAGATACTTGTGATCTTTTAAAAGTGAAGCCCGGTTTTTCAAAAACAAGTACAGTAGTGTGTAGTTTTGGATTCTGGCCAATAAAGTTTAGGCTGATTTAGGAGGGCTCTAAACACAGTTAGTTTACCTTTCCCAGAAGCAGGTACCCACTTGTCATTGGCCCCCCCCCCCAGGTGCTCTTTATCTCTAGGGCATAGGAACACTCAGGGAATAGATAACAAAGGGGTATAAAAAAGAGTCTGCGGGACCCATTGAACCCTGAAAGAAGAAGAGTCAGTGGGAGACAAGCCGAGTATGGGAGCGAGGGAGGAGTGGCCAGGCCCTGTTGCTGCCCAAGTGTCCACAATCTTCCGGGCACCCTCAGTCCTAACACTGGTCTGGAAGGGTGGCATGTAGCAGCCCAGAATCCACTTGGCACTTGGTACAGTTTTGTCCTTTAGCTCCCGTGGCTACTTTTCTTTCCCTTTTTTCACTTGGAAAATAGTCAGCAAAATCCTTATTTCCATAAGCATTTTTTTCCCTGGCTGTAAAAAGCTGAATCTCAAACCTGTTATTATAGCTGTTCATGCTATTTTAATCTGCTCTGTTTAGAGGTGAGAGGGTAGCAGTGACTCTGCAATTACTGAGTACATTTGATCCATGGCAAAGCTACTGGAGCCGGCGGAGAAACCTTGGAGTGGGATGGTGCCATGTGTGGCAAATCACTTTCAAATTTACTAAAAATATGCCCCTTTGTAGCCATCCAGATATCATAATTTTCCTCCCCGAGGCTCGTTGAAATTCCTGCTTGCTTCCTGCCTGATGCTGGCTCCCAGCACGTGCCCCTTGGCCCACCCGCCTGCTCCCTTTCATTCTTTGTCTTGGCCCTCTTGCTCACCTTCTGTCTGGTCTCTGCTGCCCTTTACCCCACCCCTACTTCCCCCTTCCTTTTCATTTCCTGCTCAAAAGTGTTTTGTATTCTACTGCCCAGCACACTAGTAGAACCATTTTTGGTTTGCCGTGGTAAGAAGAAAAATACTTAGAATTTTAAATCTACCAACTATTTCACATTTAAACAAGCTAGCAAGCTGGAACAACGCTGTGCCTCCTACATACAGTAATTGTTGCGTCCCCAGGCTCCCTTTTCTATCTCTGTTCCTATTTCATTCACTTTTCTATTTGCAGCCAGAGCAGAATATGGGCTTTCTCCCCCTCCCTCGCTCCCGCATCCCGCTTTCTATCCAGTGACCTTGGCTTCCCCGAGTGCTTCACTGTAAATGAAATGTGGCATTGCCACATGTATCTTGATAAAATATATCAGTGGATGAATTGATTTTCATATTGATTTCCTTGAACCAGCAAGGTGTGTGTGTGGAAATCAAGCGTCTCTTAATGATAGTCCTAGAGAGAGTCAGGATACCTAGGGAGGAGCAGGCTTTGTTTTTCTTTCACTTAGAAAAAGTTTCTGCTTGTTCGCTTGGGAGAAAGGCTGCTTTGCTTTTCGACTGGCTCACTCTGTTCACAGGACGAAAGAGCAAATGTCATAAGGGCGTGGTGGCCTGACCCTGGAAAGCACTATGCTGTTCTCTCTCCCTGGGGCTTTGCTGGGAGCATGTCTCTCGGCACCCCCCCTTGTCCCCAGTCACTGGGGAGAGCTGGACTGCACTCGCGTTATATTGGAGGTGACCACGCCAGCAGCATGCAGGGTATTGGCTCTGGAGGGGCACTTGCAGGTGGTCTCTGTACCCTTTGTTTCGTTTTTCAGGCTAGTGGAGATGTGACACTCTTGAATCTCCCGGCTGATGCAGTGCCCTAGAGGAGTGACAGGGATGTGTATAATTCATGAGCGTTGGGATCAGTGGCTGGGTGTGTATCGGTACGTGTGCTTGTGCATACACACACATAAAGGTCTGTGTGAGCCATGTATATGAGTAGGGCAGCAACAGTCTGCAGGCTTGCAGTGACTTTTATTGGCAAGCACTGGACAACTAAAAGGACAGTATCCAGTGAGGTGATCAAAGCTTTATTTTCTCTCCTCTGCAGTTGCCTTCCCAGTTTCCTCTCACAACTGCTCCTAAATAAAATAGATGCTTTCAATGATAGTTCAGTGATAACTGAGTCCTTTTGTGAGTCCAAGTAAGCATAGCTTCCGGTGATCTTGTGTGTGGAAGTATATGCTCATATAAGGAGAATAAAACATGGGTAACTGGAATATTTCAGGAGGAAGCTATGGCAATTCATTACTTTTCCTGGCTAACCGAGGCTTACCTGGAAAAATCCTTTTGGTTATAAGCTCCGCTGAAATGCTTTGCAAAATAGTGTGTTTTCTTGCTTTTTAAGTACAAGGTGGTGAAGTAATTGAGTCCTTTGACACATCATGATTTTGTGGCACATGAAGGGCTAGCATTTTGCTTATTGCTTATGAATGCACAGTGGCATTTGGAAGGTATAGAACTGACTTGGATTAATGTTAACCCTTATTGGTAGTTCTTGACCAGGGACAACTTTGTGCCTGAAGGCATATTTAATGAAATGTCTGGAGACTTTTTTTTTTTTTTTGGTACTGGGGATCGAACGCGGGACCTTGCGTTTACAAGGCAGGCAGCGGAACCACTGAGCTAAATCCCTGGCCTGGAGACAGTTTTGGTTATCACAACAGGTGGAAATTGCTGCTGGGGTGCAGTGCAAGCCAGGAATGTTTCTAAAACCCTTATATAGAACAGGACAGTGTCCTTTCTTCTCCTCTCCCACACATTACAAAAAAATCACTTGGACCAAAATACCAATAGTGCTGAGGTTAAGAAACCAGGTACTAGGACAAATCTTTAAATATTTTTGTAAAATCTTTGTTTTCACTGGTCTGATCTTTCTTAAGAGTCAGATGTTGGAAATGTTCTGATATATTTGAAGCTTCCAATTCATTGACGTTTATTGTTCCACAAAAGAAATAGGGAAGCCTGCCGGTTTGCAGATAGGCAAGTCCCCCGATGGTTCATCAGTGAATGTCCAAATTCATTGAATCCTGTAGGGACATTAAAGCCACAAGGGCCATACCACCAGCTTTATGTTGACCTAGGCAGATCAACAATCCTGGAGGGAGATGTCGTTTACCCTTTTCTTCTTTGCAACTCAAATCAAATTCTTAGAGCCTTTCAGTAGAACTTTCTGATAAGACAAGGTTTATTCTATTGATTGCAATCTGGCAATGCTACACTTCAAAAGGCCTTTAGTGTGTGCAGTCATGATCATTGGTTTTGAGTGCACTTCTGTGAGTCTTTGGCAAAATCCATCTGCCCTCAGAGTGATAGATGCCCCTAAAGGCATCCTAGGAGATTTTGCATATGTGTCTCTCTTTGAAGATATCAGGGTGGTCAGTGAATTCACATAACAAAAGTCTATTGAAAAGAATTTAAGTCTTTGGGTGGGCAGGGGACTTAGGAAAATTAAAGGACCTCCTTTGTTGGAGTAAAGGGAAAGCTTTTACTTGTAGACTTCATCTCAAATGAAGCATCAGTGTCAAATGTTCTGGAACTATTGCACATCATTTTATTAACCTACAACCTTTCTGTCTAGAATGCTGTGGAAGAGTAGTAAAATGAAGCCAGGACGTCTGTCTGTGTGGCAAATGCAAGTGGGTAGGTAAGAGATAGAATGTTCCACACTTGGTAGTGCAGACTACCAATCCTGGTAACCTTTGGCAGGGGCTCATTATTTCATACACACCGAGAAGGACTGCAAGACTAATTTTCCAGGTCACTCACAAAGGGCACAGTCGTGTGGCTGAAGTGTGGTTCATCTCTCATGTTGTATTTCGGTGTTTTGTCTTCTCGTGTTCATCAGCAGGGAAAGAAGACTGTTGGTGGGATCAGAGGGATGAGGTTCTGGCCTGTTTTTCTGCCTTCTGGTCATGCAGTCTTGGACAGATTGCACCCTCTTCTTGAGCCCCATAGGGTAACAGCACCCACTCTGCTCCCTTGACAGGCTTTTTATCAGAACAAAAATATGAGAAAGCACTCTGTGAATTGTCAAGAACTAAGTATCAGGCACTCTGGACATTTTTCTGCTCTTCAGCAGGAGCAATGCCATTTGTGAACCAGGTTTTGAGTACATTCTAAGTACTGTTTGTGAGAAGAGCTAGAGCTTTGCAGCAGGCACTCCATTTAGGACTGGTATCACGGATCACTCCATCTGCTGTTTGCCTGCTGAAATGCTAAATGGAATTGTAGGTGTACTTGGGGTCTTTCTGGGTATACTACAGACTCAGCAGGGGGCTATATATGTCTCCTCTCCTTTCTCTTAGATGGAAGTATATTTATAGTCTGTATAAGTACAGTCAGAAGGTTCTTATAAAACTCTGTTATTACTGCAGTACAAAGTTAGAAATACTTGAGGTTTCGGCTTCTTGGCTCTTCCAGGAGGCAATGAATATTTTATGGGAAAGGAAATACTTAGTGTTGGACTCTTTTTATAGTGCAGCTACTCACAAGGCTGGTAACCTTCCAGATCTCACCAAAATCAGAATCACCGTCTATCCACCTCTCTGCTCCCCTTTTCACAAAATCTGCTGGTGTCCGGTCTCACTGCTGTGTCCAGGTGCTCTTGGTGAGTGGGCACCTGTGGGGTGCACGTTTGTGTCCGAATTAATAGCCTAAACCGAGAAGATAGCTACTGACCAGGCCTGCCTCACTCCCTGGGCCCTGGAGGTGCTGTTGGCCTTAAGAGGCCTGCTGACAGAATGCTCCTGGGGTGCCCTGCTTGCATTTTTGTGCCATGTTCTCTTTGTTGAATTCCTGATAGCAGCTGGGAAGAGGTGGCCCAGTGTCTCCAAAATCCACTTGAGTCTTGGAATGAAAAAAGCAACAGGTGAGTTTGAAGTCCAGGAGGCTCCAAAGAGCTTTTCGCTTCTCATGTCTCAAGTGGATGAGATTTTCCTGTCCACTGTTATACTGTGGTCCCTTCAGTGACCTGTGCGTAACGCAGGATGGCCTGGGCAGCCTTGGCTATGCCTTGTTGGGTCTGGACCTTGAGGGGGAGAAAAATGGGTCTCCTGGCAGGTGAGCATCCATGGACATTGCTGCTAAGGCCACTGCAGTATGTCATCCCAGCACAGGTGTTCAGCTGACTTGGCCTCATGGGCCTCAGAAGCCTGTTATAGCTACAGCAGCCCCCAGACTAGGCAGAGGGCCAGATCACAGTGTGTAGGACCACCCCACCTCAGGTAGGTGGGCCAGGGGCTGCACTTACAGTTCCTTACAGGTGGGGCAGGCATGTGCTTCTGTCTCCTGTGGAGGTGGGCTAAGTAGCCTTGTCTTTTTACCAGCGCCCAAAGTCCCGGTGTGGAAAGCATGGCAGGTGTGAAATGTGAATTCTGAGACACTCATGAGCAGCACAACTGCTTGTCTTAGCACTGGCTCAGGACAGTTTTTCTTAGCAAGGGTGAGTCTGTGAAAAATGCTTAGCATAATTTGAATATGGGTTCCACACTTCATTTAGTAGGGCTGTGGGAGCCAGCAGTTTCCCTGAGTTTGCCGTCTGTTCTTCCCCTGGTGTTTGTCTTGGCGCCAAACTAGGTTGAGGAGGGCGTGATTTGCACACCTCTGGTGGCTCTGTTTGATCTCCCCACTCTGTTCCTGCCAAGCAGAGCTGTATTTTCTCATTCCAACTTGGTGCCAGGTCTTTCTTTTTCTTTTCCTTTCTTTTCTTTTTCTTCTTCAGACTTAATGGTAAACCAGGCGTGGTGGTGCACACCTATAAGCCCAGCACTCTAGAGGATGCGCAGGAGAATTACTGCAAGTTTGAGGCCAGCCTGGGCTATGTAGTGAGTTCAAGGCCAACCTGACTTACACAGTAAGGCCCTGTCTCAAAAAAAAAAAAACAAAAACAAAAACAAAAACAAAAATAAAACCAACCCCAACACCCCCCCCCACTTAAAACCTAATGGTAGCAAAATACAAGGTAAAGAACAGGGAGCTTTTGGAATTGTGGGCTTTGAGGGTCTCCTTTTAGTTGGGAAAGTGAGGAAGGGTAATTTATTATTTGTACTAAATGGAAATGGGATCAGCTGACACCTCTTTGCTAAAACTGAGCGCAACATTTTATACCTAGGACCAACTGTAAAATTATTTAACACAGTTGAAATTTCATGTTCCTGTGATTACCAAGATGATGCATATTATATAGTTACACACACACACACACACACACACGCATGATGTGCTCAGGCATGGCTTGGAGAATTGAAAATCATCAAATGTTCTAAAAATTTCACTATTTGTCTATTTATGAAGTCGTATTTTAAATAATGAAAATGTGTAAAAAAATGAAAACAGAAAAAGAAGAAATGGAAAACTTAAGTGCCTGTTGTATGATAGACACTAATATATTCTTTAAAATAAATACTATTTATATTAATCCCAAAGCTTAGATTTAATAATTTCCCAGTTCTGGGGCCTGCATAATCCATAGGTGGGATTATTGGTCTTAGAATCAGATAAACCTGCACTGAATGATTCATTCAGTGTCCAGAGTTGTGGCCAAGCCTAAGGAAGTGCCAGAATGTATGTGCTTCAGTGCCTTTTCCTAGGACTTCATGCCACATGCCCATAAACACGTGCAGGTATCCACACAGATATGGGTACAGATAGTGGGTTATGCCAGGGGCATAATCTTACAGGGGACGTGGGAGCCAGTGTTCTTCCTCTTATGGTTCCTTGGGGCCCCTTGAACCATGAAGTGACTTGCAGAAGTCTCTTTTTAAACTAAAAGTTAGGCAGGATGGACCTTTACCCAACCCAGCTTCTTCAGCCCTTCCTGGCATCTGCAATACGGTACCTTTTTGTGGGCAGGCCCTTCTCTGCTGTCGCAAATTCATTTGTGGGTATGGAATCTCATGATATAATGAGGGATCTGAGGAAATAGAAGTGAAGGCTGCACTGGATTCTGCTGAAATCCTTCAGCATGGACCCTAGAGTGTCATCTGGAGGATGTTGATGTTGTTGCCAGCCTTCCGTTGCTCAGATCCTTCTTTTAACTTGTCTTCCTTGTGTGAACAACCTGAGTGCAGTTTTAAAAATAAGTGGATTCTCCCAGGAAGTGCTAAAAATAGCATTAGCCTTCAAGTACTGTCTTGTATGTTGTGAAGGTTACTTACCGTTCTTTGGAGGGGAAAGGTGCTATATGTCAGACCACTCCAAAGCAGTTTTAGAAGTGGAGTTTGAGTTGCTGTAAATGTTGTGCCTATCAGGGAGGGACTCATGAGCTCGTAGATCACAGATGTGTCTAAATGCTGTCAGAATCAGAAAGAACATTCTTGTTTTGAAGATGGGGAGACTGAGGTCAAAGTAGTCCATGCAAGATTTCCAGTGATTTTGGGACAGTATATGAGCTTTCCCCCAAACATGCATTGATATATCTGGTCTTCTAGCAATATCAAATTAGAGACTGGGTGAATTGTGTTGATAGCATCAGGTATTAGCTCTCCAATCCCCCTCCCAACCCAGGAATGAAAGCAAGCATCAGGCAGGTCATTATCTTTTGGAGGGCGTGGTTTGGGAGGCTTTATTCCCCATCATGGAACCTGAGATAATGTCCACTGAGGATCGCTTTGTCCTTGGGTATTGCACTTTTATTTTTAAGATTCACATGTAGTTTAACTGAAGGGCATCAGCCTCCTTGAGGGTCACATTGTGTACTCTCTTGGGGTTCATGATTTAGATTCATGTCCTATACTCACACTAATTGTTCTGTTCTATGCCCCAGATCTCCACTACCATCTCATATTCTAAATGACATTTCTTTTGTGGAAGTATTTAAATATATCTTAAGAGTTCTGTTTAGAATGCTTCGGTTCACTATTCTTGGTTGGCTAGAAACTTTGGGGTCCTCTCAGGCTCTCTGAGTTCTCTGATTCTTGGAAAGTTAAACTGTTACGAAAACAGATCTTGAATGCGTGTCTTCTCTTGTTTCCTTCATGCAGCAGTGACCTTTGGGGGACATTGTTCAGGGAACCAGCCATTCTTTGCCTTTTGAAGTCACCTACTCTCATTTCTTTACCAAAAGAGAAACTCAACTTCATTGTCCTTATTAAGGTCGCTGCTAGCAGCCCATGAAAGTGCCACTGCTCTTCCTGTTCATACTGTGCCACCTCTCCCCAGCTCCACTAAGGAAAGACTCCTCCAAGATGAGGGTATCTCAGTAAAGAAAAGGAAGTGAAGGGTACGTGAGAGAGGTAAACAGGCTGCATGTGGTTCTTTCTCTCAGCCTCGTGAGAAGGAACTTGGCTGTGTGTTCCTTGGGTATGCTGAAGTGACACTATGTGGATGTTCAGATGTTAAGTATTTGTATAGCTAGACTGGAGGATTTCCAGGCCATGACACCTCCAATCCTTCCAGCCCACTTGTGGAGCAAGGCCTAGAGGCTTCTAGCAAGACAATTAGAGAGTGAATTATATTGTGTCTTCTGCAAGGGAGATGAAGTTCCCTGCCCACTCTATCATAGTTTATTTATTATAGTTGACTGTGTCCCTCTCTTTGGTAGAGAGATCAGGATAGATTCTGTGAAGAACACAATAGCAGTGTAATGGAGAACTGCTGTCTCTGTCCTTCACTGGGTCTCCTTCCTGACTGGGAATGAGGCAGAATTGGTGTAAGGTGCTGCCTGAATGGTCTGAACAAGTCCCCTGGTTCTGGGGATGAGCAGGTCAGCTCCATGCTTGCACCCATGAGAGGTGGGAAGAGGACTGCACCAGAAAATTCTGCTTTTCTAGTTCATAGAGAAGGCAGTGAGTGAGGGGAGACTTATGGGACACTCAGTCTAGGATGAAAGTGTCCATGGCAGCTGTTGGCAGGTATACCTATCAGGCCTCCGTTCTCAAGCTGGAGAGACCGTGACTGTCATAGGAGGGTAAGAGGCAACCCTTAGGGCCAGTCTTGGGTTTCAACCCCAGGGGCTGCCATTTTAGAAAAAAAAACAGACCATGTGACTGGATAAGATTAGTACTTCAGCCTTGGTAGCCTTGGAAGTTTGTAGTGGAGGCCAGGAGCGGATGAAAGAGCCGTAGGAGGGGTGCATAGGAGTGGGACATGGATACCTCCCTAGATGGTGATAAACCTTACGCAGACTGGAGACTGCTTCTATTTCTTTTTTTCATATTACCACTGTCTTCCTTCTCACCTGTCCCCCAGCCCAGTTTGCTTTCTTAAAAAGAGGCAGGCACCAGCCTCTCCTTCCCCAGAAATGAATCTGTGAGGGTTTATAAGGTGAAAGTTGTGAGACACCAGCTTGTGTAGGAATGGAGGAATTACTGGAACAGAGAACACTCTTCCGAAGGATAATGGAAACCTTTCTCCAGGGTATCATCTTTTCATTTTTATTTTGCAGTACTTGGGATTGAACCCAGGGTATCCTACACACTTTGCAAGGACTCTACCACTGAGCTACAGCCTCAACCCTTTCTTATTTTACTTTGAGACAAAGTCTCTCCAAGTTGGTCAGGCTGGCCTTGAACTTGCATTCCTCATACTTCAGCCTCCTGAGTAGTTGGGACGATAGGCATGTGTCTGTGCTGCTGTGCCCAGCAAGATGGTCACTTTTGATTTGTGGTTTTCCCATTGCTGATTGGGCAAGCTGACCTCCAGGTCTGACCGGGGAGAGGTTCCTGATTTCCTGTTTTCCTCTAGTTATTATTATTATTCTACTTCCTTCCTTCCTGCGTCTTCATTTGCTACTCTGCCAGTTTGTTCAGTGTAATTGTTTCAGCTTTATTTGGAAATGGGAAGCCTCATTTTACTATAATAGTCTCTTAATGATTTTCTAAATGAAACTTGCATACTTCATCTGCTCCCCCACTTTTCAGATATTAAACAAATACCTCTAAGAGGTTTCCTTTTCTTCCCCCTCAAAGGCCAGCAGTTTGCTCTGCCAGATGGTGAGAGACGGTGTGTGTGGGCACGTGCCTGCCAGTCCACGTGTGTGCATGAGGGGGGAATTTTTGCGGAGTTACTGAAGCATTTTCTCGCCTTGTTGGCTTCCAGCTTTGGAGCAAGATAAAGCATAATGGCAGTTGACCAAACACAGAGTGAGTGACAGGAAGGCCTTTTTGCCCTGATATTCCTATGAGGAATCTACTTTTCCATGAATGGGCGGCTGTGGAGGAGGTTGCAGGAGCAAATGTCTGGCTGTGCTCCAAGGCCAGATGTTGGGTAGTGCCATATGTCATGGTAAGAAGGACAGCATCGAGGCTTCCTGAGCATGTCACATCAGTATTCTTAAACTCCCACAGCCCATGTCCCCCTTCCCTCCTCATCAAGAATAAATAGTTGTTCCCGCTTTGTCTGCTTTCTGAGCTGACTTCCTCCCTTTAGCTTTCTGGTCTCATTTGCACCACTCCTCAGTACTCAGCCCTGCCTGTGCTGGCTTGTCTTGGGGTTGACTGTCCTTGCTCAGAATTACTCTCTTCTTGTACCTGTTTCCGCCATACCTGGATGTCTGTTACGTGCTGGGTATCTCCCAAGTCCATTCTTCAGCCCACCTCTAGTGGAGGCCTCCAGATTTTTGGTTCTCTCTCACTCTAAGAATTGTGCTTGTAGCCATGATGTGATACTGGAGCATGTGAGTTAGTACAGCTTATTATTTTGTGTATTTTTTTTTATTTTCTTATTGTAACTCTTACTATGCCAAATAGATGCCTGATTGATTCTAGATTTGTCTAGGCTCATGGGAGAGAAGGACCACCTAAATATTCTTGCCTCCCAGCCATATTGAGTTGGTGACCAGTTCGGGGTTACAAAGAGAAAGAAGCAATGCAGGGTGGCTCCTCCCCTGCACATTTTTGCTTCCATCTGCATTCTGATGAGTAGAATGGTGTCTTTAATTGAACAGAGGCGGCAAACAGAAGCAGCAGCTCTTCTGAATTTCCTGTCACTCTAACTCTACTCCACGGAGCTGTCACTTGCACTAAGCAAGTAGAGATAGACAGCGTGGTTCAACATCGCCCTTAAAGGGAAGCATTCTGCAGTTGTGTGGCAGTGGTGCTGTGTTCGTTCTGTTCTGGAAGGCTCACCTCACTGCTGTCTTTGGAAATGCCCTCATCTTCACATTCATATCCCCCCCATGTCCTTGCTCTATCAAGCTTCCCACTCCCAGCTACTCCATTATTCTGAGGATTGTGGAGCAAAGACTGCAGCACTGAGATTGAAGTCCTCGGCCTCTTTCTTGGGACCTTGTACATTCTGGCCCACTCTGGCCCCTCTGTAAGCCTCCCACACCCACTTCTCCACGTGCCCCTTTTGCATGATCCAGGCCATCTCTCAAATGCTAGTCAAGCACGACTTGCTTGTTCCTGATTCTTGGCTCACGTGAAACCTTTATCACATGGAACTCTTATCCAGGGATTTTCTATTTTTAATACTCCCTGACGTGTGTGGATAGAGCCCTTAAGAGCTTACACAGCCTCTAAGAGACCAGCTTAATTTTACCATGTCCTTGGGCCATCTCTGGCCTCCACACTTACTGTTTTTCTGTTCTTTTTCTGCACAGCCGTATCATTTTTTTACATACTTAGATAATGGTTGACATATTGGCACATCACTGCATCTTTCTACTTTGTCTCTTTTTTGCATTCTGTCTCTTTGTCTAGGTAGGTTATAGACTGGCCCATGGTACAAGGGTCTATCTTTTCCTCTTCCAGCCTTACAGTGGCTAATGTGGTGTGTTCTCAGCACCACGCTAAGTTGTTTTACATGCCCAGTCTCGTTTATCTATCCCCTGGAATAACACTATTATTACTTGAGTGGAAAACGGAGACTCAGAGAATCCCAGTCTTAGAGCCAGCATATTGTAGACCTGGAATTTGCAAACAGGCTGGCATCAGAGTCTGAGGGGGTTTTGTTTTTGTTTTTGTTTTTTGTGCTAGGGATTGCATCTAGGGCCTCCACACTTGCTACATCTCCAGCCCTTTCTTATTTTTTATTTTTAAGACAGGGTCTTGCTAAGTCATTAAGTTCCCCACACTGGATTCAAACTTGCAGTCTTCCTGCCTCAGCCTCCTAGAATACTGGGATTATTTGCTGTGCTAATTGTATCAGGCTCTGCTACTTACTAACTACATGACTGCGGAGGTTGTTTACTTGCTTGTGCTTCACGTTTTTTCTCAACAAAACAAATAAAAAATAATCCCTACCTTATAGGACTGTTAGTGGGGCGGAATGAGAAGTGTGAAAATACACACAGCAGGACCTGGCACATCTAGTACGTGCACAAGTATGTTTTGGACAAATGTTCTTCTAATTCTTCTTCGTTGTCAGCATCTTCTCAATGTTGTTGAATGTATTACTCTTACCACCTCTGTGTCTCTTGACTCATTTTTGGGCAGTGCTGGGCATTTAAGTAGCGCCTTGTCCATACTGGCTGGGTTCCATCACGTAACTAAACCCCCCAGTTCTCTGGCACCATCTTAGCACCCAACAATGTTACACATACTGCTCGTGCCCAGGAATGCTTAATGAATGAATGAAAGGGCACTTGGGCTCATGGAGGTGACTTGGTGACAAATGCTCAGCATGATGCTGTCTTTTTGGCAGATGCTGGTGTGAGGGTGTCTGCCAGCATCCAGCCTCGGTGGGGTCTTGTGGGGTGGTGGCCAGCAGTGAGACATGGTGGGGTGTGGTAGACACTGCAGTCCACAACCCTCCTGTTTCTGCAAACTTTTCCTTCCCACCCCCTCCCCAGTAGCTCTGTGCCCTGCCAAGCCTGTGCACAAGCCTTGAAATGACAAAGTACCCTTTAGTTAATTGCACAACGGATTGCCTAGAGTTAAAAGTTCTGATTTATATGACTATAGCTCTAACTGCTCAATAACACAGGCCTGTAATCTACTTTCATTTCAAACAGAACGGTGATTTATAGGGCAGCATGCCGCTTTAGCTCAGAAATGAGGTGTTCAACATATGCTCTGTTGACATAAATTTGGAATTTATCGCTGTTGTCAAAACTGCCTGTTGGACAAAGGTGGGTATTAAGGCAATAAATGGCTCAGAATAGTTTTCTGTCACATTTCCTAACCATTGTATTCAGTCTATTTGAGGGAAAAATATATACTTAAAAGTAATCAAATGTCCAAAATACATGCATCTTGTTTTGAAGGGTGAGAAGGAAGGATGTGGGGGTATGGAGAGACATGGGGCATGGGGAAGGGGCAGTTTGTGGGGAGGGGTGTGGAAGAGAAAGCTTTTCACAAAGTTATGGCCCATTTAAAAGAGATTCTACTTTGCTCCCTCTCCCCAATTCCTATTAGGAGGTGGGTTTTCCTTTCTCATTTACAAAGAAGGGGGAAAGAAAAGTGAAAGCTCATTAAATAAAAATAGTAAAGAGCATTTTTATGTGTGGGCTTAAAGCCAGCAGTGTCACGGAGGAGTTAGTGAGTAGGACTGTAGGGAGGCAGAGAAATATTTTGTTTATGGGCAAATAAAGCCACCAGCCAGAGTTGGTTTCTTCGCTGCCTTGGTGAGCATGTGGTAGTTCCTACCTCCCCTCCCCAAGCTTGGAGGCTCCTATGGGCCAGATGACATCATGAGAAACTGCTAGGTCCTGTACCCCATGCAGGTTCTCACCGATTTATTATAAACAGTAAGGCCAAGACACACCCATCACTCAGCCATCTCTCCACACCCATTTCTTGAGCACCCACTAGTGCTGTGCCCTTTGCTGGGTTTGTGGATGCAGGGATAAATGGGGCAAAGCTCTGTGGCTAGTTGGACAGAGAAGCAAGCAGAGGGGCTGCAGTGCAAAAATGGGTTGAGGTGGAAGATCATCTTTTTGCAGGGAGGGCCTGGGGAAAGCTTCCTGGGAATATTGGCCCTCCTGCCTAGTGAGATGTCCCATTGAGGATTTCAGGTCCCTGCTAGAAAAACAAAAGAAAACACAGAAAAGAAGTGGTAGTGATAAACCTACTTTTGCTTTTAAAAAATCTAAATACTTTATGGCTGAGTAGTATTCAATTTTATAGAAAAACCACATCTTCTTTATCCAGTTTCCAACTGATGGGCAAATGGGCTGTTTCCAAGTTTTAGCTGTTACAAACTGTGCCGCTATAAACATGGGTACGCATATATCATTGTGATATGATTCTTTTAGTTCTTTTGGAAAGATATCCAGCAGAGGGATGCCTTGGTCAAATGGAACCTCTAGTCCCAGCTCTTGAGGTATCTCCATATTGATTTCCATAGTGGTTGTTGCACCAGTCTGCACTCCCACCAACAATGGAGAAGGCACAACCCCGCCAACATTTGTTACTGAATGATTTCTTGATAACAGCCATTCTTTGTGGGGTGAGGTGGAATCTCAGTATTGTTTTCATCCGCATCTCTTGAATGACCAGTGATGTTAACATTTTTTCATATATTTACTTGCTGCTTTTACTTCATTGTCTGAGAAATGTCTGTTCATTTCAGATGCCCATTTTTGAATCAGGTCCTTATATTTGGGGGGGCTGATTGTTTTGATTTCTTTATATATTTTAGATAAGAGTCCTTTGTCTGAGGAGCAGCTGGTAAAAATTTTTTCCCACATTGTAGGTTAAATTCATTCATAAGAAAATGGATACATATTGAGGATATACTCCTAAGTGAAATAAATAAGTCACACATGTGTGAATACCGAATAGTTTCTCTGGTGTGAATAAACTATAATAGTACATAAGATCCTAATGAGATAATTGACAAAGTGAAATAGGAAGAAAATGGCTAAAGGTGTAGGGAAAGTGGGAAGGGTAGGGGTAAAGGTAATAAGGGAAAGAAAAAAAATAGAAAATGAAAAAATGGAAATAAAATGTTTGTAAATGGGGAGGGGAGGAGGGAGTGAAGGGAGGGCAGAGACAAGGGGAAGAAAATAAGAACCAAGACCTGTCATGTAAAGGTACAAGATCCCAATAATGATTGTTAACTGTACTGTATACCTAAAATGTACCAGTAAACTCAATGAGGAAAAAAAAAAATCTAAATATATGGCCACCTGCCTTGCCAAGGACAAGGTCCCAAGTTCAGTCCCTGGTACCAATGAATGAATGAATGATTGAATGACATGTGATAGTGTGGTCAGGTGAGTGCTGATGTACCTGGACTTTCTGTGCTGTGTTATAAAAAGTGGGGTCCCCAGCCACTGTCACTGCATTATTAAACACAGGACACCGAAGCAGGTAGCTAGGACGAACTTAATGAGTGCAATCAGCATCAAGGTTAAGAATCTCTTTTCTTCATCTTCTGCTTCAAGATAAAGCTTACAGCACGTTGCTGGCTATTATGTGTCATGTTGTGAGACTGAAAGTGCCGGCAGATTCAGGGATCCACTGTTTGGCTCTGCTGCTCCTGTTCATCAGGCCCAGAGCTGTCGGATTATGCATTGCCTGTGCACTCAGCAGCCTTGCAAGGGAGGAGCCAGAGGAGCATGCAAGCTGCCTGGTGATTCTCCCCATGAAAACGAGGCCCAGCGGGGAAGAGGATGTGTATTTGTTGCTTTTATTTTATTTTTCCTTTTATCTCCATGTCCACACGCTTAGGCTGTCTCAGCATTGATAAATGTGTGCTTTCACATACACATGCACACAATTCCTATTCTCTGGCCTGCACGTGTGCCCCCACACATACATGCCCTGCACACACTAGGCATGGACACCAATTGCAAACTTCCTCTGTGTGACTCACTCTCCCTTTGCCACCATTCCCTGTCCTTTTCACACAAAGCTCCCCGTTGGGAAAACTCATAATTTTTACACCACACAGTCTTGACTGGCCATTGCTGGAATTACTGTCTCTTTGAAGTGCTTTCTGCTGGGGCATTTACAGGCTGTTTTAATTACCTGCAGCTTGCAAAGGGCCTTGCTCAGTCCCAGCCTTTGTTTGTTTGTTCTTTGCAACGAGATTGTGCAGAAAGGGATACAGCTGCGTTCTTTTACAAAGAGAGAAAACGGGCAACAAGTTTGGGGGACCCTGAACAGAGGTACTGTGTGCTACCTGTTTTAGGACAACCTGACCACTTAAGCAGGCTCTGGCAGAAAAGCCAAGCCTTGCCAGTCCCTTGGCAGCTTCTGGTTCTGGGTGTGTATCTACGAGAGTTTGCCACTAGTATTTTTGTTTGCATATTTTTGAGATTTTTTTTTTTAATGGTGCTGGGAATTGAACCCAGGATCTTGCCTTTGCTAGGCATGTGCTCTCCACTGAGTGTCACACTTCTAGCTCTATGTGTTTTTGCTTTAAGTATTACAGACATTCCTTGTTCAACAACCGAGTTCAATTCCTATGACTCGGTTGTTAAATGAATTGGTCACTAAATAAGGAATTGTATATCGGATGTTCATTACAGTGTCTAGAACAAAGAAACAGACAAAGGAAACTCCAACTTGATGACTTGGCTTTTATTTACATAACTCTTACATGCAGTAATGCAATGTATAACAGAACATAAAACGACAGTACAGAACTGTAGAGTACAGTCAGTGAAAATTATAGTACTGTATAAACAAGGTGTACTGTGCAAAAAAAGACACTGAAGTGCTATAAAGAAGATGTACAGAACTGTCTGTAGTTTAATGTTCTGTTATACATTACAGTACTGTGTGTAAGAGTTATGTAAATAAAAGCCAAGTCATCAAGTTGGAGTTTGCTTTGTCCATTTCTTTGTTTAGAATATTATAGTGTACATAGTACATCCAGTTCCTCATTTAGTGATCAATTCATTTAATTACCACGTTGTAAGAATGGAACTCGTTTATTAAAAGAGAAATGTCTACATTTTCAAACTTCCCGGCAGAGACAGCAGGGCTGTCAAATCATGCTTTCCTCATTGCTGACCAAATCAAAATCAACTGTGCTTGAGTTGGGATCCTTCTCATGTGTTTCAACTAAGTCTGTTTAAGGAGTATGCATTGTTAAATTATTGAGTCTGGACATGGGATGGAAGGGTAAATATTGAAATCACATATGTGAAAGTAGTACCCACTTCAAGCTATCTGGTATTTTCTTTCCTTTTCATCTCTTTTTCAGTTGATTTTTCTCTCTCAGATAAACTCAATATAAATAGCCTTCTTTGGGGTTTCTGTTAAATGTTAAGTGTGGCCTGTCCTGTCTGCAGATGAAGAAACCAGTTTACCAAGGGAGCCTCGGCACTGTGGCCCCTTCTCAGGGGATTTTGCAGTAGAGGGAACTTTCATTCATTTAGTCTAAAAATGTATTGAGAAATTGAAAACCTCAGGCATTGCTTATGGGAATGTAAAATGGGGCAGCTGTTTTGGAAAACAGTCTGGCCGTTCCTGAATAGGTTAAACATAGAGTTACCACATGACCCAGCAATTCCACTCCCAGGTATGTACCAAAGAGAAATGAAAACACATGTCCACAGAAAATGTGTACACAAATATTCACAGCATTTTCATAATAGCCAAAAAGCTGAAGTAACCAAAGTCTATCCACTAATGAATTGATAGTGTATAGTATATCCATGCAATGGCATATTATTTTACAATAAGAAAGAATGAAATACTGATACATGCCACATGGAAGAAGCCAGATCCTAAAGGGCAAGTATTGTGTGGTTCCATTTATAAGAAGTGCTCAAAATAGGCAAGTCTGTAGAGGAAGATAGATTGGTGATTGCCAGAGCCGGGGGTTGAGGGGAATAAAGAATGAATACTAATGGGTACAGAGTTTCTTTTTAGGGTGTTAAAATATTCATTCAGGAAGTTTCACAATTCTGTGAGTGTACTAAAAAAACTTTCATTGGTATACATGACAAAGGTAAATTTTAAGGCATGTAGATAATATTTTAATAACATCATTATTTAGAATAATATCTTGAATGCTTACTGTGTCCTAGGTAACTCTTCCAGATTTTGAGGATACACTGCATGGCTTCTGCCACAATGCACCTGATAATATAGTTAAGATAAAGAATAATAAAAAAAACTCAGTGTGTAACTGCAAATTGTGTTAATTGCTATGAAGGAAATCACTGAAGTCCAGTAAGGAAAATAGTGTTGATATAGAACCTACCCAGGTGATGCAAGTACAGTCTGACTTGCCTAGAGGGTGGTACCTAGGAAGTGCTTCACAGGTACAGGTTAGATAGTGGTAGGGAACAAATCAGTGTGCCTTCCCTGTAGGAGGTCCAAAGTCTCCCCAGCCTGCTTGTAGATTTTGGCTGCTATCAGTTGGGTTACCTTTTTTCTTGGAGGCTTCTCTGTTCTTGCTTCTATCTGATTAGGTTGGGTGAATCCTAGGCATGTTCTCTTATCTCCTTCCTAGCTGAGGGTTTTCCTGCCCTTCTGCAGGGAGAAGGACCCAGAGGCCTAGAGAGGACATGATGGCCAGGGTGTGTGCTGTCTCTGCCTATAGGTGACTATGAAGGCAGATCCCTTACTCAAAAGCCTGGAGACATTCATCTGCTTACAGGGAAAGTTCTCCATCTACAAAATGAAGACTGCATCTATCCCAGCTGTAGGGGCATTGAGGTGATCTTCTGCAAGCTCTTTCAAAGTCAGACATAACATATAATGTACTAACTTTGTTATTGTACAACCTCAGTTGACTAGGTTTATTTTTCTCATTTTTCTAGAGGGAAAAATGAACCAATAAAGAAAAAAATATCACTTTGAGATTTGTTCCTCTTATTCATTAAAATGATACTGATTTTCATAGTGTGATTTGGTGTCCATACAGGTAATCTGCCCAACTCTTTGTTCGTGTTCACCATTGATGTTTAGAGTGATGACTCTTAAGCTCAGAATCCTCATAGAAAAGTAATTTAATTTTCAGCATACTAAAGCAGAAAGAACGAGGCAATATACATTTAAAAGGTTTTCAGAATGGTTTAACTCCAAAAGAATGTTCTTAGGCCTTTAATAGACCTCAGTTATTCTCAACAACCTCTGAGTTTCCATAGCTGGTCCTTGGGATTTGAAAGTGGCATTGTGGCTTCTTGGATGAAGTTGAAACATATAGAAATGAACTTTAATAACCAGGAGACAAAGATATTTCCTCCACATGCCCGGGAAAAACAGAGAGATAACAGAAAAGTCTATAGCTTTTTGAAAGCTGTTTCCCCAGAAATTGGCTATTTGTGCTGGTTAAAAGCCTTGTATGGAAAGGGAAAAAAAACCCTCATTCATTTGTAACCATAGTTTGATTCCCTTATAGGGTCTGCTAGGATCTAGAGGGAATATTTTGGATGTATTTGTTTCCCTCAGGCTGACATCATCAAGCATGCATCATGGTGCCCTGTTTTGGTTTTGGAAAAAGCCTAGAGAAGCTATAAATCTTGAGGCATTTTACTATTTTTCCTCTTCCTTTTTCAGAAAGCACAACTTTTCTGTTTTCTTAAAAGCAAAAAGAAAGAAAACTACAAAAGTGCCTATTGATCCCTTCCCTTCAGATCTTAACTGCCCAGGCTGTAATACCTTGCTTACATCTGCCAGGTTTTGTGCAGTTTTGCGACATCTCCTTAATCCAGTGAGCATAAATAGAACATTTCAATCATATTTGGCTAGCAGGAACTTCACAGATAAGCACACTAAGACCTTGTTGAAAGAGACTGTATGAGATTGTGTGTGATAAGATCATCCCATAGCCCAGTGCCCAAATGAAAAACTTTTGTTCTTGGTGAAATTTGTTGATGGAGATATTTCAAATAAATGACTTAGGGAGAACTCAGTACTTTAAAACAAAGGACTGGTTACATAACAGCCAAAAGCCCAGGCCTCCTGGTGCTCACGGCCGTGAAGATCCTTCCCTGAGCAGTTGCTGTGGGGAGATTAGCATGCCCTTTGTCGTTTCTGACATCCTATTTTAACAACGGGAGGCAGCCTTATCGGAAGGTACTGTACTTGGTGTGGTTATGGCTACAGGGAATGCCATTGTCCTTTCTCATATTTTTAAGGCTCAGGACTGTGCTTTCCACTCTTCTGTGAGCTCCAGATTGGCCTTGGTCCCAGGCCAAGGCAGAATATGTGGCATTCTTTCTAAGAACCCTGTGGAGGGCTTCTCTTTTGGACAATAGAGACAACTGTTCCTGCATTGCAGTGCAGTGTGTGTGTGTGTAAAAGGGTGGGAGTTTTGCACCTCTCTATTTTTCTATTGATAATTTCCTTTTTTTTGTTTACTCATGCAACAAGATGCATGGAACCCCTAGTATGTTTTGTACTTAGTGATGAAAACTGAGGATAGACGTGGTGTGGATCCTCCATGCAGCAGACAAATTCCAGCCAGCACAGACCTTTGTCAGTCCCACCACCTTTCAGTTTTGTAAAATGGATTGGAAATACCTAGGAGATCAAGTAGCTCAACTCTTGGATTGTTGCAAAGGTGTAAAGTGAAATTTAGTGTAAAAAGTTATGTGTGTGTTTTAAATTAATTTATTTTTGCAGTACCAAGGATTCAACCCAGGGAGCACTGAGCTATACCCCAGGACCTTTTTACTTTTTATTTTGATGTGGAATATTGCTTGGGTCTCCAGGTTGGTCTCAATCTTGGGATCCTTCTGTTTCATCCTCTTGAGTAGCTAGGATTATAGATGTGTGGCACCATGCTTATCAACATATCATACTTCTAATTTGGATGGTTCTTAAGAAAGCATTGGCAGACTTTGTCCTTTCCTTTAAAAGTCTCCAAATAACCAAAAATGGGCCAATTTCTATAAATTCTACTGGTCTGGATCCCCAAGCCTCCCCAAACCTGCAGCATAGAAGGTGTTAACTAGCATTCAGTTAGTTCTTTGTTGTTTTTGAAATCTGTTCTTTGAAATCTTTGTCTTTTATTGGTATGTTTACTTTATGGCATACATAAAGAGCTGTATTAAAAAATAAATTGTGTTGTAAAAGCATTCAGTAATGTTTATTAATATTGACTAGTCAGAGAGCAATGAACTCTCTTGCTAGAAGGGTAATTTGTGGTAATACCAGCTAAGCATTCACAGCTTGTCAAATGTCTGTCTAATCTCAACATTTAAAAAAAAGTGGGCAAAATGATAATTTCCCTTATGTCTTGAGAAAATTAAAGTGACCCTTTCTACAGTTGATTAGAACTGTCCCTTCTCTCTCTTCCTGGAGTTTCAGTGGTCTGCTGTTGTTTTATCTCAGTGGTTGGATGTAACTTCACCAGGAATGGTCCTCCTCTCTCTGCTCTGACTTTATGTGTCTGTTCTGAGAACAGTGAAGGCAGAGGTAAAGACACAGTTCCAGTCTTCCAGGGCTTATAGTTCTGAGGAATTTAAGTGGCTTAGTCTCGAATCACATATGGAAGGAGAATGACACGGAGTGTGACTAATGGCCAACCCAGCCTGGAATATGACACTGTTGGTGACATTAAGGGACATTCTTTGGGAAGACCTAACGTCACCCTTAGAAGGTAGGGAACATTCCCTGAGTGTGCCTTATGCCCTGTGGTTTAGGGTGGAGTCCTCTCGTTGAACCGGCTCTTTTAGTTTCTGGAAGTGTTCCTTTCCCACAGCAAGGCATGTCGGAAGTGCAGGAGATTGAACTGAATGTGGAAACACCCTGTGCTCACTCTGGAAGTTGTTTTGGAGAGGCGATCCCTGATAGCCTAATAACTTTTCATTCATCCCTTTCTCTTAAAATAAGAGCACAGAATGCCATTGGCTATTTGACCTCCTGCTTGTCATTTGAACTAAAAATAAGTGGACATTTAAAGTGTGACTTTTTAAATCTAAGGATATAAAAGACGATTAAGCCCATATCTGAAACACGTAAGCTCATTCCTACCTCAATTCAGTTTCTACCTGGTAAGGTAAATACAGCCAGGGTGCAGTTTTATCACTGAGCTGGTCAGTTGAATTTGAGACGGAGGGCACTGGCAGAGCTCTGTGCATCCCCACATGGGGGGTAGACACGGCAGCGTGTCATTGCCAGTTGGCCATGCACTGCTCCAGAGAAGCCCAGTGCTGAGCTCAGGGAGGCACAGTGGCTGAGTTCTCAGAGTAAGTAGAGGATTTTGGATAGTATTGCTTCTTCTGTGGGCAGCAAGATTTTGAGAGAGCAGTCATTTGGACCTTGGTTTGGGTCTCAAAGACTCTCCCTTGTCCTCCCTCTGTGTTCTGGGTACCCTTTAGAAGCATTGAGTAGGTCAAACTGATGGTCATAGAACAAGATGGCAGAAACCTTAAGCACTGGGAAGATGTCTGGACCGGCCTAAAGGGCAGCAAGAATAGTTGGAAGGCCCTTTGGGGCCACATTGGCCTGGTCTGACTTGGTTTACGGGATGGATCAGTTAAGCTGAGAACAAGGAAAACATTATTCACAGTCCAGCTCTGGAGTTCCCTCCCACTTGCTTTCCCCAATTGGAGGTCCTAGTTCCTAGCGCTGTTCTGTCCAGCAGAAATGAACTCACAAGTCAGGCAATTTCAGCTTCCCAGTAGAAAAGTGAGGGAGTACAGCTCTTGGGCTATTGGAATTAATTCTTTCTCTAAACCTTTCTGCCTGTTGGTCTGCTCCAACTTTGCCATTTGTCTCCAGGCAGAGGAACTTGAGAAGAAATGTGGCATTAGCAGTCCTGGGGCTTGAGGCCCTCTCTTTCTGCCAGCCGGTGCTGTTGGCCTTTTCCTCCTGGCACCTGTGATACATTTAGCCCTTCTAGCCTCATCTCCTTGGTCTTTAGCTGTGTGGGATGGAAGTGGGCTGAGCTTTTCTAGCAGAGAGTGCCCATAGAGGGTGCCCCTCAGGGAGCAGCTGTTATGACCATCTGTCTCTGGAGATGGAAAGTAGGGAGGCCGGAACATGCTGTGGGTCTCTCCTTGCTGCCACTCATACTGTTGTGGCTGCCCCAGGTGGGCTAGGTTGATGAAGCTTCTAAGGGAAAGAGGTTAGGCTAAAGCTCAAGTTTATGCTGCTGTGAACAGGCTCTTGGCCTTTCTTATATGGAAAGCCACAAGCTACAAAGTAGGATCTGGTTCTGGAGTGGAGGCTATCCATGAAGCTGTTGCATTTGGAATATCGTTAGGATGAGCAGAGGACTGCCGTGGACCCCTTCATACCTAGAGGGGGTTCTTCAGCAGCATTGAGCAGTCTCTTTACATTTAGGTCTTATGAAGGAAAGGGAATATCCACATGACGTCTGTCATAGTGGAGTTTGTAGTCTACACTGGACAGAATTTTTGTGGAATTTCAGAGTCACAGAAAATGGTCCACATAATGAGCTTGTATCTTCTTAACTTGATTTTTCTGGTGAGAGTTAAGACTTGATGAGAAGACTTGAGTCCTTTTCTTACATTACTTGTTAAAGGATACAGATTTGCTTAGCTCTAATTTTCGTAATGATTCAGCTTTCTTGAAAATACAGATGGAAATGTTAGGGGTTAATTTTTTAATTTGTCTTTTTGGATGCAAGTGAAAATCTGTTACTGAGTTTATCTAGTGGGCTAGGTATTCTTTGAGATGAGTCACCACTATGGATGGGAGATAATTTGATCTCACTTCCTGAGAATAAATAACAAGGGCCTTAACTATCTGAAGGAGGTGATCTTCTCCTGGGTAAGGGATGGAGATGTTTGGGCTGTGCTAGAAGCAGGTTACTGTCAAAATGGTGGTCAGTAATGTGGCTTCTTTTCAGAGAATGGTGTGAGAATACCATCTCATGCAGGGTGGTGTACAGAAAAATGGAAATATCCCTAGCTGTCCTCTTTCCCTCTTTCTGTGGAAGAGTCTGATGATTTCAGATATCTGTGAACAGTTAGATGGTTGAAAAGACAGGACCAAAGACAGGACGATACAGTAAATGTGATAAAGAGAAAGGAGATGGATAGAATTTCCATTTTGATCGAAATATTGCATTTGATGTGATGGCAGTGGCTGTGGGAAGTTGTGGCCTGAAGAGTGATGACTGTGAGTTCATATAAATTTGTACCTTTGCTCCAGAAACAAGCTGGAGTTCTATTTCCTCACCGGTTCTTTTGAGGTCTGTGTCTTAGAGTCTGGCAGTAGCCAAGTCCATTGAATGCATTCATTTCTTCTTTGCCATTTCCTTTTTCTATGAACCAGGAGAAGCCTCCATTTCTCCACACTCTTTTCCTTGTTACATGAATAATAAAGGTATGAACAGACCTGTTCTGGGTGCTATTGAACTCCCAGGCAGGCCTGTGGGGTTGTTCCCTTTTTCTGTTCTGAACTTTGTGTGCTTTGCCTGGGTTTCCCTGCCAGCAGGGTAGGACCTTTGATCTTGTTTGTGTGGACACATAGGGATGCCATACTTGCCTGTGGTAACCTGTGAGGGTCACTTAGTGGTCAGGTGTAGGGCAGTGTCCTTACCCAAGGGCTGGAAAAGATAGGACCGCCATGTTTCTGCAGACTAGGGAAGGCATGGCTACAGAATGGTTCCAAGGAAAGGTTCACGGTGAGTTCTGGAAAACTGAAAGCTGAAAGATAAATACCAGTGAATAAAGGAGGAAACTCAGATCATCTGGATTAAAAGTTTTTAAAATGCATAGATTGCTGAGTTAGGTTTTGAGCTTTGCTTGGGCTATTCTACCTGACTGCATGAGTTGACAGAGGGCAAGTGACAAGTTGGACATGGCTTAGGGAGAATAACCCCCAAAAGGATGTCCTTGAAGGATAGGTAAAATGTTAGGGGGAAGTTTTTAGAATAATACAATTCTGTCTCTAGCCAAAGTTTTAGATATATCCACATTCCTTCACCAGTAAGAAAAAGTGGGGCAACTATGATAGCATTCTTGCCTTCAGTCTTAACAAATTAGTAGTTGAATCAGGATGAATCTAGCTGCTTGCTAGGCATTCTTCCCTGTGCCCTGCTACCTCTGAGCAGGGCAGGTATCACCTTCCACATTAAGCCATCCCATGCAATTGCCAGGCAGATCCATTCACATCTTGAGAAAAGGCAATGGCGTTACTCAAAGAGTGTTCATCAGGTGAGGGGTTTGATTGGGGACCCTCAGGGAGAAGAGAGGGGAGCCCAAGAGGGAAGTATAGACTAGTGGTGGTTCCCAGAGTTTGAAGACTTGTCACTTCAGAATCCTTTTGGAAAACAAATCCAAATGAGCATCTGTTCTGCTGTTCTTCCTGACAGCCACCTCTCAGAGGTGGGTATCCCTCTGAGACAAGCAGATCATCAGTGAAGAGAAAGATTCATTGCTAGCTTCACCATGACTGTGTGCAAAGACTTCTCCCATGTAACTCCCCATGAACAGAACCTTTGCTGCTCTGAGGAACTCATTTTAGCAAAGCAAACGTCCATCATCCCCAGAGATGGGAATGCTCCACTAGCATGTGTCTGTGTGTGTGTGCTCTCGTACATGTGCTCCACCCATACCTGGGTACACATTTAAAAGCATACTTTATTCCACACACTTAGGACATGTCCCAGTAAAATGATGTTTCGAGTTAAGAATGTTCATTTAAAATGTTTTGTACTGTTAATATTTCTCTGTTTAGATGTATTAGCTGTGCCTGAGAGTAAAATAACATGGGGCATGGGGTACCTGACAGTGTCGTGGTTGTGTGTGTGTGTGTGTGTGTGTGTGTGTGTGTGATTGAGAAATCACATTTGTCTTTGGCAAAGGAGTAAAGGGAAAGTGATTAAACAAAACAATGTAATTGAGAAAGAGTTCTGCGAAGGGAACTGTGCATGATCTTTATCAGAATACTGCACACATTGCATTGTATGCTGTCCTCATGCCTTGATGGCCCGTAGGCCGTGGTGCTAAGGAGGCTCACCCAGGTTCTGCATAGTTTCGACACAGGGTTAGGTCTTCATTCTGGGCTTTGGAATTTGGTAGTGGTGGGTGGCTCAGTTTCATTGTCACTGTCTGAGCACTGCCAGTTCAAGTACATGAACCTCATCTGCACATCTGCAGTTTTATCTAATATCCGTATTAGCTCTCCAGCCTTTTACTCTGGTCTTAGCATATCAATGTTCTGATTGCCGTAGGTTGTTGGCTCTCAGACCTGTGTATTCTTCTGCCTGTGTACCACCCACAGATCCTACCTCTCCCTACCCTGTTCCTTTAGGGAAATGGCAGGGATGCCCAGAGACTAGGGCAGAGGTAGAGGCTAGATCTGGGATCTGGCAAGGACAGTAAGGGCCTGATCAGAACAGGACTGTGAGTAGGGAGAAAGTCACAGCCTATGTCCAGCGCTTAACTCCCTACTTTCTGGCCTGCCCCATTCTTTGTATCTTACCAGGAAAGAAACCCACGTGGGAGTCAGGACTGGAGGACTATTGCAGGCTGGGCCTGTGCCCAATTGTTGTTAGGCCTTCTGTCTCCCCAGGAGTGATAACATGGCCCAGACCAACTCACAGAATCATCCTGATGGCAAAATGAGATAATGTGTGTAGAAGTACTTTGGACAGCTGAAAACGGCTACCACCGCTTTGTGTATCAGAATGATAGACCCGATTTCTTGAAATCTTTCTGTCTGGATAAGGCACAGATAGAAGGAAGACACTTCCAAAGCTAGGCCTTAAGGAAATAATATATTCAAAGAGCCACTGTCATTCCAAGACTATCTGGGTGCCCCCAAATAGAAGCATCTTGTGTCCATAAAGATATCAGTTCCTTCCTAAACTTATTTGGAGCCTCTGTGCCAGTCATTAAAGCGTAGTGATTCCTGGAGAGGAGGAAGGACACAGGTGCAGCCCTCCTGCTTATAGTGCATGGTGGGGGACCCGGGCACATGCAGTCACAGCACAGTGAGGGCAATGCTGCTCCTAGGTAATCAGAGGCCAGGGTGCCTTCTCTTAGGATCTGTGGTAGTATGACAGTGAGCATTATGTCTGTCTTTCTTCAGTGTTGCTTCCTTCCTCTCTCTGCAGTCAGATCTGAATTTTTCCCTTGGTCTAATGTGCCAATGAATAAAGCTGTAGGAAGAGCCCCATTCTTCTGCCCCTGGACAGGATGAGGGATGGCTGCTTCATTGGCAGCAGTCCACGGGCAGAGGGGGCCACGGGAGTTGTTGGAGCATTCAGGGATGAGTGTCCATCAGTGCCATATCCTCTACCGTTTTCCTCCTGTCATCTACCAGAGGGATGGCTACCAAGCCCCAGGTAGGGGTGGGCCTACCTTCCATCCATCCAGAGCAGCAGCAACCTGTCTTTTCCTTTCCCCTACAGGAAGCTGCACAGTGGGATGAAGACGTACGGGTGTGAGCTGTGCGGAAAGCGGTTCCTGGATAGTTTGCGACTGAGAATGCACTTACTGGCTCATTCAGGTAGGCGAGGATGCCTTAAGTGGCCCATTTGGGCACAGGCAACTACCTCTTGCCCACCTTCACCTCTAACCACTGCCAGCCAGAGCCTTGGTCCACATTTTTCCTTGAATGCTGAGCAGAAAAGCCATCTTGACAGTGTATGCCCATTGGACAATACCAATCTTCATGCTCCCCGGGGGTTCCCAGGGCATTGCTGGCACCCATGTCCTATGTGATCTACCTTCCAAAGTAGACTGCAGTTTCATTAGCAAAACAGTTGTGGAATTAGTTCTCACTGTCTAATGAATCTGACTATTGGGTTCACATTATAGTGGAGCCTTTAATTAAATAGATATAGAAAGGTTGGAACACAAAGCTAGTTACAGCGTGCTGTCTTTTACAAGTTAATTTTATCCAATTCTAGTGGGGTTGACTCTGTGACTGCTGGCAATTTTGCTCATGGAATGGGGAGAAGCCGCTGATATTCAGCAGCTCAAGTGTTCCTTGTATGCGGAAGGAGCCTGCAGGTCTGATGCTGTGTGGCTTGAAGCCTGAGGAGTCACTTGCCTGTGTAGATGCTTCAAGATTTCTTAGCCAAGAGATCACTCTTTTCCCTCTAATAATCTTGGCTTTCTACCTCAGTGTCATGTTTTCAGAGAGAGGAATGGGCTATCTTCCTGTTTGGTCTTGCTCCTTCTCACACGAGCCAATATCTACTTCTTCTTTCTCCATATTGCTTCAAGCAACTGGCCCTCCAGTCCAATGTTTATGAAATGAGCATGGGCTTTGGGCTTGGATGGATCCTGCTTTTGACAGATGCTAACTGTGTGACAGTAGTCAGCTTCCTCTTGTGAGGCCCAGTTTCTACATCTGAAGGGTATAGGAATTGCTAACTCCTACAGTTTTTTGTTTTGAGGACTAGATGAGAGGATATATGTTAAAAGGATCTGGTGCATAACAGCTATTGGTGGCTTCTGCTTGCACCTTTCTCCTACTTCTGAAACTCACCCTGGGGTAAGTCCCTGTCACCTAATCCCAGAGGCTTCCTGCCTGGCTGTCTGTCTACATTCTGTTCTTCCTGATGCCCTTTGTGTGTACCACCATGTAAGCGCTGTGAGTAGCTTTGCTTGCCCCTGCCTTGCTGTAGTCCCTTGCTGTAGGCATTTGTGCACTGTTGGATGCCACCTCTCTCTCTGGCCTTCATGGCCCCTACTAAAGTGCTCAGACTCCTTCTGGCTTTCCATTCTTTCCTTGTCAGGTTCCAGGGATTCAGCTAAACCCAGGCAGCTGTCTATCTCTGCAGTTCCATTCTCTCCCATATCTGTTCCCTTCCTCCTTCCTCTGGACCCCTCACCCTGCTCCATTGAGCACTGCTCGTCCTGCCCTACTCGTGTGACTTCAGCCAAGCCCAGAGTCCAGGCATTCTGTGTTCAGCAGTTGCTTGTTGTCTGCACTTCTGTTAGTGATGTGCACCTTGTATCTTCTCACTTCCCTTCAGCTTGGGGTGATTGCTTAGAGTTCATTGTGTGGTTTCACGAACTGTGTGCCAACCAGCTTGGCTGTCTCTTCATAATCCTTGAGAGCAAAGTGTGAGTCCTTCCTTTAATTTTTTCTTTCAGGCTGTCCTGAAACACACAGTGATCCTCCTACCTCAGCCTTCCTAGTGCTGAGATTACACACTTGTGCTACCACGCCTAGTTTGAGTGGTCTTCTGTTTCTTTTGCTTTCTGCCCCAGACACTCCTGTGTGGTTTTGAACACTTCAGTAGGGGCACAAATACCTTTCAGCCTATTGTTAGCTCTTTGTCCTATCTGAAACTCCGCCCCAGTGAGCATCCTTTTTTTTGGCCACTGTTTCCTTGAGTCCAGTGGATTCATCTTGTTAAGTTGTTGAGTTGCTTCATGTGTGCCTTACTTTCTGCACCTGGTGGCTCTGTTCACTCCATCCTGTCCCTTTGGGAGGACCCTTCTCTCCTCTTTCAAGATTTTTGAAGGTCCCTTCTCAACTCACTGTCATCTTCAGCCAGAAGCAACTGTGCCTTTTAAGTGCCCATATATCTTGGAGCCAATAGCTTTCTTCTTTGTGTTATGTTTATTAATGGATTTCCTTAGCTTTCCTGTTTGGTAGACTAGGTAAGATGGCAGAAGGGATTTTGGCACGTACCTCTGACGATAAGAGCTTAGGCTCTCTGAGCCTGAGCATCCTCTTCTGTAAAGTGAGAGTATCTAACCCTTTGCCCTATCTCAGAGCAGTTGTAAGCCTCACATTTTTGTTGTCGTCACAATGTCTGACATGTCATGGGCTCTTGAGATTTTCCCTTCATTCTGTAAGAAAAGCTAATTTGGCATTGGATGGGTCTTGATTATGTCTAGCACATTGCCTGGCACATTACTGGAATCAACAAATATTTGTTAAATGGACGAGTGCAGCCTGGGAGGCAGATGAACAACTCAAGGGGACTCCAGTCTCTGCAACAGGAACTGCTTGTGGCTTAGGCCCATATTATAAGTAACTCCTGCAGCAGGAACCAATGTGGGTTAGCTACTATCTCTCTGCTGCTGTGAAATCCATCAGTGGTGTATTGGTGGCTGTGGCAGAAAGGAAAGGAGCTAATTTTGTACTTCAGATGGGTTTTGGTGGCCCCAGTTCAGACAGTACAGTGACTTTGCAAACCCCTCTGGACTGTTAGATCTTTGGGGATATATATTCCAGTCCTTCCTGAGATCCCCTTCCAGGTCCTGCGGTGTCATCTGGATGTCACAGAGGCTTTTGGGAGTTAGGCCCTGTGCCACTGAGGGCTGCCTGCATAAGTGATCTGTCCCTTTGACCAGCACTTGGCAGTGCCCTGGGAAGGAGGCTTTGGTGATGGTGCAGGTATACTGAGTCAAGGCAGTGCATTACTTCACTCTGGCACATGGCCCCTGTGTGAGACTTCTAGCCCCTATGTTATATCTTCTTTATTTTGCTCTGTGTACCTCTCACCACTATTGTGGGATGATTTGCAGAGCAAATAGCACAAAGCACTAGTGAGGCCAGACACCTTCCTGAGATGGTCGCTCCTGGTTGAACAGTGACTGCCTTCCAGGCAGGAGCCTGCAAAGACATAGGCTTGTTGGGGGGTGTGAGCTTGAGTTGGTGGTGCCAGGTTTCCCAGACGATTTCAGTCCCAAGATGCCTGATAACACCCTGTTGGTTTAGAAGATGTGCCTAGTTAGATGACAAGAGGGTTGCTCTTTAAGTGCTCTTTTATGAAGGCTTCATGGGGTGTGGAGGGGGGGCGGGGGCGCGGCTGACAGTGAGAATGTATCCTAATGATCACCCACACACCCATTTTACAGAGGATCACCAAGCGTTGGAGTAGCAGCCCAGAGCCTGGAAGAACAGTAGTGCCCCAGGCCTGGGAGCACCTTTTTCTTTTCATCTTTAAATAAAACCAGCTACAGAGAAGCAAGCCCAGGGTCTGAGCAGGGGTCCTGGTTGCTCCCTAAGGGTCTCTGCTGCCCTGGCGCAGGCGCATTCCTGCTGTTCCCTTCTTCTCTGCAGGCTGAGGGCTCCGTCCTAGCTCGTGTGCTTGGCGGCCCCACCCCCTCTTGGCTCTTGCTGCCTGTGTTTGTTATTGTAGTCCTGGCACCTGGCCAGGCCTGGCTGCTAGCCAGGCTTGTGGGTACAGTATGTACAGTGAGTGCTGAGCCAAGTTTTTCATCATACACGATTAATTTTTTTTTTCTAATCTGGTAGGGGTGGGGTGAAGGAGGAGGCAAAGAAAAGAGTTTCTCAGTGCTGGAAAAGAGGCCCGCTGCTTTCTGTGGAGACTTTATTTATGAAGGGACGAAAAGGCTGCAGCTTGTCTTTTCCTCTGCATCTTTTCCCATTTCTATCCTTGTCTTCTTCCTCTACTCCTCATTTCCCTATCAGGCGAAATCAGCCTGTAGGAGATCGACAAGGCAAGGTCTTATTTTCAGTGACTAGAATACTAAATTTACTCTCCTAAATCAGTTTTCATTGTGCTGAAATTGACAATTTGTTTAATTAGAAGTTTGCCCTGTAGGAGGCCCTTCTGAGAGGCTCTGCTTTCTCTTCTCTCTTACTTTTTTTCTAGTTTTATTTTTTTAAGACCCTAAATGGTAGTAGTGAATGTTCAGTTTAATTGAAGTTTTTATCTCTATTTGAATGCGTTAACTAATCAAGTGTTTATGAGATATACCTGATGATAACAATAAGTTTAAATTAAACCAACAGTAACCTAACTCATTAACTAATGAGATGATCTGGCCAGACCCTGCATTCTCAGAGGTGGCTCAAAAAAGGTTTGAGCACTAGGAAAGAAGGCCATGCACAGCCTCCCTCCAGAGACTTTGCGAAGCTGGCCTGGCAGGAAGGTGAAGTTTGGGTGTAGGATTGCGGCAGGGAGCAGAGGAACGTCCCCCCTTCGACCTTGCCTGCCTCTTCCTTGACCCCTGCTGCTTTATCTCTGGTCACAACCAGGTTCTGAAGTACTGGTGCACTTCCTGACTCTGCCTGTCCTTGTTCTAATGTAGGAAGTGATTCCTGGTGCCGAGAGGTCTCAGAGACCACAGAATCAGTCAGTGACTTCAGTTCCTTCTGAGGTTGGCCATCGTCAGGTTTCCCATTAGGTGGTATTTCTCACATCCTGGCCTAACACACTGGTGGATTATAAGTGGGCACATTGGCTGCTTACAGTGAGAGGCTTGGGTGTGTATGTGCCCTGGCCCCATTTTGGGAGTGCTAGTCATTTTTGGAGCCAGTAGATATTTTTAAAAGACCTAATAATGTGTCAGGTATGTGCATTTAACAGCAAAGAATGTCACTACAGCAGCCCTGCCCTCTTTAATAGGAGAGACCAGTTTGATTGTTGAATTTCCCCTCTAGACTAGAAGGGGATGTTGGACTTTGTGATGTAGACTGGGCTGCATTAGAGGATATTTGAGACTTCAGGAAAAATCAAGACTGGCAGTTCCTGCTGGGTATGGCTGCAATGTCAAGAGGCCTGTCCCTCCTGTACTTGGGAGAGCAAGCAGCCCTTCTTTAGGGGCACCCACACCTCCTGGCTTGCCCTTGCCTTTGCCTGGGTGTTATAAGCCATACCTACTGAATCACTTCCCCAGAGACCAGATTCCTCCCCAGAGTCAGAGCCATGGAGCTTTGGATGGTAAGTTTTCTGATTCCAGCAGGTACATTGGGAGGCTAGGGCACTCATCTGAGACCTGTACCCGCCCTCCAGAAGGAAGAGTGCTGGAGAGGTTGGGGCTGGAAACTAAACTGAGTCTCTTATGCCTTCCCTTGCCTTGCATGGATGGAAGAAAATATTATAAGATGGCAGAGATCTCTAGATTGATATGGCTTGTTCCTCCCTCCCTCCTTCCTTCATTTCTTTCTTTTTTTGAACACATGACTTTAGATTTCAGGATTCTTCTTTTTAAAGCCAGAGAAGGAAGAGAGGCCAGGTAGCTGGTAAATTTCCTGTACTTTAAGGAGTGGACAGGAGGTGGTCCCTACACCAACAATTTGAAAGGCGCCCAAAGATGGCTTCTCAGGACCAGCAGCCTCTCACCTTGCAGCTGCCTTCTCCCTGTCATCTCTCCTCGTGGGTTAGGAATCTGCTCAGACTAAGAGATTAGAGCTGTCTAGGCACATGCAAGCCCTTAGCCAGTCCATTTACTCTCTGCCTCACCAGTGAATGCCAACTTTCCCTTCTGGTTAGCTTTTTGCCACCAGGGTAAAAGCCAGAGATTTCCAGGGAGCAGCTCCCCCAGACCCCTTAGCCCCCTCAACAGAAGTGGGAACTGCTGATGAGGGTGCAGGTTGAGTGAGTGGAGGTCAGTGGGGATGGCTTGGAGGCTGGCAGCCCTCCCTTTGGCCTGCAGGGCAGTGGGGGTACAGAGAAGCAGAAGTGAAGGGGAGCCACTTTCCCTGGCTCTCTCTTGAACACACTTTCTCCTTGTGTCTCTCTCTGCCCCCTCCCCCCTGAATTTGGCCTGCTTCCCGAACTTTTTCCCAGAGTGGTGTCGTCACTGGCCTGCCGGCAGGTCTGGATGTTCTGCCAGCATTCCAGAGAGTTTATGATCGCTTGCAGATGCGCCTCCAAGAACACACTGTACCCAAAGCAGAAATTAATGCAGGCTTGACTGCGGTCCAAGCCCCTACACGGGAGAGAGGAGAAAGAAAACAAAAACTGTTTAATGGTGTTTATAAATTATACACTGGCTGATGAAAAATACATTTCTTTCCTGTCCCCTTCTACTCTCCCCCTTGCTCACTGCCCCCTCCCCGCCCCCTGCCCCTGCTTGCTTTTCTGCCTCAAGAGCAGAAGAATATGGTTTTGCTTTTTAGCTCCTGTTTTGGCTGGGATCCCAACCCTGCTGCTGATTCACAGCCAGAGTATTTTTCCCCCTTACCTGATGAAATATACTGATTTTCCAACCCAAATGGTGGGTTTTTGGTTTTGTTTTCAAGGTGAGGTGTCTTGTCTTTTTCTTTTTCTTGTTCTTTTTCTTTCCTTTTCTTTTCTTTTCACCAGGGATTTGTTTACAGCAAATGTCAGGTTAGCAGTGGTGCAGGGTACGATGCTGGCCCCAGGGCAGACAGATCCCCACATCTGTGCACCTCAGTACAACTGGGTGTGCATGCCCCTTCCTGCAGCCCTGGAGACTTCCCATCAGGCCAACTGAACAGAGAAAGTTCGGAAAGTTCATTGCAGGTCATGGCATGAAACAGAGTTCGCACCACCTCTCTCCCACCCCATTCAACTACAGCCCTGTACAGAGGGGGTTCGCATACCCCCCAGGCACATGTCTCTGCCTCCATACAGTGCTGAGCAGGGGCTGGAGAGTTCATCCCACCTACTTCTCTGGATCCCACCCAGCTTCTCTCCCCACCCTGCAAGCCCCCATCTCAATTCATTCTATAAATTCGTTTCCACATTATGTCTATCCATTTACATGGCTTTTGTGTTTTTTAATACTGCTAATGTTTATCATTTGCCCAACAGGCTCGACAGATTTTGCTTCCTGTAGAGCATCGAGGCTTTAGAGCCCCCTCGTTGCTAAGTAGCAGTCTCTCTGTACTGTAATGGGCTGATTTTGTATTCCGTTCAGCGCTGTATCTTATTTTTGTATGCAAGACAAAGTGTTTTGATGGAGGACGATTGCGGCAGTGTCTGGAGGCTGTTTGGAGTTTTATGGGCTGTACAGTACACTGTGTGCTCTCTGAACAGAACACAGGCTGTTGAATTTTGGATTGGATTTGTCATTTTTCCCCCCTCAGAGAGGAGCCTGTCAGATAGAACATTACTTTGAGGGTGGAGGAAAGAAAGTGGAAATTATGTAATAACCTTATTCATATCCTCCCTTCTCTCGCTCTCTCTCTCTCCCTCCCTCCCTCCCTCTCTCTCTCTCCTTCTTTCTCTCTCACTCTCTCCCCAAATAGTGTGGTTTCTCCCACACACACCCCCTTTCATACCACTGCATGATTTTGCACAGCCAGATGATGACGTTCTTATTAGGAAATGAATGGTGCCCTAGAGGGGTGGATGCTGGGACATCTGTCTGTCTGCTGTTTATTCTCATATTCTCTTCTTTTCTCTGCCTGCTCCTTCCTCCTGCCTAGGCTTTAGGCTGCTCTGCTGACTCTTGGTTTTTATCTGAGGGTGGCAGGATAATGGGGGTGCAAGATAGGGATGTTTCATGGGATCAACTCCCAAACCATGTCCTCATTTCCAGAGACTTTTCCCCTTCCTTTGGTTTCCCAGATGCGCACCCCTGAAGAGGTGATCCTGGGGATTGGGGCCTTCGTTGCTTTCTTCCCCCAGTCTGCCCTCCCTAGCTTTCTGCGCATGAAGTCCAGGGCTGTGCAGAGGCGGTGGGCCCTGCCTCTCCTGCCTTTCTCACCACTGCACTTTTACTCACAGATCTCTCTCCCCTGAGGTTTCCGTGTGGCAGGTGCTTATTTTTCAGTTTTGCTGTTCGCTCCTTCCATTTTCCCCCAATCTCCTTTCATCTTACTTTAACTCTTTGTCACTGTCCTTGTGTCTGTGTCAGCCTCAGCCATTGCTTGACACTTCTGTGTATTTTCTATCTTCTTGCCTATGTCTTCATCTGTCTTTGTCTCCATCAGGGGCTCAATGTCTTCTTCTGTCTGGCTCTCTGTTTGCCTCTGTCTCTTTCTCTGTGTCTCTATGTCCTTCCCATCTCTTTTCTTTCTCTGTCCCTCCTCAGAGTTTATTAGTTTGGAAATTGGGCAGTGGTCAGAGTTGGGAACTTCAAAATGTCACTCTGGCCCAGAGGCCTGGTGAGGACTTCTGAGTTAGTGCTTCTGGCACCTAAAACCTCATATGCTCTGGTTCTCTGCCTTGCAGGGATCAGAATGGAACTACTTTGGCATGGCTCCTGCTTTTCCTGGACCTCTGGATATTTAAGTTAATCTGAGGATGGGCAGGTAGATGAGCAGAGTTGGGTTTTGCAAGACCTGTATTTGACTTTGTACTCAACTGCAGGTACTGTGCTTGTGTAGTTCTCTACTGTACACATGAGTGCAGAATTCACTGGATACCTTGCCATTTGTTTGCTCTGGTATACACAAGGCCTGACAAAGTACCTGACACACCAAAGGCTTTGGATACTGGTTGAATAAATGAATAGCCTGTAATTAAAGTGTTTATTTTACTAGAGCAGATCTGGATTTGGGGCCTGATAGTTCCACAGTTTTGGGGGCTTTCCTTAAGAAAAGGATTCTGAATACCAAGTGTTAGAGCCCCTCCAGGGAAGAGACTGGTGGGAGGGAGAGGCTAGAAGGTTCAGTTTTATTCAGCGAGATGGGCCTCCATGAGCCACTGTGAGAATCTGGTGGTTGAGGGCCCCACAGTTAGAGCAAGAAAGAGGTAAGACTCAGGATAAGGACTGGATAGTGACATCAGCTTGGCTCTGGGTACCCTCAAAGCACAGGACAGTTACGTTTGCAGCCCTCAGGTTTATATTCAAGCCAAATCTTGCTTCTGTTTTTGGTAAACTGTTTCTGGTCATAATGGGCCTGCAAGCTCTTTGGTACTTTATGCTCTCTATTCACCACACTGGATGATAAGGCTATGCTCCAAGTTCTTTCTCACTCAGTCACCAGGTAGGTGGATACTCATAGTAGCATCTTAGACTCCACACTTACCTTTGGTGACTGTCAATGACATGAGATATCATTCTTCCCATCCCAAGAGTCCCTTCTACCTAGGCGTGTGGTTTTGTTCTCCTGATTCCCTGAAACAGTAGGGTTGTAAATCTGATTTGGGCAGAGGACTTGTCTCTCATGGTGTGTGCGTTTGTTAGCTTTCTATCACTGTGACAAAATACCTGAGGTAAACAATTTAAAGGGAGAGAGGTTATTTTGGCTCTCAGTTTCACATGCCTCAGTCCATGGTCACTGGCTCCCATTGTTTCCGAGGTTATGGGAGCACAGGGTGAAGAAAGCTGGGAGAGGTCAGGGACAAGATAACATTTAAAGGCATATCTCCAAGGACCTACTTCTTCTAGTTGGGGTTCACCTTCTAAGCTTCAACCACCTCCCCAAGTCCATTAAATAAGGAATAATCTGTGAATTAAATCTACCAAAGAGGTTAGAGCCCTTCCAAAGACCTCTCTTCTGAACACTGCTATCCTGGGGTTCAAGCCTTTTTACACATGACCTTTTGGGGGACATTTTAGATCCAAACCATGAAGGGGTGTGTGTGTGTGTGTGTGTGTGTGTGTGTGTGTGTGTGTGTGTGTGTTGGAGAGAGCTCCAGAAGTGATGTAAAGCATTGGCGCTGATCTGGGAGTGTGTTCTATAGTTTCCAGATGTATCTATTATGGGGTAAAGAGAATGGGACTGTTCTTGGATAGGGAAGTAGTTACTTATTGGTGGGTATAGAAAAGCTGTATTATGTTCCCCCAAACAAGGAGCAGAGTCCTAATCAGCACCACACATGTGTGTGTTTGTGTGTACAAGTGCGAGAAAAAGAAATTGAGAGGAAGTGTTTACATGAAATACTCAAAATTGTTCCTCTGCTGTAATGGGCCCGCACAGACCATTACCTTGAAGATTTAAAAACTAAATGAGCTCATCATAAACAGTGACTTCTACCGGCATTCACGCTTGAATGCAAAGCCTGCTTTACCTTTGAATTTCAACTTCACTGTTTGTTATTAATTCTTGGATGTTGGTGTTGTGGTTCCCCCCACTTGGATTCAGCCAGGAACATGTTAATTGTGTGTGATGGATATGAATGTTTCTAAACAAGACCCCAGTGAAGAACCTTTTTATTTTAAAAATAGCCTCATGACCTTTGGGGCCCAGACTAGAGTTTCAGAGGAATCCAGTGGGCTAAGGCAAGACTTTGGAGAAAGCAGAAGTTTGCATTTTTAAAATTTAATAATTTGAGTTTCATATGAATGATTCTGTGTACTGCGCAATACTATGCATTTTCATAACTGTCTCTTCCACTTTGGGTAAAGAAAGGGAGGGAAAAAATAACAGCAGCAGCATTCTGTGGGCAAAGGAAGAAAACAAGAGAATGGGGCAGAGAACAGGCTAAATTTAAAATTGTAATTGGCTGACTTCCACTGGCTTGCGGGTGTTTTAATGACTCATAATAACTTCATTTAAAACCAGCTGAGCAGAAAATAGATTGGAGAGGAGCCTCGGGCCATTATGGATTTGTTTTTTTTGACAAGCTCGGTTTTCAGCAGCCAGGAAGGCTCTCAGAGAAGGCTTGGCTGTGTGTTCTCTCCCTCTTTTCCTTTCTCCTCTCTCCCTCTCTCCCTCTTTCTCTCCTTCCCTTTTCTTTCTCTCTTAAGGTTGGTGGTTTCCCTGGGAGAGATTGTATAGAAACCAGGGCTAGTTTTTCTTTTAACTCTCCCCACCCCTTTTTATTTTTTTTTAACTGATTAAAAATAGATGCCTTGGGGTATTATTTTAGCATCAGTAGGATTTTTTTTCTCACTTTTGATGTGGTAAATGGAACATAAATAAAATTGTTTTTGAAATTACTGAATTAATTAGGTAGCAAAGCAACTACAATGAGTAAATTTCATTTGCTATTTGTTTTTTCCCGGAGCCCTGATCCATATTTGCGGGGCGTTTCCCTTTTCCCCCAATCTCCTCCTTGCCCCTGTCAGCCCCTGCTTCCTCTGAGCAGGGACCCCCCCCCCTTGGGATGGCAAAGTTCTTTTGTCATCCTGGCAACCACAAAATGATGATTTTTTTTTTTAACAAATCAGTAGGATTTTGACAGTATTGTTCTGTCCAGTTACCCAGGAAGCATGAGTTTTGGGAATTGTCGGAAAAGGCTCTGACCTGCCTCTAGTCGTTTAAAATAGATCCTGCCTGTTTCCCGTGCTAGGAATGGTGCCAGGCCTGGAGAGTGGTCCCTTCCCTCCTCTCTTTTGAAAGTCAGCCCACTCAGCCAGAGGATGTGTCTGTCTGTGCAGGACGGGAGGCTGCCCCCATCTGAGAGCTCCTAACTGTTTATCTGCCTCCCCTTACGGCACCTGTCCTCTTCTTTGTTAAATAGCTTTGTCTTTTTTTACCTGGTAAACTCTAAGTTTCTTGAGAACATGTGATTTATTTCTGCCTCCCCCATGCTTCCTAGCACAGTAATATGAATGGTGGTTATAACACGGTTGTCTTTTGAACAAGTGAATGGCTGAGTGGGTGGATGACAGTGCCTGGACCTGAGGTACTCCTTCGCTTCCTCCAGCCCTGGCAGTCAGTAGTCTGCACAGACAGTGGGGACAGGAAAGGAGTCAGGGACCTCATCAGTAGTATGTTGTGTTGTATCTCCACAACTTAATACATAACATGTTCTCAGGAAATAGCTGCAGAATAAAAAAAAAAAATGGCTCAGGATGGATGGCAGGGGCTCAGGAAGGAGAGAAAGGCACTTAGGTTTATTGAGTACCTGCTGTGTTCCAGGCATATTGGAGCACTGGTGTTGTATGTGTCTGAACTCAAGCTGATATTGAAAGTGGGTGTCCTGATTCCATTTTGCAGATGAGGACACTAAGGCTTAAGTTACCTTGCCTAAAATCAGACATTCAAGGGGGGTGAAAGAACCTAATTGAAATCCACACTTATCTCCCTGTCTATCCTCCTTGATTTCTAGTACACATACTACGTTTAGCCTAGTGCTGTTGAACTGCTGGAATTCCTGCTTTTCTGTTTGTAGATCTAAGCAATGAATGTTTTAGAGCCTGGGAGCTGAGCCTAGGAAGACCCTGTCCCCAGGGGTTTTGGAGTAAGGGTGGTACAATAATTGGCTACTGCTCAGAGCCTTGCATCTGGGCCACCAAGAGCAGCTGTGGCTTATTAGCTGTCCCTGCTCTACCAGAGTATCCTGTGTGTAGTGGCTGCTGAACTGTGGCCATTATTTTCCACACTGTAAGGCTGGGGGAAATGGTTCTGGAGGCATTGCTGAAGGGTCTGTGGGTCTGTATGTAGTGTCCCCATCACAGAGAGCTTGGCTGTGTCATGCTCTGCTGTTCTTCCTTCCCAACAGCCTGCCCCAGAGAGAGGAGGGGCAGGAGGAGAGAGCCGCCTGGGTCCTGCATCGGCACCCTGCTGTGTGCTCTGCTCCTGGAGAAACCACACTGGGGTTAGGAATGAAGGGGACAGCTGACCTGTGCTGCAGCCCTGAAATGCGAGAGCTGGGACCACTTGGGCTGTTCTAGCTCCTTAGACTTGCTGTTCCTAGCTTCTTGGTGTGATCCGCCAGGAAGATTTTGGCCACCCTGACTGTTTAGTTCCTGTCTAGTAAAGCTGGATGGTTTGGCATGAGGCTAATGATGTTTGTGCTCTCATGAAATTCTCATCTTCCTTAGGCTTATACTGGAGATGCTGGAAACCTCTCTGGGGAGAAACATCAGCCCAGTGTGAACCAGATGGTGAAAGTTGAGCAGCAGAGAAAAACTCAGTGACTGTTGTAGGTCACATGCATGGCTTTTTGGTGGAGGATATTCATGAATTAATTCAGTAGTTCACAGCTGTGGTGTGCAAAGATTGGCAGGACAAAAGAACCGAAGCCAATGTCCTTACCTCCAAGTTGATGGTGGCCTGGTTGAGAGGATGGTACACCCCTCTGGAGAGGGAAGGTGCGCAGGGCTGGGTGTGCTCACTATCCCCACTTAGGCAGTGAGTGGGGCTGTAGAAGTTAAGAGCAGGGAGGATCTCCCAATGACAGTGATGGGGAAAGGCTTTGACAAGGAGGTTTGTGGGATTTTATTTTTCCGCTGGAATGTCTAGAAGGAGCCCCATGGTGGAAGTGGCAAGGGGAAGCAAGAATTTCTGTGAGCTACAACCAGCCAGGCAGGCAACTCTCCTCCTCTTCCTCTTCTGCCCATGGTCATCTCCAGAGGCTTTGAGGCCAGTGTCTTACACTTGAGAATCCTCAGACCTCCGAGAACATTGCAGTGCCTTTTGCCTGGCAGGTAGAGAGACACTTCTTACAGGTGAAAACTGCCACCTCCTGAGACCCTCTGTTTCAAGATAGTCACAACATAAACACATGTATGAAAGCGAGGCTTAAAATTAGGCACAGACCTGGAAGATGATAGATTTCTCATACACTAAGTCCTCAATTTAAGAAAGAGTTCCATTTTGGGAGAAAGTTTGTTAAGTCAGATTCCACAAAGTGAGTCTTAGGCAGTATACCTGTGAAAGTTTGCACCTTGAATATTTGTAAGTCAAGGACTTATTATATAGGACTCAGTGGACCCCAAAATTTGTTATGAATGCCTGAAATCCTCAAAGCCCAGGCTGAGAACCAGTGCTGGGATGGCTTCCACTGGTGACTGGAGGACGTGAGGACTGTCTCAACTGTGGCACACAGCCCTGCTGACCTCCTCAGAGCACATAGGTGACACTCCTTTGTGCGCCCTTAGTGAGCGTGGGCCAGTTCCTCCCCAGGAAGAACACAGCAGGAAGCAGGGACCAGGGGTTCTCTAGGGAGTTAATTGGCTCTGTTCAGGATTTAGACCAACACAGACGATTCTTCTAGACTTGTCTCCAGTTGTTAACAGGCTTGCTCCTCCTTCCCCCAACCAGGCCCAGTTTGATTGGAATTCTTTTGCTTGCCAGGGAAAACAAGAAAAAAATATTAAGTTCTAAACTTTTCATTAGGTAGTTGGGATAAAAAGCCCTCTGGAGTAGGTGGATTAAACCTCGCAGCTCTCTTGCTGACTATTATAAACTAATTGAGCACGGGAGCTCATTGGCGGCTGCATTTTGTTAGAGTAATTATGCAAGGCCACAGTCATTTCAGCAACAAGGTAACTTCAGGTAAGGCAAGAACTTCCTAGAACTTTTCATTTGCTGGAGTCTTCCTCAGTTCCCCAGGATAGACAAAAGCCCGGAGACCAGACTCTTTTTTGGGGAGGGCAGGCTACTGCCCCTGGGGATTATCGCCCAAGCAGCTTATATCTGATGTGAACAACCTGGCACATCTGGGAGAGACATACTGGGGCCAGTTGTGCTTTGGCTGTGGACAGGTGCAAGCTTTGGGGGTCGACTTGGGGCACGGAGACTCACAGGATGGCTGGCATCTTCCCTGTGCACCGAGAGTGGGGCCTGACTCTAGGTAAGGAGCTCAGAATCATGCCCTCTGTCTCTATAGAATTTTGTCCAACCTGGGTGGGCAAGGTGCAGGCCTGTATAAATAGGGCTGATACAATGGCCTCTCAGGTCTTTCCTATATTATAGGATCTTACTGGTG